>NC_092814.1:376986305-377593421 GCF_023375885.2 Dermacentor andersoni | reverse complement strand
CGCGTACAAGTAGACGCTGTAATGGTAAAAAGTTATTGATATTTACTACTAGCTCAAACTTCTCATTTCATCATTGTCTTAACTTAATCACCTTTTGAGAAATGTTTCCTTTTATGTCCATGAAGCTGTGATTTGTGAGTAGCCGACAAAATTAAACTGAACGTAGTCACCATTGACCACCAGTAATTCGATCACATCAGCAATCTAAGAGGAAAGTAATTAGGAGAACACATTCAGTTCCTGTGGCAAAATGAACGAGTGGTGGCTACCGTTGTCATAACAAAGTGATTCGTGATTACTAGTGACTAATTCTTACCATCTCCATGTTATTAAACTTGAAACATCGTTTGAATTACCATTTGACATGCATGACGCTATGCAGCATAAAAGTGCAAGAACACCGAACAGAGCTTATCGCTAGTGATCATTAATGGCTCTGCGACGTAAATTAGCAATGTTGACTGATTTAAACTCTCATTTATTGACACTTTCATTTATACCATTCACGGCGTGCATGAATGATGGCTCTGACCATCAAACTATGCACAGTGATTCTTCATCACTAGAGTGAATCAATCATAGTATTTCCTATAGTTATCAAATTATAGTTAGTGAATAGCCGTTTCATATCTATCATAACCATTTCATATCTATCACGCTATTCTGCATAAAAATTCGAGAACATCGCAGTGAGCGCATCACTAGGGATGACTAAAAACTCGGCGGTATCAGTTGGAAGTGGTAACGCAAAAGTACTCATCGTGCTACAGCTTAATTGATAGTACTGACGGCACCCACGAGGGAAAGCTGCCTCAGGGATAGTAAAATGGGTGAATAATATTCACCAGTGACTTAAGTATACGAGTTTATAGTAGGTATATTGAGTCACTCGTTTCATCGTATTTCATTGGATGTATATGACGTCATGTTGCACAAAACTCCAAGAACCCCGAACTGCGCATTGTATTTCACTTGTGATCACTAGTGGCTTGACCAGTTATGCAATTAAATGGTATTCATGACTGTTTTAGCGGTACCGATGACAAGGTCTTTGATTGGAGGCTGCGGATATCGCAGTAGAATAGTGAATCGTATTTGCTAGCGACCGAAGCCTCCCAGCGAGGGCCTAATGACTATCATCGAATCAAACTTTATTGTATCGTTTGATAGCCATGACCAAATCGAATGTGTACCATTAACTCGACGTACTCATGCTGACGTTTCCTCTCAAATGATTCGGAGAAGGTTCATCTTCTGCGTCGCTCTCATAACGAAGTAGAAAATAAAAAAAAATTGGCTGGGGCTTAGCTAAGGTTAAGCCTGGATATCTCGAAGCGAAAAGGTTCGGTGATGCTTATCGTTTAGCTTATGGTTATGATTATGATTTAGCCTATGGTTATGCTTACGGTTCAGCTTATGGTTATGCTTTATGATTTAGCCTATGGTTATGTTTACGGTTTCACTTATGGATATGCTTTGTTTAGCCTATGGTTATGCTATACGTGTGCCTTGTGTAGTTATGCAAATTCATTTTCAATGATATATACCATAAGTTATGCAGGATTATTAAACTTCTTTATTCATCACTGTTGGGCACATTGTCTTGCGATTTCTCTACAGCCATAAACACAGCTCTCTGTATCGGTAGTATCACTCTCTTCTCCTTCCATGTTGAATGCACACGCCTATACCCTACCAAGCGGTTATATAGTCGGCCTCCGCGATAAACACGCGCTTGCGGCGAACGTCAAACGATGACGCATACCGCGGGGCAGTGGCCACCTGCGTCGACTCCGAACACGCTTATGGAGCCAATTCGACTCCGAACACGCTCACGGAGCCAATTCCGAAATACGCCGGCTCGCGCGATGCGCGGTGTTGACTACAGCGTAGTGAAGCTTTTCGCTTCAAAACCTCCAAAAGTTGTCGTTAGTCCCGTGGCAGAATAGCTATTGGTCTACTACCTCGCTCTTTCATTTTCAAGGTGTTAACTCATAATATGTTCGCAAATTTTCAGAAGTCTTGAAATCCAAAGGTCCTTGAATTCCGTTGTGCCTGGATTAAATTCACTGGCGCTTGGATTATTTCGGCTGGCGTTTGGATTAAATTGAGTGGCGTTTGGATTAAATTCACTGGCGCTTGAATTAAAATCACTGGCACTTGGATTAAATTGACTGGCGCTTAGATTAAATTGACTGGCGCTCGGATTAAATTAACTGGCGCTTGGATTAAATTGAGCGGGAAAACCTGTAGATGATCTACGTAGCTGGTGCAAGTGACATCAGTTGGCCAAGCTAACCAATAGGCTACCCAGGCTGCATCATTGACAATTTTTCCAAATTACAGATTTTGTTTGATATAGTTGAAATGTTGGTTAATTTGTTTCTATGAAAAAAATTTAACAGCAAGAGAAAACACAACAACTTATGACCACTCTAGAGCGCTTCCAGCACACAGCCAGTGTCGTCTGCTTGTGTTACGTGCTCCGTGTCGACGCGAGCTGCGTGGTCAGTGTTGGTCTCGAGGTTTCTTTTTATGACCATGAATCAATTTGCACCGTGGGCTGCAAGCCTAGTGATTGGCAACGTGAAGCAACGACATTGTGTGCCTCTGCAAGGCAACAGGTGAGCAGAGTGGCTGCAGCGAATCGGTCTGTCAGTATCCAGTTGGCAGCAGGACCGACGCATTTGTGACGGTCACTTCATGGCGGAGAATTACTACCACAATATAGAGTCTTAGCGTATCCAGTTTTGAGATAAACGAAGGCTGACTGGGCATTTTGCCAGATGGGCAGAGGTGAAAATGTGAGGGCACAGCCATCTGATGGCACAGAGCTCAACCAGACAAACACAGAGCTAATATAGCAGTAACCAAGTGTGTTCTACTTTGCTGCTGGTGTAAATTTTTTATAGCAGTGTTATCGTAAACACATTTTTTTTATTTGCATTTAAAACTATTAAAGGAGTACTGACACAAAATTTTGAAGTGGAGATAACGCACGAGATCAAGGGCAAATATAGCTTAGAACATATTTAAAATCAATTTTAAAGGATGTACGTGCAGCCAACCGCAAAACGCAGCATCTTGCGACATCGACATAGAAGAAGGATTGTAAACAACCAAGAAAATGCTACGTCCCGAATTTTGATTGGCTGCCATGCTGCTTGCATGTGCTCTTCTTCCCAGCTGTTGCTCGTAGTGAGATGCTCTCCATGTTGCTGCAACTGCCGAATACATACACACTACTGTTTAATAATGTGCAGCCCCTGACGTTCGATGCTGATTTGTCGTGTCTTACCCTTGAACGTCGCCAATGTGAGGGTCTTAAGGTTCGTCCTCGCTGTCGCAGGCTGCAATATCCAAGTCGCTGCCTTATAGTGAGGCGAATCAAAAGTGACTGGCCACATCTAATGCAGTGGCGACACCCGTCGGCTAGAAATCGTTACCGTTGGACAACAAAAACGATGATGACGATGCTAGCGAGGACATTGCACAGCACATGCAGGTGTAGCAAACGAACTAGCAACACGAAGCTCGCACGCCAGCGTGCACGTCAGAGCATACGTCAGAGCACGCGTCAGAGCATATGTCAGAGCCAGGGGCGCAGCCAGGGGGAAGGGCTTATGGGGCTTCAGCCCCCCCCCCCCCCCCCCCCCTTGAAATTTTTTCGTGCTGTAGTGCGCTGCTGACCAAAACAACCCCCGGTGCCAGAAATCATGCTGGATTTTGCCTAGAATGTCCTTTTCACGCTCGAAAAGACATTTCAGAGCGAACATTGCAAACTCGGGCTGGATTTCGTGGCAACGGCCATGCACTGGGAGTCGCATAACGCAAGGAGCCCCATCCGAGCACCAGGTTTCAAGGGCGTTTTGATGGCGAGCGGACTCGTCGCAGCATCTCGCGTTGGCCGCGTGATCTATGGAGCGCATGGATTTCAATTCCGATACTTTATGGGTATAAAGTTCTCATAAACTTTTGATGTGAAAGGTGCATTGACATTTGCAAAGCTGTGTTTTCGATTTTCAATTCCAGAATTTTGTGGGTTTAATGTTGTTATAAACATTCGACGCCAAAGGTGCATTGACTTTTCTAAAGTCGTACATCGGACCATACAACAAGACAAGCCAAATCAACACAGTATCAGACAAGTTGACAGAGCTGATGAGACGAAGCATTGTGGTGGTTCATTTGTGCCGTCATGTCACAGAAAAGAATATCAAAATTTTTTTTCACCTGCACCAACACATCCATGTCAAGACACTAAGCCAGCAAAGGTAACTATGTTCTTTATTTTTCTACTTTGACTTTTATTCTTGAGGACACACTGAGCCTCTTCAATTTTCTTGTTCTTGCTACCCGTGGGCTGCCAAAGCCAGCCAGAGCGCATGCGTCTTAAGGCTGTTTCACATGGCGCGACATTTAGTCTGCGACGCAGCGAATTCCGTCGCTCAGCGACCAGCGTGACGTCGTGGGCTCTCCGTGACTGAATTCCAACAAGTTGGTCGCGCTGTCGGTGAGTCGCAGCGATTGGCGCGATGTGGGAGGGGCAATGTGTGACAAAACAAAGTGCCATCAAAATAGGTGCTTTCCTGTTTTACTGCGCGGTGGCAGCTCTGCGGAGCAATGTCGCATGCCAGTTTTAGTTGCATGTTTAGTTACGTTCTAAATGGCCGTACCCCCCAGCGCCTGCGGCTCAGGAGCTTTGTTTCTATTCATTTTGTTTTTATTCCGCTTACACAATTCAGTTAAAAGGAGAAGCTGCACGCTATCCAGGTCGGGAGAAGGACGTCGCTTCAACATAAGGCGCACACCCACTTGATCGCCACCGTCGTCAACCTCTTCATCACTACAAATTGTGCCAGCTGCTTATTCATGCACACTCAATGGCAGCTTGTTCTTCAGCAAAAGCAAATACTCATCCTGGAAAAAAGTTGTGCCTTCCATAGTAACAACAAAACTATAGAGTGTACTAAACGGAACCACCCCACCCTGTCACACAAGCCGCACGCTCATACTTGCGGTGTTGTGCAGCGTCTCACTCACCGCATCTGCAATCAACACTTTTAAACGTTAAAGAATGGTGTACTTATTCTATTATGGAATAATAATAGGAAAATTCCAATATCTGAGTAGTTTCCATGTTGTTTTAATTTAATGATGCAGGCATGGATACTTCATGAGCAGGGGGCAACCTTGCGAATTGCTGCGACGGAAATCACGCTGCCGTAGATGCATGTGAAAGCTGTCAGCGAAAATCGCTCTGCGACGTGCACGGCAGAACTATTTTTTTTCCGCCCCAATGGCGAAATGTGATACAGCCTTTTCTCGTGTTGCCCCAACCACCGCATGGCGCACTTTGGTGCCCGTTCGTTTTTCTCTGGGAGAGTGAATTTTTGCCTGGCAGAGTTGTGGACGGCTTCTGGCTATTAGACGAGTAAAAGAAACAATGGTCGCTTGCCGCCATCACTGCGAGGACTCGACGAATTGCAATGCGGTCACTTGAGCGCAAACTCTTCGAAAAATCTTGTCTCGCCGGTGTAGGATACCGAGCAGTATGTGTATGGTTCTCTGTGGGCCAAGCGTCTCACTTTTTCTTTGATATTCCTTCGGTAGCCACATTGGGTGGCCAAAGTAGGCATTAGATTGTGGCCAACGTAGTTTCCCTTGCATTTTTTTTTCTTTTATTTCGGTACTCCGGCCCCACAAAAGAAAGACATTGTTGCGGCGCAGCGAATTGCCGCAAGGTGAAAGTTCAATTTTGTTACTTCTCTTGCGGAAAGCAAAGGGCCACAGGACACTTCAGTTGCCGGACACCCTTATTATATTATTGCAATAGCAATTATATGGACACTCCAGGCACACTCCTGCTGTCGCCATCACCCTCATGTTCTGTATAAAGTCCACAGCCGATAACATCGTGACCACGTGCCACATGTGGCCCACGTCTTGTGTGCGCTAGGAAGAAAAGCGGAGAGGAAGCGCGCCACCTCCTGCTGTGCACGAGATATCAGGGGGAGTGGAGGAAGGGTGGGGGGGGGGCTGTGATCTGTCAATCTGGGGTCGCGCAACATGTTCATTTGCCTTGTTTGACACAATATACACAGTGACTTTTTCTTACACACATAGATTTATTGGAGACTTATACTTACATTTAAATATCGTATTGCGAGGTTTTGTGTATACGTGCAGTGAACTTTGTTTCCAGCGACACTTTTTTACCCTTTATCAAGCTGTATCTTGGCATTTCTACATTCCATTGTATCTTCGCATTTCTAATGTACGAGGGCGAGTCAAATGACAGTGAGCCAACTTAGCCCGCATAATAATGGTACGGTTCATTATCTGCCAGGCATGCACGTAGCACTCACATGAATCTCGCATTTAGAAAAGTGACAGGCAGGTGTGAGGTTAAACATTATTTAATGCTCTCATACACTGGGTTGAACATGGTTGCGTGACATAATGGATGCTACAAAAGTTGAACAGCGTGGTGTCGTGAGCTTTTAGACAGCTGAAGGTTTTTCCCAAAAAGAAATTAGTCGCCGTATGCGTTGAACATTGCATTTCATTGGTCACTGTGAACAGTTGGAGCAAACTGTTCAAAGAAGGACGTGAAAGTTGCAATGACGATCCAAGACCGGGCCAAAGCCACCGTGCAATCACCCCCAACGCAATTGCAAAGGTTCAACAGCTGATTAGACAAGAATGGAGGATAAGCATCATCATCAGCAATGGCAGAGCGTGTGAACATCCCTCACGGTTTGGTTCACACCATAATTCATTAACATCTCGGTTATCGGTTATCGGCTCTTGTGTGCGCAATGGATACCCAAGATTTGGAACCACCGCCAGAAGACAGAGGTTAGGCACTGCCTTGACTCATGTGATCCGGTATCACAACAAGGATGACGACTTCTTGTCTGCAATTGTAACCGGGGACGAATCATGGTGCCACTATTACGAGCCTGAAACACAATGGCAGTGTTTACAGTGGAAACATACGACTTCACCACCCTCAAAGAAAGCAAAGGCTGTCATTTCCACCGGAAAGGTGTTGTTGGCTTTCTTTCTTTTTTTTTTTCGATTGTCAGGGGCCATTACTGATCAAATTTGCTCAACTTGGAGAGACTATCAATCGTTTCCGATATTGTGAAACGCCAGATCGGCTGCGTGTAGCAATCAAGAACAAACAATGTGGAAAATTGATGAATGGGGTCATCTTGCAATGCCCAGCCCCACGTCGTTGATGTGGTTAACACAAAACTGGCAAAGTTCAAGTGGGAAACGCTGCAACATCCGCCATACAGCCCAGACCTATCGCCTTGCAACTTCTACAATTTGGGGCAATTGAAAAAACTGTTCAAGGGAACCATATTCGTGTTGGGCGATGACATGAAGGAGTGAAGCAGCAACCCAAGAAGCTTTATGAGATGGGAATCACAAGACTCGTTAGTCACTGGGACAAATGTCTCAATACTCTTGGAGACCCCTTTTAAATAAAGTGCCGCATTTGTCATATATTCGCATTGGCTCACCCTCGTATATTTTGCAGAACTACTGCTTTTTATATGTGTTCTCTGTTGCGACTATTATTTCAGTGCAATTACAATACACGACCGGTGACAGCTCCTCCTTCGCAATAGATTGAAATGAAGGACAGCGTCATTGAGATTTTTCCCTGGCCATTGCATATGCACAAATCAGCAATGTGAATTATGAAGTTGTCCCCGACAGTCATAACTGCTCCAAACGCTGGCGGCATCTGCCCGAGGTAGTGCACGTGCTTCGTATGAAGCCATACTTTTCCTCATGACCTCAACTTTTCACCGTCTGTGCACATCCTTCAGAGATTGGTGCATCGCGACGATGCCTTTTTTACCAAAGGAGGGGCAAATGCCACATCCTATATGGTCGCCGCGGGTATGTGCCAGGCGATGAGAACGACGCTGAAGTAGCGCGCGAGTAGAAAAACAGAGACGACAACGACGTCGCGTTGACTGCCCTCATAAAGTGCTTTTACACGTCCTCGACACTGGCTTTCCCGTCTCCTACTAGGCTGTGACAATATTGAAGATGGCCGAACTGAAAGGAAAGATAGCCTGTTGCGTGAGTGAACTTGAGCAATTTGATTCTGAAGTAGTAGCCCATCGCCTGGGAGCTTCTATGAAGGACGCGGATGCAATGTCGCGATCAGCCATTATGCTTCCAGACAATCATGAAGAGGCAAATGTTGCAAGGATGTGGGAAGGAACTGAGGTTTCGCAACATACTAAAAATGAACGAGTTGCTGTTCCTACTTCCTCGGTTCCATAAATACTGGAACTGTATCATGATAGCCTCGATTCAGGAGGCCATGATTGCTTTTAGAAAACCTACACGAAATTGACAAAAAGGCTCCCATGACCTTGTATGAAGCAAGAAACAAAACACTACGCATTATCATGTCATAAATGCCAGATTAACAAAGTAAAATTTAAACAATTGACACAAAAAATGGTTATGCCACAATATTCTAACATGCCATTTGAGATTATTCATCTAGACTTCACATGAAAAAAGTCTGAAGGAGTCAAAAAAAGACACCATTGCCTTCCTGTTGTGGATTGATGAGTGTACCAGGATGATCGCAGCAAGACCTGGTAAAAAATTATGGTAACAGCATAATTTTTTTTTGAGCAGGAAAATGTTTGACAATGTAAAAGTGATGGTCTCCGACAATGGACCTGCCTTCTGAAGTTGTTGGCTACAGGAATGGGCTGAAAACTGTAACATCAAGTTACGGTTCACTGCACCCTATCATCCCGCAGCAAATGGGCTAATACATTAGCATGTATCCAGCATTCCCAGGTGGTTGGAAATGTCTTGAAGTGGCAGTAGCTCACCACAACCGCTCGCATACAACTGGGAGACCACCTTATCTGCCTGCTGATATAAGCCTTGGCAAGAACAAAAAGCTCACAGAAGCAGGAAGAACTGAATATAGTAGATCAAGGTATCGTGAAAGAATGAGAAATTTCGACAAAAGGCAAAACACAACCTTACCAACACTCGACGTCGGTGACTTCGCACTGGTAAAAAAGAGGGCCAAGCCTGAACGCGGCCTATAACGAGCCATTTCGTGTGATCAAAACGGCAAGTCAACGAGGTCACTTAAAGACCATATGGTACATTGGCTCCAATGACACCATGGAATCCGCTGCTATTGGAAATATATTCAACTATCATCCCAGGAGGGATGGAAAAAATGCTGCGGGGAATAAAGCAATCCTATGACAGCCTGCAGATAGAAGTTGGAACAAGGGGCAGGGGGAGAAAAGACAAAGAAGTGCAATAGAACAAAATGGAGTCTGTGTTGTGCAGCTATTAAGTGCAGTTTTATTACAATACTTAAGATGGTTGTAAATCGTAATGCCGAATCTTTCTCGTGGTACTCACAATATCATGCTAACGTAAAGTGCACATTCCATTTTTCACAAATGATCTCATACTGCCACATATCAACGTCACATCCTTTGTATAAAATCATGATGCTGCTATTGGTGCCACTTAACAACCTTTCTTGGGAGCATTGCATAGCCTCTTCAGATCAGAGTTTGGAGGCGTGGAATTGAGCATATCAATAATGATATGTGAGGTTAACTCTCAGTTCTAGTGCACATACAGGTTTCTATAATTATTTTGGCTTTTACTGAGCAAACAAGGCTTGCAGGCCTCTCTCGCTTTCGAAGTGGATACAGCTAAAGCATCCCTGCCTGTTTTGCGTGCCAGATGCTCCTCTTCAGTGAGCTGTGAGGCGATGATTCCTTCACCCAGGGGACAGCATACCTTTGCACTCATGGATGCCTCGTTATCGGCCGAGCGCACCGCATGCACCGTTGTCTGCTCCTCCACATTGTAGTCCTGCCCCAAACATTGAGTAGCAGCAGCAGCATTGGAGGAAAAGCAACACCAGAAAAACAGCGTTAATGCATGGTACTGAATGACTGTTCGCTTTCAAGAGAGTGTAAAAAAATTTGCAGGAAGTCTTTGACACACTACACAACTCTGTGCCTTGTGGTTTTAGAATTTACATAAGAATTTTCTGCTAGCAAGGAGAACAAGGAAAGATAACTTACTTCCCCCACACATCACTATAATCTGCAACGAAAACACGGGGAAGGCGGGAGATGGAAATTCAAGACGATGAGCAAAACAGGAACAAGATAAAAGCGGGAGCCAACGTTTCGACAAGTGTACTTGTCTTCTTCAAGGCCTTTTTATTTTATTTTTTTCTATAGGAACCTTATGCATTTTAGGAAGAAGATAAAAGCGGCCTGCTTCTTTGTTCTTGGGCATCATGAAGCGATATTCAGATTGTGTGATCAGTTCCCTGGACAGGAGCTTCGCTACTGTGCTTTGCCAGTATTGCTGTAGTCTGAAGTTTGGTTAGAGTCAAGTTTTTTTTAATGGGTGTGATCTCTCATTTGTTTGGAGGCCTCATTCTTGTACTTTTCTATACGCCAGATTATGGTACTAGAGATCATCTGCTATGGCAACTTCTGAAATATCAATACGCAGTGCACGAGGCTTTATGTGTTAAACCAGGACTTGGGCTATTGAACTGTCACTGAAGGCTTCTAGTTAATTACTACCAGCCTAGGTTACTTCAGAACAAACTCCGGTCTGAGGCACAAACAAAACCGATGTGAACTGTGTGAGAAAGCAAAAACTATATGTTTTTTTTTTCCTGTTGTGCTAAAAACACCTGCCATGTTAAAAGGGATTAGGAACTACTCACTTACTTCAGAAACATAAATGCAATACACCCAAGCATTTTTGGCATTTCACTCCAAAAGTAATGTACTCACAGTCATATATTGTTTACACGCCTTTGCACAAGTGGCTATAGTCCTTCACTCGACAGGTGATCTTTCAAAACTAGCTTCATAATACAAAGTTTACACTTTCAATAGCTTACTTACCCTCACAAATATCAAAGGGTGTGAAATTATAAAATGTAACATACGACAGAATTAGTTGGGTCAGGGCAATTCACAACAAACAAATAACACAAATATAAGGCCACAACAAAAGTTAGTCAATGTTTCGACCCCTTGTTTGGGTGGCAGCTCGAAATCAAAGTGTTCTAACTAGGCCATTCATGTTCAAAGAATGCATTGGTTAAGTGATGGCCGCACAAACAATAGTTTGTTGGACTCTTGTTTTTCATGTGAAACTTTTCAGCAGTCACATGCGGCACGTATTTTCATGCGCCAGCCACATCTCTAGCTCCTTCAGCACAGGGGCAAAGAGAAGCACCATCAGCCAAAACAAACTTCCCGAAATCGAAGCCCAAGCAGGTCGGCATGAAATTTTATGCGTATAAGAAGTAACCGATATCCTGCTTTTTCGTGTCTTGTCAAATGATGAAAAACGCCAACTCATCAATGTTGCCCTTGGGTGATACGATCGCTGCAAGCAGGCATCCTTGAGCAATCACTTTCGGGGATACATCACCTAAGCGCAATTCCGTGTCTTGTCATCGGACGCATCGGGGGCCATTTACTGTGCTGTGCAAAGTGAGGTGCTCAGTGTGCGTCCTGTGCCGAGTTGCGCAAATTCTCGCAAGATTGAAATGTGGGTTCTGGCGCAGCAAAACTAAGAGTAAAGAAGAAGAAATTCCCATTTAGTTTTGCTGCGCCAGAACCCACATTTCAAGCATGAACCAACTATCCCAACATCGTTTCTGCTAGCAAAACTGATCGTATACCGGAATGCAACTCTATATTTTTAAGCTGACAACGCATAAATGGGTCAGCTATGCCAACCTATTTATGCGTTTCCCTCGTCGCCACTCGTAACAAGTGGCGACAGCGACGAGGGAAAAAGCATTCAAGTTGCTTAAAGTGCGTCGTCCTTTCACACCCACTTCTACACACGTGAGTTTGGCATTCGTCTAGTGAATTCAACACAACAGAATTTCGTCATGCCAATGTTCGGCAACCTCGAAGAATTCGACGGAGGAGAGGAATATGTACGGCCCTGCTACATTGAGCACCTTGAAGCTTTCTTCATTGCCAATGACACTACAGCAGAAAAAAAGAAGTCAGACTTTTTGCTGCTGCAGGCAGAAGACGTACGCTCTCTTGCAGGGTCTCGTTAAGCCCGCCCAGTCGCAAGACAAAACCTTACAAGAAATTATTTCCATTCTGGGCGACGATTACTGCCCCAAGCCATCTCCTGTTCAGCGTTTTAGGTTGAACACACGCATTTTGCACAGAGGGAAAGTTCGTCAGTAACTTCGTGACATCACTAAAAAGTTTCTTGGAATATTGCAACTTTGGAACTGAACTTGGAAACATGTTTAGGGACCGTATTGTGTGCGGCATCATCACGACACAGCCGTGAAGACGAGGCTGCTCGAGAAAGCAGACCTTACGTACGAAGATGCCGTGAAAACTGCACTTGCCATGGAAGCTGCGAAGAAAGATGCCGGCGAGATAGCCAGTTCCAGAGGAAGTTTGTTTCCTACGGATAAGGTTGTGGCATCAAATGGGTGTGTGCCATGCTACTGCTGTGGGGAGGAATACCTCGCGACCGAGTGCAAGCACATCAGCACTATGTGCAACTACTGCCGGAAGCAGGGACACAATCCTTGAGTGTGCAACTCGAAGAAAAAACATGCTTCGTTGAGGATGGGTAAGTCCACAAAACTACACGGTTCCATGCCTCCAGCTAGCAAAACCAAGTGGAGCGCACCAAGTCAACACTGTTGAAAACAACGCACCTGCCGATGTGTTTGACATCTCACTAGTTGACACCGTCGCGCCCTTCACCGTGACCATCAGCACTTGCGGCAAGCCACTCCGTATGGAGCTACACACCGGTACAAGTGTTTCTGTCACTGCAAAAAAAAAAAAAACACCTTCAGGAGCCACTGCTATTGGTGACTGTGATGCCATCGGTTGTGCTCCTACGGAGCTACTCGGGTGAGCTCACACAAGTTGAAGGCAAAGCAGATGTCGCAGTACAGTACTGCAACAGAAAAGCTGTCCTACCTTTGTTCCTGACTGGCAAAGGTTCACCAACAAGACTGCTATGTCACAACTGCATTCGGGAATTGGGCATTGAAATCACGGCTGTCCAGGAAGCAGATGTTATGCTGTTTGTGACGTTAAAGACGTTATTCAAGCATTTTCTGAGGTAATTGAACAGAGCCTTGGAACTTTCAAAGGCCCAAATGCAACAATTCATGTTCCACAATAAGCGGTACCCAAGTTTTCAAGTCATGCCGCCTGTCCTTTGCCCTGAAGGACGGGGTGTCGCAAGAGCTTTAGCGCCTACAGAGGGAGGGCATTCTGGAGCCAGTTGCCTCTTCAGCTTGGGCTGCACCTTTTGTTCCAGTGACTGAGAAGGGTGGCTGTGTCAGAATTTGCGGGAATTTCAAGATTGCTGTTAATCCAGTGGCCCCGCTAGAAAAGGTACCCAATTCCGAGAAATTAGGACCTTTGGGCCATGCTGTTTGGGGGTAAAAAGTTCACTGAACTGGATTTGAGGGGTGCTACCAGCAAATAGTTCTTGATGAAGACTCTAGGAAGTATGTTACTATTTCCACACATATGGGGCTATTACAGAATATGTCTTCCTTTTGGTGTTTCCTCAGCACCAGCCTTGTTCCAAAGAGAAATGGAGAACCTCCTTCAAAGACTGCAGCATGTTGCAGTATATTATGATGGCAGCTTTGTTACTGGTCTGAATGATTCAAAACACCTTCACAACCTCAGTGCTGTTCTGTCTCGACTTTGTGACTATGGACTCAAGTTGAAGTTCGACTAATGTCACTTTTTTTTTTTGTGCCACAGGTGGAGTACCTAGGGCACATCATAAGCAAAAATGGATATCTCCAAGCTTGAGCAAGGTATGTGCAATCCTTCACACACCTGCACCCATGACGTCAAGGAACTCCAAAGCTTCTCGGAGCATGTGAATTTCTACAGGCATTTTCATCCAAACATTTCTGGACACCTCCGCCCTATGCATTCACTTCTCATGAACGAAAAAAAAAAAAAATGGGTGTGGGGAAAAGAGAAAGAAGGTGCATTCATTAGAGTCAAGCAGTTGGTAACATCAGCACATGCTAGTACATTTCGATCCAGAGAAACCACTGTGTCTCAGTTCTGATGCATCTCCGCATGGGATTGGTGCAGTTTTGGCACACAGAGAAGCTGATGGTTGAAAACTGCCCATTGCCTTTGCCATCAGAAGTTTGTCACGTGCAGAGAAAAACTACAGCCAAACTGATAAAGAGGCATTAGCCTTGATATTCAGCATTGAAAAGTTCCACCTGTACCTATGTGGCATTCCTTTCACTGCCTATATGGATCATAAACCCCTACTGGGGTTGTTGAGTGCTGATAAGCCCATTCCTGTGCAAGCTTCACCACGACTAGTCAGATGGGCACTGAAACTTCCTGTTTACAAGTACAAGCTCGTGTACAAGCCTGGTCGGGACTTGGGTCATGCTGATGCCCTAAGTAGGTTACGTCTGCCAACAAACAGCATTGATCTGCCTGCAACTGCTGAAAACTTCATGGTTGAACAAGCGTACCCGGGACTCTTGTCACCAGCCATTGTAGCTCAGGGTACAAGAAACAATCCGCTCAAACTGGGATACATAGCGCAAGAATGACACAGGGACAAGCAGGATCACGGGACAAGCACTGCTTGAAGAGTGATCCTGCTTGTCCCTGTGTCATTCTTGCACTATGTATCCCAGTTTGTATGTATCCCACCAACACACCCAAACTTCTTCCCTGCTAAAACAATCCACTCCTGAGTCATGTAGTTCTTGCTCTCCTACGAGGAGAAGGGCTTCCAGTTGGGCCACAGGGCAATCCATTCATGGCAAGGAACAGTGAACTCGGCCTCCATGAAGGCTGCTTGCTGTGGGGTTCCAGAGTTGTTATCCCAAAATTTCTGCAAGGCAAAGTTCCGACTCTTCTTCATGCTGGACAACTTGGCATCGACAAAAGCAAGTCGATTGCCAGAAGCCATGTCTGGTGGCCGGGAATTGATGGTGACATCGCTAAGAGCGTAAAGGGCTATGCATGCCAAGCTCACCAATGTACACCTAAACGCATTCAGTATACACCCTGGTCATTTCCACAGAGGCCTTGATCAAGGCTTCACGTTGACTTTGGGGGCCCATTCTTGGGACACACATTTCTTGTCATTGTTGACACGTATTCAAAATGGGTCGAAATCTGTCCAGCAGCATAAACATCAGCGGATGCCGTCATCACAGCATTGTGTATAGCATTTGTGCAGCATGGACTGCTGGATGTTATTGTGTCCGATAATGGACCCGCCTCTGCAAGGGAGCAATACTTGTAATTCCAGATATGGAATGGGATACGTCATATGCTTTTACCGCCCTACCATCCAGCTTCAAATGGTGCGGCAGAGCGTGTCGTACAGATTGTCAAGAACAAGATCAAGAAGAGCGGATGTGGATCCTTCAAAACCCAGATTTCAAGGGAAGGTTATATTATTACAGAACCACACCACATGAGGTCCCTGGTAGAGCACCATGTTAAATGCTCACAGGGATGTTCAAGACACCTTTGGATGTTCTTCGTACAGGTTTACACACTTCAATGCTGCTGAGACAGCTTAAGCAGAAGCTGCGTGACGACAAAGGATGCTGAATGTGGGAGAGGACGTACTTGCAAAGAACTTCCGTCAAGGCCCCCCGTGGGTAGCTACACATGCCATGGGCGCCACAGATCAGTCAGCAGCTACAGTCTGTCTCAGTGATGGAACTGTCTGGGATAGTAACGGCGACCACCTACGTCCTGAACGCAAAGTTTCCGCGTCAACTTCTGGACCATTGGAGCCTGAACCTCCTACTACACCAGGCGCCAATAACCGTCCAAAAACTTTGTGTGATACTCATCAGGCTGTTTCTGCAAGCTCGGAGCCAGCCGTGAATGTGACTGGTGGCACAGAAGAGACTGCTGTGAACTGTTTACTCAGTTGCAAAGAAGCACCAGAAGCTGCAAGTCAGTACACCACTATTTCCCGTGCTTGAATGGGGAATAGCACTTGAATGAACTAAGAGAGGAGGACTGTTACAGTTTCATTTTAGATGTCCATCTGTTGCATGGCGCTACATGCACCACCCTGTAAAGGTGGAGAAAATAGAAAACATGGGATCAGTTTTCAAGTGTAATCCCGACTGTACAGTCGTGCTGCAATACATATCGTTGGTTCCTGTTCCTTGGGCATAACCATTGACGGTGAAAGCAGAGCCTCTCGGAACTGCTCCACCACACTCGCAACAACGGCGAAGTGCCAGATCGCATTTCTCAGAAAGGTGTGGGTCATGTGGCATAAAAATCAGTGGAACTTCCTAAAAGGCTTCGTATTCATGCACATCACCTGGAATATTCATGCACTTTGCTCCTTGAACTTCTAATTACAGGAACTCGGAGAACTATCGCGACTGTGAGTGCTGCGCACTATGCAGTCAGCATGTTAACGGAAGATATAAATTACTGATACTCATTGCAGCAAGAAACAGTACACTTTTATGCACTCTCTCAACATAGTTTAACCATTTTCTTTTGCTTTCATGTGAAAACCAATTATTTTAAATATATCACAACAGACTCAGTAGCCATCGAAGCGCGCTTCGTGACAGGCCTCTGACTGCAGCGCCACGCCTGCTGTCATGACGATTCTAGCCACCTTAATCTACCCATCTAGCCACCGTAGTGTCTGCAAACATGACCTCACTTCTGGAATGTCCTTCCCAATAGTGCCATCAAACAATGAAAAGTCCCATCAATTCGCAGGCATAGAATCGCACTATGTGACCATAGTTTGTTTTGCTGTCACTCACTGTCTACAATTTCTTGGTTCTTGCTTTGTTTGCAAGTTGTGCCTGTAATCATTTAATGTCGCTAATATTTTGTCTCGTACAGTTAGATTTTCACGGTGAATGTAAGGTACTATCGACTAAAGAAATAATGTGTGCGCAGTCCAGAAAAAAATGCAGTTTGAAATACACTGTGCGCGACAACGGTCACTAGACCGTCATTTCACGCACAGCGCCGTTTTGAATTCTCGAAGTCGCCTGCCCAACAGGCGCCTGCGACAAACCGAAACCATCCATTCCTGCCTTCAGCGGTCACAACTACGCACACAACTCGGCGTTAATGTCCCCGCCAAAAGCATGCAAGAACGCATTGGTCACCTTAATTAAGACTTGATCCAGCAGTTCTTTGCCAGCGAAGATCATACGAATCTCTTCGACAGGCAACGAAAGCCGTTCTGCGAGTCTCTCTTTCAAGTTTTTCACGGTCGCGTCCTGCGCAAGGTTCAGCGGTATCACAAGGTCTGCCGAGAAGCGCACATTGATCGTGATCTCGTTCATTTGGGTGGTAGACAGTGGCTTCCTCTGAAGGAAAGACAAGAAGGCTAGCCGACGCCACAGGAATAACGCGAAGGCGCCGAGGAAAGCACGAAGCGCGGAGACTGCCATCCAGCAGCAACCACGCAGTTTTACCCAGGGTTGCCAGGTCTTGGGGAGAAAAAGTAGCTTAAAAATTCCAAAAAGTCGCCAACAAGAGTAGCCACGGTGCGACAAACCAACAACTGCCAACTTTTGACGCGAAAACAAAAATAAAAAAGCGAAACGGACCTGTAGGTCCTTGCTGCACTGATGGCAAATAAAAATAACAGAACAAAATAAATGTTATCACATCCTATTGTATCATAATTTACCATAATGACCAGCTGACCTTCTCTAATAATTTCTCCTGCATTTCGCGTGCTTTCTAAAAGCCGAAGCGTTGGTGCCAGTTTCAGTACAATAAACTCGCTGCACGCCGTTCTGGCTTCAAACGTTCCCGTGCTAAGTGTATGACGCCACACACGTTCTACTCTCCCTGGGGCATAAACTCTATGCCCTGAGGCTCTAGCGCTCTATTCTCGACACTGTACCTACGATAGCCACCCTACCTATGACCATAGAGTTTCTCACTAATGTGGCGAGAAACTCTAGGCCTATGAATGTACTAGCATAGAGTTTCTAAATCAATACCCTAGAGGGAAATGTGGCGCTTATGCCCAGGGGGGCTCTCATGAGCGTTGCCTCAACTTCGGCATTCCCATGCATACCATGTGCATACCACAGCGCAGCAGCGCCAGACTTTCCTCTAGGTAATATGGTGAGAAACCCTTTCGCCCGAAGAAAGCGCAACATGTAGACTCCCTAAAGTTTTGATTTTGCCAGTGCCATCTCTCGGTCGCACACTTTAGTTTACAACGCCACCGCTACCCTTATTTCTGTTGCACTGTGGAAGGTACAGTTATTCTAGTTCACAACTTTGTACAGGTGTTCTGTACGTTGCTGACGTTCGTCAAGGTTGAAGTCAGAGACGGCACACGGAACCCACGCCGAGCTGGCTTCATGCCGCTGTATTATTTTTCGTAGTAGCAGTGACCTAGGACAGAGGGCTGTGACTGTGCGGTGTACCGTTCCAACCACAATTAGTTCTAGCCGTCCTACCACAATTATGCGTAAGACTGCCAGCTTCTGTCGACTACCGTCCTTGCTGTGCCGGAGTGCGCCAGCTGTTTCATCGCAGACCGCCACGCCGGTGTTGTCAGCGCTGTCTGACAAGTTTGTTCATTTCGGTAATAATTTGGACTGACATTGTCTGGAAAAAAAAAAGCAAAGGAAGAGTAGTAGTTGAAAAACTTAGTACGTAGCGTAATGCGACAAATACTCCATGACATTGCATGGGGCACTTTCGATCGCGAGCGAGGCCGATCTGGATCGAATTTCTCAATCGCAATTGGCTCTCTTGCCCAGCCTGCGCAAAGGAGCCAATCGCGATGGAGAAATTCGATCCCGATTGCGATCGAAAGTGCACCGTGTGACACCGCGGTGTTAGTTTTGAGATCAAAACAGGGCTGCGGTAGGTTACCGGTTTCAAGTAAAGGTCACTGTTCCACACGTTCCAGCTTGCGGTCTAGCCAGTTCAACAAAAAAACGAAGTCTGTGTACGTATAAGTGCATCGATATAACGCCCGCTAATGATCGTCTGCGAGAGGCGTTTGCAAATGTAGCGACATGCTTGTTCGTGTTTAGAAATATTTAGAAATGCGGCTTAAAACGTGGCAGAGCACGGAGACTCGCGTGCCGCCTTATTGAGTTAGTGTGGTGCATAGCGGTGCGCATGTGCTCCCTTCATTCATGTTTTCCTACAGTGCTGCACTAACTGATATGCTTCACAAGTAAAGCCGGCTCTTTGCATCAGTACTGCATGGGTCTCGTCCTTGCAGTTGCCTTGTTCGTAAGAAGGCATTTAATGTAAACTTTCTTGCGCAATGCGGACGAACTTCGCCGTCTTCTCATCGTGAGCTGCTATTCTGGTGCTAGCATCAGCCTGTTCGGACTGGTTGAGTACTCCATCCGAAAAAGTGTAAATAACATTGTTAAATTCACTGTAAATAAATATGAAACAAGAAATCGATACATTCATCATCAGAACAAGTCCTTTAACTTAGCAAGCGAAAATAAACCTAGGAGTAGTTTACTTATTATCATCAGCAGCCTATTTATGTCCACTGCAGGACGAGAGTCTCTTCCAGCGATAACCAATTTCAGTGAACTCTCACTTGAGTGAACTTCAAGGGACCCAAGGCGATAGTTTGCTTAACTGAACGTTAACTAAACTGAATATTCACTAGAATATGGAACAGCATGACATTGAGTCAAAAGTGTGAAATGCAATTTATGGAGTTAGGTAAATCAATACATACAAAGTGCGTAACAGTTATATTCCTGTATATCTCATTCTGACAAAACAAATATATATCATTTTCATTTGCACTGGTGCACTTAAAGCACAGGAAGTAACAAAGCTGTCCAGAGAGTCCATGTTTTTGTGCACTTCCTCTGGCACAGCTTGTTGCTGAGACAAAGTCGCACAAGTTTCCAAGGCATCCTACAGCCTCGGCTAGAGTTTAAGGATTTGAATCTGCCTCTGCCATTGCATCTTCTTCATCACACTCTTCTTCTTTGGGACGAACACTGGAAACAATTTCCGGATCTGATAGTTCAGCACAGGTAACAAGCTCACTGTCACACTGCACATAGTCTTCAAACGAAGTGTTGCTGTCAACATCCAGCTGGTGACAGACATCTGTGCACATCCTGGGGTCGATCACCTCATTGCGCTATTCCTCTTGCTAGGTTTCCCCGCACTGTGGGGAAAATCAAGATTTATGCCAGGTGTTTTTAATTGTAGCCGGTGTGACTGCTACGCCTCTGTAGGGGCGATTTGGGGGTAGTGAGCATCGGCTACACCAGCGCTGCAGAGTGAAAAACTCGGTTGAACTGATTTGAAAATTGAGCATGGGTCCACTGATCAAGTTCGTTCAACTGAAATATCCGCTATTCAAAAATTCGTTAAACTGAAAAATTTTGCATAGAATACATAGTAAAACCACCGGGTATTTTCTAAAAGGTTGTTATTCTTAAATGTTCTATAAACTGACGTTCGTACAACTGAGAGTTTACTGTACTCCTGTCTTGTGCCAGCTGGCCTCATCTCATGCCCACAAATTCTCCAATTTTATCACACCACCTGACTTTCTGCCATTCTCGGCTTCCCTTCCCTTGGCACGCATTCTGTAACTCTAGTAGATTGCCAGTTACCTACCACAGAGTTTCTCACTATAACACCTAGAGGGAAATCTGGTGCCACCGTCTATGGGAGTTTCCTAAGGGGTGGTGTGCTGTCATGGGAATGATGGTATATATGTCTGTGAGTCTTGTGTTGGCTGCTGTTGTAAGAGGCTTCATCTAAAACATGGATATGGCTACACAAATAATGCATTCTTAAAGTGAAGTCTTCATAAGAGGTTTTCATTCACACGTATTACATCTTCCAGTAAAGTTTACTCACTTACAATGCATACCCAAGTGAAGAAAAGCAAGAACAGACGACAAACTTTCCCCAAGCGGGTGCGAATCTTGTCGTCTGTCCTCCAACTTTAGCGGCCAGCTGATACTTTTTACATTTCATATAATTGTACATGCAATAACAAGTTCTCATAATTAAACAAAACATGTTTTTGTGTAATGATAAAGCTAAAACAGCTTTTTTTGTGCTGTTTTAGTAGAATATGAATCATTGTGACAGACAGAACGGTGTTTGCCAGGCGCATCTTCAACATGTCCTGGCTCTCTGAGAAGGATGTCAATCCGAAGTCACAATATACCGGCATTCCCATGCATGCCACAGCGCAGCAGCGCCAGATTTCCCTTTAGATAATGTAGTGAGAAACTCTTATGTTACCTGCCCTATGAATCACATATACTGCCCACCTCCATTTTTTCCTCTTTAGGTCAGCTAGAATATTGCCTGCCCCCATTTGCTCTCTAATCCACACCACTGTTTTCCTGTCTCTTAATGTTGCACCTGTTTTTTCATATCATTCATTGCACAGTCTTTAACTTCGTCACAAGTTCCTTTTATTGTATTTGCTATATATACGGACAGTTGGAAATGTGTTTTCATGGAGCAAAATGTTAAGGAGTGGATAATCTGCTGGCAGGCGGCAGAGGCTTTTCAAAGTAGTTTTGCTGGCAGTTCAGTTTTGTTGGTCAGCTGCAAGGCAAGTTGGAATTTTTGCAAGTACAAAGCGTAAACAGTGTGTCATTATTTAGTACCTTTTGGCAGCACCTCAAGGACACCCAAGGGGAAAAGGGGACACCAAAGCTGGAACTCGAACTGTTCTGTAGGTTGAGGGCTCACCAAGGCCTCTGCATGCCGGTGGTATACAAGATCTTTTTACGCACACCTTCCAGTACACTGCAACCTTGGCAGCACCAACCCACGAACCACTCTGACTCCAACTTTGATCTCCCCACTGCCGCTTTGGTGCCCTGGAGATCCTGCACCACCTGCTTTATTTTAATCTCAGGTGCTCTCCAGAGGCCTCTGTTTGCCGGTATTGTCTGAGTTGGCCAGAATTTGTGACGTGACCATGGCTACCCAGTGAGGATGAACTGCCAGCAAAATTTATTCCCAGTGACTGTGTCAGCTCCCAGCAGAATTTCCACTCTAAAAATTTTATGGTGTTCATGAAGAGCTCTGAGAAAATAATTTTCTAGCAACTACTAGCGGGAATTGTGGAGTTGCTGTCTGCCATCATAGCCTGCGGATTTTTTTCTGACTTGAAGCATTGTTATAACTACACAGGCTCCAGTCACCCCAGTGGCCTACAAACACAGTCATGCAGGGGTCACCAACGCCTGAACCGCTACGCAGTTGGAGCAGGTGCCCTGTTGTCCGGTTACTTGCTCTGGAGGCAGCGTGCAATGTGGCTACCCATTGTCTCTGCCTCCACTGTTCCGCCACCATCCACCCGGTTCAACTTTATCGCTGATGCTGTTGAAAAGACGGCGCCTGCTGTGGTCTACATCGAGATACTGGGCAGGCAAGAAATTCACGCAATTGCACCTGTGACTGGGATAAAAGAAAAGAAAGACGAGGGTTGTGGGATTGGGGGATAGGTGAGTATTAGAGATCAGGCTGTTCAGTTCCTAGTCATCATTGAGAACCATGGTGGGAGCTGTGATTATCTGATTCAAAGATAACGATGGCTCCCACATTCATCCATATGGGAATATGTAGCTGTCTAGACTGTGAACCTCCCCGAATGTTGCTTGGGGGAAGGGGCTTTGAAGATTTCTAGGAAGAGTATTCATTACAGTGGGCCCTCAGAAATTGCTGCCCATATGAATTTTGAGTCGCCAGCCAGAGAGTTGCATATTATGATCGAGGTCAGGCAATCTGTGTCTAGCAAAAATACAACGCTCAGCTTTATTTTTAAACTTGTATACATCCAAAGCTGTGCACTACTGTAATTGAGGCAACATACACTATGCTACACTCTAGATTCAATGTCATGTGTGATTTGTGCTTCTGTCTGCTTGAACCTTTCCATTATTATGTTGTTTGCTGTTCATACCCATGATTTTAAAGTCCATTTAGAAAGGGCTTCAAATTGGGCTAGTTTAAGTTTCATTTTATTGTGCTAGCGTAGGGAAACAACTTGGATAAGGACTAACATAGAGGAACTTCAGAATAGTGTTTGCCTGAGCTTGTTGGTTGCACATAGCACAATTGGTTTCCAGCAGAACGTACTGACACAGAGAGATGATACTAAAAAGTTTAAGTGCAAACTGTCAATTGGCATTCATTTGAAAATGCAAGGTTGAAGAAAATATTTTGAAATGAAGATAAAAAACAGTCATCAATGTGGACCACGTGATTTTGCCTTCAATTTCTGCTCAGAAAATCCATTTCCTGCCTTGTCAAGCTGATAGAGCTCTGACACACTCATCTGCTGTTCCAGGTAACATGGGGAATGCCTCCAAAATTTCTCGTATTTCTTTTTTTATCTGTGATCTTCCTAAAATTGAAGTGTGGGCGAAAATAGGCTAACATCTGGCGCAGTGTGCTGCCAGGTTTACAGGGACGTTAATGAGGCTGCATGTATACATACGGTCAAACCTCGTTAATATGTAGTCGACCGGGAACGGCGTTCAGGTACGTACTAAGCGATGTACGAATTAACCGCCAATGCCAGTTTAGAAGCTACTTACTGGCCTGAAAAGAACTGCGTCACAATACGCTCAAACATACACATCTTTAGACAGGCTTTATTTGTGGGCAGGCAGCAAAAGGTTGGCTATCTTCACTTCCCACCGCAGTGGCCTTACTGTGACACCTTCGAACTCGGCAAGGCCGCGAGCAAGTTTGTGCATGAGGCCCCGCTTCTCTGCGAAAGCTTGCATGATGCTCAAAGCACGCGCTGCGTCAGATAATGAAGGGCTGTCGTCCACTTCCACATCGTCATTGTCGTCATGACTTTCGCTTGAAGATGGGCGAGGTGCAACGGCAGCAACACTGTTGCTATCTGAGAATGCCGCGTATGTAACAACGTCAACGTCTTGATAACATAACCACAACACGCCACAGCAAAGACTTTTGAACCCCATGACAACACCAGAACCGCAAACACACTGGCAGAATGAAGAAAAAAAATTCACGCAGGAACTTCTCAGGGAGTCGTCTAAGTATGCGTAAGCATTGTGCCACTTGCTCATCTCCGCGCACCTGGTGTCATTATTAATGTTGTAAAATGTGATCCGGCCAGTATAAACAAACGACAGCGCTGTGGTGGCACGAACTGGTTCGAACGGCGGCGCAAAGTGCATTGATAATGCAAGCAAAGTACTGCAGGTGGTGGTGCCCGATACGCTGATGTTCCAACCATTGTAAGCCGTTATCACTCATTAGTGCCTGATCCATCCATGTCGAACCATTATGAACCGTGATCAAACGTACGCCGGCGGTGCCTGCGTATATGGCATGGCTGCACGGACCGTATCTTGAGAATGATCTGCCATGCGGACAGAGTGCCAACTGCTAATAGCTCCACATGCTGCATTTCTGCCGCTGCGTGCTGAAGAGAGACATGCAGGCTCATATCTTGAAAGCGATCTGCGAAAGGGGCATGGTGCGGCTTGTGCTGAGAGCTTTGTGAGCGCTGTTAGCATTGAAGCGACAGGCTGCGTGAAGGTACAGTCGCTCGCTGCTGCGGGCTTTATCTTGAAAGCAGTCGTCTTATGGGACGGGCGGACGAAAATACATTTTTCTCGTTGGGTAAGCATAGAAATGACTCCGGATTTTAAAAAAAAGTGCTTTTGCGCGGTTACTACTTGAATTGGATTGCGTTCGACGGCGACGGCGAAGTCGCACCCCTACCGGTAGCTTCTTTGCTTAACAGGAAGCCAACCTTGAAGGCCATGCTTTTGTGCACTGCAATCGGCAACAGCTATATGAGCAGGAAAGACGTCATGGTGGCCATGGTTTAACATCACTATCGCTAGTGGCTGTCTTCCAGGTGTCGTAACTCGAGAATCGAACGTCTGCGCACATGAGGTTATGCCGATTTTGTGCCTCTGCATGTAGAACAAGAAAGAAAAATGTACGCACTAACTGTTTGGTGGGCACTGAGCAACTATGGCTTAAGTGGTCAGCCAATACATGAAGTTCGACGCGGGCTGGTTGGGAGAATCTTTGCGACTGCACATAAAGTGCAATTACACATTCAGCTGGTACATGTTAACGAGCTTTGACTGTATTTGTGTTCCCTGAGCCTGTGGTTAAGGCATCGTTCTGTCTGTTCGACATAACTTCTTTTGTACGAAAGTGATATCGTACACTACTAATTTTTGGTGCATTCCATGAGCCTTGATGCATATCAAATACCACAGCATTGAATTTGCTACCATCTGTTACACATTCATTCACTTTTCTGCACAGATGTCTTAGTTCATTTGAGGTCAAGATTACTACTCGAACGCCATGCTTACCAGCCAGTTCCTTGATTCTATGGGATATGCCATGTATATGTGGGGAAGGATGACAAGTCGGTCATTGCTTTCCGTATCGCATGCACTGCTTTTTCCTCTGACTGATTATTAAAATCTGTTCCACAACGGAAACTAGCAGCTGTGCCAGATATCTGCTGCATCATGCAGTCAAGAAGTCGTGTTCCCACAAAGCTTGGGTGCACAAGTGCTCCGACTGAAAAGTGGTGACATATGCCATGTTACTTGGAATAGCATACAAATGTGGCAGTGCTCCTTTTGTTAGCTTGTCAAGGCAAAACGTGGGTTTCCTGAGTAGCAGTCGAAGACAAATTCTCATGGTTGATGTTTATGACAGCTTTTTTTCTTCTTTTCTCCTTTCTTCCACCATGCGTTTTCAAATGAATGCCAGTTGATAGTTTTCACTTCACCTGTTTAGTCTCGTTCCTCTGTGTTCATCCTTGTCCGAGTTGTTTCCCTGAGCTAGCACAATAATACCCGTCACACGGGCGCTCAAAAGTCTTTTGAGCAAAAAGACTGCTCCCGAAAAGAGTTTTTTCTGCAGGCACACGACAGAGAGCAATCTCTTTTTCAGAAGCGCCAATAAGCAAATGCGTATTTTTCTGTCACCGAGCCTCATCATAAAAAATTATTGTATGTCTCGCAGGTGGTGTGGTAAGCCCGGTAATGCTAATTTTCTTCTGTAATTTCGTAAGCAGGTCGAACGGGTCTTGTGAGCAAGTCAAATGCTCTTTAAACTACAATAAATCTTTACATTAACGTTTCTTAATCTGACATTAAATTTATTTGAAAACCATGTAATACAATAAGTTTTCACTTTATATTTCGAGATACATCAGTTTATTTTGAACGATTTTGTTTCGAACGCTTGCACTATGCTTTCGGTAGCGTGTCCAGAAGGAAACACTAAAAAGAGATCGTCGGTGCCATGTGTCTGCTGCACAATACCTCTTCATTAAAAAGTCTGTCAATTTGGTAAAATACCACGTACGTAAAAGAGTTTTTGCGTGCTCATGTGACGGAGGTATAAGATGGTTCATGCCAAACTTCACTACCTAGAACCTGGCATCTCAATGCTTTTAGGTGCTATCTAGTTTTGAATGTTGTTTCTTTTCTGTGAATATGTTGTTTTGTCTGTGGTCCTTGCACCATGAAAAAAAAAGCCTGTTAGTGCAGCAGGTTTTGGTTTGTTCTTTTTTTTTGTAATTTGTAATATTTTTGTCATGTTAGAGTCATCACACCCCTTGGTGTAATTTTCTAGCAAAAAAATTAATACATACGTTCTCTTACTGCGCAAGCAACAATGCGTGACATCTAAAGAGGAATGTGTTCACGCAACACAATGGGCTGCATTGTAACTCGGTGCTATTTAAAATTTTATTCAGTTATTCATTCATTAATGTTTGCTTTATTATTGTGTCAAAAACTACTTGGTCACACCACCTCAGATGTCCCACTGTGATATACTCACTGATGTCACTGCGTGCATGTCGGCTTGAGATTTGGTGGCGAATGGACGTGCTTTTCGGGGCTTGTTCCATTCTTGGCAGGCGGCTGTCACGTGATGACCTCGTGACGTCAGCTTTGGTGTGGCACATATTATGTAGTGGTGCTGAGGTGCATTTTGGCTCCAAGATTGCAGTTTCTGTTTCAGCTGCTCTATGGATCCGTTTGCTTCTCTTTCATTTAGTATGTCAGTGGTCCCAACGTGAAGTATTAGTTGGCGCCTAGTTGCAAATGGGTTTGCACGTGCGAGCTCATTTTCAGCACGAAGAAGGGTCTTGTTTACTGTTGCCCTAGGTTTTGTAGTGACGTGAAGCCTCCGATCGCTGACTTCTTTATATAGCTGCCTCTTTAGGCGATGAGCGTTGGAATCTCCGAGCACCACTGTGCATCTTCGCTGTGGTAGTGTGTCCTTGGGTTGCTGCTTGGGTTGGTTATGTTTTTTCGAAGCAGATTTCTGGCTTGTGTATACACGTGTGCTGTCACATGTTCATTTGATAGTTGCACTGCGCGGTTGTTTTTTCCCACTTTGATCCATGGGCCTGCTTCGTTCTCCTCTCCGGACTCTCCATTTTCTGTAGGGTAGCTTGTATTTTTCTCAGGGATTTGTTGTAGGCTGGAAGGCGGGTGGGCAATTCTGTTGTTTGAGGGCTTGGCGTCGTCTCCGGGCATGGCAGTGTCATTGCCGTCGGCCTGGTGGCATTGTATTGGTCTGGGGTTTTCAACGCAGTCTTGGAGAGCCGTTGCTTTCGCCAAGAGTTCTCCAGGTAAAATACGTTCTGCGTTGAGCTCATGAGTGAGTTTTTGTATTTCTGCCTTATTTGTTTTGGCTTTTTGCCACTAGTATTTCATTGTTTTCACCAGCGGGTTAAATTCATCCCTCATTTTTCGTTCCTGCAATGCTATTGTGTTGTACAGTGCAGATAACTTGGTGCAGAAATTGCATGTGTATGTCTTCCCCTCGGCCTCTTCTAGACTAGCGAAGGGGGAGTCCTCCAAGTAGGTCCAGCCTTCACAGTTGCCACATTGTACCATGCCCGATTTTTCCACTGTGGCGTCCGGCTTTTTCATTATGCGGTTGCGTGTTTTGGACATACTGAAGTTAAGGGAGGGAGGGGTTGTCTTTTCATTCAAAATTTCAAATCGCACATTGCCATTTGCACGGAATCGCCGCACGTACTCTAGTGGTGCCTACACTTTTCTCTAAGTGGCGCTACTTTCCCACAACTTGAGCTTGAGCTTTTGTGGATGGACGTGCTTTTTAGGGCTCCGTGGCGGCAACGAAATCATAAGTTTTTGTGCATGCTTTGAGCTTTGCTTCTGTTTTTGATTTGCTGATTTTTAAGCCTTTAAATAGTAATTGTGTGTCTTTCTTTTTTTTTTGTCTCACTTGTATTTCATGTGCGTGGGTGTGTTTCGTGTACATTTGGTTTAGCAAAATGGTTAGAGCGTCCTTTCATGCCACTTGCTTCAACGTGTAGCCGGGTGGGACGTTGAGTGTTTGTAGCCTTTAAATGGTACCTTGGATGTGGCAAAACTAACAGCTATTAGTGGTTTTACTGTGTGTGTTTTGGTAGGAAAGTAAGAGCGTGGCCATGTGGTTGAGCGTGTGCGAGAGCGTGTCATACCTTGGGTCTCCGCGGCATTTATTGCTTTTGAAACATGGATGTGAGTTGCTTTGTAACATTTTGAAGATTTGAACCTGTGCGTATCGGTTTTAGCTAAAAGGTATGTGCTCTGCATTATTATAGTATTATAGTATTTGCATCATAAAAAGCCGTGCACTACATGGCAAGAAAGCCGGGAAAGCGGGCAGGGTGTGGGGGTTCTCTCAAGGCAGATGATGGGACGGATGAGAAGGGAGAGGGAATCGAGTCAACCGGCATACAGTGTGATGTCGATACAAGGCTGCAAAAAATGGAGGCTTTCCAGGAAGAGCTTGTCAAACAAGTGGAAGAGCTCAAAAAGGAGCTAATTAGGGAGCGTGATGCAGAGAAGGTAGTTGAAAAAAGACTTGAAGCAGCCGGGGAAAAGCTGAACAGGGCCACCATTGTGAACGAAAATGGTCGGGAAAATGGAACGCAGTCCCCCGATGACAGGAGAGGGAGTGCCAGCAAAGTACGTGGAATGCGTGCAACGTAGTTAAAGGTTAGCTGGAAAGAGCAGCACCTACCTTGAGGCCGCCACGCGGAAAAAGCAGGAGCACAGGGGATGAAGCCTCTTGTCGAGTCCGAATCACGCGGAAAAGAACAAAGGGAAGCAGGGAGAGGTAGGAGAGAGTGAAATAGTGATTATCGCCGGCGACTCAAACCTGGCTAGGTGTTCAGAAGCAATTGTGGAGAGGGTGAATGGCGATAAAAGGGTGGCGGTAGGGGCATTTCCAGGCCGGACACTGGGTTCTGTCATTGAGCGAGCAAAAGAAAAACTCGCGGAAAATGCCCACGTGCGCAACGTTATCATAATAGCAGGTGGGCTAAATGACGTCCTAAACAGGAAAGGGTCAGGACTAGTACAGCGCTTGGCGAAGGGGGTGGACAACTTGCGCGAGCTGTCCCCTCAGGTGCAGATCGTGGTGTGCATGGTGCCGGAGGTGTCTGTATGTGACAGTCACGTACAAAGAGTCGTAGTGCCTGCTAATGAGGCGATATGGAAAATGAGCCGAGAGAAAGGCTTCGAGGTTGTCAAAGTAAACAGGGAAGTGAGAAGGTGTGGTGGTTTTAAACGAGACGGGATTCACTTCAATTACAGGCTGGCACGAGAAGTGGGCTGGCGACTTGGTGGTCACGCTGTTGCTTTTTTAGGGGGTCCGCAGGTGCTCAGGAGGCTAGAGTAGATAGTAATGAAGAAGGTCCCCTAGGGGAACCTCAGAAGAGCATCGCCTTCGATAACAGCAAAAGGAGGACAGCAAGAAAAAGAGCTCGCCATGCAATAGGTTACATAAACATGCAGGGCGGTAGAAGAAAGAAAAAGTGGGCAGAGATAGAGGAGCAGTTAAATAGAGAACAAATAGGGCTGTATGCAGTTACAGAAACGCACCTTAGAGGCTCGGAAGAGCCGCCAGTGATTGAGAATGATGTTTGGGAAGGGTGCAACAGAACTAATACCCCTGACACACGGGCAAAACTAAAGTCCTTTCCAGTAAACCCCTTTTGCTACTCTGAAGGACCCTTTGCAGAAAGGAGTTGCGCCGATGACACACGGCACCGCACTGAACTTCTTTAGGTAGTTCCTCAGATGAACGCCGCAAGAAAAATAGCGCTGGCTGTTAAAGCCACAAGAGAGAAAACATTCTTAAAAAGCTGCGTATTTAATTACACTTAGCTACTGTAGAACCTAAAAATCTATTTTTTTTTCATTGTTGATGGCTAAAAATGCTTATAGTCGTTTATTTTATTCGTGTTTTTGCGTTGTTTGCAGCCATTTAACTTGGTCCAGCAACTATGTGCAGCTGGTGTTTTGCTGTGCGTGCTGTTTATTCTGGTGATGCCCACGTTTCTGTCGTCCTTTTTCACGTCTTTGTCGTCCCTTCCTTTGTGCGCGCAGGCGTAACGCGTTTTATTCAATATGTTATTCCAACAACTGTGGTTTCTTCTGGGTATTTCCTGCGGGCGCTGATTGTGCAGTCTCCATCTCGCGACGTGAACACACCACATGCGCGCAGCAAACGACGACGACACTGCCGGAATTCAACACGGCGGCACTAGCGACGTTATGCGAGCGTTTGCGAGTATAGCTAGAGGAAATCTTCACTATTCGACAAATTGTATTACCGCTAACAATTAAAGCATTTTCGCAAGGTAAAAAAAAATACCTATGGACACCGTAGTTGTGTGGCAGGTTTCCTTCTATTGACGAGTTGTGCACGCTGTGTGCGAGAGTAACTCCTTTTCCGCTCGAAAAGTAGTTGCGCGATCTCCTTTCCCGAAAAGGAACTTTGCCGTAAAGGAGATACTCCTTTGTTGTGTGTCACTGCACTTGAACGCCTTCCCGGTAGATGTCCCCTTACCTAAAGGACTTTAGAGTGCCCGTGTGTCAGGGGTATAAGTTGGAAAGAAAGGGAGAGGGAGTCGGAATGCTCATCCATCAGGGAGTCAAACCGAAAAGAGTAAATTCAAAATGTCAAGAGCATCTTGGTTATCAGGTACAATGAGTGGGGAAAAAAACTTGGCTGGGCGTTACCTATTTGTGGACCGGAAATAATTGCACAGAGAAGAATAAAGAGTTAGCGGAATGCATAAGTGCTGATATTAAGGCTTTCGGGAATGATGCTGAAATTATCCTATTAGGTGACATGAATGCCCACATACAAGATTTAGATGGCCGTACCGATAAAAACCGGAAATCAATGCTAGAGCTTTGTGAGCAACATAACCTCGTTATCGTGAACACAGGGCCTAAGTGTGAAGGGGAGATCACGTGGGAAGTGGGAAACCGGCAATCAACCATTGATTACTGCCTGATGACAGAAGGAATTCATGATAATTTGAGACAAATGGTCATTGATGAGGAAATGTATAAAAGCATAGGAAGTGACCGTAAATGCATCATTTTGAATATGGGATATGAGGTTGGGAAAGAGAGTAAGGAGTGCAAAATGGCCAGTCCAAATTTGAACGCTGAACAAATAACAAATATAGTCACTAGAGTCGAGGAAAAACTTGGCAAATGGCCAAGTAAAGAGTGGGAATACAGTGAGCTTCTAAGTGTAATAACAATAGAAATACGGAAACAGAAACAACATGTTCGTTGGAAAGGAAAAAAGAAACCGAAAAGCTGGTGGAACAAGCAGATATGAGAAGCGATTGCCGAACGACAGAGAGCATCCCGAGAGCACAGGCAGGCAAGAAAGGCGCAGTTACCGCAGGATGAAGTAGCCTGTAAATGGGAAATATACCAGGAGAAAAAGTCTCTGGTTCAAATACTGGTGCAAGCCAAGATAAAAGGTGAAAGTGAACGTTAGTTGTCAGAAATACGTGAGAAAAGAAGATGAGCAAAACGTGAACAAGGTGAATGCATTCACCTTGTTCACGTTTTGCTCATCGCCTTGAATTGCCATCTCCCGGATTCCCCGTCTTTTCTCGTGAGAAAAGAAGGCCACACGTAGAATATTTTGGAACCACATAAAATTATTAGGCAGGAAGTCAACAACAATACAACAAATATCGTAGACAAAGATGGAAACAAACTGGAAGGGGAAGCGGCTTTAAATTACATCTGAAAAATACCAGCCGAATTCTTCCAAGGCAATGACGAGGTTGTGCGTGAAGAAAAAGAGAGCATGAAAGAGAACCAGATGGAAAAGGAGCTGGTGCTGACAAATTTCACCTGGAAGAAAGCCGAAGAGAAAATTCCTAAGCGCATAGCCACAGGCCTAGACGAGGTTCCTGTTAGGCTGATTAATGAACTAGGACCAAAAAGTAAGGAAGCTCTGGGGAAAACAGTGGAAAAAGTTTAAAAGATAGATGAATACCGGACAGTTGGTGACAAAGTAGAATGAATTTGATCTATAAAGTTAAGGGGGAGAAAGATAGAATTCACTCGTATAGACCGTTGAACATTACATCGGTAATCTACAGGCTAGCAATGCAGGCAATCAAATTAAAGCTTCAAGCATGGGCAGAGAATAATGGCATTTTGGTTGAACTTCAGAATGGCTTCAGAATAGGTAGGCATATGAATGATAGCTTATTTGTTCTTACTCAGTGTATTGAAATATCAAGAGTAGAAAGCAGACTCTTTTATGTGGCCTTTTTAGACATTACAGGAGCATATGACAACGTAGACCGCAACATTTTGTGGGATATATTGGAAGGGGAAGGCCTAGGTGACGATTGTCTGCAGCTTTTGAGAGAGATTTACCTAGAAAATACCATTTGCATTGAATGGGAAGAGATGAGAAGCGAGGAGAAAGTTGATATCAACAAGGGACTGAGGCCGGGGTGCCCTTTATCCCCACTGCTGTTTATGATATTCATAGTGAGGATAGAGGGAGCGCTAGAAGGAAGTAATATCGGGTTTAATCTGTCATACAAACTGGAGGGTGCAGTAGTAGAGCAGCAGCTTCCAGGTTTATTTTATGCGGACGACATTGTGTTGCTAGCTAACAAGCAAAGTGATTTGCAACGTCTGGCTAATATCTGTGGACAGGAAGGCAAGAATTTAGGTTTGAAATTTAGTGTTAGAAAATCAGGTGTTATGGTATTCAATGAAAACAGTGAACAGATAGTGGCGATACAGGGCCAGGAAATACCTCAGGTAACAGAATATAAATACCTTGGTATATGGATAAATGAAGGCTATAGATATATGGAAACACAGGAAAAAACAATAACAGTGAAGGGGAAGAGAAATGCAGCCATAATGAAGCACTGAGCGCTATGGGGATACAATAGGTACAAGGTGCTCCGAGATATGTGGAAAGCTGTAATGGTTCCAGGACTTACTTTTGGAAATGTAGTTGTTTGCTTTAAATCAGGGGTACAATCGGGCCTTGATGGGAACCAAAGGTAAGTGGCACGCCTCGCATTGGGCGCTCACGGGAAGACTACAAGTGAAGCTGTGCAGGGTGATATGGGCTGGACTAGTTTTGAAGTGAGGGAAGCTCAGAGTAAAATTGATTAAGAAGAACGACTGAGAAATATGGAAGAAAGTAAATGGGCTGGGAGAGTGTTGAGGTATTTGTACAGGAAAAACATTGATTCACAGTGGAGTAAAAGAACTAGGAAGCTTACCAGCAAGTAAGCAACCTGTAGGGTGGGCAACACGGCAACAAAGAACATCAAGCGGAAAGTCAGAGAGGCTGAAATAATCTCATGGGTGGTGCAATGGAAAAGAAACCTGCCATGAGTAAATACTTAAGAGGAAAAAATGAAATCAGGAAAGAAACAGTTTATGATAACTCAAAGGGAAGCTCATTACTTTTCGAAGCGAGATCGGAATGCCTTAGAACACACACCTATAAAGCGAGATATAAGAAGGAAGAAGAAGCATGTTCTTGCTGCGGTAAAGCTAGGGAAATGACGGAGCATGTTGTATTAGAATGTGAAGACGTCTACCCAGCGGTTCATTTAGGCACCACTGGCCTCCTTGAAGCCCTTGGGTTCAGCAAGAGCAGTGGAAAAGTAAACATGTACACAATAGGAATTAGTAAGAGGCAGTTGGAGGATTGGTGGAAGAAAAGTAGGGAAACGACAGAAAACGGAGATGTACAAAAGCACAGTTTGCAATAGGGGATCAGAAAATTTCGTTGTGGGAGTTCAGTGTTTTTTTTTTGTTATTGTTTAACCTAGCTAGGACATTAGGCAGTATAATAGAAAGAGCTTGGTGGTGCAACCCACCGCCCCGTTCCAAAGGGGACGCTCATAACATCCATCCATCCATCCAGATAAAGTCAGAGCGGCGGATTCACCGCTGCAGCTGCTTTTTGGCCAAGTGCTGTAGACCGTTCGCGTATCTCGCGACATCACATGAAGGTTGAATTCTCTGCTACTTGCAGTTTGTGCGAGTTTCGCGAGTCAGCAAAACCAGCGCAGTGCTACGCGATAACTAAAACGTGAAAGCGTGGGCGGTGTGGAGTCGAGAGAAAACGAAACTGTTCGACTGCCCGTGTCGTCAAGAGTAATTTGAACGAGTTATTTTGTATAAACATGAAATGGAACTGGACAAGTAGCATTTTATTTCGTCTTATAGTACAGTACGAGGATGTTTTGTGCGACGAGTGGTTGACTACTATCGACAGAATTTAACTGAGAAGTGCTTTTGTCACCGGGCAACTACTCGCATTTCCCGGGGGATTCTCTAATCATGTGGTGCATTTACCTCAATTTCTCGATGATTAAGGCTCTGTTCTCGAGAATATTGACGCCTTAGAGATTCTCGAGCTCTGATCTATCACTTTATCTTGACATAATATTTGCCTTTAGTGTCCCTTTAACTCCACTTGCCCTCATCTTGACAGTGTTTGGATGCGTATTTTCTGGCTCTGTTATGTGTATGAATGTAGTCTAAATGTACTTTTTCAAATAATGAACAGGATAGCTTAGTGCTAATTTATTTGTTCGACGTACGCCATGGTCCTCTTGGAAAAGTGTTATAAGTCAACGGCCGACTTTTCAGAGTCCCGAGGGGCCGCGAAAACGTCCGAAAAAAGGGCACTACGAAAAAAATTGGAGGACGCTTAAGCTTCGCCTTCAAGAGTGGAACGCGATAGCGTTATCGCACCCCGTTCGCACCGCCTACTCAAACGCGCTACGCCAGCCAAACGTCGCGATCGGCAGAGGTAGCCGGGCCCCGGCGCGCCATGAAGGCGGACGCGGTCATGGGGCGAGTGGCGCGCCACGTGTCGGGGCAGCGCCGTACATTGCGAGGAGGGGGTCTTCTGTGTTTGCCGTAAGATGGCTCTGCGTGTGCGCAGAGCGCAGAAGAAATTTAGCGGAAACGTACTTCGCTATTCGTGAAACAGCGACTTCTGCAAATTACATGGTCATAATTACCGATATACACCGCAGTATAACTTTCTACGGCACGTTTCTAAGGCAACGCCGCATTCACTAGAGACGATTTTGTCCCGTTTTGAAGGAACAAACTCGTGGCTGAGTGGCGGCGTCTCCGCCTCACACCCCGGAGACACTGGTTCGATTCCCACCAGTCCACCTTGCAAGATGTTTTTTTATTCATGAAGTGCCTTCTGGGATTTATCGCTCACGGCCAACGCCGACGCCGACGACACCGGCTTTTCTGCGACACGAGCTCCTTAACGCTGTCGCGTTAAAACGAATGCGTGCCGTTTACTGCCCCCACGGGCTCAAATCGCCACACGCACATTCGGAATAGCTCTGAGGGCCTGCCAGTACACATATTAGGCGTATCGGTGCTCGTAATGTAATAGGAGACGGTGAGTGCACGCGTGTCAAATGAAGGAATACGTACATACCGTAACCCGTGACAATTGCCCCTTCCCACTCTTGGTATGCTTCATCGCGATACTTCGCGTATGCTTCACTGCGTAACACTGGTGTATTGAGGCAAAGCTGACTTTCAGAAACCAGCATTATGCAACGCGCTGTGCTTCCCGAGCTTCCAAGACATTGACGAGGATTACAAAGGCGAAGTGACGCCATTACTAACAGTAGCGAATTGGTTCTATGGAAAGCACGGCACCGAACATAAAGAAGCTTGGTAGCGAACGTCGAAGTAGTTAGGCTTAGTGTTGCCGAGGTGGTGGCTACGACTGCCAGCGGATCTACGTGCGAGGGCGCCGGTCAGAGGAGGCGAGATAATCAAAGGGGTGGCGGGATACGATTAATGCCGTTTCGGACCTGCGCTCACGGCAAAAAGTCCGGAAAATCGGACGGTGAAGGTTTTTTGCGTTCAGACCTTCTCATACATTGAATCTATGGGTTTTTGCGTTCAGACGTTCTCATACATTGAATCTATGGGGTACGTGGCGGTGCCGCGAACGCGTCCAAATTATCGGGCATGACCGGAAATTCGGGCTTCGGGAAAATCGGTTGTTGACGGTATATATGGATTTTACCAGGTGTTTCAGCTTTTGACACTTTCCAATTTTAGAAAAGAGAAAGGGCAGAGGAGGGTGGCTTCATTGAGGGAATTTTCAGTGGCAGAAATTGACAGCTGTGATGGACATGGCAAAATATGTGATTATTCACAATAACATATTTATCTACATAAACTCATTAATTAACTCCTTGATATTTGAATAACTTCCATTTATGGGTACCAGTTCTCATTCTCTTTGCATTTAGCTCTATAATGTGCTGGGTACAGAAATTGAGCAGAAATCGTAGCTTTAAAATGTGGTTGCAGGGCCCACTTAAGCTCTGCAAGACAAAGCTACCAATCTGCTAGTATTTTGCTTGTGACTTTGGGTACAGATGTCTCTTAAAGGGTGATAATCTTATAATTCCTACTGCTTCCTTGAGCATTTACCAGCTTCCATTCCACAATTGAAGCACATGTGCTAGAGTCACTCATTTAAGGCAATTGCCAAATTTTACTTGCATGGTAAGACATATTGATGACGCTGCATAGTTTATGTGTGCTCCTTCTATTAATTTTGGCCAGCAAAAACCAGCGTTTTGTACTTTTAATAACTGGGTACAGTCATCACCGAGACATCCCAGACGACAGAAGAAAAGGATGTGCAGTTGAGTTGCAGTTAAAAAAGATACAACAGACAATTGCAGACAAAGTGCATGAATAAACAAAAAAAATTAAGTTGAGAGAAATAAAAGCAGGATCCTTTACAGTCGAGTAGATGACACTCTTACACAGAAGATAATGAACAAGCCAGATAAGTCAGTAGAGGAAAGACTGGAACACAAGTCCTGTATTTCCTTTAAAGTGTAATCTACCAATCTAGTCTAACTGAATACTTATTGGTGTCCTTTAAGCAGCATTTTCAGTGTTTTGCAGTGCTTTCTAAGAAAGCCAGTGCATGCTTGTGCTGAGAGTTGTGTTTGCATGATTCTGTTGTCTGCAGGCACCCATTCACTCAACAGCAGATAGCCGTCTCCAATGGCTCTGGCTTTGTGGTGCGCCCCGATGGTCTCATCCTAACAAATGCACATGTTGTGGCCGATGGCCGGCTTGTGACTGTTAAGTTGCACGACGGGCGTCAATTCACAGGAAAAGTGGAGGCCGTGGACCGCCGCTCTGATCTTGCCACCGTTCGCATCCCAGCAGTGAGTGCCTCGTCCCTTGACTGAATTGAAAATTTGGCAAGTTGGTGTCGGTTCATAAATTAAAGGCAGCATGAACAACAAGGACAGAGGAAAGATCACACAGGATGGGTGCTCAACTTGAGCTGATTATTGCAGAAAAATGCATAGATACAGTCAACGTCCGGTTTTTCGGACTCACTAAGGGCCGCAAAAACGTCAGAAGAAAGTGAATGCATGCCTTTTACTGCCCCCAAGGGCTCAAATCGCAACACGCACGTCCGAAATAGCCCTGAAGCCCTGTCATTACACCTGTTAGGCATATCGGTGCTCGTACTGTGACAGGAGACGGCAGGTACACGCGTGTATAATTAAGGAATACAAACTGTGTCCCGTGGCCATTGTCACTTCTGACTCATGGTGTGCTTCATCGTATAGCATTCATGTGTTGAAGCAAAGCTGACTTTTGGGAACCGGCATTATGCCACGTGTTGTGCTTTTCGAGCTTCGAAACCATTGCCAAGAAATAAAGAAACAGAGTCGGTGCCATTGCTGACAGCGGTGAATTCTTTCAATGAAAAACACTGCACCGAACAGCAAGAAGCTTGGTAGTGAATTTCGAAGCAGCTAGGCCTGGCATTGCCGCGGTGGTGGATCTGCATGCCGTTGCCGTGGTGGTGGCTACGGTTGCCAACGGATCTGTGTGCGAGAGTGCATGCTCGAGGTGGTGAGACAATCAAAATGGTGGCGGTGGTGGCTTCGACAAAGCTGTTTCGGACCTGCAGTCATGGCAAAAAGTCCTAAAAACCGGATGGCGAAGAGTCTTTGCGTTCGAAATTTCAGACGTTCTTATACACTGACTCTGTGGGGTTACGATGTGGCGGTGCCGCGAAGGCATCCGAATTATCGGGCATGTCTGAAAAATTGGGTGTTTGGAAAATCGGTCGTTGACTATATTTGTATGATGCATGCACTAACCGACTATCAGAACATCAGTAAGCAGGATGCTGATTTGGCAGAACCAAAATAAACGTAAAGAAAACACACATCAAGAATTGCATAATTGGTTTAACATCCCTCCCCCTTCACTGATACATGGATGCAATCATGCATGTGCCTAGTTTTTATCAAGAAGGCCATTTCATTTTTCAAAAGGCATATATCTAAGACTGACTGACATATTTTGGACCTTTCGATGTGACAGTCTTCCACCAGCTCACACACGTGTCCCCATCAGTTACTGTGCACACATTTGTGTACATGGCTTGTTTTTGCCAGTTCTGTCCAGTTTTTGCAAGAAAAAAATCACGGATATTGAGCTGCATGTCAGTTGAACCCTCTGCTTACCTAATGTGACTTTAGCTCAGTCCAGATAATGCACGTTATGTAGAGGATGTGGGTTCGGCTCCCACCGGTGGCAAGTTGTTTTTTCGTCCACTTTTTGTCCCTTTACCTTATCATTTCTACACTTTAATTGCAAACTACAAATAGCTCCCCTTATGCTTTCCTTGGCTTCATTATCTATTGACTTCGTATGATTGTGACTAACAAAAAAATTGGACCTCTTGGTTCCGCCCTTTCTTCTCATTCACTTCACTAAAGGCACTAACCAGGTTTGACGTGGTATTCGACACACCATATTTCATCAGCAATAGCAAAGGGATAGTTTTTCCTTTCTGGTAATGTTTATAGCCAATAATTAACTTGTGCATGTGGTTTGAGCCAGTGATTCAATCATCGTTATAAAAAAGCTTGATGTGACTGGCTGTATACTAAATTTAAATTGCAAGGACTTGCTAGTAAACGTGCAGAGTATTGTCCTCCTGTCTTGATTTCCTTTCATTGGTGTCTGCAGCAACTTGAAATAAAATTCGACAGATCTATTGGTAGTGCAAAACTATAATGCATGAGTAAATGGAAAATTGATAACCATGATTTCCCACCATTGTGATTGCCACACACGTGAGCTGGTGCAAGCCTATCACTTTGGAGGAAAAAAGAGGCCAAGTGAGTCATTCAGTCTCCGCCTAGCCTTTTGGAAAGCTTTCCTCGATGGAGACAAGGCATGTGCTTGTTTGCATCTGATCCGGCACCGAACCATAACTTTAGTCACCAAAGCCCGATGAAGCAGCACTGACTAGACCGAGGCAGTGTGGCCGTGCCGAAAATTCGCCGCTGGCCAGTGGGGTTAACAGGCCACAAGTCATTGCGAAATGCTTGCCAATAATATGTTGTTCATTTTAGAATGCTTGCCCTTATAATTATTCACTCGCGCTGCATCGTCTGCTCGGCATCTATTTGGCATTTACTCTCCACCGTCATCACCTACCATACTAGAGCGGAGTAGTAAATTATTGATGCAGTGAACAATTACGTCTTTATAGCGTTCCACATTGTTAATGCATCACCAATGCTGAGGCTGTTACAATGTCTAAAATAGGGGAAGTGTGCAGACTGCACCGCCGGCTCTGAGGCCGCTCCACAATGCACCGGAAAGAGGTCCAGGGGGCGCTGACACCCACTTACACATCCGCTCGCCACACAGTCGTCGGCTTGCTGCGCAGTAAATCTGCTGAGGTTGGCGATGTGCCTTTAAATTGCACTGCATTCTTTTTTCGATTTGCACGTGTATTCAGCATCCTTATTTGCCAACCATATGTGTCGTACCAATGAGAATGAAGACCTTCATAATGTGATTTTTTTTTACCATGAATTTCATTGTTGCAGATTGCTCTCGTATCTCACACTTCTTTTTATATACTCAGAAACTTCCTTAGCATGCTGATACAGCACCAATTCTAGCTCCAACTGCAATCACAGGCGTAATAAAATTTGTGGCATTTAGCGGAAGTGGGGCCACGGTGCCACTATCAAAGCTGATGCACTTTGCCGCACATGCGGCACACAAGAAGGACAAGCTGGCAAGTTCACTTCGGAAAGAGCAAACTGTTGAAATATGATCTGATGACAGTTGTATATTTCTTTGAATGTTTATTTGTTTGAGTTGTTTATTTGGCTGTTTTTCTTCTATGATCAAAAAACAAATCTCTGCTATAAATAAACATTTTTATTCCACCAATGATTGACACAAAAACGTAGAACAAATTTCTAAATTGCAGCCGTAACTCTGGATTTTTTTCAATCAGAACAAACATATTGCACACTATTTTTAAAAGGCTGGCTGTTGTATATTATATTTTAGTACTTTGTTCCATTGGATGGCCCCAGGGGGCCACTGTAGATATATCAACACCCTTGCAGCAGCCGAGGGGCAAGTTGGGTGTGGTGTGGAACCAGTGTGTGTGTGTGTGTGTGTGTGTGTGTGTGTGTGTGTGTGTGTGTGTGTGTGTGTGTGTGTGTGTGTGTGTGTGTCATTTTCGGAGCCACCTACCGTGGTCGGTGCCTCACTTCGTAAACACTACAATGGCACAGTTGACATGTGTCCTGAATGCCTTCCACTTTCCGCCACTTGTCAACTGCAGCCAGCAGCCAGGAAGCATCTCATCGGCAACACCAGTTGCGGTGATACCCATTCAGCTCGTTTTCATCGCAACAAACACAGCCTGCCGAAGCAGCCCGTCACCCTCAGCGCATTGCGGCTAATCGCGTCGCACATCGCCAGTCACCGCCCCCAGGAAGCTCCGTAAAATGTCTGGTGGTGTAAACAACGCACAGTGGAATGTTTCTGCAGAATGCGCAGTCATACAGTCCCGACAAGACTAACCTGATAGGAAAACTTCCCTTGTTTTGGGACCATCCGGGAACACCAGCAGTACCGTGGACTTGGTGGCTTGAAGATTTTGAAACATACTTGCTCGCTGCTGGCGGCGAAAGTTTTTCTGCAGAGTGCAAAGCCGCATTGTTGAAAACACTTTTGGGACTGAAGGTCAGAGGCAAGCATGGGTTGCACTCGCTGCGGCATCGGAAATGCCGGGGCTGGCCAAAGATGCTTACTCCATATTGGTGAAAATGCTAACTGCCAAGTTCAGTCCTCCAGATATAGTAGCCACAGCATGGCTCTCGTTTTGGAACCTTGTGCAAGGCTAGACATCCCCCCAAAACTTTCTCTTCAAATTGCAAGACACCGCAAACCAGTGCGATTTTGGTGACCTGAAGGACCAGCTGCTTCTCCTTACTAATTGGATTGACCTCTACGCGGCTAAGCAAGCGTTTGCTTGTCCAAGAGCCCCTACTTATGTTCGAGAAGGCCGTGAAGATCATCAAAGGTTCTGAGCGCGTCCAGCGTCGCTTCCAGGAATACAAGCCCGAAGCGCTTGTACAGCTAAGCACAGCACTCCAACAATGTCCGGGGCAGCGCCATCCCTTACCACAGGTTTTCATGCCTTCTACCGAGCCCCGGCCTCGTCAACTGACCGGACCTTCGTCGATGTGCCAGCATTACAGCTGGCCACCTAATTCTTCGATTGGCTGCCCGAACTGTGGCTATCAGCATGCTACTACTCAGAACTGCCCCGCACGGCTAGGTTTGCTACCAGCGTTCCAAGAGGGGGCATTTTGCCACGGTGTGTCACCATAGCCACTTTGCGGGGTCACCACTGGCATGGCACCAGCAAGCCTCCAGGTCACCCAGTCCCTTCAGACCTCGTCATTCAGATCGTGTCCAGTCGATGGCCCTGCCAGACAGCCAGCCACAACCAGTTGTCCAGAGTGTGGGATTTTACGGTGATGTTGAGGTTAACGGAAAACATTTATCCCCTATTTGTGTACACTGACTCCTCGGTTTCCCTTCTGTCTAAAGACTTGTTCACGCAATGCTTTGTCGGGCCTCAGCTGTCCGATTCCAGACTAGTAGCTCCCTCCAAAATACTGAGACTATTCAGGCACTATCGTTTCACTTCTCTGGTGTTTTTAAGCTCTGGTAACATTCAGAAACCGCACTGCTGAGATACTGTTCTACATTGTAAAAAATGGACAATCCCTTCTTGGTATTGATGCAACCCGTCAACTGAACATGCTGCTCACAGGCAACAGCCTTCAGTGCTGCGGCACCACTACCCAGCCAGTCCCGGTGAATTCCTGGTGTCCTTCGAGTGCATCGCCCCTTCGCGAGGTTCCCCATGAGTTGCCACCTGTGTCATTTAAGACGTCACAAAAATCCACCACATCGGGTGCAGTGGGCCACCTACCAGCTAGGTTGAATCGTTTTGAGCACCTGTTTACTCCTTGCCTTGGCCTCGCACACGGTGTCACTTATAAGGTTCAGACATGTTCTGCAGTTCCACCACAACGCGTAAAGATCAGGCAGCTCCCTCTCACATTGCGAGAACCTGTCAAACAGGAAATAGAAAACTTATTACGACAAGATGTCATAGAACATATTGATGGATGGAATAACTTTAATGAAAGGTCCTGCGAGCTACGGGGCACAAGGCCCCATAGAGCGGGCTATTCCCACGTAGGGACCGGGAGTTGTAACCCCCTGGCCGCATCGTGGGCTTGCTGGACGGCCCAGAGCTGCTCCACCAGGCCCGTGCTGCGTAATGCTTCTTGTAGCCTGGCGGAGTCTTGATTCTTGTTCGCATGAGTCCGACCACACGGCCAGAGCAAGTGATATACGTCTAGTGTGCTATGACAATTTTCGCAGTATGATGTTGTGTACGGGTCAGGCATGTAGTGATGTAGTCTGTTTTGCGTGGGGTATGTTTTGGTTTGTAGCATTCTGAACATGAGGGCTTGAGGCCTGGTGAGCTTATTGTGAGCTGTGCTGTATATTCTGTGGTCTAGATAAAAGTGCTTTGTGATCTCATTATATGTGGAGGGAGGGTCCCGATTCTCGCTGGGATGGTCACGACCAGAATAGGTGGCATTGCGGAGGGTTAGGTCTTGTGCGCTCCTGTGAGCCATCTCATTGAGATTGGGAGGGGGGTCCTCGATCTCTCCGAGGTGTGCCGGGAATCAGCAGATGGTGTGATGCTGCAGCGGTGCAGATCTATTGAATATTTGTAGTGCTTGTCTTGCAACGGCTCCTTTCTGAAAGGCTTTGACGGCCGAGCGTGAATTTCTTCATCGGGCTTAAAGCTGAATGACAAGTGCATCTTTGATGTCCAAGAACTGTCCTTTATTGGACACAAGATTTCCGCTCTGGCCATATCACCTCTTAAGAAGAACATTCAGCAGGTTGAGACTTTTAGCCACCCATCCACTCCAATCTATCTGTGCTCTTTCCTTGGTTTGACTGAATATTACTTCAAGTTTGTGCCACACATGACCCACATAGTTGAACCACTTCGCCATCTGCTGCGTAAAGATGTTCCATTCAACTGGGATGTGGCCACTGACAACAGTTTCCAGCAGGTGAAAGAGTATCTTCGTGATACACCCATTTTATTGTTGTTTGGCCCAACCCTTCCTATTGTGGCATCCACAGATGCCTCGGATTGTGGGCTTGGCACTGTCTTGCAATAGACCGACGGAGAAAACACTCAAACTACTAAATTTGCATCTCATTCTCTCTCTCCAGCTGAGCGCAGGTACTCCACTGGCGAAAAAGCTTTGGCTTGCCTATGGGCTTGTGAAAATTGGCATGTCTACCTCAGGGGAAGAAAGTTTACACTGATCAGATCACCAGGCTCTGGCTACACTCTTTTCTGAGAAGGGCTCTGGGAGGAAACCACTAAGAATAGGTTGGTGGACAGCTTGTCTTCTCAATTGCACATTTACCGTGCGGTATCACAAAGGTGAGCAGAATAAGGTTGCAGGTGCCCTCTCTCACAACCTCCGAACCTTCCTTTGCTTTTGAAGAAGTAGTAGTCGCCCAGGTTGAGGCCATGATATCTAACACTGAAGTACAACAGGCCACGGCCTGTAACCCACTGCTGACACAAGTTATGGACCATCCCATGAATAGCTGGCATCCAAAGAACCAACTTCTTAAAGAGCTGCATCCATACTATGAGGTCAGGAACTAACTATCTGTGGTGGATAGTATCCTAAGAGGGGACCAAGTTGTCCTTCCTAGCAAACTGCAGAAAGAAGTTCTTGCACTTGTGCATGCGGGGCACCCAGGTATCGTCAGAATCCAAGACTTATTTCGCAGTGCATATTGGTGGCCAGCTTTCCGCAAACATATCGAGCAATATGTATGCGGCTGTCAAACTTGCAACAGTGCTGACAAGTCGGCCAAGATTCGACCGGGGCCCATAGAGCCGACGGAATACCCTCCCTGACCTTTGGTGAAGGTGGCTGTAGACATCATGGGTCCATTTCATTCAGCCCCTCAAGACTGCCGGTATGCCATAGTCATGGTAGACTACTACTCTAAGTGGCCTGAGGTGATTTTCACACCATGTGTAACTAGTCACTCTGTAATCGGTTTCCTGGCCTCCGTGTTTTCTAGAGAGGGACTGCCTGAGGAAACTAACTGACAACGGCCCCCAGCTCACCTCTGTTGAATTCGAAACATAATCTTCATCTTATCGCCAACCAGAGGCAATTAGTTTTCGCAAGTCCCCAAAAAAAGAAAGAAAAGCAACGGAAACGCATGCACGGCGGCATCCTTCCTATGCGCACCCCTCGTGAGCACTAAACGAGCGAGAAACAAGCGGTCGCCCTTTGAGCGATTAGCAAAGAGACAGCCATTAGTTTTACAAGCACAGTAAGCTAAAACCGCCCGCGGAACAAAGCCCAAACTGCCATCTGCCCGTGCGTGCGCCAATGCGTGAGCGGTAGTATATAGACGCGCAGGAGCAAACTAGCTATAAAACAAACCATGCAACAAAAACCGAGAGAGGGAGGCGTGTGAAAAAAATTCCCTGTATTCCCACATAGTGGCAGCACATGACAGAAAAGAAAAAGTTAGGAAATTGGCACGCTTTTTAAACGTACAGACAGCGCTGTAAATATACGGCATCGACCATTTTCGGAGTTGTTCGCGGCGCCGTAGATTTACGTCATTGACCGTCAAAGGGTTAAGATGCACAGCCTCGGCAACAAGTGGAGTTGCCCGAGTCACACCAGCAGTCGTCGTCCTTCACGTCACAACCTCAAGATGCGCAGCCTCAGCAACAATTGAAGTCACTAGAGTCACGCCATTGGTCATCGTCCTTCACGTCACAACCTCAAGATGTGAAGCCTTGGCAACAAGAGGAGTCACCTGAGTCACGCCAACAGTCGTCATCCCTCACGTCACGACCTCAACCACCACAGCAATCGGCACGGTCTCAATGAGAGTGCCGGCGTCCATGGCACCTGGACGACTACGTATAGCTTAATACTATTTTTTGTTATGGGGAGTAGAAATGTTGTATATTATATTTCAGTACTTTGTTGTGTTCGGTGGCCCCAGGGGGCACCTCACTGTAGATATATAAACACCCTTGCTGCAGCCAAGGGTAAGTTGGGCGTGGTGTGGAACTAGTGTGTGTGTCATTCTTTCGGAGCCACCAACGGTGCTCGGTGCCTCCCTTCGCAAATACTACACTGGCTTCTACATCGAACAAGTGAGGACGCGGTGTAGGTCCAACATCAGTCGCTGCCATTCAAGTTGTTGTTCTTAGTTTCAGGTACCTCCTTCTTTCGCTTGTAGGTCAATCTTTCTTGAGGGACTTGGTAAAACAGTGAAGCCTAGTGAGAAGAAAGACCTTCATTACGTTGTTTGTCAGTTTCTCCTGGTGCGCCTGGCACCTGACACTGGGCACATTCTGCATGATGTGAAGAACTTCCATCATACTGTCTCACTGAAGCTCGTTCCAACTGAGTCACATTGTGAACACATTTTCTAAAGCTTTCACAAATGCAAATATTGTGAACAAATCTTCTGAAGCTTCCACAAATGCAAATAGCTGGATTGAAGGATGCAAAAGGCCTCCTTGATTGCAAAAAGCTGTAAAGGAGGAGAGACCCTCATTCATGTCTTCAGCAGATGTTAAAAGCTGGTCGAAACATTCCCAACACCTTGTAACAATCACCCTCTTTTGAGCCACACATCCAGCCTGGCGTAATTGGTCTGCGGTGGGTAGACATGGTCGCCAAGTCGCTTGAAGCCTCATCAAGTTTTCCCTTATCAATTAAAGTTAGAGTGTCTGCTTGGTTGGTGGCTTCATCCACTCCAACTAGGGACATGAGAGCACCTCCTGCACAGTTTCCTGTGTCTAGTGCTTTCGCCAGGTTAACCGCTGTTAGGAACTCAGATGAAGTAGGATGCTCATTGCAGATGGAGAACTGCCGAATTGTTCCGAATAACTTTTCATTGGGGTCTTGGCTGAGACGTCAGGTTAGTAAATACTAATATCCGACACACTCAGTCAGATATTCAAGAAGTTGCAGTGTGCCTTTTATGGTGACTCTAAGGCCTTCAGCTGTGCTGTGTGACAAAAGCCTGCCTTTGTGGGCCCTGTGTTGACTTCCCACCTATTGATGTAGCCCAGGGCACTTTGCAGTACTTCTTCAGAGCTCTTTCTCAGTGCGGCTGAAGGTACTCTTGAGGTCATGACAGAAATCAGTTTCTGCACAAAGGTGATAAACTGTTCTGTTGGTGCTCTGTATGTGCAGGACTTTGAAATTCTCGTTGTACAAAAAAAAAAAAAAGCCCGCGCAGGACTTTGGTGCTGAAGAGGTGAAAAAGCATAATTTACCTTCATCTTTCAGAAATTATTTGGATTTTCATGTACTTGAGTAATCTTAGGCATCGCTTCAATTAAGTGTTGTTGCACACTTGTCCAATTGATGGGCAACTTTGATTGGCCGCACGTCAACATGACCCTCTGAAGTGTTGTAGCCCCCTTTTATGAAGCCATTTCTCATGCATTTCATCAAATGCGGAAAATCTGACAGAAAGAAAAGGTGTCGGCTATCTCCAGTAGACTGTTGTGCTGACGGTGGGACAACGGCAGCCGTATCATGTACACCAAACTGATGCCACATCGCACTGTTACAAGATGCCCTGTCGCAAATGACAATCAACTTTAAGCCCTGCTTTTTCTGATAAAACAACCATTTCCAAAATAATATTTGAAAGCCAGTGGGCCTTCACATTTCCTCTAGATGCAAAAATACCTAATACCTAATATAAATACCAGGACCCAGACAAGAGCTGAAACATTACAACCATGCGATGGTCACAAGGCATGGTCTTTTCGTGGTCAGGAGTGAACACACCAAGGTCCACAAAGCGATCAATTTTTCCAGTACCTTGTGCCACTCTGAAGTTTTCGGCGAGTGTCATTTCATGTGTCTTGAGATTGCTATAGTGCTGAAACTCGTGCATATTTTTTTTTGCAATTCCTGAGAGAACATTGGAGTTAAAACTGAAGCTGCTCTCATACTTCATAAAATTTCTGAGGCAAGTGTGGCTGGTAAGCATAACAACTTTTTCTCTGCGTACATGCTCTTACAGCCGGCTCTTGACACATAATGACACATTCCAAAACCCACTCAGATCTGTAGCGCATGCCCTTTAATGATTTTCGGCTTGCAGCTTCGAAACATTGAAGGATAGCAGCTTTCTGTTTAGGAGGAAGGTTGTCAGTCTTTCTCAGAAGTGCCTCTTCCTCAGTCTTCTCATTTTCCGCATTAATTTGCAAAATTATTTCAGCTAATGGTTTCACTTCGGCCTTTAAGCATCGCACAGCTTGAGTTCTTGCTTTCACCTTTCTAGAAGCATTTGTTTTTGAATTTGTTCACACTTCAAGTATTCTAGGCACTGTAATGCTGTGGCACCATTTGCTTGCTAGAAATCAAACCACTTTTATGGCTCGGTGCCACCTCTGTAGTCCTAGCAGCATCAAAACAAATGGCTGATCTTGGTAATAACGATAAAATATATCTAATGCTGTGCCCTCAGTGTGAGATGAGACTAAGCGACGATGGATTTTACCATTTATTTCTGACTATCAGGGCAGAGAGCCAGCTACAAGGACGAATTCAGATCGAAGCTGGCGGTCTGTAGGCTGGATGGACGCTGCCATGTTGCTATGTAATCACGGTTAAGGTGGCTATTGCGGTTACCGACAGTAACCATCACAGTCATTTGCAGTATACGGTGTGCATGTGTGAAGGTTCTAACAAGTTATGCATCGCTGTAATGTATTATGTGCCGATAATCGGACTGTCACGCCCGTAATTATATTTCAGCTGCGCAAGAATGTTGCCTGTGTACACCTCGTACCTTTGGCAGTGCTGCAAGTTTCTTGTGAGATAGAGTATTGTATATGAAGGTCTGTAAAATATTTTTATGGCCAAATGTACATGGCTCAGTAGTGAAATCGGCGATGTGATGTTTGAAGCCTTGAAGGAAGCAAGCTCCGGAGCAGAAAGGTGCCTGGAGGTGGTGAAGAGAATCGCATGCCGGGAAATATACGAAAGAGCGCGATGAGTGCACGGTAAAGCAATGCTACCTAGAGACAAGTCTAGGTGGTGTTCAGCAAAGCGGGGAAGAAGACGGGGCAAAGCGTCATGGAGGAGGAGTGTAGGCGGAAGCACACTAGGTTGGCCTTCTCAGACTGTTGCTACAGGTTACGTGTGTGTTATGGCAGTAACTATTGCTTCAACACAAACTCAACGATGAGAACACAGCATGCACAAAGGTATGAGCCGTCGAAGCATCTAGATTCTGCCCTCCACATAGATCGCTTTCAAGATAGAGCACGCACGCCTGCAGAATACACAGTTGCTGCCAGAACATAGGGCCGCCACCCTTCCCTCCCCTCCCCCCAGAGCCTAGTGCGCGACGGAAGATGTAATGCTTCCTTCCGGCTTTCCTCCCTTGTGTGCGCAAGTTTAAGCCGCCATCGTCGGCTCACCATCGCACACTTTCACTTGCATATACAGCACACGGCACGCAGGGACAATATTGTCGCCCTTGCACTTTTATATGGAATATCATGCCGATGACGATGGCAGAGATGCAGCTGAAGTGTCGATATAATTGCTATTGCAATTATATAGGAATGAAACCCATATGCAAGCACCTAACCCGCACTCATGTTGTGAAACGTCACTGTAATTTTTTGAAGTGAGGCTTTCTTTGCAAACGTCGCTGCACCTCTCTTGCTGACCCCGGCTGCTCATGCATTCTCACCGAATGGGTCACACTCAGCTGTGGGACGGCAGTACCATATAGGAGTGATGGTTCACACTACTTCGCCTGCAGCAGTGGAATGTAGAGGGGGGAACCCAGTCTGCACACGGGTTCATGATGAAATACGGCAAGGCACTTCCATCATGACTAACCAACTAACCCAACAGTATGTCTTCACCAAGCGGATTGTTGGCCACTGGTGGAGAGGGCAAGGGGGCTGCGACACAGAGAGCAGTGATGAGACGAGAGAGAGGGCACTGGAGAAGATGGCCTCATGTTGTGCATGCATTGCACCGCCTGACAACCGCATAGGCGGTTGCATCCGCGCCTCCAAGGGGGTGTCGGGTACCTCATACAAGTGGTGAAGAAAGCCAGCTTTCCTCTTTCAGCCCCTTTAATGCTGGTTGTGTTCAAAGGTGCATTCTATTCGTCGCTAACGTAAATAAAGTGTTTGGTTTCACTTTGCGTTCACATTATATAAACACAAACACGTCTTCCAGCACTCTTTATGCATTTATGGAAAGCTTCGCTGTATACAGGGTGCTTTTTTTTAGCTGTACGAAGATTGCCTATGGCAGATAGCACAATTCTAACCCTTGATCTAAATTACTCGATGAGGCAGCCATTACTTCTATGAAAAATCAAAATGTTGAATTGAATAATTACGCTAATTAACCTTTTTAATTAATTACCTTACACCAAATATTTCAATCTACAAATTATGGCCACTGAGTCCGCATGGCGTAGTCACTTGGAACGGATTCTCTGGACAGCATCAGTTCCGAGATATTAATTTTCAAAGTGTCCATCAGGATGCATTGGTGCTCCACTTACTTTTGTGCTTCAATGCATAAAACAGTGGTTTCTTTAAATTTCTTTGTAAATTTAATGAGTATTTTGTAAATATAGGACCGCAACTAGCAAACCAACTTCCTCAAGTCACCGAATGTACGCAGCCTATCCAATCAGTGGTGAATACTATGGTAATTGAGGATATCACAGTGGATGAAATAATAGCAGTTGTTAATGGGCTAAGAACTAAGGCAGCTGGGCTGGACCAAATACCTGTTAAGCTAATTAAGGACAACATTGACATATTAGCGGGTCCCCTCCTTCACCTATTTAATCATTCCCTTGATTCCGAAACATATCCCTCAGAATTAAAAATAGCAAAAGTAATTCCGATTTATAAGGACGGAGATCGCTCTAGTCCATCAAGTTATCGGCCGATTTCTATTACTAGCGTGATCAACACAGTATTTGAAAAGATACTCTCTGTGCACATAAACAAATTCATATCCAAATACAATATACTGAGCCCCCACCAACACGGCTTCAGACCTCAGAAATCAACTTCCACCGCTGTTTTCACCCTAACGCACCTACTTAATACGGCTCTTCAGCAGAATAAAATTGCGGTCGTTGTCTATCTAGACATAAAAAAGGCCTTCGATACAGTTGACCATCAGATATTACTGAACAAGATTAACAATCTAGGGTTTAGGGGCAAAATCCTGAACCTGCTTCGAAGCTACCTTAGTAACCGCAAACAGCAAGTAATACTTAAAAATTATACGTCTACTTTACAAACTGTACTAACTGGTGTGCCACAGGGTTCCGTTCTTGGGCCCATGCTTTTCTCACTTTACATAAATGATTTCCCTGCAACGCTTAGGCATTCACAGGCTTTGATGTATGCTGACGACACCGCTCTTCTATTTACTGGAGACAGTCTGCCCGATATATAGGATAAAATAAATGCAGAATTAGATAATGTTTTTAAGTGGTTCACGTCTAATGAACTGACCCTTAATCTTACTAAGACTAAGTATACAGTTTTTCATTCCAGGAAGAAAAAGCTCAATACTGAAATACTGGACATATCATTATGTGGCATTAAACTACAACAAGTTGTCTCCTAGAAATATTTAGGTATTTTCTTTGATTCAGACATGCACTGGAAAACTCACATTAAACACCTTTGTTCTAAGCTTGCTTACGGATGTTATATTCTTCTTAAGGCTCGTGAATGTTTCGGATATCCTGTCCTACGCATTCTGTACTTCTCCTTCATTCAGAGCCACATATCGTATTGTATTGACTCATGGGGAAACACCTTTCTAACTTACCTTGAGCCTGTATTCCGTCTGCAAAAACGCGCATTAAGAATGATTACCTCATCTAGGTGTACACAATCCAGTACGTACTTGTATAGCTCATTGCATGTGTTGCCAGTGCAGGCATTGTATGAATTGAAAATTGCTGAGGTAATTCATAGTATTATCGAAAACAATAATCCACTTCCGATTACCTTGTTTAAAATCCCGTTACGAAATACAAGAGCTGCAAGTAATCAGTGCTTTAATTTGCCCCCATGTCAAAATCTGTACGGGAAAAGACTCGTGGAATTTAACGGCGTACTTATTTGGAATTCTTTGCCAATACATATAAAAGAAGCCCGTAACTTTAGGTCTGCTGTGAGAAAATACTTTTTTGAAAAATACAGTCGATAAAAAGAAACTACTTTAAATTTAGATTCCTGTCTAAGTTGTACATGTCAATTGCTCAAGTTGTGAATGTCAATGTCATTGTTAAGTATTATGTCTGTTTTGTTGCTCGCGCGCGTTGAGGATAAAAGAACGCTGAGTTATATTTACTTTCGTGTCTGAGTTATCTATGTTTTATATTACTATTATGTAATATGTCTACTGCTTTTGTGTGCTCGCCTGTTGCGTTTTATAGCCTAAGTTCACTATGGACCCGGGACTAGCCAATGGCTATGGGTCCAGTAAGGCTTTTGTATTTTGTAAAATATGATGTAAATAAAGAATGAATTAATGAATGAATGAAAAAGTAACTAGAACGCCAATGCATTTCGTCGGAGACTTTGAAAATTAATATCTCAAAACAGGCACTGTCCAGAGAATCCCTTCTAAGTGACTACGCCACGCGGACTCACTAACTATAATTTGTAGATTCAAATATGTGCGGTACAGCAATTAATTAAAATATTAATTAACGTAAAAGTGTTAATTCTACAATTGAACATTTTGACTTCTCCTAGAAGTAATGACCGCCTCATCGAGTAACTTAGATCATAGATTAGAATTGTGCTATCTGCCATAGGCAATCTTTAAAAAATTGGTTGCAGCAAGAAAGAAAAGAAAGCACCCTGTTTACGGATTCCAACAGGGCACCTTGGATCTGCTGCATTTTTTATCAATGAAATTTCTGTTAAATAGACTCAAGTGCTTTTTCTTCCTCTGAAACTAATGAATTAGCAACGTTCTGTTCTGCTGAATACCAGTGAGGTTCTCGGTGTAATAGCGGGCCTGTGTTTTGCTTTCCAGTTTTTCTACAAAGTACAGAAAGGCAATCCAAAGTTTAAGCGGGAGACACATGGTTAAAATTTGCATGCGATCTGTCGTACGACGTGTCGGAGTCTGACATGCCATGTGCGACGGTTCGGGACACAAGTATGGTATGAACGAGTGAGCTGCGCTAACCTCCGCCCAGAACCGGCGCCCCTGCATGTACACTCGAAATACTGCGTAACTTCGTAAAAAAAAAAAGTTAAAACGAACGTCTTTGCACAGCTCTATAGTTTTACACAAATAATGTCAATAAAAACACAAGCAGCGAGCTGTCTGTGCGAGCAGCATAGACATGTTTTCATAATGCCGCCTTTGCAGTGTCGACTCCGTTAGCAGCCACCGATGGCGATGAGCCACTGGGCTGTAAAATCAGAGAATGGTGGTGCTTGCGACATGACCGCATGCAGCTCTTTAAAAAAATATAGCGCCTATGTTGGTTAGCACAACGTGTACGCTATTATGTTGTGCTAAAATTGCAATACATTTTATTTTATCGACACCAATGGTAGCGAACGAGCTAGCCGGCAATGCTCACTGAACTCAACGTACAGTAAAACAGATTTATATTGTGCAAGAAAGTGCTTACTCTTTCCTTTTGTGCTGATCTAACAGCTCTAAAAAAATAACAATTACGTTTATAGATATCTAAGCATTTTGAAACACTGTCAGTAACAAAGTACGAAGTCGTGTCTTCCAAGGCATCTATGAGTGAGCCCAGTGAGTGCGCGCTGTCGCGCGTCTTTGTGGATGCAAACCACCATTCCTCACGAGGCACAGCAGGCGCAAGGCGCGTAGATGCGAGCTTACGTGTGTGCGCAAGCATACGTGTGATCTGGGCTTAACGCCGTTGCTCGTAGATGTCAATGTGTCCAGTGCCACTGCATGCGAAAGTGACCGAGAATATTGCTGGCTGCATTTTGGAAAGGCTATATGTGGGCTATGCATGGCCAGCAGGCTTCTATTTCCATGATTTCATTTATCTCGAAACTCCCTGTATCTCATATTTTTGTTTGGTTTTTACAGCTTTGAGTTACCGTATTTACTCGAATCTAATGCGCACTTTTTTTCCGCCCGAACGGGTCCAAAAATTGCGTGCATGTTAGAATCAAGTATGACCCTAAATCTGCATTACCATGTCGCCATCAGTATTTCAAAATGGCTGCCTCGTACGCACTTCGAGCCTAGCTGCCATAGCTTTTTCCATGTGCTGTAGTATGTGTGCTTAGGCAATGCTTCCTTTAGGTTAGTGCACCGTCCATCTTCCCGTTTTCTGCGTTTGCTCTATCAGCATGGAAGTGCCGATTGCTAAGACATGCCTAGTTCATCACATTGCTGCAATTAAAAGGAAAATGATCGCGTGTGCGGAGACAAACAGAAATCAGACCACATCACGAGTGGTCAGAGTTGCCGAAGCGCTTGTGCGGGACTGGTGCAAACGGGAGGCGTTCTACACCAGTGGCTGCTATGTACGGCGTGGCTGCGCAGTCCCCATCTTGAAAGCGACCTGTGGTGGAGACAAGAGCCTACGCATCTAGGTGCACCGCACTGTGCTCTCGTCGCTTAGTTCGCATCAAAGTGAGAGGCTGCATAAAGGTCAATTCCCTTGCTCCTGCTACAGCACTTCTTCACTCCAGCATTTTGATAGAGTTTCCGCGGTCATTGAGTGAGACGTATTCATGCTTGTGTGCGCTTGACACCATGCTTATTAATTTAGTTAGTAAGCGAATGTTTAAAAGTTTATACGGCCGATAAAACTACTATCCTTACTTTTCGTATAGCTGTCTACTAATTTGCTATTGTAATCGATGCTTCGCCTTTCGCACGAAACTGCAACCTTTTTTTTACTTATCGCAACTTTAGTGCATTGCGAGTAAATCTTTGCTTTTTCCAAATGAGAGAAAGTTGTATTTCTGGACTTTTCTTTCTTTAGATCACGGCAAACGGGTGCGCGTTACACTCGAGGGTGGTTTTTTTTCCTTTATTTTTTTTTGGACACGAAAAACGGGTGCGGTGCGCCTTACAATCGAGGGTGCATTAGAATTGAGTAAATACAATAATAGGGATTTACTGTATGTGGGGTTATCAAGTGGGTTCTCTTCTTTCGGTTTGTTTTTTGCACTAATGATTTACATCAGGTAAATTTTTTAATGTGGCCCAGTGTCTTCAAAATACTGCACTGCATGTGGGACAATCAATTCTGTTCCTGTTCTTTACCTGAAGTATGTTTTAGTCCAAGTGGGCAGCTCATATTTGTGGATGCACAATGAAGCTCACATAAGAATTATAGATTCTTACGTGAACTGCTGCTGTATACTTTAGTGATGCTGAAGGGGAAGAAATGTCTTAAAGGGCCTCAAACCACCTGACATTTTGAGCACATAAGCGCATCGGGTACACAATACTGCAATGATACTGCAACAAGTCTTGCCATAAAGAACGAAAGTGTGATGACTGAACAAACACAATTGTCTCATTTTCTAGCCTACAACTACTGTTTGTAATAATAATGCACTAAAAAATTGGGCATCTGTACTGTGTTTAATCTCGAGGTTGAGGTGTGCTACGTGGGTACTCACAGGCCTTTCTACGCTGATTACTGCAGAAGGGTCTGCCGACGCTACAACTTACCCACACAGACCAACTTCGACCCGGCGAGTGGGTGGTTGCCATGGGAAGTCCGCTTGCCCTCAACAACACCATCACGGCTGGCGTGGTCAGCTCCGTACACCGTTCAAGCAAGGAGCTCGGCATTCACAATGAGATGGACTACATCCAGACTGATGCCGCCATCAATTTTGGCAACTCGGGAGGACCCCTCATCAACCTGGTTTGTGCTCCTCTCTTTGCATTTATTTTGTGCTTTCTAATGCACATCTAAACCTTATGGGGCACGCCAGAGTTTTATGAGGCTTGGAGATGAGAATAAGCTTGCACTTGGAAAATCATTAACTTGCGTGCCCACACAGGTTTTGTTTAGCACTTAGAAAGAAATGATGCTGCGGTGCCTTGATTCTGTAGTCATACTACAGTAACTTCATTATATAGCAAAACTTGAATGAACTTCAGAGTACATCAGAAATGTGTTCGACCAAGTGAGTGGTCATAAAAACAAAATTATGGGTGTGCGAATATTCGAAAAGTTCGAATATTATCGAATATTATATTTTTAATATTTGTATTTGATTCGAAAAATATATATTCGAAAATGTTCAAATATGCGCTTGGATGCAAATATTGGAATCTTGTCGAATATATTGCTGGTTGTGCGAGAGCAAACAGGGTTCTTAGCATTTGTTTCTATCGAATCAGAATACCGGGGCGATATTCTGCTGAATTTTGTTACGATTTCCGTGCTGCTAGCGAAATTTCGTCTGCAAAGCGTACTTAGCCACTAAACGTATGAACTGTGCGGGAAAGCCAGCCTTTCAGCAGCAAGGTACACGAGTTTGCAGACAGTGAGGGTGCACTTTTTTTTTCTTCCTTGTTTCTTCGTTTTCTTTTTTTTTGCAGCGCCATTTACAATTCTGAGCATATTGCTTGACAAGAAGTGGGATGAGTGATGACTGGCACAGGGTTAAATGCCTCCCATTTAAGGGCATTTGATGCGGTATAATAAGGCATAGGCTGGCGAGGAGAGCTAGTGGTAAGTTTTTCAAGTTTAAATGAGTCAAGTACTCCATGCTTTAGTACAATAGCTTACTATTGTAGTTTTTTAACATTGACAATGCAGATTGCAATGTTCCATTATAACAAATTAACCCAACTTGCTCATAAATGCTCGTGCATATCATTATTTGATTTGATATTTGAAGCTAAGTATTCATATTTGATTCGTATTCCATTCGTCTTAGAAAAGTTATATATTCGCACACCCCTAAGCAAAGTGTACATTCAGGAGCTTGCTATTCTGACAGCGGAGGGACTAATATAGAAAGGTGACACAAAATAGAGATGCAAGTACTAGGTCATTTTTCGTGGTGAGAAACAGAACAATCGGATAAGCAGTGGCAAAAATGGTGGTGGATTGGTGGATGTCAAACATCAATGACACAGCCACAATTTGCCAATCTCACCATGCTCAGAGTGCACGTGCATCTGTTTTGCCAGTGTCATGATGCATGTAGTCCTTGCCACTCTCCCACTGTACTTGGGTTCAAGGCTACCTTGAGGCAAATGCTGGAGAGAACTCTGCTATGAATTTTTCAGATTATTGGCAGGGTGTGAGCGCATCCCCCTGAACGCCACTTCTATTGCAGAATCATTTCATCATCACCTCCTTGCCTCTTTATTGCAAGGGTTTAGTCAGTTCCTCATGGTGAAAAAAAGAAAAAAGAAAACTGTGCTCCTTTCCATAGTTGCTTTTCAGCCTACTAAGGAGCACCACCAGCAGCATCTTTCATGGCAGCAGGCAGCAGTGGTGTAGGGAAACTAATCATAAGATCAATGAATTGGCTGCTATATTTATAGGTGTCATCAAGTACAGTATTGTAGATCAACTGCGAGTCATCATAATTCTGGAATTTTATTAGTTGCATTGTGTGCATTGGCATAAGGCACACCTGTCCGTCTGGAAGCAGCTACATTCATAAAATAAGGAAAATCTGATACTGCAAGGGAGAGCCAAAGCAAGATAATACCAACAGAGGCCTTTAATACTTTCTTAACTGGTCATGAAAATACGGGTCCTGTTTGCTATCTTGCTTTGGCAATTTTCCTTCTAATGAATCGCTGACATGGTCTTGCAGTCATTATTTAGAGTTACTTCACATTCTAGCATTCCACTCATTTGCATGAAACAAATACAGTCGCAGACTGCTTTTTCGGACTCCAAAAATTCAGACATGCTCGATTATTCGGTCTGCTTCGCTGCACTGCCATTCTCCCCATAGACCATAATGTATAACAACTGCCAAAAGTTCGGACACCTTGCAACCTCTCATCTGATTTTTCGGACACTCCTTGAGCCAACTCGATCGAAAGCACCATGCACCGACTCTGACCGCTGCATGGTTCGACTTGCTAAACTTCATTTTTGTTTTGAACAGAGCCTCCTTGCTGCCCCACGAAGTTTGGTACTACTGCAAATCCCTGCTCATCATCATAGTTTCTGCCTGGTTCGTGGCTACAGCAGTTCCGGTCTCAGCTTAGTAAGCCATGTCAAAACAATCCACCAGCAGCTGATTTGTTTGTTTCTTCGTGCATGGCGCTGTGAGTGGGCCACATTTTTCATTTGTGCGACCGGTATCGGCGTGATGGCGTGGTGATGTTTGCTTTGTGTGCTGTGTTGAGGTTGCAGTGATGCAACGTGGCATACGGAAACATAGTGTCAAGTGTCTAATGGCACCGACAGTGCCCGTGCAGACTGCGCTGGGGAATGCCGGCAAGTGGGTGCCGGGAGCCTAGGATTTGTCGCCTTCCGATGTGCACCCTACTGATGCCGAAAGTGTTCTGCCGAGACCTGTGCAGTGGTTCCAGACATCGTCTCATTTGACAGTTTCACAGGTGCTCACGCTGCTGTACTGACATGCGCAGAACTCGATGACGGCGAGATCATTCGTCAGGTTTCTGCTGCACCGCCGGACGATGACTCCGAGTCGGAAGACGACGCACCATATGCTACGTTGCCATCGCATGCGGGGCGTGCACAAGCAGTGACTCTGCTTTCAGCTGCCTATAGTGACTGTACGACCCTCTCTGAGATTCAGGCTTATCTGATTGCGCGTAAACGGAACAGCATGCAACGGCGCATTCATGATTTCTTCAACCCTACTGCCGAGCCCGAATAAGTGCGTGGAAATAAAGCATTTCTGCCGTTAAGACAGCTTGGACATGGTGAGCGGTACAGTTGTCGAGAATCAGAAGAACTTTGCGCCCTTTCTTCGCCATGCTGCTGTCAAAATCAGTTAGCCATTCCCCGAACAACTTGCGTGTCATCCACGACTTCGAGTTATGCCTGTACCGTACTGGTACATATGTGCGGAAGCAACGTGGCCTCTTTGATTTGCCGCTGACAAATGGCAAGCATCGATCGCTTCCATCCATGTTGGTGCACAAAGCACAGTTATGCGAACTTTGCTGTGCTTGCCACCAGCACTTGTGTCACCCTTCGTAGCGTGCTTTTTGCCAGGCAGCATTTGATAGAATAGGGCCATTTCATCGGCGTTATATACATCCCTTTCAGCATGACTTGATACACGGGCCAAGTTTTTAGACATCCACGTGTTGATGTCTTCGTCGCTTACTGATGCCGATCCGCCATTGATGGACTTGAAAATAATTCCATGGCGGAGCTTGTAGTGATAGAGCCAGCCATTGCCAGGGGAAAAAATCTGGGAAGTCCAGGAGGAACTCTAAGTCCTTTGCTTTGGACAACATCAGCGGCCCGCTGATGGGAACATTGTGTGTTCGAGCATCAAGGAACCACTTTAGAAGCGCATCTTCAGCGTCTGCATATGTGGCTTTCCGTAGGCACTTCCTCGTCGCGGAGTCCGTGGCGGCACTTTTGTAGATTTTGTCCTTTTCTTTCAGTATCGTGGATATTCGTGGTTTTTCGCGCCTTGGGAAAGGTCTTTCAGTATCAACAGTTTTGTGGGCAAGTCCAAAGCTTTTCGCTTCACTGTTGAAGTAGACGCTGGCGAATCTGCCATCTCGGATAGGCACGGGAGCACACCAGTAGGAAACAACGGTATGAAAGCATGTGATCACGTGCTATGTTGTCAATTAGTGGAAAACTTCGCCGCTGCCCTGACGTTGACGATGGCGAGTGAGGTCCCGTGGCGAATGAGCTGTCACTTTTGGGCTTCCCTTCGACTTGCTTGTGTGTTTACGTGGTTCAGGCGTGCTGGGCTAGTATTTTTCTTTCTTTTTTTTTTTTTCTTTTTCGCGGCGATCCCGTTGCCGCATCGGCACTCCTCCGTGCCTCCAGTGAGACGCCACAGGAAACCCGATTCTCGGAGCGTGCACAGCACAGCGTCGGTGGCTCTCACCATGTGGAAAGTGGTCCGCGACACCAATGCATTCGCTGTAGCCGATCTGCTAGGCTCACGGGAGTTCGTTGTAGCTGAGACCGAGCGCCATAGCCCTATGTATATTTTGACGGTCACGCCGGACTTGTTCGTGATAAGCGAGCGTTCGTCTTAAGTGGGGCCATTATAAGTAGGCTCGACTGTAAATTGCAATGTGGGCCATAATGTTATTAGTTAAAAATTTAATCAGTGAATTTTATTAATTATCAATTTTGCATCTCAATTTCTTGTGCAAGTATTGTCCGCCGCTTCAAGTAGACCAGCCCATGAACTAGAATTGTGATATCTGCTACAGGCAACTTTTAAAAGTTTTTGAAAGCATGAGCTGAAACACCCTGTATATCAGTATTGCTCATTTTCATTTTGGGCTTTCATATTTATTATTTTCTTTTTCATAGGATGGAAATGTGATCGGCATCAACACAATGAAAGTCACAGCAGGAATCTCCTTTGCCATCCCGGCTGATTATGCAATGAACTTTCTGGAAGAGGCATCAAAGAAAAACCGTGAGTAAAAATTACCATGTTTAATTGCCTACTCTGGGACTTTTGGTCAAGATTGAATTAACTGAAAAATCGAATTAACTGGAGTGAAACTAATGGAAGTCTACTGTACCTTGCTTGAAATTTTCTTCTGCATTCACTTTAACATTAAAAGGGTTTTCATGGGATGGTAGTGTTAAAGAGACAGACAGCTGTTCAGAACATGAATCGAGATAGCCGCGCTGATATAAAAATTAAGTCTTGTATTCACTTAAATGGCAGCATTTTCTTCATTAAACAAGAATTTATATATTTAATTGTTCACAACAAATCGTGAAAAATTACCTTTAGCACCCTCAGATAGCAAAACCATGACAAAAAAAATATAATGCTCTGTCACATGACCTGCTGTTAGTGTACACAGCTGCTAGGCCTTTTGCAGATAATGAAATGCAATAAGAATTTTTTTCTATTATAAGCTTTCTTTTTGTAACTTTAAACGCACAGCTAAATCTTCAATTGTTATGAGTAGAAAAGTGGCACCATGACCTCCAAGATGGGGCAACATGTGCTGTCGCCCATTCTCAGGGGCCATAGTGGGACGTTCGTGAAAACTTGCTTCCACGGCCAGAAGAAGGCATCACATTCAGTGGTGTAGCTAGGTCGTCTGGCACCCGGGGCCCATAGATCTTCTGTCACCCCCCCCCGGCTGTAGTCGAAGAAAGCGAGGATATCGACAATTTCCGGGTTTCAGCACTAGTACAGCCACCTTGGATACCGTGCATGTCCCCCGGGTCCCCCTCTCCTTTGCTTTCTTTCCCAGAGATCGCGAATGCAGCAGGTCTTGGCGGCAAGGAGTTAGGGAGTCTCCATCTAGCGGAAGCGCCTCGCTGGCGTAGTATGAGGGATCACGTGGCGCGCTCCTCATAGGTTTTGTTGTCAGCGCTCACTCAAAACATCACGTGGGAGCTCTCCCAGACATTTCTGTAAGTACGTTCGAAACGAGACAAGGTTTTTACTGTCTAAATAATCTTGGGCAAACTGAAAGCACTGAATCGTTTACAGACGCTATCTCTTTACCGAATAGGTACAGTGAACGCCACTGTGCGCGGTTGCCGCGATGGAGTCTCCCGAACCGGCTTCTTGCGTGAAAGGTAGCCAAACGCTGAGAGTAAACTATGTGAAATATGTTCTTATAGTGTTCGCATAACTAAATGGAGCGTAATAGAATGAAGCCTCAATGCAGTGATCGCACAGCTTCGCAGCGACCGACTGCGCGTCTGCATGCTTGTCCGCGCACTGTTTCGCTTTCGCTGCATGCACGTTTTCACACCGTGCCATGAGCTTTAGGCCGCAGAATATTATCATTTGACAGTATACAAGCAACCATTGTTGCGTGGGCGCTATCAGAGCTGTTCAAAAATAATTTCATTGTAGAGACTTCAACGCCTACGGGGACTGATGTGCCGGACATCGCGACGATTCAATCTTCTATTTTTTTTCTAAATTCTTGGACGTTTCAATATTATTTCTCGAGTTGCGTCGCACTATATGTTTATCGGTGTTCTCAGCGTGCGATTTCCCGCTGCTTCTTTTTTGTAATGCAGTGCTTTATTTCATAACACAAACATTACCATATGTCATGCTTTTCTTTTAATGTGCTTCTTACCGCTCCCTTTCCACTCCAGTGAACTTGCCAGTATCTATAGCATCGACAAGTTCATAGACCAAACCGTCATGACATTAGTCGGGCAGCGGACTTGGGCGAGCATCTCAGTGCGCGTTTTTCGAACATCGCAGACCCGGCGCCGTAGCAGAAATCTTCCTCACATCTGTGCTTGCTGCATACCCGAGTTGTAGCCGATGACTGTTTGCCGGTTTTATGTTTCGCGAGCCGAGCTTCACGCAGCTTCTTGTCCTGCAGCTACGTATGAATAAGGCTGACACCGGGCTCCGTTGCGTACGTCCGGCACTGCGGCACCGAGCAGTAGCCTACCATGTTGCGCGCCTTCAAAGGCAGCCACTACGTTTTGTAGTGCTTTCAATCATTCTAAAGGAGACACTCGAAGCGGGAAAATCTCGCCACTAAATGAGGACCGCAGCGTGCGAGGGAACTTGAACTCTCGTTTCCAGCTCGCTTCGGCGCTCCTGAAGCAGCTGACGCGGCCGCTATGTCCACGTGATCCCTAATAGCATGTCACGCCGACGGTGGCGCCAGCTTTTCCAGTGGTGGAGCTCGAGGCCAATACACGCTGTTTTTTCTGCGCCAAATAACACAGGGTGCTGCACCGATAACTTGTGATAAGCGCATGTGCACATCTTCTGCCAGACTGTAAGGCTTGACAACCAATACAAATGCGGCATTGTGGCAAATACGGCTCACGTCACAAGTAAACAAAAAATTTATAAAGCTTTAATTACCAATTTTAGCGGCAAAATTGCAAAAAACGCAAAATTGAAGGCCGGCATTCATATCTTGCCCAACAACAACTTCACAAAAATCGTCGTAGGTACTATGGCCCACAGTATTTTGGCTGTGGGCAGCCCTGAACGAAAACGAAAATTAAATTGTGTCTCAGTGACGCTGATCTCCCCACCATATTAGAAAAACGAAAAACGCCACCTGCCTCCTTGCTGCGCGGGCGCCAATGCTATGACAATTACGAGTTCTCTTCATTCTAATCAATAAAGCCTTGTTTTTATTTGCTGCTACACGGAAAAACGTGATTATCTGAGCTGCGGTACCTCCAAAAGATTGGGAACAGAGTAGAGCACGCTTCGCGTCGATTCTTGGCGTCACCATAAAAAAAAAAAAAAAAAAGAAGACCGCGATGAAGCCCGTGCCAGCGAAACCTGTTGGTCTGCACTCGCAATGGAGAGGGTTGAGGGATCAACATCACTGGTCCACTATTTCATATTTATTTCGCTACTGCCATACTGGGCGCCGCCCGCCGTGCCAAAGTACTGTAGGTTGTAGCACCCAAAACGATTTTGTTTAAGAAGCTTTTGTTGAGTTAACAATATGACTTTGAGTCCTCAATTCTTGGAATTGAAGTACTTGCTCTATAAGTACTAATTAAGGAATTATTAAGGATATGGTTATTACTTATCTGCCATATTTTTCACGCTACTGAGTTCCTAGTAATCACAAAGACACATAACTTCATAGAATATCGGGAAATATCCTTACAAAATTCACATTTTTTTTTGGTAAAATTCTGTGCAGCTGACACAGACACTGTACTTGTGACATGAAGTCACACAACAGCAACAGTTTTCTGAAACTTTCGAGGGTAAGAAGGAAAGCGTGAAACATAACGGCAGGTTTCGCAGCGGCTTCTCGGAGCGAGCGGGAGAGGGGATGTAAAAGCGAGCTGAACATCGCAGCGCCCGCGACTATATACAGCCTGTCGAGTCATACGCCGCCAAACTCTTCGGCCGCACCAAGTCTGAAGACGATCCAGAGAATCCCATTCGCGACTTTTGACGGCTGCTCTTATGCAACGTCGCTCTCAACGAACGCTTCGCCGTAAACGCGAGCGCCGGGTGCGCTGGTTGAACGCTCTCTTTCTGCTGTCTTTGTTCGTCTTCGCTGCGCGTTCTGAACGGAAGAGGGACCCAAGAGCCTCAACGCCTTACAACGCCTGACTGTATGTTTAGCGACTCCTGCTCCCAGCATGAACACACGGCACGAGCGCACCCCACATGAAAGGTTCCGCTAAGGCGAGTAGTTTAGCGACCATTTTGCGAAATAAATTTTTTAGCCCGCACATTTGTGCAATTATTTCGTGGGGTGTTAATAGAGCTGCAGCCGACAATTCTGCAGCACAACGCATTGGGTACATGAGCTTGGGCTACTGGATACTGGAGCATTCTTTGCCATTTGTGCCCAGTCAAGCCGGCGGAAAGAGGGGTGTCTTCAGGCGTATGACACCCCCCGCCACTGGCCCCTTGCACCCGGGGCCCACGGCCCCCCGGACCCCCCTGTTGCTACGCCACTGATCACATTGCCATTAGCTAGTGCTATATTTGCAGCAGCCACAGATTTTATTACAGCAGCATTTTCAGAAGGGCTGAAAAAGTAAAAAGCAAATGGTTAATGAAGTTGCACTCACTGCTGCGATATCCACCCTATCCCAATGAGCCAGGTAGGCTATAAGCGTCGCTCTCACTTCTCAGTGTTGCTGGCATTGGGACTCCTATTTTTTCAGAGATTGCTCAGGTCAAAATATTCTACTTGCAAAATTTTTGAACACTTTGGAGGTAACTGCTGCAGGTAGAAACACTACCGATGATTGCCAATTCATTGCATCATAAAAGATTGGTTCCTTAAAATGTGATTGCCACTCCCTTTAAGCTCCAATGGCTGTTCCGATCATTTTTGTCAGCTGCATGTACTTCACTGCTGTGTTCAAAAACCATTCCACAGATGTCCTGCTGTATCATAGTGTGTTGGTGGTATGCAGAGGAGGAGACATCAGCCGAGCGATGGTACCTGGGCATCACGATGCTGACGCTGACGCCTAGCCTCATCCTGGAACTGCAGCAGCGTGACCCTATGTTCCCGCATGTCACGAATGGAGTCCTTGTCTGGAGGGTCATGCTGGGCTCGCCTGCAAACCTGTACGTAGGAATATGATGATATTATGACTTGCCTGCTGCAGCGCTCTATCGTTTAAGCTTTCGCGTCATGATTAAACATCTTATGGTCTGCTATGTGGCCTTGTCACATATATGTGTATAATGTAGGCGCATGCAAGAACAGAAACATAACTCTTGCCCATTGTTGTTTTTGCTACAGTGGCCTTACTAACTGATATGTGAAACAAGCAGCCTCAGCGGCTTTACAGCTTGAAGAAAAAAGTGAAGTCAAACTTCGAGTTGTGTTGCTCTTACCTTTTCACGCAAGGGCCTTCAACCACAAATAGACCTTCACCAATGATGTTGCAAGGAATGGAGCACAGACAGCACCTGCACATGATGAGAAGCCTGCCCTCTAGTTTCAGCTGCAGTCTAAATCATCATCATCATCATCATAATCACCATCACCACCAGCGTGTAAGTTTACTGCGTCACAGAGGTACCTTTCAAAGAACTGCATTTGATCTGTACTGCCCGAACCAGTAACGTTCCATAGCCACTAGGTGAAAAGGCACGTGGTGCAGCCTGCAGCATGGGCTGAAAATGATCTGAGTGCACCTAGTAACAGCTAGGGCCACTGTGGCATCACAAGCCAGGGTATGCTTCTGCATCAAAGAGCATAAGTTGTAAATGTGTCCAAAATGCAGTCATCAATGACAGTAGCACCCTTCCTTATATTCAGCAGCCACTTCTAATGCATTTGCATTCTTAGGGTATTTGGCAGACTTTCTGGGCATTCTTTCTGTATCTATCCATCTATCTATGTATGTTTTTATCTAACCGTTTTCCCACCGACCTGGGTCACTGTGTAGTCCATGCTCGACTGGTTAGAGCATCAGGCTGCTGTGCAGAGAGAACAGGGTTCGAAACCAACTGTCGGACCAGCTTGAGACACTGAGTGTATGGCAGTGTGTACATATGTGCCGCTCTTTAGTGAAACTGTTTGACGCCGACTTGGAGCACTGGGTATGTGCCAATCGGTCTGAGCTGGTCTTCAATGAACCTCTTCAATGCCAATTTGTGCCAGTAGGTGTGTGCTGCCCTACAGTGACAAAAGAAATCCTTTAAATTTTTCCGATGTTTGGCAGAACCAAACCCATGCCACATGGTTTCCTCATGGACAGCAACCCGATGCTTTTTTTTTTTTATTAATATCATATAAGGAGATGTTGATGCACAATTTAAGGCGCCGGCTACTCCTTAGCTCTTGAAAGGGTCTGGATTACAACATACAGGGTACAAGATTACATATCAAATAAACTTTTCATACTAGCACCAGGACTTGTCAAACAACATTTTCACAGTAACACTATGATGTAAGAAACACATGGTACATACAATATACAAATTAAATGACTCCACAGTTCTGTAGAAAGAAGTCTCAAAAATACAAATGATACTGTCGCCTAATAACACAGTCTCTAGTCAGCGGGGGGTACATACATTGTGTAAATGCATTATCACATATTGTCGCAACAGAACAGTCAACATAACATAATCCACAAACACATACCTATATACCGCGACATTGAAATGAAAGGAACAATAAAAGCGTTAATAACGGCCAACAATGCGCCTGTCTTCAAGAAAAGTCTTTAGTGCTTTTAAACCGCTCTTCTGCAAGGACGTTGTTGGCCAAGGGCCCAAAAGTTTCTTTAAACTGAAAGGTCTGCGATCTGATGTAATTAGGGTTGATCTAAGTCAGCGTTATGGTGTGTCGTGACGTGGGCAACCTAGGAGGGGGTGATGTATATCTTAGTCTACAAATACACCATCACATTCGGGGGTTTCCACACAGCCAGTTCTGTGTGAGAAATGTTTTGTGTTGGCAGTGCCTAACCTTAATCGATGAATAAGCGTTTTTATATTTCTGTATAATGACAATGAGAATTTGAATTCAACAAACGGATCAATATGATACAAATCTGAGCTCTTAGAATTCTGATCAAACCACGTATCTTTAAACATTTTGAAAGACGTCCTTATGATGCAGCATAATTCATTCTTTGATATTGGGAGCAAATCACATCATCTTTGACGTGTGCTTGTCGCACTGCTTCATTGACTGCTGTGTTGCCAGGAATGCCCTGGTATCCACTCGAATGCTATTTCATCCTTTGCTTGGCTTGCCTTTGTGAGGTCTTTAAGTGTTTCTTATATTATGCTATCGCTGATTGTTTTTCCTTTTGTGCTGCAGAGTGATGTTAGAGCCACCTGTGAATCTCTGAAAATTACCCATTTTTTCGCATCTCTTACTGACAATATAAATTTTATTGCACATAGGATTGCGAACAGTTCAGCCGTTGTGGATGAAGTCGCATGAGATAACTTAAGTGATTCTTGTTTTTTGAGATGCAGTATAATGGATGCTGAAGTTGAAGAGGTTGCTGTACTGGAGCCATCTGTATAGACGTGTCTGTATCTTGAATACCGCATATTTATCTGGTAAAGTGCTAGTTGTTGAGCAGCTTGAATGAACATCTCTCTTTTTCTGAATATCCACTCTACTGACAATTCGATTTTTGGAAGTGTAAGCAGCCGTAGAGGATATTCGACGTCTGAGTTCCAAAATTCATTTCTAGGCAATATATGAAGATTTTCTCGAATTTCTTTATCAACATAACTTGTATCTTGTTTCATTATGTCTAGAGCCAGTGGGTGGCTTTTATGCTGTGTTTGAAGACGGAAATAATGTCGGCATGTTTCTGTAGTTCTCATAACTGGAAACGATGATTGGTGAGCCTCTGCTATTACAAGACAGCTAGAAGTCGCTTGTGGAACTCCTAGACATATGCGTACTAATCATCTAGCTAAAAGTCTTTGAAGTCGGTCTTCTGACTTGGGGGAAAGTCCGTGTAAGATGGGCACGGAATATGCAATTTTTTCTCGTATTAATGCATTGTAAACTATCAACATGGACTATACTGATCCGTCCCATGATGTGCCTGCAAGCCTGCGAAGTACAGTCACTATGGCATTGACCTCGTTTTTGAGTTTTTTCATGTGGGGTGCCCAGGTTAGCTGCCTATCAAGTATTATGCCAAGAAATCAATGCTGTGTGACAATTATTAGAGGGTGTCCTTCCAGATTAAGAGTGAAATTTTTTAACTGGCTCTGAGTGAAGGGCAATACAGCTGTCTGCGTGTGATAGAACCATTCCTCTCTCTCTCAAAAATTGGTTAATGATATTTATGCCATCTTGCAATGCCATCTGAAGTAATTGAGCATTAGTCCCGGATGTCCAAATACACACATCATCTGCATACAGTGAAAACCTTAACTGTGATGGCAGTCTTCTTGTTAAATCAGCCATGACGCAGTTAAAAAGGAAGGGGCTGAGTACACTTCCCTGTGGTACTCCCTGTTTGACAACATGTTCAGCGCTCTTTCCTTCACCCGTCTGAACAAATATTTTGCAACCTGATAAAAAAAATTCAGAAATCCGTTGCAAGGATCTGCCAAACATTCCGAGTTCCAACATACTTAGCAGAACATGAACGTGACATGCAGTGTCAAATGCCCTCTTTATGTCTAGGAATACTGCTGTCATCATGTTTCCACGTGGACGCTCGTGCTCCACAAAGGTTACTATATCCAATATTGCATCCATTGTGCACCTCTTTTTTCTAAAACCTGCTAAGTAGTTGGACAATACGTCCATTTCATTACCCCACCATTGAAGTTGTGTGTCAATCATTTTCTCCATTACTTTGCATAAACAACTTGTCAAATTGACTGAGTGGCAGGATCCAGGGCACAAGGGTGTCTTACCCAGTTTTTTTTTAAATTATGGGGTTTTACGTGCCAACACTACTTTCTGATTTTGAGGCATGCCATAGTGGAGGACTCCGGAAATTTCGACCACCTGGGGATCTTTATGATGCACCTAAATCTAAGTACACAGGCGTTTTCCCATTTCGCCTCCATCGAAATGCGGCCGCCATGTCCGGGATTCGATCCCACGACCTCGTGGTCAGCAGCCCAACACCATAGCCGCTGAGCAACCACGGTAGGTGTCTTACCAGGTTTTGAAATTGGGATGATTCGAGCGATTTTCCAAGAGTTAGGTACAGTTTCTTCTATCCATTGATTATTATATATGTCTTCTTAGACATATATAATAATAAACATTTGTACCTGTCGGCCCAAGGTTTCTTGGCATATTGTACGTAATACCGTTTGGCCCAGCAGTAGACTTTTGACGACATGATGCAATTGCACATTGAAGCTTGCTTAATGTGAAAACATGATCTAATTGAGGATGTTGTGTCCAATAGCAAGCAGTAATTTTCTGCTTAGCTAACACTACTGAATTATCAAATTCTGCACATTGTGATGAAAGAGCAGGTTTCCCAAAATTCATCTGCAATTATTATCTCACACGTGTCCCGAGCTACAGCGAGAGCACGAAATGGGAAGCTCTGTGTCCACTTAAAGAATGAATTACTAGAAAAATTCGTGGGACAGACGTGTGAGAAGACAGCACGCCGCAGAAATCACGGCAGCGCCATTTGCCTAAATTTGCATGCGTCCGCACATTACATTGGGAATGTTCTGAGCGTTCTTGTATGCTTCTAAACTTCTGCTCCATCAGTACGCTCTTTCGGATCGGCGTCTGATGGCTCTCAAGTGTTCATACTCTCCGTCAACTGCAGCATAATCTTTTGGAATTGAGACCTTCTTTGTGCATATGTTCACATTATTCTGCAAAAATTCAGTAAATCTTTCCGCCGGTGTATGTTGATTAATTTGATCCGTTAGGTGGTACCGAAAAGCTTTCCAGTTGGTTAGTCTGCTGTAACGCTTGATATCATAGTGCATGCTAGGGTGATTTACAAGGATGGGAAAATGATCACTTCTGCGCGTTTTCATATCTGTTGTCCATACCACATTATTCACTAGATCATGCGAACACACGGTAACATCTATGCAGCTTGAATAACTATATGCACGAAGAAATGTTGGTGACCCATCGTTTAAAACAGTCAAGTTGCATTTATCTGTGGCGCACTCAATAATGTTACCATGTGCGTCACAATGATCACTGCCTGAAATAATGTTTGCATTGAAGTCTCCACATAAATATACATTAGAATGAGCTATTTTGAAAATATCCACTAGCGCTTCTACTGAAATCCAGCTTGAAGGTTGTAGATATAGATTAATCACTGTTATGCAGAACTTACCAAACGATATTTTGCATGCAATGAATTCTGGAAAGTCAATCACTGGACTGCATTTGATAAGATGGTAAGTCCTTTCTGACGCACAGGAGCACTCTACTAACAGCACCTTGACAAGACGTCTTGTGTATCACATAACTTGAGAGGCGAAAATTGTCACTAATTCCCGTCTCTTGAATGCTAAATATTGGAAAGTTGTATTGTACAAGCAGTTCACGAAAGTCAGCACACCTCCTTTGAAAACTGTTGGCATTCCACTGAAATATGGAGACATTTATGTAGCAGTTATTCGTGTACTGCTTGCCCCAGTTTTGGCCTGAATTGTTGACATAATAGGCCTTCACATCATCTTTTGCGAACTTGTTTGTCTAAATAGGCTGTTTTATATCATCCACCACACGGCTTTCAGCCAAGAGCTACGATCAGTCACACATTAGATCCTGTATATATTGAACTGAAAGGCAATCGCGAAATTTTTCGATCTACGAAATACAGTGAAATCTCAATATAACGGAAATTCAGAGAACCACGGCAAATTGTTCGTTATCCTGAAAGGTCATCATAGTGAAATCTGCAAAATTAAACATTCTGCCCATCAACCCATCAGTTGTCACCGTATTAGCTATCCTCGAACACATCACTGTTGGCTCTTGGCCCGCGCTATTGCTATTTTCCATAGATTCCGCCGCCATGGACCACTGAAGCACCATATACAGTCGAACCCATTTATAACGATACCGGTTTTAACAATATATCGGGTATAACAATGAGAAGCTGCTGCACTGTCAACTTTTGTATGTTTTCTATAGTGAAGTAACCCGCTTACTACAATGCCCCGATGCCGCTTTATCAGTTATAACAATGTCTGGCTTCTGAGTGTCCGTGCCGAAGGGTAGTGAAATGCGAAATCCTTGAAAGGAAAAAAATAAAACGAGAAATTCTAGCCGCTGAACGATGGCCTGCTGCCTTAACAGCCGCCGGGCGCTCATTTTCCAGCCTTCTCCACACGCCTCTCTCCCATCACCCTCCCACCCCTCCAAACACGAACGGGCTGCGCCCATAGCTCTACGCCACCCTACCCTCTAAAACACGAATGTACTGCACTAACTGCACTGCTCCCAGATTGCTCGCTGGCTCCTCATTCAGCGCAATTCTGCAAACAGCTTAATTGCTTGCGTTCGTCTTTGTTGGTTGTGTCAAAATCGTTCCTGGCCATGTGGGTTCTCAGCCTCGTTTGACTCGCCGCTGAAACGGAAGATGGCTTATCCGCCCGCTGATCATAAGCAATGCACGATGCTGCTGGTGAAAAGAAAGCACACGGCTATATATTTGAAAACTAAATGCTTCTAACCGATGAGGTGATCGTCGTGAACGTGCTTGCATCGGATAGCGACGGCAGCGATGACACAGTAGGGCAGGCTGCCTCAACGTTGTCTTCACAGGAGGCCTGGCAGATGATTCAGTCTCTCTGGTGCTTCGTTTTCCCGAGGAACCTCCCACTGCACTACGTGGAGCACCTGGATGCCTTGGAGAAGGATGTCAGCAAGCTTCGCATAAAGCTTGTAAGGCTGACGGACACGGTTTTTTCGTAGAAGCCAGTGAGAAGTACGTGGCGAGATGTTTGTGGCGATCTCGCCTCAGCATTTCTTCTGGATTTCTCAAGCTGACAGGCTGTCGCAGCAACGTTATCGCATTTTTTAAAAGGCCCTTTTTGGGGCCAGCAAAGCAATGCTTCAGCAGAGCTCGCATATCGCTTGCCGCCTGTGAGCACTCTTTGCAGTTGTTATAACAGTGCCATTCTTTAACGTCGACAGCCGTAACTTGTTACATGCGATCGGAGCGCCCAGGAAGCAGTTAAACGAGTGAACACAATCAGCAGCTGGATGAACGAAGGTGGTAGCGAGGGGCACTGGCCTCCCCGCCATTATAATTTTCTCATTAGCTCTGCTATCCATCTATTTTGATTTTTCCATGCAACCCAGCTATAACAATTATCGCTTATAACAATGGAATTTTCATGGCGCATGAATATTGTTAAAGGTGGGTTCAACTTTAGTAAGAGTAGCGTGCGCAAAAGAGATTAGAATGCCACCACTGGCGCCTCATGAAGTCTTGGGGCACAGTCGCAATCAAATCGACAGGCAGAGTGCCTAGCACGTTGTCTGCTATTGTTCACCCCAAACTTTGTGTGCCTGCATGCAGTGTTGATAACTCGGAGCCAATGAGGTACCAGTGCACGCAGCGGCGAAGAGGCAGAACCATATCAGAGGGGGGGGGGGGATGCGCCGGGCACCCTGCCTATCACTTTGATTGCGCCTGCACTGCAAGTTTTCATGAGGCAGCAGCAGTGGTGCTCCACAAACAGATGCCATGCCTGTACACTGTATGTGGGGTAAGTCATGAGTGACCCACATCTGACAGCAGTTGCTTTATCAGAACTTCAGGACTGTGCTGCCTGCATTCTTTCGGGTGGACGAATTATCAAAAGTGTTATTAACCCTCACTTGAGCACAACTACAAAAGGCACAGACCGTAGCAAGCAGATGCCAGCATACTACCTCTTGTAGTATAGTACAAGGAAGATGCAGTCATGCTGATCTTTGACATGCTTGTAAAAGTGCATGATGCACATTGAGTCTCAAGATAATTTGGCAAGCTCCCTTTTTGGTGGCTTTCTTTGTGGGAATGGGGATATGCATGGGGAAAGGTGCATTGTAAGGATTGAGAAGTCAATCCCACCGTTCGTAACCAGTTGTCAAGATTGGAGTCGAGCATGAATTAGATGGTAGCTGGCCCATGCCGTCGTCCAACTCCAGTGAAGTCATCTACCGTCACGTAAGACGGATGGACAATGTCCATCGTGGCGGCACTGTCTCTTAGCCCCCGGCATGGTTTGCCATTAATTTGCAGGTCATGAAGATAAGGGCTTAAAAGTTCCATATTCTTGCCTTTTTCATCTACGTAGGAAAAAACTACGCTAGGCTTTCCGCAGTTTACAGCTATGTGTCCCAGTTTGTGGCATTTATAGCAGTGGATTGGTCTGAAAGATTCGAATTTTCTTTTCTGCTCTTTTGGTATTGTTTCCCCATTTGATTTCTCCTCGTTCTTTTCTGAGGGCTTTTCCTCCGCGTCTACTGGCTCCAGTCGTCTAGTCTGCAAACCCTAACCCTTTTTGAACGGAAATGGTTTCCGCAGTCCATTTCGACCGTCCCAATTTCCGTCCTCAGCGTTCAACCTTCTACGTACTCTTCGGCTAATTCAGCCGCCCTTTCCACAGTGTTTACATTCCCTCTATCTTGCACCCACAGTTTCACAGCTTGGGGGATGGTTTTGTAAAACTGCTCTAGACACATGCATTCAATGATCCTGTCTCTGCTCTCGTACGCTTCCGCGCTTTTCAGCCACTCGACTAGGTTTGCCTTTAAGCTGTATGCAAGCTCCAGATACCCCTCGCTATCTTTCTTGCCTGTGCTCCTAAACCTTTGCCGAAAAGCTTTGGCTGAAAGGCGGTATTTCTTCAGGAGACTAGCCTTAACTTTCACATAATCATATGCATTCTGTGCACTCAGTCTGGCGATTACTTCTGCCGCCTCACACGGCAACATAGACAGCATCCGCTGTGGCCATGTACTCGGACCGAAGTTCATCTTCTCGCAAGTCCTTTCAAAATTGTATAGGAACAAGCCTATGTCAGTCCCGACCTAAAATGGCTTTAATAGCCTGTCCGTGCGGTATAATTCTGCCTCACTTGATCGTCCTAGAGCCCCTTCACTTCCTTGAGACAACTCCAAATGTTTGCTTTCAAGTTCAAGTTGCATTTTTCTTAACTTGCGATCTTCTCTCTCTCTGTCCCGTTTCTCTCTTTTTTTCAGAAGTTCCAACCCCATTTCAATTTCTTCCTCACTGGCCTGTTCGGAAATTAGCTGCAATAATTTTGATTTTAGCATTTCCTTGCGTACATCTAGGCCCAGTTCCTCACCAACAATCAACAATTCGTCTCTCAGCAGTGTCCTTAAGTCCATGATTGCTGCTTTACTGCCTTGGTCCTGCTCGCTAAACCTATCTAGGAAAACACAACCTAGCTAACACTCAACAATCTAGCTTCCCTGCTGTCCTAAACAGAACAACCACAAAACGAAGCCTAGAGAGTCAAAGCAAGAACCAAGCACTCACCACAGACACAGCACCACGTCGCAAAGTCCGTCTCACCGCTGTCACCAGTTGTAAGGATTGGGAGGTCAATCCCACCGTTTGTAACCAGTTGTCAAGATTGGAGTCGGGCATGAATTAGATGGTAGCTGGCCCATGCCGTCGTCCAACTTATCCACGCTGAGGACGTTGTTGAAGGGAAGGACTGCTTCTCATTGAGAACGAGGAATATGGGTTTATTTACAGTATCTACATAAGGACGTTGCAGTTCATCAGTCTAGCATGACTGCGAGAGAAAGTACACTGAGCAGCTGCACAACAGCGATTTATAAACACTCGGTCCTCCCTCGATCCCAAGGTGAGAGAAACGGCCGACCAGGCACCGTAGACGAGCCACCTCTTTGCGCGAGGGATTACACACACACACTTCCGCACAGGTTCACGGTCCTCAACCGACATCAGACGGTCTTCGCAGAACTCCGGGCTTACGTCAGGAAAGGAGCATTTTATTCCCCGAGCTGACCCCCGCAGCGCGGCCGCCGGTGCTCCATTGTCTTGCGTCTTGAAAGGCGCGTGGGAAGGGGCCTGCGAAGACGTTCCCTCGGCAACTCCCCCCCTCGCGGCAGATCAGGTCGGCGGTGGCGTGTTTAGTCACAAAGCCTGGTTCGTCGAACTCATCTCGGCAATCCCGCGATGCAGAGTGGCGGACGTCTCGCATTGTCCTGCGGACACAGTAGACTTAGTGATGCCGTGTGGCTAGAGGGTTGCGGTGGCGTTCCAGGAAAAGTTGACGCCGCTGTCCCAACTGACTGGCAAAACTTGCACCTCAGCGGGCCATTCTTAACAGCATCTACATGCTGAAGAAAGCTAATAAAAAAGCACAAGATTAGAAGGAGCATAGGACTGCTGGGTCCTGCACTTCATTTAGTGCCACGAGGAGGCCAAGGTTAAAGTAATGAATGTGGCCACTTTCTGGTGCAAATGTCATGAATGCCATTCACATGTTTGCTATGTATAAACATTGGGTGTAGACGAAAGTCACTGTGTCACACATATTCTGTGACAATACATAATAGCCTTTATATCAGAGAAAATTCAAGGCCTTATGCAATTGCCGACTGATAATTCCAACATGCTTGATTAATGCTTGATTAGTATTTGGACAGCTGCACAGCACCGCCACTGGCCCTATAGACATAATGTATAAACACAACAAACATTTCAGACACGTTGCAGCGCGCCATTCGAAAATTCAGACTGTGCCTGCTCGACCGCATGCTAATTCGGTCACAGCCGAGCAGAAAGAGCAATATGTTTGCTTTGACACAGCGTAAACTTGCTGTGACCCACCCAATTTCAGAATTTTTGACAGGTGGCAAATCGCGTCGAGCTTAACAATGAAAAGGCGCCTGCTCTTTACAGTCAGAACCGACCACGGTGGACTCATACAGCACCACTGATGGTTTGTGCAGAACAGTGATCGAGTCATGTGAAGTGGGGTCTGCACTTTTGTGTGTTGCGCAGATAGGCCTTACAATAATCCACCTGCCCCCAAAAAAATATGTGAAAGCCCTTCTGTACCTGTAAAAAAAAAACTGGCAAGCAGAGCTTTCTTTGCAATAAAAGATGCCATAAAACATAGGTCCATTGTTCAACTTTTAACCTCCTTGGTACATATTCAGTACAACATAATGTCACTAATTCTTTAGCTTCAGAGAAAAAGAAGCACTTGATTCTATTCAACAGATATTCTGTTTATAAAAAATACTTTGCTGACCTTCTAATGCTAGAACTGATCTGTAATCAGTGCTGCCATACTAATTTGGAGTCCCTTTAATAAGAGTAGGTTGTAATATACGAGGGCGATTGAAAAAGTAATGCCCCCAAGCCCACTACTTTGCCAGTAGTACTGCAAAAATTTTGAACTCCTTATCTTTAATGCACTGATGTTTAAGCTATAGAATGTCACTTGCCTCACCTTCCTATCTCTTGTTCCAGAGTAATCGAGCAATCCATGGCATCCACTGGTGACGTCCGGTTGAAACAGTGGGCTGTAATTGAATTTCTGACTGTGGAAGGTTGTACGCCCATCAACATTCATCGCCGTCTGGCTGCAGTTTATGGGGATGCCTGTGTTGACGTCAGCACTCTACATAGGTGGGCCAGGACTGTGAAAGACTAAAATCCAGCCGCATCAAATATCGAGGATCAGCACCGAAGTGGACACACCGCAACGGCCTCTGATGAGGATCATCAACATCAGGTGGACAAGTTGGTTCGGGGCAATCGCAGGATCAAGCAACACGAGATCGCAACAACACTTACCATTTCCATTGGTTCAGTGAACGACACCATCAAGACCTCCTGCGTTACAAGAAGATTTGCGTTCGTTGGGCACACTTCGACTGTTTCATGTCAGTCATCAGTTGCTGTGGTACCCAACGAGCGCAAATCTTCTTGTAACGCAAGAGGCCCTTAATGATGTGGTTCACTGAACCAATGGCAATGGCGAGTGTTGCTGCGATCTCATGTTGCTTGATCCTGCGATTGCCCCGAACCAACTTGTCCACCTGATGTTGATGATCCTCATCAGAAGCCATTGCGGTGTGTCCACTTCGGTGCTGATCCTGGATATTTGATGCGGCTGGATTTTAGTCTTTCACAGTCCTGGCCCACCTATGTAGAGTGCTGACGTCAACACAGGCATCCCCATAAACTGCAGCCAGACGGCGATGAATGTTGATGGGCGTACAACCTTCCACAGTCAGAAATTCAATTACAGCCCACTGTTTCAACCGGACGTCACCAGTGGATGCCATGGATTGCTCGATTACTCTGGAACAAGAGATAGAAAGGTGAGGCAAGTGACATTCTATAGCTTAAACATCAGTGCATTAAAGATAAAGAGTTCAAGATTTTTGCAGTACTATTGGCAAAGTAGTGGGCTTGGAGGCATTACTTTCTGAATCGCCCTCATATATCTTGATTTCTGTGTACCCAAATTATTGATAGCTTGACTGTTACATTCTTGTTATGCAGTGCTAGGAGACTTCCGAGCATGTGCAGCACCTTCATTCCTAGCACAAAATTTGTAAAAATTAAATTTTGGGATAGTTTTCTAATATTCAATATTTTATTTTTTCTTTATTTATTTATTATTATCTTTTTTCCACAATACTGCGGACATCTGTCCAAGCAGGAGGGGGCTACGGGAGGAAATACAAAAAAAAGCAAACATACAAATATATACAAGGGTTACAGTCAACAAGATTCATCAAGTGGGTGGCTGTAACCAGTGGGAATTTCCAGGTAGGGCATTCCAATCATTGATTGTTTTTGGAAAAAATGAGTTTTTGAAAAGGTTTGTTTGTGCAAAGATCGATCTTAAGTACTGGCTGTGTTTGTGGCGGGAAATTCGAGATGTGTCCTTAATAATATAGTCACGCAGTTGTATTCCTAGTTTCCTGTAATAAAGCTGGCGAAAGAAATTTAATCTGGCAGTTTTTCTTCTATCAGTTAGTGTTTCCAAGTTTGCGGCTTCCAGCATACTCGTTCAGGAATCACGTCGTTTGAAGCGCTTATAAATGAAGCGCGCAGCTAACCTTTGAATTCTTTCTAGTTTTTCAATACCTACCACTGTGTGAGGATCCCAAACGATACTCGAATATTCTAAGAGAGGCTTAACGTATGTTTTATAGACTTTTAGTCTTAATGAGGATGTGGAGTCACCTAATTTGAACTTTAGAAATCCTAATCTTTTTCGGGCTGCACAGGTTATATTGTCTATGTGAGGCACCCAGGATAGACGTGAAATTAAAGTTATCCCCAAGTATTTGCAGCTTTCTACTTTCCTAATCATATTATCCTTTATTTTGTACAAGTATTCTAGCTTTCTTAACTTATTTGTAATATACATATGCACTGTTTTGTTATAATTAATAACCATATCCCATTCATTGCATCATTCTGCCAACCTATCCAAGGTTTCTTCCAGAAAAAGCTGATCAGAGACCGTTCCAATGTTGCTAAATATAATACAATCATCTGCAAACAATTTGACATGAACAGGTGATTCCACAATTTTAACTAGGTCATTAATATAAATATTAAACAGTACTGGACCCAGCACCGATCCCTGAGGTACGCCTGAAGTTACCCCCAAAAACCGGGAGCATGATCCATTTATTTCCACATACTGCTTACGACCAGTCAGGTATGAATTTACCCAGTTTATGATCTGTAGGGGTATTCCGAGAAGTTTCATTTTATAGACCGTTTCATCGGGTGAGGAGGATAGGGCGCGCGGAGAGCCTTTCCTCCTCTCTGGCTTGGGCGATCTGGCGCGGCGCTGCTTGAAAGTATTTCTGTCGCGTGCTGCGGAACGATTTCGAGATGTTTTAGATCTTACTTTGTGAAATTTACGCCATGTTCGTTCATATAAGGTCGTCAGGGAAGCCTTTCGGTGCATCGGTAACTACTGTAGGTGGAATTATGTCTTGGGGGCGCAAAAATCTGACACGCATAATCAGCCGCGGTGTACGCGCATTATCAGTCGCTGTGCGTGTATGTGTTCTCTGCTATTTTGCTTATATCTATTTTAATTCAACAAAGGAAACCGGCGTGTCTGTATTACCAGCATTAAATGGTAAATCAGCTCACTGTCTGATCGATTGGCGTAGGGAGTAAAACATAAGAGTGCGTGCTGTGCACGGCCAACCTAAGGCAACCACGAAATATCTGAGCGGCAGGCGCTATCAAATATTTGTGATACACTGGCATCGTTCTCACGCATTTCAAGTCTAGTATGCCTGAAATTACCATATGTCTACGCTAGCCTTGCAGCATGTGGCCCATGGCGCTGCTCAACACAGCGATCACTGCGGTTGTTGAGCCAGCACGATACATATATATAAGCTGCGTGCTTCGGCATTGCCCTTTTGGCTTGTATACAGCCATATAATATATGAGAGGGTTCGCATAAAAAGAATGCGATGGCTATTTTTGAGCGCAAGATTTCCCTAATATGTGTGAGTGCGTCGTGGAGAACTGAACGAACACAACCGAAAAAAAAAATCGGTGATCATCCTCTTTCTCTAACAAGCAAGAGAAAACGGGCTAACGCCGCACAACGTTTATAAATATATAACCGCTGATGCCGTATGCTTGGACCATGCGCTATATAGAACAAAGATATCTGTAATCCAGCACCTACTACTGCTTAGGACGCTCGCGCAGTTCGTAAACGGTCGCTTTGCTGGACAAGCTTAATTCAGACTGTAAGGCATGATGCTATTACTAGCCAAAACTATTTTATTCATAGGTGGAAACCTCATCCATCCAACCAAGTAGTCACGCAGTGTAACCTGCAGCAAACAGTTTGAACGCTTGTCAAACAGCATAGCTCCTATCGTAGCAGAACGGTAGCCACGCTGTTACGATCGTCGTGTATGAGTCATGGCTCCTAAACAACAGCTTAGAAATAGAGGATAATACTGCAATAAGGTCACATTAGTGATTGGAACATTCAGAAATACACAATTGATCTCCGAGGCTGATTGTAGGCTCAAATATGCGCGCACACATCGCGCTGCGTGTTCCGTCCACCTCAACGCCAGCAGAAATTCCGGCCATGACGCCTTAAACCACTTCAGCATGTCTCACAGGACCGTTTACCACGTAGAAGACGCACGTCATACTAAACAGACCGCACGACCGCGAAAACAAACGCCAGAACCTACCGCCGAGCGTATACCTGCCATGCAAAAGACCGCTTTCACCCAAGCCAGTATGGCGCTGCTCATAGGCGGCGCCACTGCGTTCACAATATGGCGGCGCCTACGAAAAAACGGTCTATATATTAGTTTCGAACGAGGGACTCTGTCGAAAGCCTTAGAATAATCTAAGAAAATAGCGTCAACTTGACCGCCCCCATCAAGCACGGAAGCGAGCTCATGGACAGTGACTACTAACTGTGTGGTTGTGGAGTAACCTTGTCTAAAACCATGCTGATTAGCTGTGAGTATATTATTTCTCTCCAAAAAATTATTCCGGTAAGTGACTATGATGTGTTCTAAAGTTTTGCAGCAGCAACAGGTGAGTGGTATTGGTCTGTAATTACTGACAGAAGATCGGAAACCTTTCTTAAAAACTGGTATTACTCGTGCCAAACGCCAATCGTCGGGAACAGTACCACAGGCTAAAGATTTAGTAAAAATAATAACCAAAAATCGAGCTAATACTTCCGAATATCTTTTAAGTAAAGCAGGAGGAATGTTATCTGGCCCTGTAGCTTTCTTTGCGTCTAACCGTAGAAGAAGCTCAGTCACACCTTCAACAGTTACGCTGATCACGTCTGGGCTGTCAAATATCTGCCTCTCGGCAACACTAGTGTTCAAAGTGGAATAAACACTTTGGAAAAACGCATTAAACACTTCAGCTATTTTCTTTGCATCTGTAATTGTTACTTCACCATCGCATATTTCCCACGAAAGTTGGGAATCTTTGTTAGATAGGAATTGCCAAAATTTTGGGGAGTTCTGAGAGGCAAATTGACCAAGTGTTTCCGTAAAATAATGTTTCCTTGCCTCTCTCAGTTTTAGAGCCAAGTCATTTGCCATCGTGCCAACAATTATCCTGTTGTAATCTTTAGATTTTCGGTATCGTTTTATTTTACGTTTGAGGTGAATGATGTCTCTGTTTATCCAAGGATTCTGTCTGCCGATCTTTTTTGTTTTATCTGGAATGAATTTTCTGATACAAAAGTGGCACGATGATTTTTGATTAGATATTCAGCTTTTTCTCTTTTTTTTATGATTCGATTCAATATTCATGCTCCCCTAATTTTTACTCATGGCAGCAAGCACCTGGTCCCATTTTTACTGCATTCTTTAGGTCCTCGAAGAAATGGTTGTCAGGTTTGGACGCAAGCAAAGTCTTCTTATACGCTTGAACCTCATTATAGACACAGGATATAGCAAAATAGCGAAGTAAATGCAATTCCCCTTGAAACCTCCACAGCAATTCATGTACCTTAAACCTCATTTTAACGAAGTGAAATTGTTCTGCCAATGGATATAAGAAAGTAGGTTCATCTCCGAAACCAAAAATACTGAATGTTGCATACCAAGCATATCGCTTTCCGCCGGGTTCTGCATTTGTTCGGCGTGGCAGTTCAAAATTCCTGCGTCGAATATGCCGTCAAGCTGCACTGGTCTTCCTCATCGCCGTGTGCATCTCTCTTTATTGCATCTCTCTCTCACTGTGGCATGTAGGTGACAAACAAGGCGCACCCTCCGAGATCGCAATCTCTGAGGCCACGCCTAGCTGTGCTGTGCCATATATAGATGATGCTTGCGTGTGGCGCACTAAAAACTAGTGCCTCTACATAGAGAGAGAAGTTGATTTTTTCAGGCAACAACAACTTCTCTCTTTCAGTGTAGTGTGCCACGCTGTGCTGGTGCGGCTAGGTGTGACCTCTGAGATTGCTTGAAACCGGCACGAGCTGGCCAAGCCAGGCCAGTGCACTTACACAGAGGAGCTTCGGGACCACAAGAAAGCGGAGGATCAGATAGTTTCGCTTTCGAGGGCTGAACGCCCTTGCGTAACGTCCGCGTTTCTGGAACTGTGCCAAGCTTCATCGGCCGTATACTTCGACGGGTTTCATGACAATATGAGTGAGCCAACTGGAAAGAGGAAGTGAAAGGTTGTCACATTGGAAGATAAGGACGGTATCGTAATGGCTGTCTTGTCAGGTGCTAAAAAGTCGCACGTTGCACATGTTGAACAGTCTTTTGCTGTTGTTCTATTGAATTTCCATTGCATACGCGGCTGCTTATAGCGATTCAGCAGGCCGCGGAGCCAGTCTTCTTTGCATGTTTAAAGTTGTGCATACCATTGGGCATATACTGCAGCAAATGGCAATATTCGGTATACTGAAGTAACGAATGTAACGAAGTAATTTCGGCTTCCCCTTCAACTTCATTATAACGAGGTTCGAGTATATATCATCATCAGCAGCAGCCTATTTTATGTTCACTGCAGGACGAAGGCCTCTCCCTGCGATCTCCATTACCCCTGTCTTGCGCCAACCGATTCCAACTAGTGCCCGCAAATTTCCTAATTTCATTGCTCCACTTAATCTTCTGCCGTCCTTGACTGCGTTTCCCTTCTCTTGGTACCCATTCTGTAACCCTAATGGTCCACCAGTTTTCTATCCTAAGCATTACATGACATGCCCAGCTCCATTTCTTTCTCTTATTGTCAATTAGAATATTGGCTGTACCTGTTTGCTCTCTGATCCAAACCACTCTCCTTCTGTCTCTTAACGTTATGCCTAGCATTCTTCGTTCCAACACTCTTTGCGCAGTCCTTAACTTTGTCTCAAACTTCTTTGTCAATCTGCAAGTCTCTGCCCCATATGTCAGCACCAGTAAAATGCACTGATTGTGAACCTTCCTTTTCAATGATAATGGTAAGCTGCCAGTCAGGAGCTGACAATGTCTGCCATATGTGATCCAAGCTATTTTTAATGTTCTATGAATTTCCTTCTCATGATCAGGGCTCCCGGTGATTAGTTGACCTAGGTAAACATATTCCTTCACAGACTCTAGAGGCTGACTGGCGATCCTGAACTCTTGTTGCCTTGCCCGTTTATTCATCATTATCTTTGTCTCCTGCATATTAATCTTCAACCCCACTATTACACGCTTTCTGTTAAGGTCCTCAATCATTTGTTGTAACTCGCCTGCATTGTTGCTGAAAGAACAATGTCATCAGCAAACCGAAGGTTGCTGAGATATTTGCTGTCGATCCTTACTCCCAAGCCTTCCCAATTTAACAGCTTGAATACTTCTTCCAAACACGCAGTGAATAGCATTGGAGAGATAGTGTCTCCCTGTCTGACCCCTTTCTTTATAGGTATCTTCCTACTTTTCTTGTGTAGAATTAAGGTAGCTGTGGAATCTCTCTAGATATTTTCCAAGGTATTTACGTAAGCGGTCTGTACTCCTTGATTATGCTGAAGTAACGGATATAACAAAGTAATTTCGGCTTCCCCTTCAACTTCATTATAACGAGGTTCGAGTGTATAACAATATAATTGATATAATGAAGTAAATGAAATGCCCCTTGAAATCCCCACAGAGATCCATATATTTAAAGGCTTGTTCTAACAAAGTGAAATTGCCCTGCCAATGGATATAACAAACTAGATTCATCTCCGAAACCAAAAAAACCCAACTGTTGTGCGCCAAGTACATCGCCTACTGCGGGGTTTGGCACTCGTCCCCACATTGAATACGCCATCAAGCAATACTGGTCTTTCTCACCCCTGTGCATAACTGTGTGCAAGCAGCAGCTCATTATCACACTTATCCACTGACCTCTCTCACTCTTAAGGCAGTGCACCGTGCAAGCACATGCAACTGGGCGTGGCCTCCGAGATCTCCCCAGCACAATACCAGAGGCCATGCCCAGCTGTGCAAGCCACTACATGAGACAGTGTGAAAGGTTAGTGCATGCACTTCAAGGTACATTGAATTCGCCTGCACCACCTGAACCAGTTCATGAGGTGCTGCACTTTGCCATTCACTTCAGGGGTGCAGCATTAGTGCCTTCTGAACCACGCCATTCGTTTTAAAATTTGCAGGGCTGGTGCATGATTCTGCTGCACCCTTTCTACTGTCAGTGTTGACTTGGTGCAGACGTACAGGTGTGAAACAGCAGCGCAGCACCCGGGCACGAGCACGATTGAAACCCCACTCGCAGCTGCTGTGTCTATGCAAGAGCAGGATGTATTTACGCCTCAGAAGCCAATCATACCAACAGTTCAGGACCTCTTAAACTTAAGCACTCCGTGCACATTAGTCATACAAAACACATCGCCTGCACTGCCTCTGCACCTCAACATTCATTTCGAGTGTTGCGCTGTGCCTGCACCGCAGAAATCGAGCTGCACAGTTGCTAAACTCATGAACTGCTGTAAACTGGTTCACAGTGGGGCACAGTGGTGCGCCCCGCTGGCAGGCACAGCTGGATGGGGCCTCCAAGATTGCAGTGGCACATTCTTGGAGGCAACGAGCTGGCTGAGCGAAGCCGACATGGTGGAGTTTGCTTGCCTTCTTGATCACAAAGTATAGTGCTGTGTTGTGTACCACATGCTGTACAACCACAACGAGCGAAGCGGAAAGCGGAAGCAAAAGACCACGACAATGGAAATGAAGGCAGCTATCTAAAGTTTGTCTCATCGGCTGCTAAGAGTCGTGCGTTTCATCCACCAAGGATTTTTTTTTATTTTATTAAAATTTCATCACATGTGCATGTGTAGTGGTTCCATGGATTGTGAAGCCGTCTTCTTATTTCCATGTTTACAATTGTGCACCCCATTTGGCATATTTGGCATAGAGTGGACACGGCAACACAGTAACAGCCGTGGCTATGTCGCCTGACACTCCACTTTTTGTGCAGGTGCTTTTTGAGATCCTTTCTCTTGCTGCGGCCTGTGGGAGCAATGCTTACCATCGTCACGGGTTGCGTACAACGTGCCTACGGTAGTGGCTTCTGCAGACATTTGCGATGATTCAACACAGATCAAAACTGTGTATCTGCTGCACGTGGATACATCGTACGGCGCAGCTGATTCGAGCACGTTGACGTCAACTGTAGACCACGTGAGAGTCTGGCTGGCAGCTATAAAGGATGGATTTGGCTCGTCGCTCTTCAATGAACACAGCAACACCGCCGCGGCTATGTCGCCTGACACTCCGCTTTTGGTGCAGGTGCTCTTTGGGATCCTTTCTCTTGCTGCGGCCTGTGGAAGCAATGCTTACCATCGTCACGGGCTTGCGTATAACGTGCCTACGGTAGTGGCTTCTGCAGACGTTTACGATGATTCAACATGGATCAAGACTGCGTATCCGCTGCACGTGGATACATCGTACGGCACAGCTAATTCGAGCATGTTGATGACGTCAACTGGAGACCACGTGAGAGTCTGGCTGGCAGCTATAAAGGACGGATTTGTCTCGTCGCTTTTCAATGGACACAGCAACAGTGCCGCGGCTATGTCGTCTGACACTCCGCTTTTTGTGCAGGTTGGTGACAGAAAATACAGCTTTCATTGTAATTATCCTTGCATAGTGGTGTTGCTGTGTCCACACACGCTTGTAGATTGCGCGAGTGAATGTTTCTCAGTAGCATGCCTACTTCTAAAGCTATCAGGAGATGTTCAAGAGAATCCTGGGCCTCTTGAGGATATGGTGAAAGAGATCATAAGCATGCAGAAAGAAATCCTTGCTAAAATTTCTGAAATTCAGGTAAAACAGTTAACCTCAGGGACAGCCATATCGGTCGTCCAGAAAAGACTAAAAACAATCGAATCTAAACTACAGTGCGTAGATGACTCCATCACCCAATTTGTTACTGTTGAAGGTTGTGTGAGAAATCTTGATGATCAATTCCTTCAAATGTCAGAACGAATCAACTATCTCGAAAATCGTTCAAAGAGCAATAACATTATCGTCAGAGGAATAGAAGAGGCCACACTTGAAACTGAGGAAATACTCCGAGAAAAAGTTAATGACGATGTGTTTGGAAACATTTTAAAACAAAAACTTAAATCTATCGAAAGAATTCATCAGTTGGGCAAGAAGGTCCCAGGAACAAGTCAACCAGTGATACTCCGAGTAGGGGACTTCAGGGAAAAATCTAAAATATTTAAAAACTGCTCGAAATTAAAGGGGACCCCATTCAGTGTGCAAGATTTTTCTAAAAGAGTTGCTACTCCTCAGAAAAACTTGTGGAAGTCGACAGCTGAGGAGAAGAAAACTGGAGCCAAGGTGACACGGGCTTTTGACAAGATAAAAGTTAACAATGTGCTTTACGCCTGGGATGATGTTAACAGTCGCCAATACGCGTACCCGGCTCCTGCGTCCGCGTTTCGTTCGGCTTCGGGTGCCAACTGACTCGACCAAAATAAATCTGCATGCTTTAAGATCATTAACATGAATGCAAGGAGCGTACTTAACAAACAAGATAGCCTAGAAAGCATTGTAATAGAGCATGATCCAGATGCAATGGTAATAACAGAAACATGGCTGCATCCGGATGTGACTGATGTCGAAGTAACACCCCTCGTATATTCCATAATAAGAAAGGATCGGCACACTAGAGGGGATGGGGTAGCTATACTTGTGAAAAGCGACATTCCTTTTGCAGTACTTAATGATCCAAGCAATCTCGAAACAGTCTCGATTAAAACTACCTTGAATGATCGTAATTTGATAATCGGTGGTGTGTACCGGCCTCCCAACTCCTCTGTAGAAGTACTAGAAAACTTGGAAACCTTTATGAACTTGCACGTGCATCCAGATGATAACATATGCCTTGCGGCCGAATTTAATTTGGCTGGAATCGATTTGGCGTCGAATTCTTCAGGAGGAACCAAAGTACGTAGTTGTAATCAGTTATTAAATATTGCATTTAATTATAACCTAACCCAAATTATGTCCGGCTTCACAAGAGTGGGCACGGAAACTTCAACGCTTTTAGATCTTGTTTTCGTTTCAAATCACCTATGTTAGTTTATTATGAGCTGTGACATCGATGATGGTATTTCGGACCATAAAATGGTAGTGACGTCTTTAAATTTGTCTGTGCACAAACTCCTCCATGCATCAAAGATACCGGTCTTGAATTTTACATTAGCCGATGATGTATCTATTTTAGATTACCTCGAAGTTTCGTCAGATAAGTACCTAGGCCTCGTTCACTCTGGTGCAAGCGTGGACGACCTATGGAACTTCTTTTCAAACATGGTCGAGCACTGTGTGGAAAGCTTTGTTTCAAAACGTTTAAAAACAACTAAACGAAAAAATCTGTGGATGACCAGAGAGATAATTAGTGCAAAAAGAAAGCTAAAATGAAAGCGAAAGGCGTCTTCAAGGAATTGCCGGCCAATCGACAAAAGCTGCATTTCTAGTATGAGTCGAGAGTTAAAAGGGCTAATCAAAGAATCTAAAAATAGGTTCTATAATGTCACATTACAATCTTTTCTGAAAAACGCCCCCGGAAAATTTTTGGCGATATATTAACCCCCCAGCTGCGTCTTGTTCTCATGAAACTGGAGATAGCGCTCTAAAGAAGGCACAAGATTTCAACTCTTTCTTCTCGTCAGTATTCACACACGATAACGGCTTCTTGCCCGATTTTACAGATGAATCTGGAAGGCCGCCTTTCAAGACATAAAAATTGACAAACAGGGTGTATTTAACCTCTTACTCATCATCATCATCATCATCATCATCAGCCTGATTACGCCCACTGCAGGGCAAAGGCCTCTCCCATACTTCTCCAACTACCCCGGTCATGTACTAATTGTGGCCATGTTGACCCTCCAAACTTCCTAATCTCATCTGCCCACCTAACTTTCTGTCGCCCCCTGCTACGCTTCCCTTCCCTCGGAATCCAGTCCGTAACCCTTAATGACCATCGGTTATCTTCCCTCCTCATTACATGTCCTGCCCATGCCCATTTCTTTTTCTTGATTTCAACTAAGATGTCATTAACGCGCGTTTGTTCCCTCACCCAATCTGCTCTTTTCTTATCCCTTAACGTTACACCTATCATTTTTCTTTCCATAGCTCGTTGCGTCGTCCTCAATTTAAGTAGAACCCTTTTCGTAAGCCTCCAGGTTTCTGCCCCGTACGTGAGTACTGGTAAGACACAGCTGTTATACACTTTTCTCTTGAGGGATAATGGCAACCTGCTGTTCATGATCTGCGAATGCCTGCCAAACGCACCCCAGCCCATTCTTATTCTTCTGATTATTTCACTCTCATGATCTGGATCAGCAGTCACTACCTGTCCTAAGTAGATGTATTCTCTTACCACTTCCAGTGCCTCGCTACCTATCGTAAACTGCTGTTCCCTTCCGAGACTGTTAAACATTACTTTAGTTTTCTGCAGATTCATTTTTAGTCCCACCCTTCTGCTCTGCCTCTCCAGATCAGTGAGCATGCATTGCAATTGGTCCCCTGAGTTACTAAGCAAGGCAATATCATCAGCGAAGCGCAAGTTACTAAGGTATTCTCCATTTACTCTTATCCCCAATTTTTCCCAATCCAGGTCTCTGAATACCTCCTGTAAACACGCTGTGAATAGCATTGGAGAGATCGTATCTCCCTGCCTGACGCCTTTCTTACTCTTACTCAACATGAATACTAAAAAAAGTATAGCGTCTGACGGAATTCCTAATGAATTTTTACAAAGGTACGCAGAGTGGGTTTCTACATTTCTAACTAATTTTTCGGGCATCTATTGACCAATGTTCCTTTGCCAGCGCATGGAAGCGTGCTAAAGTTATCCCAATTCATAAAAGTGGCAGCAAATCAGGCATCAAAAATTAAGCACTTGTTCGAAACTACTTGAACATATAATATCTAAACAATTATTGGTCTACCTTGGCAACTACCATATTCTAAACAAATGCCAACACGGGTTCCGTCAGGGCCTCTCTACAGTGACTCAACTAATAGAGACTGTTCATGATTTCGCATATACAATAAATAACCGAGGCCAAACAGACATAATATTCTTAGATCTGGCCAAGGCTTTCGATAAGGTGTCGCACCCAAAGTTGCTATTAAAAATTAAAACTATATTCAGAAACCCTCGCTTATCCAAATGGCTTTCGTCTTACCTAAGCCATAGAGGCCAATTTGTCGCATGTGAGGGATACCGGTCTTCCTTTTCGCCTGTAGAGTCTGGAGTACCCCAGGGAAGTGTATTGGGCCCCCTGTTATTTTTATTATTTATCAATGACATGCTGCAAGACATTACAGTTCCCATAAGACTCTTCGCAGATGATTGCATACTAAATAACCGTTCGAATCGCCTGCCGATCAGACCGGTTCAAATTCAAATTTGCAAAAGATAAAAAATTGGTGTGACACCTGGCAAATGGTTTTGAACTCTGAAAAAACGGTTTACATGTCTATCACTAGAAAACGGAAGTATTATTGATTACGCTTATTCCATTGAAGGTGTCGCATCAAAAAGAGTATTAACGTTTAAATACTTGGGTTTAAAGCTTACCTCGGATTTGTGTTGGAATGAACACATTGATTACGTATCTACTAAGGCCCAGAAAGCCTTGTGATCGCTTAGAAGAAATGGGCATAATTCTACCCCTGAAGTAAAATGCCTGGCATATAAAACTTTGATTCGACCAGTTATGGAGTACGCAAAAATTGTATGGGACCCATACACTTCATCTAATCAGTCTAAGCTGGATAAAATTCAGCGGTTTGCTGCACGGTTTATTTTTAACAAATATTGTTGTTCTCACTCTCCTACCCAGTTATGTGAACTTGCTGAGCTTCCTTCTCTAGAGTCTAGAACTGAGTATGATCGTTTGAAGTTTCTTTTTCTTATTATTCATGGCCATGTTAAAATTGATAAAGGTGACTATTTTCAGTTCTCTCCTAGTAACTATTTTCGTCATCGCCACAGCATGTATATCTCTCCTCCTACTACTCGCAATGATTGCTTTAAATATAGCTTCTTTCCGAGAGCAATAAAACAATGGAATCTATTATCAGACTCAATAGTAAGGCGTCATCTATACGCGACTTTCTTGAAAATGTCAAAAGCACATGTGTACGCATACCATAACTCGGCCAAATATTAATACTATAATCACCTTGGCATTGTATTACATGCTGTATTTGCCATGATATTACTATCAGTGCATTCTCCAAAATGTACTTTTATTTTCTTTATCCTGTAAATATATTGTTGCTTGTATTGTCACCTACCACTCCTGTAATAGCCCAAAGTTGGGCTGACAGTATCAATAAATGAAAAAAAATGAACATTGCAGTAAATGGCAATAACAGATGTAACAAAGTAATTTCGAGTCCCCCTTCAACTTTGTTATAATGAGGTTCAAGTTTACTTGATTATTGTGTTTAATCAGTCTTTAGGTGTAAGCCAGCTAGTCTAATCATGTGCCTTGAACTGGCTCTGGAGCCTTCACATGCTTTGTACAGTACTGGTACAGTACTATACAGTAATGCAAAGTATTGTACAGCAATAAATAAGGGCATTGGCACAGGCTGTGTTCAAAAACTAAGCGATTAAACTGTTAGTCAAACTTCTACTATTGGTCAGTCTGAAATTGACTGCATGCTATTTTGTGAGTGCAAATGCCACACAACAGGAAGGATTGCTCGTACATTATAATTTGTACAGTGGAACTCCTTTGATACTTTCCTTGCTGTCACATTTTCCTGGCTGCCACTTCACATTTTCGCAGTTCCAACCTAAATCCTCTCAACTCCCATGTATTATGTTCCCATTTGATATGTCGCTAATCTGTAATGTCGCCACATATTATATTGTGTTTGAATGTGGCGGTCACGTAAATTTAGCTGTGATGTCTTTTTGTGCATTTTGCGTTCGGCACTCCACCCAGCATCGCTCTGACCACTCATGAGCGTGAAAAGTGCCTGCAAGGCATTAGCATCATAAAAAAACATCGCTACAAAATAGCAGCTCTTGCTCATTTCAACATGCGACTGGTACATTGCAGCAAGCTATCAATACGTTGCGAGAAGCAACCGAAGTTGCACAAGCCAGGCACCACACAAGCATTGGTAGGAAATGTGCACAGAGCAGTTCGCGGAGCACCCGAAAAAGTGTGCATTGGTTAAAACCTGCTGTAAGCCTTGCACACTGAACCAAATCCGCCAAATGCAGGGCTACATTTATTATGGGACCTGCAAGGGTCTTATTTGCATTGAAAAATCGCCAGTTCACATTAGTTTTACCACAAAAGAACCATGTTATGCAGTGAAGCATATGAAGAGTACAAAGGGGCCATTGTCACTGAACATCGTACATGCCCCTAATTATACAGACACCATTCCCTGGCACAGTGCAAGCACTGAGATGTCTAATAACTGTACTGGTCACCATTCAGAGCTGTATCTGATGTTGCCGTGGAAACTTTCACCCTCCTTTACTGTTTATTTTTACACTGTTCGTTGAGAAACATATCAATGGAGTTCCACTCTACATACATTGTAGAAATGCTGATGGATAAAAGCAACCTATTGTGGGGAGAAATATAGTTGCACTTTATATTAGTCGAACACAATCATCAAAACAACATGCACTCCTGGGCATGTGCCGATGTTTGATATTGTGTAGACTTGTAGACATGGATCGGAAGATTAGACAACCCAACCAGGGAACACCTCTGTCTAGCACCTACCCCTACGGCAGACTCTGTGGTGCCCACACTAGGACATCCAGTGACAACCATGCACCCTTCTGGCCGAGTCGGACTACAGAGTCACAATGGCATGGAAGCAAATGCAGCTGCCGACCACCACAGACATAACCCGATGCCAGAATTTTAGGTTTCCTGAAATCCCAGCAGTGTGCGCATTTCTCTACTCCAGCTGCAGTGGCTAAGCGCAGCCGTGCTTGTCTTGTGTTGGAGGCAATCTGCAATGGGTCGAAGGCTAATTGACCTGAGATAGCGGATGCCTTTGTGTGTGCTGTGTTCTTGTGTGTCTAGTTCGCATTGAAGTGGCGGGTAGCTTGAAGCGGAATTTGCTTGCCACTGCTGGCCGCTCTTCTTTATGCCAGCATTTTGACAGCAAGTGTCTGTGGTCATCAAGTTAGATGTTTTTGTGTAAGCCTGCACGCATTACAATGTGCTTGTTAATTCAGTCAGTAATTGAATGTTTACAGTAGTTTATACAGCTGATAAAATGAGTAACCTTACTTCATGTAGATGTCTAATAATTTGCTATTGCAATCAGTGCTTCGCCTTTCGGGCAGAACTGTTACTTTTTTTTACATTTAAACTCAATCTTCCGTGTCTGCTCCATTGCATATTTCTTGCTCTTTAATGTGCACCACAGGTAAAACAGTCGAGCCAGGTAATAGACAAAGATAAGCGTAGATACATAGTAGCTTATGGCTGCAATGTTATCTTTCAGCCGTTTAGGCATTCTGTGCTTTGCTGAAAGTGATCTTCATAATTATCAGGCACATTCATTTGTGTTTCCTGCAGGGCCGGTCTCCAGCCTGGTGATATCATCGTGAAGATTGGAGGTGCAGAAGTCAAATCTTCCCAGGACGTTTACAAGGCACTTGAAGTGTGGAAGCCACTTGATATTGAAGTCATACACAGAGGCACCCGAAAGAAGCTCAAAGTTCAACCTTGAGTAGCATATTATCAGAAATAAAATGTCCATTTTATGTTCTTGCAAGTCTCACTGGAGCCATAGGTGTAGCAAGTGTTTTCATCAAATATGCAAGAAAATGACCACTTTGCTATGGCACTTGTTGATTCAGCTAGTTCTGTAATCCATTACAGTGAGGGTGCCTTCATGCAAAAGTTCAGGATTGTGGAGCTACTGTGGTAATGCTGCATACTAAGTATATCTGGAGGTATTGATGCTTGGCCGAGTGCTATACATGAACATTTTCTGGCTAAGCAGAATAAGGCGGTGTAATTTGGAACTTTCACTTTCAGTTATAGTTTCACCTTAGTGCAATAACTCGTGCACTGTGATTTATTTATTTATGTTATATATTAATAGCTCAAGTGCTTGAGGCATGGTGATTTACATGAGGGATGGGTCATTAGTCAGTGACAATGATTCGATGGCAAACTTGAAACCATGCAAATCGGAGTGGACCGTAGTGTCTTTAGGAAGAGGACTCTGGTCTCTCATGGTCTGTACAAAAGAAGGACTGCAAATGAGCATAAGTTTGCATAGCCGCAGGTGTAGATGGCTTTCACGTGGTTTGTGCTCCAAGATGGACGGTGAGCTGCAAAAATTAATGATACACTAAAACAGAAATAAGATTTGTGGTAAATACACCGCACAAGTGTAAGATGATGTGCTTATCATTTAAGTTTGGTAATCAGAGTAGATATAGCTAGCTGCGCGATTTGTAACGGCCCCATGTGTATTAGAGAGGTTAAATTGGTGTCGGTCCCAAATGGATAGGATAGGGTAGGAATAAACTTTATTTGTCCAACGGTTATTGCTGTTGGTGCTCGGGGCTAGGCTGCCAGGGGTCCATCGCCCGAGGAAAATCTTCAGAGATCCTCGGCAATGGCCCTGGCCTGCTGGACGGCCCACTCCTGGTCTTCGGGTGCCTTGCTGAGGAGGGCGGCTTGCCATCTCTCAGCGAGGCGCCCCGCTTCAGAGGGTCCTGCTGTTGTCTTCCCCCTTCCTCCTGGTCCTTCTTCCTCATGGCGTTGGTATTCCCAAAGCACATGGGCCGTATCGGCCCGTTCGTGCTCGCACCACGGACAGCCTTATTTCAAATATAACAAAAAAGGAGAAAGCAAGGAAAGTAGTGCTGACACCTTGTGCTGTTGTTAGCAGTGGGGTGGGGTTGACGGGGAGAGGAAAGGAACAGGGAGGGAGGGTAGACTAGGACAAATGGGAATGGTCAGCGCATAATGAACAATGTGGTAAAAATAGTAGATAAATAAAAAGACTATTTCAATAGGAGAAACCGTAGTTTATTGATCCCAAATGGGGCATACTTACTTAAACTTCGGTCAAGCACATGTTTCGTAGGCTAGTAATTTCACAGGTGGGAGAGTACCGCCGAAAGTAACCAAGGGTGTGGTTAGCTTCATTTGTGACATTTGTTATACTATGAGGCTCAAAGGGTTATGCTAAAGTGCTTGCATGTGTCAACAGTAGATTTTTCTGTTTCAGGTAACATACTTCAGAAGACTGAAATGGTTTCTGCAAGTAAAGAAATGAAGAATATTTTATCAACAATAATATCTTAGTAACATTAGACACTGGTTAGTAGTAATTATCTGTTTATTTCAAATATAACAAAAAAGCAGAAAGCAAGGAAAGTAGTGCTGACACCTTGTGCTGCTGTTAGCAGCAGGGTGGGATTGACGGGGAGAGGAAAGGAACATAGAGGGAGGGTAGACTAGGACAAATGGGAATGATCAGCACATAATTAACAATGTGGTAAAAATAGATAAATAAAAAGACTATTTCAACAGGAGAAACCGTAGTTTATTGATTGGTGATTGGTTACACCAGATGGTAATTTTGTAAATTTCCTTTTGAAATAATTGGAAGTTAGAAAATAATTGGAATAGCAGGGTGTTCAATGGGGCTGGTTGGTTCATCTTTAGAATAAGAACAGGAACAGCGCAACACAGGACGAGTGAGTAAAGAGCACAGGACAGAGCGCTGACTAGCAACCAAATGCTTTATTGCAGAAGCAGCATATGAAGACATCACTGAATGTGACATAAAGAAGATAATAAGAAGGATAACCGTCAGCCAAGAAGATAATCCAGTTCTTATGTTGAGAGCGTGAGGGACGCAGAACTGACGCAGGCGTCGCCACCTTTGAATATGCAAAATGCTTCAAAGATTTCCCGCGCATGCTTTTCACTATATCTGCCACTTATTTCGCACTTCTTAAAGATCGGGGTGCAACCACACATGTTACAGTGGGCATCCAGATTATTGTACGGGTTTCCTTTTAGTGAAGCGGCATGCTTGCGCCGGTGATCATTAATGCACCTCCCCGTTTGCCCGATATAGCAACGTTTACAATCTAGTGGGATTTTATAGACGACCTGTGTTGTACAGTCAATAAAGCCGCGAACATGATTCTTATAGCAGCTTTAGCGTGTGACAGTATCCTCCCTGTTGACTGTTTTGCACAACCCGCTCAGTTTATTAGGGGCATTCCACACCACCCTCACTCCTGCCTTGGCCGCAACATTTTATTGCCATCTGCTCCGTGCTATTGATAGATTTAGAGGGTGCCCCTTTGTGCTAGCGTCGTGACGTGCATCACCTTGATATGAACAGAAGTTTAGGTGAATTTTATTCATGCCCTGGCAGATTTATTCCATGACACTTCATCTGGCCTCCTTTTGCTTATTTTTACATTTCTGTGGCAGCTTTTCAATCCCAATGATTCTTGGATCTTTATGTTTGTGTTGTCTGCATGGAGTTTAAGGGGAATTCGCTTTTAATAAAATATGTTGCATTGTTTTTCTTACAGTAAGAGGGCAGCCTGAAAGCTATAAGCCTGTGGCTTAGGGCTATATGTATTTCACTCTTCCTTTTTTGTCTGTTGCTTATGGTGCCATGTACAATGTCTGTCTCGGGAATAGTTTAATAGATTGCCTTACAGAATGCACGCAAATGGCAAAGGTCAGGTGTTCGCTATTGAACAGCAACATGGCAAAAGAGATGAAAAATGAGTCCCCAACAGCTGCAACTTAACTTGTACGTCAACAGTGTACTGGATTGGGCCAGTTGGCACATGCTTTTTGAAAGAAACAGCTCTCAAGAATAGGACGAGGGAGACTACGTAGTTATATCTAGATTACTAACTGTGAATGTTTCATGCTCCCATGCACTTGATGATGTAGCTGTAGCTTTTCACTACACGAACAAACAGTATGGTTGCTAGTTAGCATTCTTGTATGACATTTTCCTATTGTCCTGTTCTTAAGTGCTGTTCCTTTGCAAATGAACTTGCCCTAAAGTGGTACCCACAACACACCAACCAATGTGCATAAAACCAAACAAAATTTTTTTACAGAAGGGCTATATGGCACATGAAGCTTTGTCAGGGACAGTTCACAGGGAAAAGGAAAAAAAAAAGGCAGTTCGTGTGAAGCATTGATAGTGATAGCAAGGTTGAACGTTGTGCTTGAACTCCTCGCACTGTGTTCGATAACATGTCTGTGTGATGCAGCTCACAAGGCAACTGCTGTTGGGCAGCTACCAGGTTTCCAATAATGTCGTGATAAGGACCATTGCCAGTGAGGCATTGCACTTCGATGGTGCACGAGATGAGACCGATGGGAAGCCGCAGGCATTAGTCAACACCCAGTGAAATATTACATACGACATTCACTGTTCATTCAGCTCAGACCAGTGTATACACACGGCAGCTCAGCAGGAACACTAGTGTGCTTATAGTGTGTGTGTCGCACGGCGCTCATCCCAGCAGCGGAAGGCAGAATGCTGTCCTGGCTCCGCCACCGAGCCAATTAAGTGGGGCATTGACTGTGCGTCCGTTTCGTTGTTTTTGAAACCAAATGCACACTGCGTCTCTGGAGACCCTCAGCGCACAAGCCGCACATGTGTCATTGATAGCGGGACAGCAAGATGGCAACGGGGATGCACCTCGAGCATCCACATATTTACTATTTTTTTTTAATGTATGATGCATAGGTCTCCGTGATAATGTAGTATGGGCAACAACATATGATTGTTCTTAGCTGTAAACGATCGATCAGCACATCGATCAACATCCATGAAACTTGTAGCCCAGAGCTACAAGTTCATTGTTCAAATAAATAATGACTTGAGGGAAGTCTGGTGCTAATGTCTACAGGAGCTGCAATGTTGCTGTTCAGCCAGCATGGGAATTATGGGAAGTACATGGATTTGCCTAAACTTCGTCCTTCTGGCTTCAAACGGCTTCTTGACTTTGTGAACTTGTCATTTTCAACAACATAATGTGCAATAAATAATTAAACATTAAAATTCTCCAACAGCAGGATTCAAACACAGGACATCTAGCGCAGAAGCCCGATATCGAAACCATTACACCACAGATGCATTTATCAACAAGCGACATAAGATGCACATATGAATTTATCGCGGGCAAGCCAGTGCCTTGAGACGCTTGGCATGTTTTCATTTGGCCACCTCGACAAGCTGAACCATTGCAATTAGTAGCGATTGTGCATGTTTGCAGCATCTTATGCACTTCGAAAGGTGTAGATTGTTCTGAAATTTACAACAATGAAGGCACATAAAGCAGAAATAATGAAGCCACATGAACATCTGTATCCATAAGCGTGAAGATTAGACAAATCCATGTACTTTCCATCATTCCCATGGTAACTGAACGATTGAAGTGCCAGAGTTCCCTCTAGTAACTATTGCAGAAAATTCTATGGTACAAGGAACCGAAAGCGAGCACTAAGAAGCATAAAGGGTCCACAATGGAGTTTGTGTCCCCCAAAACACAACGTACTGCCACCGTCGAAACAAATGCATGAGACGTGTACTGCAGCGGTACTCATCGATGATGATGCTTTATTGGAATCCCCTTTAAAGCAGGGTGGTGCCAAATAGTCACCTAGCCTGCTTGAGTTGATCAGTTATGTTATACATGCTTTTGATTCTTGCATTAGGTGTATACATCCCCTTGATCTTGTTTCTCTTCCTCAGAACTTTTCTGTCTACCTTGTGCCGCTGCCTGTGCGTGTAATGGATCCGGTCGTATCAATATCCTCCCTGCTTTTTTTAGTGCAGCTCTTAGGTGCCCGTTCCTGCGGCCAGTGTCGGCATCTGCGTCCCTACTAACCGAGCGAACGAGCACAGTGAAGGATGAAAGACTGCGAAAGGGAAGAGAGCGCGAGGAGGAAATCGGAGGAGAAGGGTATGGCAAAAGCGTTAGAAGAAAGGCGCAGTGCCCCTCAAGACGGGCTCTGTGGCGACGGTGGCTACGAGATGGCGTCAGAGTAGTGCGTGTCGTGCAGGAAGTGAACCAGAAAATTGTCAAGCAAATATTTGGCAGTAGTGGGGCGTCAAACCAAGAAACATCGGTCAAGAAAAAGGTTAAAGGAGCAGAGAGGGGTCTGTGGAAATAGGGATTCAGACGAAATCAGCTCTGGGAACATGCAGAACTTTCAAGCAGGGAATTGCCGAATAAATTATCTACGATAATTCTAGGGGAAGCTCTTTGGTGTTTGAAGCTAGGACGGGAGTATTGCGGACTAAGATGTACCGAGTCATGTACCAAGGGATAGACAGGCTATGCGGTGCTTATGGAGAGAAGGAGGAAATGGCTGAATGCCTGATACTTTTCTGTATATACAGTTCGAAGCAACAGGGCTGATTTTTTTAAAGCATTGGGGTTTAGGGATCATGGAAGCAAAATAGACTTTAAGCGGGTAGAAATAACCAAACGGAGGTTATCTGACCGGTGGCTAAAGTCAAGGCAAAAGTGAAATTTCACTGTCCACTAAGTACAAATATCACTAATCACGGCTAGGCGGCATGAGCCGCCACCTGATCCAAAAGGTTCAGCCTGATCCATGCATCCATCCATCGTCTGTTCACCAATGGTGCCACTGATACCATATATGGAAACAAAGTGCTGCATGTGCGGAGGTCTGTCTGAGTGGCTGCTGTGAATCGCACCCACGTGTCACCTACGCGCTGCTTCTCGCGATCTCCTGAGTCGCTTTGCAACGTACTGCACGAGAAAGGTTGTCCGTGTCAGCCAATATATCGCCAAATGAAAACACTTATAGCTGCACTCAAATTTTGCATTGGGGAGTGTCGTAATCGTCGGTGAATTTTTTTACAGTCCAAACACACAGGAAGATATAACAGATATAAACACTCGAGGCACTTTGCGTGTATTCATGGGCTTCTTTCACACTCGGAAAAACGCTTTTATGCAGCACGTATTTAGCAACAGAAAGCTGTATCGGGAGTTTTTAACGTTGCTCTACAATTTTCTCATTTACACTTTTCATCTAATTATAATATTGGAAAAGTTGGTTAATCAATACTAATTATGTAATTAGGCGTAATGCAGAAAATAACCCGTGTATCTCCAAGCGATGGTAAACAACATTGCCTTGGTTATGTTATAGTGAACTAGAAGGCTTATTGTAGTTATGTTCAGCTATGTGGCATTTGCATATTTTTTAATCTTGGTGGGTGATAGTAGGGACACTCTGTACATCCCATTTGGAAAGGTCTGTATACAGTGTGTTTCTGTTTCGTGAATATTCGCCACAACGTGCTGTATTAGCATTTAATTGACTCGGACACTACACGGCGTAAATAAAATGTTAGAATAGAGTAACTCGCAAGATACTCTAGATTAACATAACGAATATAGTAATAGTAACGAATATGTAGTATAGTAATTTGAGCGGTTAGTAGCAATGTGCGTACTTGGCATGCATCCATGCTAACCACGAACATTGCTGTAGTTGGCAAGCCGTGATTTCTTGGCTTATGTACACAACTTGAAAAAACAATGCACTTTGCAATAGCCAGATGATTTTGCACATTTGTACCAAAGTTGAGCACTAGTGAACACACTGTCTCTAAAGTGGACTTTCATGAGTTGCGAAACACATGAAGTCTGGATTGTGTAGTCTGGATAGCGCTACTTTATAAGCTTAGATATCTAGGAGGATACACCCAAGCTTGCTTCCCAAATGCTCGTCAGACGGTTAGACTGGTACACAGGCACATATGGGACAATTTACTAGTGATTCTATAGAGGAGGAGCCCCATGTTTGAGGAGCCGCACGCGCCACGCCAGCTGCTGTGGCTGACGGATGGATGGATAAAGCTGGAACCTTTATAAATTGGGAGGCGGAACATGTCACGTAGCCGTGACTATATTGTAAGAAGCCAACAAACAAAGATACGAAGGACAACACGGGAAATTACTTGTACTTACTAATTGAATTAAAGAAATTATTTTCCCTGTGTTGTCTTTGGTATCTTTGTTTGTTGGCTTCTTATGATATGATTAATAAAAACCGGGACCCTCGGTTAACCCCCTTTCATCTAGCCGTGACTAGTAATATATTTTGTACTTAGTGGAGGGTGAAATTTCACTCTTGCCTTGACTTAAGCCACCGATCAGATAACCTCCACTTGGTTATTTCTACCTGCTTAAAGTAGCTATTTTGCCTCCACTGTCCCTAAACCCCAATGCATTGAAAAAACCAGCCCGCTTGCTTTGAATTGTAAGGCCAAGCCCTGTACAGAAAAGTATCAGGCGTTCAGCCGTTTCCTCTTATCCACGCGCGCCGCATAACGTGTAAACGTATAACGTGTAGAGTTACTGTACATGCATATGCTCCCCTTGGAGAAGCACATACCGTACAGTAACTCCTATAACGTGTAGTGATTCATACCATCTGTCGAGAGAGACGCAAACTATGACCAAAAAATATTGTCGGCGCAGCAGCCTCGCTCAGACGCCTTATCTGAAGCTACGTCACGCAAAACAGGCCCACATAGAAGTTCTGTGCAGCGTGCTACGAAGCTATGAGCGGTGCACCTGTGTTGAAAACAAGGCGCGGAAGACTGAGTGGGTGATGACGGCGATAACAATTCGATTAGATCCGGGAACCCTGCCGCTCCATGGATAGCTTCGGGGTTAGAAAAGTCCTGGCATGCTGCGACATGTTTTCGAGCGCACTTTTTTCTGAATGTGAACCATGCATGTAGTCTCTGCACTTGTGCTGCGATTGCGGTTGTGTCCAGCAAGCCTTCATTGCCGTGGAATGTGGATTACGTTCATGCCAGAATATGCCTAATAAGTGCTGCGTGCCCAATTGCCGGAGCAATTACAAATACAAATCAATTACAAATCATGTGTTCATGTTTCCGCGAGATGAATGACAGAATGCAGGATGCCAATGCTAAGGCACAGAAGAGAAAAGCTGAAACTCTGCAGAATAAGGCAGCTGTTTCTGTGTAAATAGTTGCATGAATGCGTTGTATCTCCATTGCTAAACTCATTTGAGGTGTTGTAAATATGTGGACTGCGGTACTGTGTGTAATAATGCCTGAAAAGTGAAATTATTCGTTTAAAGGGCCCCTGAAATGGTTCGATCAAATTTTGTAGATGCTTAGGGTACAGCTAAAGTTAATCATTCGCACCACAATTTGTGTGAAACGTCTCATGTTGAGAGAGCTACGGACAATTACAAGTTACCCTCCTCCATAGTCATGCATTTTCTCCTCAACTCATTTGCCGAGTGATCGGGGCTAAGCTCCGCCTTCACTGGCTCTGCGTCATGATGCACGTCATGTCGTCGACTTCCGGTTCTCTAGGAGCGAGCGTGCGAAGCCTTTCCAAACTCTCCTCCAGCTGCTTGGCAGCCGACCCCAAGCAAGAGCTATTGAAGCAGCGTGCGTTGCAAGCATTTTGTCACAGCGCCGAACGTGTCTGGTATTCCGGTAACCACAGGTGAGCTGGCGACGGATGGCTGGAGGCATAAACTCAAGCTGATGAAGGAACTTTAGCATAGACGTACGTGAGCAGCCTGATCGGTCTGCAAGCTCCAGCCACCTGTTGGCGCAGAGCTTAATCAGCCAACGATTACACTCCTGCAAAAAATTTACAACAGCAGCAAAGAATACATTTTGTTACTGCTACTGTGTGTGGTTGAGCTCTGTGCCACCAGGTGGCTGCACCGTGCAGACCATTCTACAGCCCCTTAAACTTCGTAAAGTAGCGACACTCTCCTCCTCGCTTCTCTCTTTCACACTCCCTCATTGACACACTCCCTCCCGCCTACACCGCTCGAGCGTAGCAACGGCGCTAACATGCACTCCTTGCCACTCCGTAGATGCTTCTCCAGCCAAAATGGCGCTGAAGCACGGCGCGAGGGCCCACGTGGTGCTATTAGGCCAATAGCGACGCGGCGTCGGCCTCGGCCAGAGCGCGCGAGGAGGAGGCGGCATTCTTCAAAGCGTGGCGCTACTTTACGAAGTTTAAGGGGCTTTAGACCATTCACATTTGCGCTTCTGCTCGAGCATCCCGTGAAACAACACGGTCAAACGACCAGGCCCAGGCGCTGTCCCTTTGCGCTCGCGTTTACCCTAATACCGCGGACTTGCGAAACGCTATTGCGTTAGTAATCTTCCGGTGTAAAGTGACGGCCGCAAACGCGCAAATCCTGGCGCCGATCGAATAGCAGCAGTCCGATGCGCTGCAACCAGTCCGCTCGTCTGCTGCCTTGCAGAGTGACACGATCTCGCAGCTTGACATATTGCCAGTCGCTACGTTTGCTATCCACAACGCAACAAAGTCGAATCATGGTGCTCGCGAAAAGACTGAGACCGAGTCTGACCGCGGAGCTCTCGATCGTCAAAATGGAGCACGTTGTAAAACAAGCAGACGACGCTTGCTGTAATTTTTTTACGGACGGGCTTTTTAATAACGCAGCGCGTAAATAGTCTTGCATAAATAAAATAATCCTGGAACACCTGTGCTCTGTGGGCCATCTGTTCAACTATGCCTTAAAAAAAGAAGACAATGACGGCACTCCGGTTAACGTTGCACGTAAGTGCGCGATCCTTCATTCATTGCAAACATCACTTACAGCGCGTACATAGACAGGTACCATAAGAACGACGAAGACAACCGCTTGTCTTCGTCGTTGTTTCGGTCCGTCTGTCTATGTACGCGCAGTAAGTGATGTTTGCAATGGAATACCTATTAGCCCGTGCCCAAAGCCTTCATTCAGCCCGTATCCCCGAGCACGCCGCCGGCCTCCTATCCGTGACGTCACTCTCCGAGCGCTCAAGCCTTCTCTTGTCTAGGTTACAGCGAACTAGAAGACTTTCTAGTGGCGCCAGTGGCTTCCTAGTGGCGGGCTCTTCAGTGTGAAACGGTGCGGCGGCGCTAGCGTCGACCACCCTTGACAAATGCCGCTGGCGCCGCACTGCAGCCCGCAGGAGAAACTCGCTAGCCGTTACTTCGGAAGGAAACAAAAAATACGTCCATATACGCACACAGAACGAAGAAATGCTGGCGCATCCTGTGTATCAGTACGAAGCTAGGAACAAAAACGGGGCGCGTTGGTTTAGCGAGTTCACTGTACTTCAGCGATAGTTGTTCAGCTTTTGTAAGAAAAGCGCATCCGCACGGATGCGTTCGTTAATGGGAGGTGCCTGAAGTATATTCAAAACAGCTTGGCTGATTACTTCAGTGCTACACGCAAATGGAGCTGTTACAGTAACCGGCACTGCTATCCGCTTGTGAGCACGCTCGGAGGCGCGTCACGTATGAATGGCTGCGTGGTCATTGCCGTGCAGCCATAAGACATTCTATCATATTTCCTTACACCCATTTTTTTTCTCACGTTTTCTGTTCTTTGTGCAAAACGACTGAATACGTGCGCACTGTACCATATCTCTTTATTTCAGCATTTCCGTGCACGCAACTGGGCGGGCTCACGTGTAAAACACTATCCGATCAAAAAAATCTTAGCATCGCTTTAAATTTACATCTTAAAAGCTGCAGCTGACTTCCATGTATACTGAATAGGCAGTGATTACACGAACACTCTTTCTCTGCCAGCTTTTACCCGCTGCTACCTTGCAGTCACCGCTGCTCTGATATGACAACTTATCGCAGACGCGACAAGATAGACTAGTTTTGAATACATAATTACTTTTGCCAATACACTACTCGAATGTTTTGGGAGCTCACTCTACCTTGGGTTTACGGGTGGCATTGACCAAATACACTTTACTGCAGCTACACATCTTGTTTCCCATTTCTCCGAGCTTGCGGTCGTCAGACGTGGGAACAAAAGCACATGTTATTTATTCACATTGTTCAAAAAGAGGTTCTTATTTGCACATTATTTCAAAAATTAACACAGTGCGTTAGAATAGGCACAAGAATGGCAGCATATACATTTATGGCACTGCAGCCATTTATAATCGACTTCACGTCAGTTGCTGCCGTGCAGTTTGTTTCTCATCATAGGAGTTGTTCAGACCCTCGATGTAGAAATGCATTCGTGTGACGACATAAAAACCGACCAACTTCGCGGTTAATACCTTGCAATGTTCACCACAACAAACACCACCAATGCTGCTTCTGTTGATGACTGACAACACATCCGTAATGCTGTCTCGATGCGACTAACTCTTGCTAAAGCAGCCAGTGAAAATGTCAAGTTCACTGATAAACACGAAAAGCTTCAGCAGCGCCTCCACTATTTCTTTTCTGTGCCTGTTGCGTCGCGCCCATTTCTATTGGTGTCCCATCGTAGCTCTGTTGCTCCGATTGACCGCATGGTGGCACTACGCCATCGCCCTCTTTACGTGGTGGCGGCTGCGGCGCGCTGCAGCCGTTGCTAACCAGCGCATTGTTTTTATTTATTATTATAATATTCTTCTTATTATTGTTGTATCTTATTTTTTATAGTCTTCCGTGTTTAAGAGACCTCGATATTACCGCATGAGAGCATTGTGCGGAAAGAAGCGTTCAAAAGATCTGTCGCATTCTCTCGGAGCAACTGAAGTGCTCTGCTGATGGCGAGAGCCCGAGTTAAGCATAAATTGAATTCACAGGAATAAATGAGAAAGCAAAAGAACAATTTAATAATATTGTGGCAAGAGACTTGTGTGAAACAAACATGTATGTATCACTAAAACTCAACAAACATGGACGTGGGTCAGTCTATGTGTCGAAAGATACACTCTAAGAACAGTTTACACCCTGTGGCGTGCCCCTTCTGCCACACAACGATAATCGTCATCTGCCTTGATGCGTTTCCTTTCTTTAACGCTGCGAGCCCGTAACTTTCCAGTAACGAACGGCACGCGCGTTATCAGCATAGAACAGTTTACACCCTTCGGAGTGCCCCTTCTAATGCTATCTTCGGCTGGTCGTTTCTGAGCACTCTGGAGCGCTCTCGCGAGCGGCGTTGTCTTCGACTGGTTGAAAGAGGGTGCGCGCCCTGCGTTCGGCTGGTTCTTCTCGATTGCTCTCCCCTATCTTGGAGCGCTCTGAGGCGCTCCGAGCCCTGTCGTCGGAGCAGACATCGAGATTGAAACGTCATCGCAGCGCCGCGTCGCTGCTGTTGGCGACGGCCCACCGTAACCTTGGCGACCTAGGCCACTGCATGCTGGCGTCTCGACGAACGTTCGTCCCGCCGGCACGTCCGCCGGTTTTTCGGGCAGCGCCGGGAGCTTTGGATAGGCGAAACATCGGACGTTGGCAGTAGTCACGTGGTTTCGCATCAGCAATTTCCTCCTCCGAGAGCAAATCGCACATTCGGCTTGCGCGCTTGTCCCCTACCTTTGAGCTCGGGAAACGACCGATCTACCCGACTCTGCTTCGGGGCATACAGGCGACCAGTCGAAGATACCATAAGAGTACACTCTTAGAAAAATTTACACCCTTCGGGGTTTATCTTGTCCCACAACAATAATCGTCATCTGTCTTGCCCGCGTTTCCTTCCTTTAACGCTGCGAGCCCGGTACTTCCCAGTCACGAACCGCATGCGCGTTATCAGTGTGACGCAGCATTCTCGACAGGAAAGTAGCGAGCTCCGAGTTTTCAGGAAAGGAAACGCAAGCAAGGCAGATGACGATTATTGTTGTGGGACAAATTTACACCCCAAATGGTGCAACAGTTTTAAGAGTGTATAAAGACAGTTGCACCCTTTGGGGTGTATATTTGCCACACAACGATAATCGTCATCTGTCTTGTCCGCATTTCCTTTCTCTAACGCGGCGAGCCCGGTACTTTCCAGTAACGAACGACATGCGTGTTATCAGCATGACATAGCATTCCCGACAGGAAAGTAGCGGGCGCGGCGTTTTCAAGAAAGGAAACGCATCAAGGCAGATAACGATTATCGTTGTGTGGCAGAAGGGGCACTCCAAAGGGTGTAACTTTGCCTAAGAGTGATAAGAGAGTGGTTTGGAAAGCGAACGCTTAATTCGCTTCGCCGCTTGCGTCACTAAATAGGCCGCACCCGAGCAGGAAGTGGAAGAATGGGAGCCTGCCAACAGACAAGAGGGTGCCATGTCTGAAGTGCGCGTCGTCATATTGCGCGCTAGTCGAAGAACTGCGCAACGTTTCTGTTTGCTCATTAAATATTATATATAAGTTAAATACTATCTGGCAAGTTTTGAAGTATAAAAGTGTGGTGCCGGGCGTTTACGCAATGCTTGAAGTAATTTATTAACGTCATTCTTTTTCATTCTCAGCGGACAGGCGGTACCGCAAGCGTAAAGGAGTTGGCCGAGCGCAGCGCAATGCCGCTTGCTACCCGGAGCTTGCACGATGCACGCACTAGGAATGCACTGCTCGCACTTTCTAAGTAGCGAGCGCAACATAACCACGAACTGGCTCCTAGGGGCGCATTTACTAACGGTCTACATAAATTTTCCTTCTCTTTTCGCTCTTGGTCATCGGTTCAGACATGACTCGCTCACCGCCGCGCTGCCGCTATCCCTGCGATCTGCCCCACGGCGCGTCGCGTGATAGAAGCAACGGAACTTGAAATCGAACATTACGATATACGGGCCCTGCATTGCCTGCGCGAAGTAAAATCGAAGAGCGTGGTGCTGACGGTGCGCGCTGTGCCGTGAAATTGAGGACCAAAGTGCGGCAGCTCCCGAACTCGAGAGAAAAGGGCAGCCAAATAAGAGATCTCCATAATATCTTCCCCATCCTGACTGTATAGTTTTATCAGCCGAACGAAGGAAGCACTAGACCAGCCTAGACTGAACCCTTCTGTTTGCTGAACGGCGATCTGCGAGCTATTCACGCTGCCGATCGCACTGGGAAGTCGATCTCACCATGCATATATCTCCTTGGCGTTGGCTTTGAAGCGGAGGTCACGGGAAAGCTGACCCAGCCCTTCTACGTACCGGCCAACACAGTAATTGCGAGAGCAACTTTGTGGATACTGTCGGCAGCAGAGATCTAGGTCATTCCGATGAATGCTTCGCGAACGACCGACCTCTGGGAGCTGCAGGCCGGTGGCGATGAACCGCAGCGCGCTATATTCATTCCTCTGCGTGGAATGACCACTGAAACGCTTGCACCCGAGTCTCCTCCATTTGATAGCGTAGCCTGCAAAAGGTCTACTTAGAAAGCCGGCAAGGGCGGTGCAACTCATTATCCGTCACTTCTTCGAACGCGTATCGCACTTCCAGCCGTGGTTGACACCGAAAGAGCAACGCCGCAACGCAAAGCAGACGACAAAGGCAAGTAATAGCCTCCGAAGCAACCAACGCACGCGCGCGCGACGCCCCCGTCTCCGGGGTTGCGCGACCGACGCGCGCGGCCAGGGTCGCAAGCCAACAGCCAAGCCACAGCAACGGAACCCAAAGCGGTTCCGCTCTTAGCCAAAGACGGGTTCGCTTTGGAAATGATTGACAGATGCGTAATGTGATCGTAATTTGCGGTGCCGCCCCGCTGTCTCTGACGGCCTCTGAGGCAAGCAAAATTTTGACCAATCAGATGAGGCCAAGTGAACCGCTTCCCGTCCGAACCGTTATAAGATTCGGCCCCAGTTATAAGATTCCGCCCCTGGCCATCAAGGGATAGATGGAATAAACAAGCGCATTCACGAGCCCGCGTTGACATACCAAGCACCCCACTCCGATGGCCAGAAGCCTAGTCTGAGCACCGCAAGCAACGCAACCAAGGCCACGTCCGCCTCACAGGCCTGCGAATCTCGCATGTTCCTTCCGACTTCCTACGTGCATTCCTCATCAAGCAATATCGGACCCTCACTCTCTAACGACGCTATTATCAGTTATCACATTGAGCGTAGATCAGCCCCTCCCCCCCCCTCCCCCTGCCAGGTGTGCGGGCAGCATAGTGGCATATAATGAAGTTTTCTTCTTTACATAAACGCATTACCCATGGCAACAAACCATAAGGCCCATGAAATAGACGTGTTGCAGACGGCTGCTGCTGCGGGAACCGGAAGCTACGTTTGAACGCGTTGATGTCTCGGTTTGACGCTGCGTGCCGCCGTTGTCCAGACCCGCCAGAAAAAAGTTTATATAACCGCTGTCACATCGGGGGCTCGGTCAGCCCGATTCCCATTCGACCCGCTCGTGTTGGCTTCACGGAAGCGTAGCCATTCAATTTCCTACAAAAAAAAAAAAAAAAAAAAGAATGTAGGAAACTATGCACGACAGAACCACGACTGCTCGATGGAAACTGGTATAACCCAGCCTCTGTGTGGCTCCATCCGATGTCTGGCGCCACGGCTGATGTCGAGAATAAAAGGGGAGCTACGGCCCGGGCTTGAGAAGAGGACAAAAGAGGCCGCGGTGGAAGAACAGTCGAGCAACGACTGGCGTTCGAACACGTTCAGCAATCCTCCGCATTATCTCGCTCTTTTGTGTATTCCGTGAGACCGAAAGCTGTCGGTGGAGCTTCACAGTTTTGTCCACAGATTCGCCGCTGCTCTGCGTGCAAGAAAACAAGCGATCTGTCAAGTATGGAACGTTCCCAGCGTGAGGCCCCCTGTGCCGGTGGCAGCCGGTACTTCTTTTCGTCGTGGCCCTACGAAGACCGGCTTTTCTTACAACAACTGTATCATCGATATGCGTCCACTGGGGTTCACTCCATGCAACAGAACGCCGCCTTATGCGGCACTCGCGACGACCGCAGCCGGTGGCCACTGTGGAACTTTTTGGCCCTCGAGTTGCGATCCTCTCTTGATCGGTCAGTGCCGCCGAAGGAAATCGAGCAGTTCTTCAAAGAGGTGGACGGGGACGGCGTGAGACCAGACGCGGTGTCCGGCAAACTGGATTCGCTACTGTTTCCAAGTGATTCGCCTTCGTCCACGCCGGAGGACGGAACAGACGAAGCCGCGGCGGAAATATGCGAAACGAAAAATGGCGTCCCTCCCGACGTAGGATGGGAAAAGACGGAAGCTGATGGCGACGCACGTCACCCCCAGGAATGCAGCGAGAAGCAGGCCACAGACGCAGGCTGCGTCGTTGGAATGACCAAGAGCCGTTCTGCCGAAGTGCTTCTTGTGTCGAAAGACGGCCGACGCGCATCCGGTGGCGCGGTTGATGCAGTGTCCGCGCCAATCAACACCGACGGGCTTCCTGCGGCAGATCCGATGGATTCGGAGTCTGCGTTTCCAGAGGACGGCGTTCTCGATGACCTCAGGGCGCTTTTCGCCGAAGACCCCGACGAGGACAACGAAAGCACTGGCGACGACGTAGCGTTAACGCGACGTCAAGCGCCGGCCTGCGACGCGTTCGACATTACTGGTCGCGATCGTGAAGAAGGCACCGCTGGTTCGACAGTGTTCCACGCCGGCGCTGCGATAGAGCCGGCGTTTGGCGATAGTCCGCACTCCAACGCCGGCGCGATTGGCTACTCAACAGACGATGATACTCCATGGTCAGCGTTGGAGAGTGTTGACTCGGATGTTCAGTTCACTGCGAAGAGCGTGGACAAGGAAACGCAATGCGACTTCGAGGCGGATTTTATGTCCGAGCTGCTTAGCGCTGAAGCCGCGCTGCGCATGGAAGTCGTTCAACTAGGCATGCAGCTGCGTAAAATGGAGGCGCATCCGGAGTAATCTTGTGGGTGCTTTCGCTGTGGCAAAGCCACATGCTTGGTGCGCTGTCAAGAAGCTCGTGAGCTACACCGCGATATGCGTGACCTACGTATATGCGTTGATGGGCTATTTTCGAACTGGCAGAATTGAATGTGTTCTCTTGTATCTCCGTCATAAATTTCAACCGCAAATAAAGTTGGCGAATACTCCGATTTCTAGCGTATGAAACAAATCCCACTTGTCCTTTTTTTTCTTTTAAAGCGCATAACTTCCTTTGGGTACCACACACGTTTTATTTGACACCAACTTTACCGAAAGAGCGCTGGCGGCAACCCTCCTCCTTTTCCGCCCTGTCGTCGTCGCCGTGATGCTCCGTATAAAATCCAAGTGCGATAGGATGTGCCTCACTCGCCGTATGTTGGGGATGAGGAAAAAGCGCGTGATGGTGAGCCGAGAAGGATGGTGCCTAGATGCGCGAAGTCTTCCCACGCGCCCAATGTTCGAGGTCATGTGATCAAATGCGCACTAGAAGGGTAGCCGAGCGCGCGTCGCCTCCTCTAGCCCGGCCATAGCTACACATAGCGTGGCTCAGCGCTTACGGGTATCGCGCGCCCTTAGAGGTAATCTGTGGCGGGTGCAAAGCTTGGGCGAGCCGAGATGGCTATTACTTCGAAAGCATTATATGGTCCATGAAGCGAAAAATCCGGCGAGCGTCAGGTGTTAACATCCGATAGTACCAAAACCCACGTGACCAAATGATGACGTCACGCTCCCAGCGCTAGACTTCCTGCGGCTTGCATTGCGAAATCCCATGATGAGCAGCCACGGCATCGGACGGACGCCGTAGCCCACACCCAAGAAATTGACTTTGTCCAGTTCGAAAATTGAGTTGACCCACATTCAAAATCGACCTGGCTCACTCCTAAAATTGTCTTGGCCCACTCCCAAAATTTGAGTGGCCCACAGCCAAAAAATGTACTTTGCCAAATTCGAAAATTGAGATGACCTATGTTCAAAACCGACCCGGCCCACTACCGAAATTGACTTGACCCACCCTTCAATATTTGGGTGGCCCACCCCCAAAATTCACTTAGCCCAATTCGAAAATTCAGTTGTGCCACGTTCAATGCTTTCGCATTCAATGTATGCACGAAGACTGCAAGGGCCCCTGAAACGGTTCGGACAAATTTCGTAGAACATTCGCACCACAATTTAAGTGAAGCGTTAGGTATTAAGGGAGCTACAAGCGATTACGAGTTACCCTCCTCCCTAGCCATGCTTTTCCTCCTGAACTCGTTCGCCGAGCGATCGGGGCTAAGCTCCGCCTTCACTGGTTCTGCGTCACGATGCGACGTCACATCATCCACTTCCGGTTGTTTTGGAGCCCGACCCCGGCCGCGCGAAACCTCTCCGCTAGCCGCTTGGCCCTCGATCACCAGCGAGAGCTATCCAAGCAGCGTGCGTTGCAATCGTTCTGTTGATGGTCATTCGCGTCATGGACCCGGAGCTTGAGGAGCGGTTGCGTCGGATGAGCGAGGAGATGGGTTTTGACCCATATAGCGACACACCTTTTCGCAATCCGCTCCACGCTGACGACGGCGGCAACGATTCGCCACCACCAGACTGACCGAATTCCCCTGACAGCCCTGACGACGACAACAACCACGGTAAGCGTAAACACGGAAAACTTTCTCTGTTCGATACGTGTCTGTCTTCTCGGAGCTCTCTAGCTTGTAACAGGAAAAACGAAAAAACAAACATTCAAGTTGTACGGTGTGCTCTTTTTACTATTCCAATCCTGGCACTGATCGGATACCGATAGTCCGATGCGCTGCAGCCACTCCGCTCGTCTGCTGCCTTGTAGAGGGACACAATGTCGCAACTTGACATATTTCCAGTCGCTACGTCTGCAGCCCACAAGGCAACAATGGTGATTCATCGTGCTCACGAAAAGATAGACCGACACTGACGGCGGAGCACTCGCCAAGGACGGAGCACGTTGTAACACAAGCAGACGACACTTGCTGTGTGCCGGAAGAGCTTAATTGTACTGAAAAATTGTTGTGCGCTATCTTTGTTACTTTCTTTTTATAAAAACAAATGAACTAACATTCCAACTATTACGAACATCATTTGTTTACCATAAAGTTGGAAAAATTATCGATCACGCACCCTGGGCAGCCAATCGGATAGCTCGCCCCACTGACGTCAATTGGGTGATTTACGTCATATGGGTAGAGGCGGCTTAAAATTCCGCCGAGCAGTGTGCCTGCGATCGGCAGCGATGTGCATTTTTAAAACCTTATAATAAATTACACGCTTTGCGCGAAGCACTTAGATGCATCAATTAATGATCAGAAGGACTTACTCTAACGACTCAGCACGTTTGTAGAAATTCTTCAAAATCATTTCAGGGTCCCTTTAAGTGCCTCTGTAACTTTTACGCGCATGCGTATTGTCCAGCACTTCAAAAAGGCGGCGTCTGTCTGAAGCCGCGAAGCAAACGAACCAGGAAGGCGCTTGGGGGTGAAGAAAATCGCGCGTCCACATACATTTGTGCCACATACACTCAAACATACATTCCAACAAATCGCCTTCGCTTCCGCCTTGCGGTTTTTACGCGCAAATGTATGTGTCCCGCGTGTGAAATCGGCGAGTTTAAGTGTGTCGCCGCGAGGGAAGCGAGCGCCGTAGGAGGAAGGCGCCTGGAGGTGGAGTAGAAAATCGCACGCCGGGTAAAGTACGGAGGCAACGTTTATAGAAACGTTGTACGGAGGAGCGCGCTGAGGACGGATGGATGGATGTTATGAGCGTCCCCTTTGAAACGGGGTGGTGGGTTGCGCCACCAAGCTCTTGCTATTATACTGCCTAATGTCCTACGTAACGTAGGTTAAAAAAAAGAAGAAAAAGAAACCGATGAACTCCCACAACCAAATTTCCTGACCCCCTATTGTGAACTTTGCTTTTGTACGTCTCCGTATTTTGTCGTTTCCCTTGTTTTCTTCCACCAATCTTCCAATCGCCTATTACTAATCTCTACTGCGGACATGTTTCCTTTTCCGCTGCTCTCGCTGAACCCAAGGGCTTGAAGGAGGTCAGTGGTGCCTGAATCAACCGCTGGACAGACGTCTTCACATTCTAATAAAACGTGCTCTATCGTTTCCCTGGTTTTACCGCAGCAAGTACATGCTTCTTCTTCCTTCTTATATCTCGTGTTATAGGTGCGTGTTCTAAGGCGTCCCGATCTCGCTTCGAAAAGTAATGAGCTTCCGTTTGAGTTATCATAAATTGTTTCTTTCCTGATTTCGTTTTTTCTTCATAAGTAGTTACTCATGGCAGGTTCCTTTTCCACTGCCTCCACTCATGAGATTATTTCAGCCTCTCTGACTTTCCGCTTGACGTTCTTTGTTGCTCTGTTGCCGACCCTACAGGCCGCATACTTGCTGGTAAGCTTCCTAGTTCTTTTCCTCCACTGTGAATCAATGTTCTTCCTGTACAGATACCTCAACACTCTCCCAGCCCATTTACTTTCTTCCATATTTCTCAGTCGTTCTTCTTAATCAATTTTACTGTGAGCTTCCCTCACTTCAAAACTAGTCCCGCCCATATCACCCTGCACAGCTTCACTTGTAGTCTTCCCGTGAGCGCCCAATGAGATGCGTCCCACTGACTTTTGGTTCCCATCGAGGCCTGATTGTACCCCTGATTTCAAGCAAACAACCGCATTTCCAAAAGTAAGTCCTGGAACCATTACACCTTTCCACATACCCCGGAGCACCTCGTATTTATTGTATCGCCATAGCGCTCTGTGCTTCACTATGGCTGCATTTCTCTTCCCCTTTACTGTTATTATTTTTTCCTGTGTTTCCATATATCTATTGCCTTCGTTTATTTATATACCAAGTATTTATATACTTTTACTCGAGGTATTTCCTGGCCCTGTATTGTCACTGTCTGTTCACTGATTTCATTGAATACCATAACACCTGATTTTTAACGCTAAATTTCAGACCTAACTTATCGCCTTCCTGTCAATTGATATTAGCCAGAAGTTGCAAATCACTTTGCTTGTTAGCTAGCAACACAATGTCGTCCGCATGAAATAAACCCGGAAGCTGCTGCTCTACTACTGTACCCGCCTGTTGGTATGAGAGATTAAACCCGATATTACTTCCTTCTAGCGCTCCCTCTATCCTCACTATGAATATCATAAACAGCAGTGGGGATAAAGGGCACCCCTGCCTCAGTCCCTTGTTGATATCAACTTTCTCCTCGCTCCTCATTCCTTGCTATTCAACGCAAACGGTATTTTCTAGGTAAATATCTCTCAAAAGCTGTAGACAATCGTCATCTAAGCCTTGCCCTTCCAGAATATCCCACAGTATCTTGTGGTATACGTTGGGATAGGCTCCTTTAATGTCTAAAAAGGCTACATATAACGGTCTGCTTTCTACTTTTGATATTTCAATACACTAAGAACAAATAAGTTACCATCCAAACGCCTACCTATTCTGAAGTTCTCCAAAAATTCCATTATTCTCTGTCCATGCTTGCAGCTTTAATTTGATTGCCTGCACTGATAGCCTGTATATTACCGATGTAATGGTCAACGGTCTATACGAGTGATTTATATCTTTCTTCCCCTTACCTTTATAAATTAAATTCATTCTGCTTTGTCGCCAAGTGTCTGGTATTCCTTTATCTTTAAGATATTTTTTTCCACTGCTTTCAGCAGAGTTTCTTTACTTTTTGGCGTAGTTCGTTAATCAGCCTAACGGGAATCTCGTCTAGCCCTGTGGCTAGCTGTGCGCTTAGGAATTTTCTCTTCGGCTTTCTTCCAGTTAAAATTGGTCAGCACCAGCTCCTTTTTCACCTCGGTTTCTGTCATGCTCTTTTTTTTTTCTTCAAATACAACTTCGTCACTGCCTTGGAAAGATTCGGCTGTTATTTTTCGGATGTAATTTATTGCCGCTTCCCCTTCTAGTTTGTTTGCATCTTCGTCTAGGATATGTTTTTTTTTTATGGGTACACCATTTGGGGTTTTACATGAGGGGTGGGCATATTTAGATCATATTTTTAATGAATGCCTTGAACGATGAATGACTGGAGTGGTGCAGCGCTTCAGCAGGTAGATAATTCCAGTCTTTCGCTGTTTGAACGAAGAAAGAGTTAAGATGAGCGGTGGTGTGAGCTGGAGGGGGATAAACAGCCTTTGAATGACTATGACGGGATGAAGTGCGATGCGCAGGCGTGATGTAGGTCTGGTGAAGCAGTGAGTGATAAAATGTGTAAAAGAGGCACAGTCTTGCTGTTTGGCGGTGGTGCTCGAGGGTTGGACGGTTCAGAGATGACTTAAGTTTAGTAACGCTAGTGTGGTAAGAGTAGTCAGAATGAATGAACCTTGCTGCACGATTCTGTGTGGATTCCAGTGCCGTTTCCAGGTTAGATTGGTGTGGGTCCCACACTGAGCATCCGTATTCCAGTTTGGGTCGAACGATTGTTAAATATGCGAGTAGTTTTACTGAGGGCGGAACAAGACGTAGATTACGGTGCAGGTAGCATAGAACACGATTGACATCATTGCTAATGCTTCAAATGTGCGAGGACCAACCGAGGTTATCGGACAAGTTAATACCTAAGTACTTATCAGAAGTCACAGCACATATTTACGAACCGGCGTTAACGTAATTAGCTGAAATAAATGATTGGCGACGATGGAAAGCAAGCAGCGACGTTTTTTGACGTTGAGGGACATTAGCCAACTATTATACCAAGTTTCAATGACGTTAAGGTCGGACTAGAGAGCGCGAGAATCAAAGTCGTTAGTAATAGAACGATAGATTACACAATCATCAGCAAATAAACAAATTTTGGAAGAACAACTTATCGGTAAGTCGTTAATGTATATTAAGAAGAGTAGTGGCCCCACGACTGTGCCTTGTGGCACGCCGGAGATAACGGGTGATAAATTAGACGAGCATTGGTTAGCGTAAACGAACTGTTGACGGTTATAGTCAGAAAGTTGCGTATCCATTGGAGAACAGAAGGATTAAGATTAAGACACGATAGTTTTAGGAAGAGCCGTTCATGAGGAACCTTGTCGAAAGCCTTTTGGATATCTAGGAAGAGGGCATCTATGGGTATGTTTTGATCTAGATGCGAGCTGATGTCATTAACGAAGACAGCTGGTTGAGTCTCGCAGGACATGCCTTTCTGAAAACCTTGTTGATTAGGATTAAAGAAATTAGCGTATGTTAGATAGCTTACAATATGAGAATAAATTATATGCTCCATTAGTTTGGAGCAAACACTGATGAGGGAGATTGGACGGTAATTGTGGCTCGATGACGATGATCGTTCTTTTGGTACTGGAATCATCTGACCTATTTTCCAGTCTTGCGGCACCACTCCAGATGATAATGATTGCTGAAAGATATGGCATAAAAATACACTAGAGATGTGCGCAGTGTTCTTAAGCATTTTGGAATCGATTCCATCGATGCCGGCCGAGGATGTTAATTTGAGGGATTCAATTAGCTTGGTGATGCCATGTGCTTCGATTGTTATGTCTGGCATCGTTGGGTTGTTGAGATAAGGACAGTCTGGGAGGTCAGTGCTAAGTTCAGAAGTGAACACGGAAGAGAAGACAGAGTTTAGTACTTCAGATACTTTATGGTCGGGAACATGGTTATTGCCGTTATCATATAATAATAGTGGTTTACGGTTATTTGGGCTAATGTATTTCCAGAATTGTTTGGGATTGTTTTTCAGCATGTTAGGGAGTGTTGTTGAGCAGAAGGTTCGTTTAGCTGTTGCGGCCAAAGAATCAAACTCCTTTTCACTGACGTAATACTTTTCCCAGGCAGGAGCGGTATTGGAATGCTTGGCTTTACGAAACAATATTTTCTTTTTATTGTTTAGTCGTTTTAATGTGTTGTTGAACCATGGGGACGAAGGTCGCTCTGTTAAAATGATAGTTGGTATGCAAGTCTCAGTGAGTTCGATCATTTTATTTTTAAAAAGTGTCCGGTTGGTGTCTACTGTGCCCTTCGGAAAATCCATAATGTACCATCTGCAAAACTCCGTTAGTGCATTGTTGATGCTGATGTAATCACCTTTATCGTAAAGTGTTATTTTCTTTTTTGAGTTTTTTGCACTGAGGTTGCACTGAGGCCAGGATAATTCTGCATGCAGTACTGAGTGATCCCTTAGTTCTGGTAGATGTGTTACAGAAGAAATACTGTCGGGATGGGATGTTAAGATAAGGTCGAGTATGTTAGAGCACTGTTCGTTTTTTCGCGTTGGGGTAGATACTAGCTGCGCAAAACCAAAGGTGAGGCATGTGTTAAGAAAATTACATTCAAGATTATTCTTAACCCATTAAAGACCAGCGTGACCATATGGTCACGTTAGTCTTCACAGTGGATTTCAATTAATTAAGATCAACAAAGCGGTACCAAAATCGCCTTTGACGTGCCGTTTGACAGATTACAGTTCCCTTTATAGATATCAAGTAGCAGCAGCTGTCAGTCGTTTTGTGGGAGCCTTTAGCAAAGGTGGGAATAAGTGTTGCTCTGCTAGTAGCGTTGCCATGCATCGCTCCAAGGTGTAAGTGTATTTTTTTTTCACTAATTGTTTAAGCAATAGTCAGATATCTTTACCTGCGTATTGCCCTTTGAATATGTGACCTTCGATGAACATTTGTGAAAGATTAATGTTTGATTTATCCATGAACGAACGTGTTATCTTGCGCGTTGCCATATGGTCACGCTGGGCCTTTAGGCTACCGAACTTTTTATTTTTTAACTGCATTCTCATCTCTTGCACGTCTGCTGCCGCGTTCTCGCAGTGCTTGTTTTTTATTTTATTGTCTGAATAGGTAGATGTTGGAAAAAATAGCGAAGATAGTCGTATAGGAAGATGACGTCGTGTCAGTGATTTATATCGAGCCGCCAGAGGCTAGCACCTATTCGGATGAAGACTCGGTCGATGAAGACTCAGGTGGGCTCCTTGACAATCTAAGCAGGTGGCAGCTATGAGCCGGCGCTGAAACGCGGAAAGCCTATCCGCTTCTGGTATAAAGTATGGTGCCTAAATGCCAAGAACAGATACCTTGCAAACTTCAAAGTGTATCAAGGCAATCAGGGGAGATCCCAGAACGTCTGAAAAATATGAAAAGGACTTCGGAAGAGCAGCGGCGCCACTTCTTCAAATGGTGGAAGAACTCGCAGCAGAGATGCACGACCTTCCTTTCTTTTTTTCTATTTTGATAATTTATTCACAAGTATGAAGCTACTCAGGCATCTCAAGGCACAGGGCTACGAAGGCACGGGTACAGTGAAGCAGAACCGTGTTCCCAAAGAGTGCCCTATCGCTTGACCAGAATTCGTCAAGTACCAACCTCGCGGGCACGAAGATCCCGTGCTGAGCGACAAGGCGTAATTGTTGTCCGCTGGATGGACGATTCTGTAGTAACGATCGTAAGCACCATTCACGGCGTGAGCCAATGTCATCTGCAGACAGGTACTCTTGTGTTGAGAAGAAGCAAATGAAGGTGGCCCGTCCAAACACTGTTGCTCAGTACAAGTTTTATAGGAGGCACGGACCAGATGGATGCAAATGTAGGCGCCTATAGGATTGCAATCCGTGGCAAAAAGTGTTGGTGGCAGATTTTCACTTGACTTTGTAATGTATCTATCAGCAACGCTTGGGCGCTAATTCGTAGCACAGGGCTCAACGTCACGCAGGTGGAATTCCGCAGGCAAATTGCACAAAGCTACCTGATGCAATGGGACAATAAGCCTAGAGGACCTGGTCAACGCAGAATCCCAAAGACTGGTGATGTCCTGAATGGTACACGGTATTACCAAGTGGCCCACTTTGTTGAACCAATACCTAATGGCAAGAGGTGGAGGTGTGCATGAGATAATTGCAACAGCGCGGTGCACACACAATGCATAAAGTATGACGTCGGCATGTGTATTCCATGATTTAAACCATATCACACTAAATAAGTGCTCGACTATTCGCTATGTATGTTTTTTGTGATGTTTCATTGGTTGAAATAAATGTTTTTAACTTTGCGTCTTTTGCTGTAGCGTAAGGGCCCAGTGTGACCATATGGTCACGGGCTATATTTCAAAAACTAATTAGGCAAGAGTAATAAATTGTTGCATGTGAATTATTAGTATAAAGGTAAGCTAATATATTAGATTTATTTCAAGATAGCAAGAAAAAAAAAGAAACCGGTCCCTAATGGGTTAATGTTATGGCTGGTTCGGACCATGTTATATCAGGAAAGTTAAAGTCACCTAAGAGGAGTAGTTGCGCATGAATAAATGACGTCGTAACAGTTTGCAGTGCGTCGTGGAAGTGAATAGTGAAGGAAGCATCTGCGTCGGGGGTCGATAGCATACACCGATAATAATTTGTTGGTACGAAGAACTGCACAATACCAATAAAATTTCTAGAGGTGAAGTGATATTGACAATGGAGCAACAAAGTCTGCGATGGGCAGCTATCAGAACACCTCCTCTGCGTTTGCCTACACGATCCCGCCTAAAAATGTCAAAATCAAGGAGGAAAGAATTAAGCTCTGTGTTATCGACGGTGGAATTCAGCCACGTTTCTGTGTTGTACAAGAAGCTTACAATCAGAAGAATCGATGGGGCTACAGAGTGCTTCGCATTTGGGCAACAAGCTTCTAATGTTAGTGCAAACGAATGATGCAGGGATGCTATCTGGTTTTGCGGTAGTGCGTGATGGTAGCTATGAAGTTGATATAACTCTATTTGTAGTGTTACCATACTTGTAAGTTCTGTTATCCATGATTAGTTTAACGTACCGAAGTTTGAAAGGTTTCTGCTGCGACTTGCCAAACTCGATTAGTTGTTTACGTGCATGCCGAGTGTTAGCTGAGTAGTCTTCTGATATGCAGTGATTGGACCCTCTTAGTTGTTTAGCATTTGAAAGAATACGTTGTTTTACTTTGAAATGTGCTAAATTGATAATTATAGGCTTGTTTCTATTAGAGCTGTATTTGCCAATTCTATGAGCGCGCTCGATATTTAAGGGGTATAACTTGATATTAAGGTTAGTAGTACAAAGTTCCACAATCTTGTTCTCCGATTCTTGCCACGTTTCACGCTCAGTATCAGCTACACCAAAAAACACAAGGTTGCAACGGCGAGCCCTATCTTCTGAATCGTTTAGTCGTGATGATATGTCGGAAATCGCTTTTGTGTTTTTATCAACCACTGCCCTGATGCAATCAACTTAGGTTTTTAGTGCAGTTATGGAGGAAACATGTATTGTTGTATTGTCGTTGACTTCCTCTGCCTAATAATTTTATGTGGTTCCAAAATATTCTAGGTGCGGCCTTCTTTTTCTCACGTATTTCTGACAACCAACGTTGACTTTCATTTTTTATCTTTGCTTGCACCAGTATTTGAACCATAGACTTTTTCTCCCGGTATATTTCCCATTTACTGGCTACTTCATCCTGTGGCAACTGCGCCTTCTTTGCCTGCCTGTGCTCTCGGGATGCTTTCTGTCGTTTGGCGATCGCTTCTCGTGTCTCCCTGTTTCACCAGCTTATCGGTTTCTTTTTTTCCTTTCCAACGAACATGTTGTTTCACTTTCTGTATTTCTGTCGTTATTACACTTAAAAGCTCACTGTATTCCGACTCTTTACTTGGCCATTTGCCAATTTTTTCCTCGACTCTAGTGACTGTATTTGTTATATACAGCAAAGGCTTACAATCGGGCTTACAGCGAAGGCTTAAAAAGTTAAAAACGAAATCAAGAACAAATGTAACCTGAAAATATTTTCTGGAAGGCACAGAAAATAATTTGTGACAAAGAAAAATATTACGGAACGATCCTGCCTTCGTTTATTAAAACGTCTCCCGAGAGATTCTGGCGCCAAATCACACCTAAATCTTCTTCCACCAGTGGGTTCATGATAGACGGCAAATGTGTAAGTGAGGAGACTGTCGTTTGTTCTGCTTTTAACAAATTCTTCCAGTCGGTATTTACCAAAGGTAATGGTTGCCTTCCCAACTTTTCTATATCGCTTCCTGTTATATCTGACGTTGTTATTTGTGAGAGCGGCGTTTTCAATTTGCTATTGAACGTTGATACTAAAAAGTCACCAGGACCAGATAATGTACCAAACGCGTTTTTAAAGCGTTATGCGGAATGGTGTGCCAAGTATCTGTATGTCGTATTCACCAGATCTTTACGCGATGGTTCCCTACCGAATGTCTGGAGGACGGCAGAAATCAAACCTTTACATAAATCCGGGAAAAAAGCACACATAGAGAATTACCGACCAGTATCTCTTACATCTACATCATGCAAAATTTTAGAGCATTTAATTCATAAACATATATTAGGTTTCTTAGAAGAGCACAAAGTACTTACAGATGTCCAACATGGTTTCAGACATAGGTTTTCTACATGCACTCAATTAGTGGAGACTGTTCACGATCTCGCACAGGCGATTAATGAAGGAAAGCAAACAGATATTGTGTTCATGGATTTTCGTAAAGCATTTGACAAGGTGTCACATAACAAATTAATCCGTAAATTAGGGTATTATATAAAAAATGAACAGATACTTACTTGGATCACAGCCTACCTTACTAACAGACTCCAATTCGTCACCTTAAACAATACTTCTAACAATGCAGAGGTTGCGTCTGGAGTGCCGCAGGGATCTGTTTTGGGACCACTTTTATTTCTGTTATTTATTAATGACATAGTCGCAGAACTTTCAGTTTCCGTGAAACTTTATGCAGATGACTGTATTTTGTATGAAAACATGTCTTCTGTTGATGATCAGGTGCGTCTAAATAATGACCTGGCAAAGGTCATTGCTTGGTGCGAACAATGACTAACGTCTATTAATTTTGAAAAAAAAAACTGTTTTTATGAGAATCACACATAAGAAAAAACCTTTTCAATTTGAATATAATGTTGGCAACGTATCTCTATCAGAAGTAAGTGAGTGCAAATATTTGGGCCTATGTATAACCAATGAGCTTTCCTGGACGAAACACATATATACTGTTATTGCAAATTCTTTGCGTAAACTGTTTTTCTTGAGGCGCTCACTGAAATCATCTACGTATAGTGTTCGTTTACTGGCGCACAATTCCTACATTCGCCCGTTGTTGGAATATGCCGTAATTATTTGAGACCCATTCACTTTAACCAATATTAAAAAACTGGAACGTTTACAGCATAAGGTAGTTATGTTTGTTTTTAATTCATACGGCCGTGCATCTGTTGGTGAGATCGTAAGACGCAGTGGATTACCCCCGGTGACTGTGCGCAACCGTATTTGTCGATTAAAGTTCCTCTTTCAACTTGTAAACGGCCATTATAAGGCTAACGCTTCCAAGTTCTTTACTTACTCATCAAGTTATAACACGAGACGAAGGCATGCTTTATCAATAACCCCCATGAACGCACGGAATAACTGTTTCAAATATTCTTTTTTTCCTAGGACAATAACAGACTGGAATAATCTTAATTCTGATATTGCTACCCAGAATTCCTTATCAATGCTTGAAAATTGCTTCGTAATGTCAAGAATTTGTGTGCGTTATTTGCTTGTATGTTATGTATTCTTCGCCAATGTTTGAAAAATGCCTGTATATCTGATGAATATTGTATGTGTTTACATGCTTTCATATTTCTATGTGTACCCACCCTGCTATGATCTGATTTTAGATCGCAGTATCTATAAATAAGTAATAAATAATATAAATAAATAAATATTTGTTCAGCGTTAAAATGTGGACTGGCCATTTTGCACTCCCTGCTCTCTTTCCCAACCTCATATCCCATTTTCAAAATGATGAATTTACGGTCACTCCCTATGCTTTTATACATTTCCTCATCAATGATCATTTGTCTCAAATTATCATGAATTCCTTCTGTCATCAGACAGTAATCAATGGTTGATTGCCGGTTTCCCACTTCCCACGTGATCTACCCTTCACACTTAGGCCCTGTGTTCACGATAACGAGGTTATGTTGCTCACAAAGGTCTAGCATTGATTTCCGGTTGTTATCAGTACGGCCATCTAAATCTTGTACGTGGGCATTCATGTCACCTAATAGGATAATTTCAGCATCATTCCCGAAAGCCTTAATATCAGCACTTATGCATTCCAATAATTCTTTATTCTTCTATGTGCAATTATTTCCGGTCCACAAATAGGTAACGCCCAGCCAAGTTTATTTCCCCACTCATTGTACCTGATAACCAAGATGCTCTTGACATTTTGAATTTACTCGTTTTCATTTGGCTCCCTGATGGATGAGCATTCTGACTCCCCCTCCCTTTCTTTCCGACTTAGTTCTGTTGCACCCTTCCCAAACATAATTCTCGATCACTGGCGGCTCTTCCGAGTCTCGATGGTGCGTGTCTGTAACCGCATACACCCCTGTTTGTTCTCTATTTAACTGATCCTCAATCTCTTCCCACTTTTCCTTTCTTCTGCCGCCCTGCATGTTTATGTAGCCTATTGCATGGCCAGCTCTCTTTCTTACTTTCCTCCTTTTTCTATTATTGACGGCGATGCTATACTGAGGTTCCCTTAGGGGACCTTCATTACTACGTACACTGGCCTCTTGAGCGCCCATGGGTCCCCTAAAAAAGCAACAGCGCGACCAGCAAGTCGCCAGCCCACTGCTCGTGCAAGCCTGTAATTGAAGTGGATACCGTCTCGTTGAAAACCACCACACCTTCTCACTCGATCCCCTGTTTACTTCGACAACCTCGAAACCTTCCTCTCGGCTCATTTTCCATATCGCCTCATTAGCAGCCGCTACGGCTCTTTGCACGTGACTGTCACGTACAGGCACCTCAGGCACCGTGCACACTACGATCTGCACCTGAGGGGACAGCTTGCGCAAATCATCCACCCCCTTCGCCAAGCGCTGGGCTAGTTCTGTCCCTTTCCTGTTTAGGACGTCATTTAGCCCAACTGCTACTATGACAAGGTTGCGCACGTGCGCATTTTCCGCGAGCTTTTCTTTTGCTCACTCCATGACAGAACCCAATGTCCGCCCCGGAAATGTCTCTACCGCCACTCTTTTATCGCCTTTCACCTTCTCCACAATTGCTTCTGAGCACCTATCCAGGTTTGAGCCGCCGGCGATAATGATTATTTCACTCTCTCCTACCTCTCCCTGCTTCCCTTTGTCCTTTTCCGCGCGATTCGGTCTTGACAAGGGGCATTGACCCATGCGCTCCTGTTTTTTCCGCATGGCGGCTTCGAGGTAGGTGCCGTTCTTTCCAGCTAACCCCTCACCACGTTGCACGCATTCCACGTACTTTGCTGGCCCCCTCCCTGTCACGTCGGGGGACTGCGTTCCATTGTCGCGACCATTCTCGTCCACAATGGCGGCCCTGCTCAGCTATTCCTCGGCTGCTTCAAGTCTTTTTTCCACTACGTTCCGTGCATCACGCTCCCTATTTAGCTCATTTTTGAGCTCTTCAACCTCTTTGACAAGCTCTTCCTGGAAAGCCTCCATTTCCTTCAGCCTCGCATCGACATCACTGTATGTGCCGATTGACTCGATTCCCTCTCCATTCTCATCCGTCCCCTCATCTACCTTGAGAGACCCCCCACACACTGCCTGCTTTCCCGGCTTTCTTGGCATGTATTGCACGACTTTTTCTAATGCAGATACTATAATACTGTAATACTATAATAATGCAGAGTGCGTGCCTTCTGGCAAAAAACGATACACACAGGATCTAAATCCTTAAAATGTCGCAAAGTAATTCTCACCAATGTTTTAAAAGCAATCAATGCTGCTGAGACTTAAGGTATGAGACGTTTTCGCACGTGTTCAACCACGCGACCACGCTCTCACTTTCCTACCAACACACACACACAGTAAAACCACTAATAGCTATTAGTCTTGCCACTTCCAAGCTAATATTTAAAGGCTACAAAGACTCAGTGTCCCACCCGGTTGCACGTGCTGAAGTACGTTGCGCGAAGGGATGCTCTGACTATCCTGCAAAACCAAATGTACACGAAACACACCCGCGCACACGAAAAAAAAGAGACAAAAAAAAGAACTACCCAATTATTATTTAAATGCAAAAATATCAGCAAATCAAAAACTGAAGCAAGCTCAAAGAATGCAAAAAAACTTATGATTTCGTTGCCGCCACGGAACCCTAAAAAGCACGTCCATCCGTCACAACATCTCAAGCCAACCAGTTAGCGCTAGCGCTACCTAGAGGAAAGTAGGTAACGTTGAGCGAAGGCGGGAAGGACAAACGAGGCGAAGCGTCGCGGAGGCCGAATGTTGGTAGCGCGCCGGCTTGACCTCATCAGGCAGTTGCCACAGGTATTGTTTTCGATACAGACGTACTGCGATAACATCGTCCGTGCGCGCCGGACGCAGTGTGAGAGTGAAAGCGTATGACGGTGAGACGACGATGGCGGCTCAATCTCGCGTGCGCTAGCGTGGGCAAGGGGGGAAGCCCGCCGTATTCCTTCACGCGCATGACACCGAGGGAGGGGGGGCGTATTTCCAATTGCTAGCAGGTACAGCGGGGCGTGGCACTTGCGGAGATGACGGACGTTCGCGCGCATGCGCGAGTAAGAGCGGGTGCGAGAGAGGAAATGTGGAGACTTTTGCTTTTTGAATATGCGACTCTGCCTAGGCACTACGGAGGAGTTTCTTAGCGCGTGTTGTATGCTCTTGTCCCTAGGCGTGCCGGCAGAAGTCGCGGGGCGCGGTAGTGCTGAACTTAGCATCGCAAGTTAGCGGCTCGACGCAATTATATTTATTCAATCGTGTTTTTTACTAATTAAAACAAGGTGTCATTATTTCGCATTATAATATTGGCGGCGCCTCCAGGACACCAAAGCGGCAACGGGGACATCAATGCTAGAACCCGGACTGGTCCGTGGGTTGGGGCTCGCAGATGGCCTGCGCGTGCCAGGATAGTATAAGATCGGCTGTCCGCTGTCGCAGACAGCCAATTTTTTATGCGAACGCACCCTGGCATCGTTCGGCCTTCGCGGTCCCAACCCACGGGCCGCCCTGCTTCCAGCTTTGATCCCCCCTATACCGCTTGGGTGCCCCGGAGATCCTGCGCCGCCTGCTTTAATATAACCTGAGGTGCTCTCCTGAGGCCTCCGTTTGCCGGTTACATGTGCTTTCCTGGAGCAGCGCTTGTAAAAAATGCAATCTATCGTCGCGACTAAAAAAGCGACCCGCGACATATACAACACCAGTCAGAACCTTGCCCCTTCAGACAAAGCGATATGGAGCGTCCGTGCCCACTGCCTCACCGCGCGAGCAGCCAGCGGCGGAGCGTAAAGAAACTGGACCGCACTCCGCAATGTCGCCATGCCTAGGGGACAAACGCATGCAACACGCGTTAAGAAACTTCCTCTGTTGTGCCTAGCCAGACTGACATATTCAAGGAGCAAAGGACCCCAGATTTTCACTCTCGCACCCACACTTACTCGCGCCTGCGCAGCAACCTCGAGCGCCGTGAAAAGCGCCACGCCCCGCTGTACTCACTAGCAATTCCAAAAGCACCACCGGGGGAGGGGAAGCGGTACGTTGTACTCCGGCCGCGAGCGTTCGCACGGGCTCTATATTGAAAACGATCTGCTTTGGGGGCACAGTCCAGGTGGGCCGACAGCGCGTAGCTTCGCGTTCGCTGTGTTCTCATTCCTTAGTTTTCGTTGAAGCGGCCTCAGTTCGCGCTGCTGCTGCGATTCCTCACGCGAGCGTTCTGACAGCGAGTGTCCGCGGTCATCGAGCGTCTATGTTTGGCTGTGCGCGCTGACACCATGCTAGTCAATTTAGTTAGTAAGCGAATGTTTAAAAGGGAGCGTTCTACTCCGGCGGCTGCTGCGTATGGCGCGACCGCGCGAGCCCTGTCTTGAATACGATCTGCGATGCGGACAGTGCAGGCGTTTAGGCGCGCCGAGGGCCGATAGCGTCGTGTGCGCTACAGCACCCACGGGCTTGCGCGTCACCCGCGTTCACGAAGTGAAACGTCACTGTAAATCTTTGGCTGCATGTGCGGTGGCTTCACGCACGCTTACTTTTGGAGGTCGCATAATCTCAAGTTTCGCAGACGCGTTGAAATGAGAGGCAGCGCGAATCGTTCGCTGCCCATGGCCTCTTCATAACGCCACTCTAGGAGCTACTACTGGGTGCGAACTTCAGGTTTGGAGCTCTTGCGTCAACGGCAGTCGCTCACTTTCCCTCGCCCTATTCCGACCTCGACAACGGACGCTTCCCGCGACCTTCCTCGGTGCCGTCAAGATCACCATCGATACGGCGTCTCTGAGCCACCGCGCAGGCCGTGCTCGAGCTAAGCCTCAGCGTTGTAACAGCACTAGGCACGAAACGATGCAACGTCCGTGCATATGGGCGTCTTGCGCTGGAGGCCTAAATGGCCTAAATGGCCTAAAGCAACTATACACTTTTTTGTTTTCCCCCTAACTCACTCATTATGTTTAATTACCTAACTTTTTAATTATTGGCTGAGGACCCCAAGTATGATACGCAGATTTATAGAGCACCTTCAGAAACCACCGATCGAGTTGTTTGCTTTACGATGCGTCTCATGTAGTCCTTTTTTCCGGGTTGCAAAAAAAGACCGCGAAATATGAAAAAAAAAAAGCCCCGTGACAGAGCGCCTGCGCAGTGGTATCGTGCTGCATTCAAGCGTGCGTTCGATGAGCTAGGTCGGCTACCGTCAGATGACGGCGAAAATTCATGCTGCTGGCCGAGCGCTGCCGACGAGATAACGAATGCCCTGCCGCTTCACCGTCGCCAGTCACTATGCAGCCGACCTTGTTCACCGAACGTACGCTTGAGAGCAGCACGATACCACTGCGCAAGCGCTCCGTCACGTAGATTTTTTCATATTTCGCGGGCTTTCTTTGCAACCCGGAAAAATGGACTACGTGAGAGGTATCGTGAAGGAAACAACTCGATCGGTGCCCAGGTGAAAATTTGCAACTTTGACGCAACTGGTCCCAGTTCAACTGGTTTATGGAAGAATTCCCAGTTAGTACCAGTTGCAACTAGTCCCAGTTGGTCCCTATTGCAACTGGCCGCAGTAGAAGCCTACCAAAGGTGTTTTCTGCTGATGGATTTCACGCAACAAAGGCAGATCAGCTTTTTTTATTTATTTAAATTCCACCTTTCGAAGCACCTTCGAAACGTCCTGTATTTTTTCAGTAAGGAGCCGTCACCAATTCTTCAGTGTGTCGGACACATCCATGTTCTTCTGCTGGCCCAAGTGCTGGATTGTAGCTAAAAAGAATTATGTTTCTTGTATAAGTAAAAAAAAAAAAAAACTTCAAAAACCATACACTGATAAAGTTATGCAAGCGCGATACAGAAAATATTCTTATTATGACAAATCTGTAAATTACATTATCTGCACTAGCAATAACTTAAGAATGAAGTGGCAAATGTACCACTATTTAATTTAGGGAGAATTTGCGTAGATGCTCTAGCTAATTACACTTGCTCATTCCCATGACACCACAGTAAAGGCATGTTCTTTTAATACAAAACATTTTGGCCTTGTAAACAAACTTTTCAATGTGCCAAAAAAACTAGGACTAAACACAACCCTTGTGTTCTTTCAGCAATGGTTCAGTTGAAACTCACTTCAGTCAACTTAAGGTCACTTGGGTTACGCATTTCCAAGAATTGTGCACTTCAATGTAATTAAAATTTTATGATCATTACTTCATAGATGTTCGTCGGAAAATTATGACTGCTGCCAAGTCTTTGTATAGTGTGAACATAAGCGTTCTGAAATCATTTGCTTTGACTTCTTGGTTTGAAAAATATAGTAATATAACAACACAAGACACTCCCATAGATAAAAACTATCAGCACATCTTGAGAACTACATTTTCAAGCACAGAAGCACGCAGAAAAAACGCTATCCGATTCTGTAGCAGGGCCTTGCACAAAGTTCTTAGGCTGCCACCAAGCAACGTAAAGTAGAGGGAGTACAAGCAATGAAAAGCAACGGAAAGAGATACTGTGCTGTCTTCCATCATTTCAGTATAACCACAACCTACCCAAATGTTTACTGTTGAGTGAGCTGCAGCATTCAAACCCAAAGCTGCATATTTAGTGGTGGCATTAACTATTTGTGACAGCTTACCCATTACGACATCCACCTTCTTTTTTAGTTTTTAGTAGACAACAGTTGATATCTGGCCTTGTTGGTATGACATTCTAACAGGTTTTACATGCTAGAGGAGTGAGACAGAAGCTTACGTTCAATGAGTGGTACTGACACACACACGCACGCACGCACGCACGCACACGCACGCACACGCACGCACACGCACGCACGCACGCACGCGCACACGCACACGCACGCACGCGCACACGCACGCGCACACGCACGCACGCACACGCACGCACGCGCGCACGCACACGCACGCGCGCACGCACACGCACGCACGCGCGCACGCACACGCACGCGCGCACGCACACGCACGCACACTTTTAAATGCCACAGCTAGTGATAAGACTTTTTGTGCCAAAAAACTGTCAGTGTCAGAGCACAGACTATGGCCCATTAAAAATGACAATTCTTTTTCTGACAGAAGAGGCGGCAGAGTAAAGCTATCTTTGCAATTTTCGCTGCTTACAATGACTAATCTTATTACTCTGTCTTTTTGCAAAGCTAAGATCCCTTGAACGTATGATTTGCACCCAAATGTGCTACAATGAAACACAACCTGCTCACTAAACACAAGCTGCTCACTGTATTTTTTCCTGCCATTATAATGCTCTCTTAATTTAGCATTCAGGCAATGGCGCAACTAGCTGGCGCAGAGCTTGCTAAAGAACTGTGGTATGCGCTAAACAACTGCTTCTTTGCAATCCACAAAAAGTACTAAAAGCCATTTTTTTGCAAGAATACGCACGTCCTATCTGGTAGTGGACTACTACTCTTCTTGCATATTGCCCTTGACCATCTTGGGACTGAAAAACTATTTTAACAACACATTCTGTCAGACCTCTCAAACTGTGCAAGATTTTACGCAAGTACAGCGCAATAGCGACAGTGCTGCCCATAATGTCGACTTGAAAAGGCTGGAAGACTGCGCCGTTAAGGTAGCTTTTTGGCCCCATGCAAGTCAGAAACAATTCGCAAGAGTAGTCTACAACCAGAAAGAACATATGCATGCTTGCAAAAAATGTCATTTAATGCCTTATGTGACGTGCAAGAAAGCAGTTGTTTAGCGAGTGAGCCAGATGGGCCACTGCCTGAAGGTTATATTAAGCAAGTGTTATCATGTCAAGAAAGGACGTAATAAGTGGCTATAGTGTTGCATTTAGCACATATGGACGCATACTATTTTTTTACAAACCTTGGTTTTGCCGAGACAAAGTCAAAGTAACAAGAATAATAGCTGTAGAAGCAATCGCTGCAACTTTAGGTGCCCTTTGTCCCTCCCTCTGCCAGAAAAAAAGTATTTCATCGGTTCTGGTGTGCACTATGATATGGTGCCCGTTTTCTCATGTACCAAAACAAGAAGTCTTCCCAATATACATGGCATTGGTGAAGGCACATGTGCATCCTCAGTGTATATGTGTGCCTCGGTCTCAAGTAAACCATTTAATAGAAATTTAGTGCTCATTCACACTAGCAGTCATGGAAGCACAGTCTGAATAAGCACATGCAGCCATATGTAAAGCAATGTCATTTACTGGGACAATGACACAAGCACCGTGGCACTGACAGGGATATGATTGCGGGGATTCAAAGCATTTCCCTTTTCTGAAATTCGCAATGCTTTTATGGCAATATACATGCTGGATAGTGGCTAGGATAGCTAGTGGATAGTGGCTGAGGAGTTCTATAGAGATTTACACAGTACCAGTGACACCCACGACGATAATGGAGGAGAGAATAGTCTAGAGGAATTTGAAATCCTACAAGTAACGCCGGAAGAAGTAAAGAAAGCCTTCGGAAACATGCAAAATGGGGAAGGCAGCTGGGGAGGATCAGGTAACAGCAGATTTGTTGAAGGATGGTGGGCAGATTGTTCTAGAAAAACTGGCCGCCCTGTATAAACAATGCCCCATGACCTCGAGCGTACCGGAATCCTGGAGGAACGCCAACAAAATCTTAATCCATAAGAAAGGGGACTCCAAAGACTTGAAAAATTAAAGACCGATCAGCTAACTCTCCGTTGCCTACAGCGTATTTACCAAGATAACCGCAAATAGAATCAGGAACACCTTAGACTTCGGTCAACCAAAGGACCAGGCAGGATTCCGTAAAGGCTACTCAACAATAGATCATATTCTCACTATCAATCAGGTGATAGAGAAATGTACGGAATATAACCAACCCGTATATATAGCTTTCATTGATTACGAGAAAGCGTTTGATTCAGTCGAAACCTCAGCAGTCACGGAGACAATACGGAATCAGGGTGTAGACGAGCCGTATGTAAAAATACTGAAAGATGTCTATAGCGGCTCCACAGCCACCGTAGTCCGCCATAAAGAAAGCAACAAAATCCCAATAAAGAAAGGCGTCAGGCAAGGAGATACGATCTCTCCAATGCTATTCACAGCGTGTTTACAGGACGTATTCAGAAACCTGGATTGGGGAGAATTGGGGATAAGAGTAAATGGAGAATACCTTAGTAACTTGCAATTCGCTGATGATATTGCCTTGCTTAGCAACTCAGAGGACCAATTGCAATGCATGCTCACTGACCTGGAGAGGCAAAGCAGAAGGGTGGGTCTAAATATTAATCTGCAGAAAACTAAAGTAATGCTTAACAGTCTCGGAAGAGAACAGCAGTTTACGATAGGTAGCGAGGCACTGGAAGTGGTAAGGGAATACATCTACTTAGGGCAGGTAGTGACCACGGATCCGGATCATGAGACTGAAATAACCAGAAGAATAAGGATGGGCTGGGGTGCGTTTGGCAGGCATTCTCAAATCATGAACAGCAGGTTGCCACTATCCCTCAAGAGGAAAGTGTATAACAGCTGTGCCTTACCAGTACTCACGTATGGGGCAGAAACCTGGAGGCTTACGGAAAGGCTTCTACTTAAATTGAGGACGACGCAACGAGCTATGGAAAGAAGAATAATGATGGGTGTAACGTTAAGGGATAAGAAAAGAGCAGATTGGGTGATGGAACAAAGGCGAGTTAATGACATTTTAGTTGAAATCAAGAAAAAGAAATTGGCATGGGCAGGACATGTAATGAGGAGGGAAGATAACCGATGGTCATTAAGGGTTACGTGCTGGATTCCAAGGGAAGGGAAACGTAGCAGGGGGCGGCAGAAAGTTAGGTGGGCGGATGAGATTAAGAAGTTTGCAGGGACAACATGGTCACTATTAGCACATGAACGGGGTTGTTGCAGAAGTATGGGAGACGAATATCTTATTTTGTTATAGCGCAAGCTTGACAAGGACAACAGAAGGCACATCTGACACACACAGCGCTCAAGAGAAAATCGTGTGTGTAAGATGTGCCTTCTGTTGTCCTTGTAAAGCTTGCGCTATAACAAAATAAGTTTTGCCGTACCAACAAGCCCCTGTTGCTATCCTCATGGGAGAGGCCTTTGCCCTGCAGTGGGCGTAGCCAGGCTAATGATGATAATGATGATGATGATGATGATGATGATTTGCTGGAAGGGGGTCATGCTATCTAAACCTTTGTAAGCAATGGACTCCTGGTTTATACCCCAAGGAGCACTCAATCGTACTCGAATGTGTTCCAATAGCAGCTCTGGAATTGACAGGAAGAAATGCAATGTACATTTCACTGAGTACACATTTGGATGATGGGAATGGTTATGACATATGAATAGCATTGGCAGTACAAATTTATGCTGTTTAAAATTACCTTCAGTCTGGGCACGCTGTTATGCAGTGGGCTCAGCATCGGGAATATACCGCAGCGCTGGTGGAGTGGCTGGCAGATCTGCATGGAGAATATACAGAATATATATATATATATATATATATATATATATATATATATATATTGTCACGTGGTAGTGACGGTAAAGAAAACAGCCAAACTGGGAAAGACGAAACTAGCGTTTTATTGGGCGAACTTGTGCCCTCAAGAACAGGCTATACTCAAAGAACGGCGACAGCGGCGAGCACAGTCGGTGATCGTCGAAAATCTGATCAGTGGGTCAAGCGCGTCCACTTTTATACATCAGTCGTCGAATGTTCCAGAGTAATCGCTGGGACCGGCGTGCCTTCTACAAAGTTCTACATTATTCGCGTCGCGCACATATGCGATCAGATTACGCAAGATTTGGTCACAGACAGCGGATGGAAGCATCGATAACATTCCATAAACTTCTGATACATGCAGGCGCGTCCTGCGCTGCACGATAACATTTGTTAGGCGGGGAAATGTGTCGCCCGATAAAGACAAACAAGTACGCGTGTCAATACCTCCCTCTTAAAAAGCATCGACCCGATGCTGCAAACAAACGAAAGTAATAAAGAAAAGAACTCGTAGCAAAGAAAACAAAATGAGGGAAGTGCGTCAGCGTCCGTAAAAAGGTTTAAGACGCACCACGTGGAACACTTCAGATCGTGCGCGGCGCCGCTGTGAATGCAAAATGCCGTCTGGCGCGACCTCATAGTCCAGTGCGCCAATACGTCGGATGACCTTGTAGGGTCCGAAATAGCGTCGCAATAGTTTCTCACTCAGTCCTCGTCGGCGTATCGGGGTCCATACCCAAACACGGTCGCCGGGCTGGTACTCGACGAAGCGTCGTCGGAGGTTGTACTGTCGGCTGTCGGTACACTGCTGGTTCTTGATCCGTAGGCGGGCGAGCTGTCGGGCTTCTTCGGCGCGCTGGAGATAGGTAGCGACGTCAAGATTCTCGTCGTCAGTGACGTGCGGCAGCATGGCGTCGAGCGTCGTCGTCAGGTTTCCTGCCGTAAACCAGCTTAAATGGCGTGATCTGTGTTGTTTCTTGCACCGCCGTGTTGTAAGCAAACGTTACGTACGGCAGGACGGCATCCCGGGTCTTATGTTCAACGTCGACGTACATTGCTAGCATGTCGGCGAGGGTCTTGTTCAGGCGCTCCGTGAGACTATTCGTCTGCGGGTGGTAAGCAGTTGTCCTCCTGTGGCTTGTCTGGCTGTATTGCAGAATGGCTTGGGTGAGCTATGTTGTAAAAGCCGTTCCTCTGTCGGTGATGAGGACTTCTGGAGCACCATGTCGCAGGAGGATGTTCTCGACGAAAAATTTTCACCACTTCGGCTGCGCTGCCTTTCGGTAAAGCTTTAGGTTAAGCGAAGCGGGTGAGATAGTCCGTCGCCACGACGATCCACTTATTTCCGGAAGTTGATGTAGGAAACGGTCCCGGCAAGCCCATCCCGATCTGCTGAAAAGGTCGGTAAGGAGGCTTGATCGGCTGTAGTAATCCCGCTGGCCTTGTCGGTGGTGTCTTGCGTCGCTAACAGTCTCAAAAGGTCTTGTCGTAACGGGCGACATCGGCTGTTAGGCGTGGCCAGTAATATCTTTCTTGTATCCTCGATAGAGTCCGGGAGAAACCGAGGTGGCCAGCGGTCGGATCGTCATGTAGTGCGTGCAGTACTTCTGGACGCAGCGCCGACGGAACAACAAGGTAGTTGGCGCGGACTGGTGAGAAGTTCTTTTTCACGAGTAGGTTGTTTTGAAGCGTGAACGAAGACAATCCGCGCTTAAGTGCCCTAGGGACAACGTCGGTGTGCCCTTCCAAATAATCGACGAGGCCTTTTAGCTCCGGGTCTGCTCGTTGCGGTTTAGTGAAGTCTTCCGCGCTTATTATTCCGAGGAAGGCGTCGTCGCCCTCGTCGTCTTGCGGCGGGGGATCGATGGGGGCGCGTGATAGGCAGTCGGCGTCAGAGTGTTTTCGTCGGGACTTGTAGATTACCGTGACGTCATATTCTTGCAGTCTGAGGCTCCACAGCGCGAGCCGTCCTGAAGGGCCTTTAAGTTAGCTAGCCAACACAACGCGTGATGGTCGCTGACGACTTTGAATGACCTGCCATAGAGGTAAGGGCGGAATTTGGCTGTAGCCCAAATGATGGCGAGGCAGTCCTTTTCAGTCGTGGAATAATTGATTTCCGCTTTTGACAGCGACCGGCTAGCATAAGATATCATCCGTTCAAGTCCGTCTTTCCTCTGGACTAGGAGGGTACCGAGGCCTAGGCTACTGGTATCAGTGTAGATTTCGGTATCGGCGTCCTCGTCGAAGTGTGCAAGTCTTGAAATACGTCGGCCTGCGGCGTTTCCCACTCGAACTCAGCATCACATTGGGTTAGATGTGTTAGCGGCTCCACGATGGGTGAAAAGTCCTTGACAAAGTGCCTATAGTAGGCACACATGCCAAGGAATCTACGCACTGCCTTCTTGTCGATGGGCTGCGGGAACTTTGCTATGGCAGCTGTCTTCTGCGGGTCGGGGTGGACTCCAGATTCACTGATGACGTGGCCTAAAAACAGAAGCTCCTCGTAAGCGAAGCGGCACTTTTCCGGCTTCAGAGTAAGCCCTGATGACTTGAAGGCCTCTAGTACTGTTGCAAGCCGCCTAAGGTGATCGTCGAAATTTCCGGCGAAGACGACGACGTCATCCAAGTATACGAGACAGGTCTGGTACTTCTATCCTGCTAAAACCGTGTCCATCAGGCGCTGGAACGTTGCAGGCGCCGAGCACAGTCCGAATGGCATAACCTTGAACTCGTAGAGGCCGTCTGGGGTGATGAAGGCGGTCTTTTCGCGATCTCTTTCGTCGACTTCTATTTGTCAATAGCCAGACTTGAGGTCCATCGACGAGAAGCATTTAGCGTTGCAGAGCCGATCCAATGCGTCTTCTATTCGCGGGAGGCGGTATACGTCTTCCTTCGTGATCTTGTTCAGACGACGATAATCGACGCAGAAACGTAGGGTTCCGTACTTTTTCTTCACCAAGACTATAGGAGATGCCCACGGGCTTTTTGACGGCTGGATGATGTCGTCGCGCAGCATTTCGTCGACTTGGTGCCTTATAGCCTCACATTCTCGCGCAGAAACTCGACAAGGGCTCTGGCGGAGTGGTCGAGCACACTCCTCGGTTATTATGCTATGCTTTGCGAGTGGCGTTTGTCGAATCCTTGATGACGTCGAAAAGCACTCTTTGTATCGTCGAAGTAAACTTCTGAGCTGTTGTTGCTTAATCATGGGAAGACTTGGATTTATGTCGAAGTCTGGTTCGGGAACTACGGTCGTCGGGGTAGATGTGGCAAAATCCGAGAGGACAAATGCATTGCTGGTTTTTAGAATTTCCTCGATGTATGCGATCGTCGTGCCCTTGTTGATGTGCTTGAACTCCTGGCTGAAGTTTGTCAGCAACACTTTCGTGTTTCCTCCGTGCAGTCGAGCGATTGCTCTTGCGACGCAAATTTCGCGATCGAGCAGTAGACGTTGGTCGCCTTCGATGACGCCTTCTACGTCAGCAGGTGTTTCGGTGCCGACCGAAATAACAATGCTGGACGAGGCGGAATGTTCACTTGATCTTCGAGCACACTCAAGGCGCGGTGACTAGGAAGGCTCTCCGGCGGTATCGCTTGATCTTCCGACAGCGTTATTGACTTCGACTTCAGGTCGATGATTGCGCCGTGTTGGTTCAGGAAGTCCATGCCGAGAATGACGTCTCGTGAACACTGTTGGAGGATAACGAAGGTGGCAGGGTAAGTCCGGTCGTGAATGGTAATTCTTGCCGTGCACATTCCAGTCGGCGTTATGAGGTGTCCTCCAGCGGTGCGAATTTGAGGGCCTTCCCTAGTAGTCTTCACTTTCTTCAACTGGGTGGCGATGTGTCCACTCGACGGAGTAATCAGCCCCTGTGTCCACTAAGGCTGGGGACTGCGCGGCCGTCGAGAAGCACGTCGAGGTCGGTGGTTCTTTGTCTTGCATTACAGTTCGGTCTTGGCGTCGGATCACGGCGGCGTCGCGTTGACCTGTGGCTGGTATGTGACGTCGTCAGGTCGTCTTTCGTCGTCGTATTCTTTGCTTCTAGACTTCGTCGGGACGGCGACGTATCGTTATTATGTCGTCGAGATGGTCTCTTCGGCGTCTCCGTCGGCGTCGGAGGATCTTCGTCAGTTCGACGAACAGCAACCGCACCTCCATCGGTTGCTGCTTTTAGTTTTCCGGATATGGGCTCGCAGACCGGCCCCGGGCTGGGCCAGTGTATGGTCGGCGCTGCGGCGACAGGTAACGGCCTGGTGACGGTGAACGGGACGGTCGTCGAGGGCTCCACTGAGTGGCGGCGAGGTAGTCGGCGATATCGCGAGGTCGTTCGCCAATCTGTGGTCGCGGCGCGTTCACGGCGAACCCTCGGAGTCCCATCTCCCGGTATGGGCATCGGCGGTAGATGTGCCCGGCTTCTCCGCAGTGATAGCAAAGCGGGCGATGGTCAGGGGCGCGCCAAACGTCAGTCTTCCTTGGAATGCCGCGTGGGGTGACGGGTTGGCGTGCGGGCGGCGGGGTTGGTGGTGGACGACGGAACTGTGTCGTCACTGGGCCCTGCCGTGGGCGCGGAGGGGGAACGTGACGGCGGGCTGCAGCGGCGTATGTCATCGCTTGCGGCTGAGGCTGCGGCGATTCAGGGGCTACTCCGAGTTTTTGGAGCTCCTCACGTACGGCGTCGGCAATCGGAGCCACTTGAGGCTGTGATGACGGGAACAGCTTCTGTAGCTCCTCCCGCATGACCGCTCGGATAGTCTCGCGCAGGTCGTCGGTGGCCAGTGACTGAACTCCGGCGTAGCTTGTCGAGTTTGTGCGGCGATTGAATTGCCGGTTCCGAATTTCCAGTGTCTTCCCGATGCTAGTAGCCTCGCGAAGAAACTCGTCGACAGTCTTCGGTGGGCTTCGCACCATTCCGGCGAAAAGTTCCTCCTTTACACCACGCATCAGTAGGCGGACTTTCTTCTCCTGAGACATTTCCGGGTCGGCGTGGCGGAATAGGCGGCTCATTTCTTCTGTAAAGATCGCGGTGGTTTCATTAGACAGCTGCACTCGGGTTTCTAGTAGTGCTTGGGCTCGTTCTCGCCGTACGACGCTTGTGAAGGTCTGCAGGAAGCCGCTTCGTAACAGGTCCCACGTCGTTAAGGTGGCTTCTCGGTTTTCAAACCACGTCCTGGCAGCGTCTTCCAATGCGAAGAAGACATGTCGCAGTTTGTCGTCGCTGTTCCAACTGTTAAATGCCGTGACCCTCTCATACGTCTCAAGCTAGGTTTCCGGGTCCTCGAGTGTTGAACCGCGGAACGTCGGAGGCTCCCTGGGCTGCTGCAGCACGATGGGGGACGCTGGGGCTGCCATAGGGGTTGCCTTGGCCACAATCTTCTTGGTCTTCTCAGGTAGAAGTCCGTGCTCCGGGGGCAGCTGTTGAAGACGGCGGCTTGCTCGATGGTCCTGGACTACGTTGGTGTTCTCTTTGCGGTCAGGGCTTGGATCACGGTTTGTCGGGGGCGTCCGGTACATGAACGAACAAGCACCTCCACCAGATGTCACGTGGCAGTGACGGTAAAGAAAATAGCCAAATTGGGAAAGACAAAACTAGCGTTTTATTGGGCGAACTCGTGCCCTCAAGAACAGGCTAAACTCAAAGGACGGCGACAGCCGCGAACCCAGTCGGTGATCATCGAAAATCTGATCAGCGGGTCAAGCGCGTCCGCTTTTCTACATCAGTCGTCAAATGTTCCAGAGTAATCGCTGGGACCTGCGTGCCTTCTACAATGTTCCACATTATTCGCGTCGCGCACACATGCGATCAGATTACACAAGGTTCGGTCACAGACAGCGGATGGAAGCATCGATAACATTCCAGAAACTTCTGATACATGCAGGCGCGTCCTGCGCTGTACGATAACATTTGTTAGGTGGTGAATCGTGTCGCCCGATAAAGAACAAGTACACGTGTCAATATATATATATATATATATATATATATATATATCTTTCTCCCTCGGCTTTCACCAAAGATGAATATGCTTCTTCAAAAGCACATAAGCCAACAGCAGGAATGTAAATCTTGTATTGTATCAGACGCGCATGCGCTCTATGCATGTGCCCTGGTCAGCATGCTATCTATAACACGTGGCTGTTATCATGCAGCCGCCGGTACACTATATATGTTGGGAAGCAATCCCGAATAAACGTTCTTCTTCTGGTTGCTTTCACGCTGCGTGTTCATTGTTGGACGCCGGAACATGGTGTCTGAAGTGGGATCGCCCTCACGTATGCAGTAACACGCTTGTGGAAGGGGCGTTGCTGTGCACGGGCACGATGGATTTAGTGAAGCCACCGCAGCCGCTGGTGCTGTCCGGCAGCACCGCGAAGAACTGGAGCCTCTTCAAGCAGCGGTTCGAGCTGTTCCTACAGGCCACGGAGCCGCCGAAAGAACCACGGACGCCGGGAGCTAAGACCGCACTGCTGCTCACCGTGGTCGGAGAGGACGCCCTATAGGTATTTAACAATTTTTTCTTCTCGGAGAACGAAAACAAGGAAGATTATGAAACAGTTGCTTAGAAGTTTGAGTACTGCCAGCAGCAGCAGAACGAAGTGTACGAACGGTATGTCTTCCGCTCAAGAACGCAAGTTCAGGCCGAACCTTTCGAACATTTTTCACGGGACTTGAAGAGACTTGCACGAAGTTGCAATTTTGGAAGCCTAAGTGACTCCATGGTCAGGGACCAGATTGTCTTTGGAACAAAGAATGCGAAGTTGCGCGAAAAGATGCTGAAAGTTAAGGACCTTACGTTACTGAAGGCGGAGGAAATTTGCAAAGCTGAAAAGGTATGCGCGGAGCAAAACAATGTATGGGTTCAAGTGGAGAAGCAAGTAGCACAAATTAAAACGCGCCAGCAAGGCAAATGTTCAGCTTGTGAACACCCTGTAGAAGGTTCGGAGCATGACGCGGCTCAACGAGAACAGGAAGTGGCTCAGATCAAAGCGCGCAGGCAGTTCAAGTGCTCTAAGTGTAACCGCGTCCACGAACGTGGCAGATGCCCAGCATTCGGCAAAACATGCTTTCGGTGCCGTGGCGTTGGCCACTTCTCGGCCTGTTGCAGAAAAAGTTCTCAAGTGAGCGAAGTACGTGACGAGCTGGAAGGATTCGAAATCCTCGACGTCAGCACAGGCAACAGAGCCGATTGGGTCGTCCACGCGAGAGTAGCTTCCCAACTAATGTCTCTGAAAGTAGACACAGGCTCGCAAGCGAATTTGTTGCCTTACTCCGTTTTTGAAAGACTCAAAGCGAAGTCTGCTTTAAGAGCAAGCCCCTCCGCTCATACACCGGCGACGTTATAAAGCACATCGGGGTCGCTACGCTACAAGTGGCTGTGAACGACCGAAGTGGGCATTTCGACTTCTTCATTTTAAAGAAGAGCAGCCAAGCCATACTTGGGCTGTCTGCAAGCGAAGCGTTAGGAATAGTGTTTCGTTCTGTCAACGCTGTGCACACGAACAGCACTGAACAACTGGTCAAGGAATTTCCCGAGCTGTTTCAGGGCATCTGCTGTCTAGCACGCCAGTACCACATGGTTCTGCGGGAGCATGCAACACCGGTAGTCCAGCCGGTGCGACGGGTGCCCTTCGCGTTGCTCGAGCCCCTGCGAGAAGAGCTGGATTGGATGGAACGTGATGGAATCGTGGCCAAAGTCAGCGAACCGACGGTCTGGGTGAGCCCGTTTGTTGCAGAACGCAAAAAGGATAGGAAACTACGCATATGCATTGACCCGAGGCGAATTAACGAGTGCCTAAAGCGAGAGCATTATCAAATGCCGCGACGAGAAGACATTGAGGCTGAGCTTGCTGGTGCTGCTTTTTTTTCTCTCTCATCGACGCGTACTCGGGCTTCCATCAAATCCCCTTAGATGAGGCTACATCAAAGGTGTGCACAATTGGGACGCCTTTTGGACGCTACCGTTTCTTGAGACTTCCCTTCGGCATTGCTTCGGCGCCTGAAGTTTTCCAGAGAACTATGAATGAAATATTCGACCAGGCTTCATGGGTGCGAATCTATATCGACGACATACTGATATGGGGGAGAACAAGGGAAGAGCACGATACTCGCCTCCGCACAGTCTTGCAACTAGCTACAAAGGCCGGCCTAACGCTCAACGCGGGGAAATGCAAATTCGGTCTGACCGAAATTGACTTCTTGGGTGATGTCATAAACAAAGACGAGATAAGACCTTGGTGCTACCAGGCCCATGACTCGAGCTTTGCAGTCCCATGCATCCCCTCGTACTCGTACAACTGCATCTTTCTTGAGTGCTGCAGGCTTTTCCCTTTGTATGGCCTTTGGCTGCGTGGTTGGCACCGAGACGTCAGTTGACTGGAGCATGACACGAAGTCTGGTAACCGAGTGCGTAACTTCCTGCCTTGGAGGAGTTCTCCAGGGGACCGGCCTTCGGCTAGTGGAGTCGAGCGATAGCCGAGTAGACCCAACCAGAAGTCCTCGTTGAGCTGGCCAGTCTTCTTCATTTTTCTTTTCACAATTTGGACTCCTTTCTCGGCGAGGCCATTGGATCGGGGGAATCTCTGACTCGACGTCACATGCTTGAATTCGTATCTGGATGCGAACAAAGCAAATTGATGAGATGAAAACTGAGGACCGTTGTCGGTGCAGACTTCCAACGGAATTCCATACCTTGCAAAAATTGAACTAAGTGTAGCAATGACAGTGCACGTCGTTGTGTCGATTAGCTTTTCGACTTCAGGAAGGTTTGCAACCGCGTCAAACACGCACAGGTAGGAGTTTCCGCCGTACATAGAAATGTCAACACCTACCCTGTACCAGGCATGGCCTGGGATAGGCCTAAGCACCACTGGTTCGGTTTGTTGTTTGTACGCGTATTTTTGACAAACAGAACAGGTCTTGACCATGTTTTCAATGTCCGTATTCATTCGCGGCCAAAAAACCAAGTGACGGGCTCTCGCTTTGCACTTATTTATGTCTAAGTGACCTTCATAAATGCGACCGAGTATTTACACTCTTATAGCCTTTGGGATGACGACTTTGGTCCCCTTCATAACAATGCCCTTGACTTCTGATAACTGCTTACCATGTCTCTCGTCATCACCTTCAAGTGGCATTTGGGCCCTTTCAGAGCCTGCAGGACTTGCAGGCACGCCAGATGGGAGGAATTTAAATCTCTCTTCCACTAAAACAGTAATTAGAATACATGATTTGTGTCTTTTATAAACTTGTGATTGTCAAGTGCGCATTCCTTGCAATACAAAGTTGAACACCAGCATGAAACAATAGTTAGGCACTTACAGTTAAATATCTGTGACTTGAGTTAGCGTTGCAATCAGAATGTTTGCTCAAGTAGCTTTCGATTTTGGTTATGGATATCCAGGGCTCTTTGCTTCCAATTATTTTCTTTTATTGCTTGAAGCAACTCGCTCCTAGAACAAAGCGAGTCGCTTTCACACGACGAACTCGACGGAGTTTGTGTCCGTTTCGCTCCCTGCAGGCAAAATAAATGTCACCCTTGCAATACATATCAGCTAGCTACTAAATTCAAGTTGCACTTACCTTTCTTTGTCCAACTTGGCTTGTTGGAACACAATCGTTGCTGATTAATGCAGCCTTCACATTTCATTGCAAAATCTCTTCGTATGCCATTGTCTTTGCAGTGGCACGATGATGCTTTCGCTTCTACAGACAGAAAAAAAGAAGGCATGCACACTTCCCTCGTGAAAAACTATTGGTGGAGCAGCACTACTATCCAACAGCTCATACATGTGTATGGAGGATTGGATTGGACAAACTTTAATACAAGTCCTGCAGGACGCACATCAGCGCGCAGTGGGCGTCTCCCACTGCGCACTGGCGTACAATTTTAATTTAGGCTAAACGAAATGTGCAAACAATGCATGCTGTACTTTGTTGATGTATTTGGCTTATACTGCTGTGACACTTGGTAAAATATCATTACCTTTCTTTTTTTCTTCATCTTCGGTTGTATCATCGTCCGCATAGTTTTGGAATGTGCACCCGCTTTGCCGTTTGTAGTTTTTTCAAGTCGTCTCGTGTGCCTTTACCAAAAGAAACAGAACATTATGTTTCCTGCTTTCCTGAAAAGTTTCACCTGACCTCCTAGCAGCCAAGAGTAGGTTTTGAAGTTTGGGAAAGCAGCCGCAGTTCGGTGGTGTAATACTTATTTAACCAGCAAGACGAGTGAATGTATTACACCCTCATAATATTACCATAACTCCATCGATCAACCTCCAGTCTATCACAGTTTTAATGTTACTTTCCTGTTTTTATTTGCACACATGTGCATATCTGCTTTACTGCCATATATTTTCGCATATCTTTACATATGTCTTTTCGGGATATACCGTAGTTTTTTTTTTCATACCGGTCGTGCATTCCAGCTCCAAGAGTGATCGTCACCATTAGATGAATCAGCGCTAATTAAAAAATGATCTACAATCTCTTGCACGCTGTCTACATGCGAGTATCACATTTTGTAAGTAATTGGTTACGTCCCGAAATAGTTCTGTTCGCAAAGCATGGTCTCCAGGTGTGTGTGTGTGTGTGTGTGTGTGTGTGTGTGTGTGTGTGTGTGTGTGTGTGTGTGTGTGTGTGTGTGTGTGTGTGTGTGTGTGTGTGTGTGTGTGTGTGTGTGTGTGTGTGTGTGTGTGTGTGTGTGTGTGTGTGTGTGTGTGTGTGTGTGTGTGTGTGTGTGTGTGTGTGTGTGTGTGTGTGTGTGTGTGTGTGTGTGTGTGTGTGTGTGTGTGTGTGTGTGTGTGTGTGTGTGTGTGTGTGTGTGTGTGTGTGTGTGTGTGTGTGTGTGTGTGTGTGTGTGTGTGTGTGTGTGTGTGTGTGTGTGTGTGTGTGTGTGTGTGTGTGTGTGTGTGTGTGTGTGTGTGTGTGTGTGTGTGTGTGTGTGTGTGTGTGTGTGTGTGTGTGTGTGTGTGTGTGTGTGTGTGTGTGTAATCTGGAGACCATGCTGTTGCGAGCGACTTCAAAATTTTCACAAGTGGCAGAGAAATAGAAATACCTTTATAAATGAGAATGTTAGCCACTTACGGTCCAGCATCAAGATCTGTCCACTGTAAGCTCCTGTGTTTTCTGCATTGACGTCGTCCCGGCACATGACAGAATATCACCTCCGCCAGCCAAATTACTTCGAGGCCACATTCAGTTCAGGGACCTTTTATTAGTTTTTAATTTCACTCTATTCTACACATTCGCGCACAACAGTTGACATAAGCTAATTTTACATAATAGCACTAAACAAAACTGCGGGCAAACATTTATTGCTAAGCATATGGGTATGTAATACCCTCCAACGGAAGGTCTTCAGGGTACACTGAAATAAATAAATAAATAAATAAATAAATACTGCTGGGCAACAGTATATATTCATAATGAACATGTATTATGGATATATATTTGTGGTTTGGTTTACTATTTTTTTCTTGTCTGGCTCGAGTTGTATTGTAGATATTGACCGCTCATCTGTACAGACTGCCGCCATCGTCATCGGCGTTATGTTGTGTAGGTTGTGTGTCGTGGTCGGTTGTCGTTTGGGGCCCTGTGGTCGTGGTGATTGTTGTGGTGTGTATCCGATCGTGGTTCCCCCTGAAGAACACTGAGGCTCGATGGCATGTGCCATAAGTGTGTTAAAATGAGCGACTGCAGTCATTCTGCGTCGTATTTCCGTGTGTAAATTAGTTTGTAAACTAGTTACGTTGTGTTGCACTGTATAAAGCCTTACGTGTCGAAGATGAAGCGGAGGAAATGCTATCTTGATTGTGATGGTAGTAGTAGTGTCGCGGGTCTCCCGAAGACGACCAGAACTCGTTCATGTGACCCGCCCGTGGCAGGCGCACAAAGTGCCTCTGCTGTATCACTGTCAACTGCTACGCCACTACTACAGCAGCCTGACTCTGACGCAACGCCCCTTCACACAAACAGCCATGCAGCAGAATTAGGCGATGATGGCCAGAATGAAGCTGAACTGTTTTCCCAGTTTTCTGATATCAATGAATGTTCAGCCATGTCTGGTGACACTGCCAATAGAACAGATCACTTTTTCCGATCTGATGACCCGAGAAATAGTGGAACAGCTTCTGCAGAAGATGATGGTGCCCATGAAGACGCACACAACAGTCTCCCGCCGCAAGATTTGGTTGCTTTAACAGTGAATTTTGCTATAGAGTTTGGGCTTCCCTGGAATGGCGTCGAAGCTCTCCAGAAATTGGTCGCATACGTTCTTGATAGGAACGACGTTCCTGCAACCAAATACCTTTTCAAAAAGTATGTTGGGGCAGGTGTCGAAGCGGTTTCACTTCTGCTGCGCAGAATGCTTGACGTGGCTGGCTGCAACTTCAGGAAAACTTCAAGAAAGAAACGGCGTTGAGGGCTGCTGTACAGTGGCCGGAAAATGCTCCTCGATGGATGGATGGATGCAAAACTTTAACGAAGGTCCTGAGGTACGTGACCCAGCGCGCTGGCCGCTCCCACGTTGGGACAGTCAGGTCATGCCCGACCGCCGCATCGTGGGCCCTCTGGACAGCCTATAGTTGCACCCCGGCATCGGGGCTCTTGATAGCGGAGAGCCACTTGTCCTCATTGATTTGTTCTGTGCCTCGTAACGAGAGGCAACGCCTGAGCATATGGTCTAGGCTAGCGCAGTCATTGCAGTGTCTGCAATAACTAGTGGCATAAGTGTCGGGATAAAGCTTCTGGAATAAAGCCGGGCTGGATTACGAGCCTGTTTGCAATAATCTGAGGGTCAATGCCTTCGCTCTATTTAACTTCTTGTGAGGAAGGGGAAAGTCTCTCCTGCCGAGATAGAAGTGCTGCGTAATTTCATTGTATGCGGTCGGTTGATCTCTGTTCTGCACCACTGCGGCCCGGCGGTGGAGTACTCCATGGTCGCGGAAAGCGAGACCTCGCGCTTTGGAGTGGGCCAGCTCGTTGAGGTTTGAGGGGCCTCCCATGATGGATCCCATGTGAGCGGGGAACCACGTGAGAGTGTGGGTGGCGATGCTTTTGCCGTCGAGGATGCGACAGGTTTCTTTACACACGGCACCAACGCTGAAGGCGCGGATGGCTGCCCTGGAGTCGCTGAAGATATTGGCATGTTCGTCGTCCAGGACGGCCAAGGCAATGACCACTTGCTCGGTCGCACGCGATGACGTGCTTCGTGCCGAAGCGGCGTTAACGGTCGAACCCCTGTGGTTGATCGGCACTACCATGAAATCGTTGCTGTTGCCATACTGGGCCGCCTCAACGAAGCAGCTGCCGCCAGGGAGTTCTGTCGCGCGGTGTAGGAGCGCCACCGCCCTGGCCTTCCTTCTTTCTACGTTGCGCTGGGGGTGCATATTGCGCGGGGCGGGAGATATGATGATGTTGTCTTTCTGCTCTTTCGGAAGACCCTGGTAGGCGTCTTCGACAGTGGCCGGGGGACGCCCATCTCTGTTAGGAGTCGTCTGCCCGCCCTGGTGCCGGAGAGTCTGAGAATCTGGGCCCTTTCTTGTGCTTCTGCAATTTCTTCCAGGGTATTATGAATACCCAACTGCAGGAGTCGGTCGGTGCGTGTGTAGTTTGAAAGTCTGAGCGCGCTCTTGATCCCCCTCCTTATCATGGCATTTAGCTTGTCTCGCTCGGCCCTCTTCCAGACGTGCATGGCCGCTACGCACGTGAAATGGCATAACAAGAAAGCGTTCACTAGCCTTATCAGATTCTCTTCACTCAGGCCTCTCATTCTTTTAGCTACCCGCTTGATTAGACCGATGACGTTATCCGTCTTCTTTTCTAGTTTGTGAATGGTGATGCTATTTGTGCCCGCCCCTTCGAGTGTCATTCCCAAGATTCAGATGGACGTGACTCTGGGAATTGGATCTCCGCACTTGGTGTAGAGATTAATGTCGATTTCAGTGGGGTGGTTACCAGTTCTGTGGCTTGCGGCCCTTTCTAGTTGGGCTGTAGAGAAGGAACTCCGATTTTTTTGGGGAGCACTGGAGTCCCGTGTCTGTTAGAAAGTGCTCTGTAGTGGAGACAGCTTCCTGGAGAGCGGCTTCGACTTGTCCGTCACTGCCACCCGCGCAATGTCGTCCGCGTAGATCGCGTGAGCGATGCCCTGAACCTTGCCTAGGTATCTCGAGAGGTCGACCATTGCGATGCTGAAGAGGAGCGGTGAGATGACTGACCCCTAGGGGGGTGCCTCTTCTGCTCAGCCCCATTTTCTCTGATTCCAAATCTCCAGCCTTCAGGATGGCGCATTGTTTGCTCAAGAAAGACCTGGCGAAGGCATGGAGGACGAGTCTAGGTCGAGTTTGGAGATGGCGTCGAGAACGAACTCGTGACGGATGTTATCAAAGGCCTTCTCCAGGTCCAAACCAAGGATGGCTCTCGTGTCCCGAGTGCAGCGTTCCAGGATTTGGATCTTGATAAGCTTCATGCCGTCCTGGGTGGAGAGGCTTGGCCTGAAACCTATCATGTTGTGAGGGAAAAGGTCGGTGGTCTCGATATACTCGGCAATTCTGTTATAGATGGCGTGCTCGGCCACCTTCCCTACACATGCCGTCAGTGAGATGGGGTGGAGGTTGTCCAAGCTCGGCGGTGTACTGGGCTTTGGGATGAGTATGACCTTCACCAACTTCCATTGTTCCGGTAGAATTCACTCCTCCCAAATCCGATTTATCTCATCTGTGAGAAACTCGATCGATGCGTCCTCTAGGTTTCTGAGAGCCTTGTTATGCGGTCCGGGCCGGGTGCTGACCTACCAGTGAGGTCGTGTAGGGCGTGGCGGATTTCACTGACTTTGAAAGGCTCGACCAGCGCGGAGTTCGGCTTCCCTTTGTATACTGGGTATGCCGCCTCATCGGCCACAGTTTTGAGCGGCAGGTACTTCTTAGCTAGCATCTCCAGCACGTCCTCTTCCAAAGACGACTTCTTGGCTTCGTGGAGCGGTTTAGCGAGGACATTTCTCTGGTTTGACTTGGTGCCGGAGTCGTCGAGCAAGTGCTTAAGAAGATTCCACTTGCCTTTCGTGCGCATCTTCCCGTCGATTGAATTGCAAATTTCGTCCCATTGCTGCCTAGACAGGGCTTGGCAGTGCTCTTCGATCTGTTTGTTGATCTCGGCTATCTTTTTTCTGAGCTTGCGATTCAAGCTTTGGCTTTTCCACCTTTCGAGAAGTGATTGCTTGGCCTGGAGAAGGTGTGCTAGCCTGCTATCCATTTTGTCTGTCTGTCGATCCATCTCTATGATTTTGCTGGCGGAGCAGACATCTTGCAGAATTAGTGCGCACGGGCGGCGCGGGCCTTGCGAACCTCACGGAATGGCCACTTTTTTTTTGACGTTGCCACTCCAACAGTAAATGTCCTCTCTCCTTGCTGATACATCTGTGGCAGCTGCCCTTTCCAGCCAACTTAAAGACATTGCTCAGAACAGAGATAACAGCCAAATGACTGATTTTACGGACGGTCCGTTGTATAAGACATTAAGGTGAAGATTTCGCGTCACTACTTAACGCCACTGCTCAATGTAGATGGGGCACAGATTTTCAAGTTATCCAAGTATTCAATTTGGCCTATTCGAGTTACCATAAATGAGTTGCCGCCAAATCTGCGTAGCAAGAATGTTCTGATACCAGCTTTGTGGTATGGACAGTCCCATGCTGACATGACTCTTTTCGTAAAGTCATTCGTGGAGCAGATGAATCAGCTTGAAACGGCCGGAGTCACATGGAAGGCTGGGTCGCAAAGCATTCACTCCAAGGTAATTGAGCTCAAGCAGATGTCTATGATAACTACTTAGCAGTATTTTAATATCACCTCTTACTTTGTCATTTCAGGTATACTGTGCGAGTTGTACTGCTGATGCACCGGTAAGAGCGCTCTTCCAGAACATTGTCCAGTTTAATAGCTACCATGGCTATAGCTGGTGTCTTCTCCCAGGGTAGAGTGTAGATGGTGCGAACATTTTTGTGACTATCTTTTTTTGTCTTTTTCCACTTTCTTCATCCAGCTTTTTAATCCTGCTCATGCATTGTGGCAAACTGGCATCTGTTCAATTACATGCCTATCTCTGTGGCATATATATAGACTTCATTTAAGACAAAGATACTGTTGAAATTAGTACCTCTTATCAAATGTTCAATTTAAATGCACTGCCATCAACCCAACCTCCAATTTAACAAAATTCATTTTGAAGGAACTTAGTGCGATTTCATAGGTTCGTTCGATTCACCGGCACCAATGTGAACCAGTCCACAGCAAGGCCTGAGGAGGTCACAAATGGTGCAGCTGGATTACAGCAATGCAAGCGAAACGCTACACTTGAAAACAGAATGCTGAGGTGCAGATGTAGTGCAGGCCTTATGTATGTTTACATAATCTGCGGTGCCTGTGCAAGTTTGGTAGGCCTTAAACCACAGGTACATGGCGACTTCTGAGGTGTTTGGTCTTAAATACAGCAGGAAGGAGTATACATGTACATGATATACATTCGGTTAACGAATAAGAATTTTTACGCCGCAAAAGCACAAACACTCTGTCTAACATGCTTAAACATGTGATGCCGTCACTGGCAAACATGTGGGTGATTCTTTTTCCCTGTAATTTTATTGCTTGGCTTTAGAGGGCAGTAAATACACAAAAAAACCACCTGCGCTGATAATTTACAGACATTATGTTGTTTAATCCGAAATCGTATTGCTAATCGATGGGCACAAACGATGGAATTGTGGGCTATTGCAAATAAACATACACAACATCCTAGTATACATGTCTGACATGAACAGCACGCCCCACATTGCATAGACACAGCAGATGCAGGTGAGCAGTGTTTCAACGGGGCTTGTGCCCTTGTCCTGCATTCTGTTTCGTATCTGCATGTCTGCGCTAACATGGTGTAGTCAGTAGGAAAGTTGCAGAAAATTGGGAACCTGCCCAGTACCTTTTTCTGGCATTGTTCAGAGGCTGCTTTTGCTACACCACTGAAACAAATGGCAGCGTGCAGCACCTTGTGACTGGTTCAGGTGGTGCAGGCAAATCAAACAGACCTCATATAGTGATGCATTGTAGTTTTGTGTGTAACATATCATGTTTATTTACCTTTGTAATCTTTAAATTTTGCAGTCCTCTAAACCTAGAGCATGTTCTATTCAACATCTATTGTTTTAGCTTAATCTTAGAAGTTCCTATATCTTTTACTAAAATCTTGCAGTCTTTTCAGTTGCAGTGAAAGATTAATTCGAGGGTCTGATGAAATTTCGTCTGGTTGGGAAGAATGATGGCAAGAACAGGAAACAGTAAAAACAGAAGATTGATTGCGTCAAAAGTACTGCAGTCTGTTGTGTGGTATGGTTAAGTTATACTTTTATCTACATGCATGTAGGAACCATCAAGTACCCAGCAGACAACATTGCCAAAGAACGAACGCATGATCTAACATTTCAACAAATGGCTGAAGCTGCATCATAGGGGACATCAATCAGTGGCATCAAAGGGCCGTCTCTTCTCATCAACCTAGGACACTTCGATATAATTTGGGGTTTTACTCCTGTTTATATGCACTGTGTGTTGCTTGGAGTGACTCGGCAGCTCACTGATCTGTGGCTGACAGATGTCAATGAGCCATATTATATTGGGGCATTACAGGTTTTGGAACTGCTGGACAACCGCCTCCAGAGTCTAAAGCCGTCACTCTGCTTTGTTCGCCTTCAGCGTTCTTTGACTTTGAGAAAGTATTGGAAAACTACAGAATGGCAACACTGGCTTTTGTATTTTGCACTTCCATGCCTTCAAGGAATTTCGCCATCAGAATATACGAAACATTTCTCACTTGTAAAAGGCATTTTCCTCTTGCTGAAGGACTGTGTGTCTTCAAGAGATGTCACGGAAAGCACACATTGCCTAGCGAGATTTGTTGTACACTGTTACGGCTGGCGTCTAGCACCTCGTGCTGAAAGGACTTTCACCCACTATGCCTCGTCGAAATGAAGCGTGACTTCTCCTGTTACGATTGGCGTCTAGTACCTCGTGCAGAAAGGACTTTCATCCACCATGCCTCGCTGAAATAAAGCGTGACTTCCTAATTCGCCATGGTCATCTCGAGTGTCTGCCGGTCTGGAGGAAGCCCCGCAGTGTTTACAGGCCTCTTTTGTGTGTGTGTGCGACTTTAGAGGGACCCTTTCCTCGAAGTGTCAAGCTCTACAGGGGAACTTCCGCGAACCAGCAACGCCCAAAAGAGAAGGACAAGCGCCTGCAATTCCCGGACCTGAGGCTTGGTATAACCGGAGGCAGGACGCCCTTATCCTTGCAGCAGGCTCGGTATAACCAGAGGCTCGGTATAACCGGAGGAGGGGCCTCTTTCCGCGAATCAGACTCTGTGCCGGTCACGTGACATCGACGGAAGCAAGATCCCTCCCACGATTGTAGAGAGCATATTTAAAGGGCTCCGAAATGTACCTTTTTAGATCACTTCATTCTCGTCTCTTCATCTTTCATCAACCTTTGAATAAACCGTGCAAGTTTCGCACGAGAAATCGTCTCGTCCTTGCCCGGTCGCCATGGTCTACCGGATGCCTGTAGCCCGCCGACAACGCCACGCTACCCAATAATAACGTCTGTCGAGCTTCGATAGGCAGGCGTCGCTACAACTCGGCAGCAGTGCGATACGCTACCCTGGAGTACGCAACAAGACACACAGTTTCTGTACAGCAAGACGCAGATTCTTCTTTGTTCTTTAGTCATCAATTGCTCCGCAGTGCCCAAAGGCGTTACAGCAGGGGGGTTACAACATGGAATAAAATACATCTTCATTCACACAATGCACTTGCTTTTCAGTCAGCCCATTCCACTGTTGAATTGTTCGAACAAAAATTGAATTGGCATACATGTTTGTCTTGGCAGGGTACTCGAGGATTTTGCAACTATGATCAGTTCGTTTTGAAATGTAATGAGGTTTCCGTAGGTAAATTTCCCTATTCCAGTTTTATTATAGTGAATCGAATATAGGAATTTTAATCTCAGTTTATTGCGGCGGGCAGAAAGAGATTCCCATCCTAGCTCAGCCTTCATTGCAGTTGCAGCTCTCCCTCCTTCCGTACCACCACAAGACGAACCTGGCAGCACGGTTTTGTATTTTTGCTAGAGCGGCAATGAAGGTTACCTCGTGGGGGTCCCACACAACACAGCCATATTCTGAGAGCGGTCGACCACAAGTTGTATATGCGATACGTTTTAAATTTGCATGTGAACATCGCAGGTTTCTCTGAATGAAATTCAAAGCTTTACCAGCTTTGGCTATGATACTGTCTACCTGAGGTTTGCACGGACATTCAGACGACTGTAGCACACCTAGCTACTTATTCGTACTGCCTTGCTTCAATAGTACATTGTTCAGATAATACCGTGACTGAATTGGTTTCTTCTTTTTAGTAAATGAGAGATGTACACACTTGATTATGTTCAGTCATATTCCATTTAGTACACCAATCATGAATAAGTGGTAAGTCGTTCTGAAGTTCAATTGCATCATTGTGATGGGCATTCTTTTTGTACACAACACAGTCATCCGCAAACAACCGTATAGAAGATGAAATTCCGGCAGAAATATCATTATTGTACAACAAATGTAATAGCGAACCGAGAACGGAACCCTGTGGGACTCCTGACGTAACATCTGCATATTGGGAGCATTTTCCATTCAGTATTACACATTGCATTCTTTGGGAAAGGTAACATTCAATCCATTTAAAAACAGTTGCATCAATGTTTAGGGTATTAAGCTTAAACAATAAGAGTGAATGCGACACCGTGTCGAAGGCTTTCCGAAAATCCAGGAACACACCGTCTACCTGTCCTCCTGCATCTACGCTGGATATTATGGCATGATAAAACTCAACTAGTTGTGTTGTGCAAGATAGTCCCCTACGAAATCCATGCTGCTCGTTAATTAGTACCTTATGCTTACTTAAATGATTTAGTATCTGTTTATATAAAATATGTTCAAGTATTTTACACGAGACAGACGTAAGTGATATTGGCCTGTAGTTACCATCGTCTTTTTTGGACCCACCTTTATGTATCGGAACAACGTGTGCAATTTTCCAGTCATGTGGTAAAATACCTGTCGATAAAGATTCTTCAAAAATTAAATAAAGGTACATAGAAATTGGCCCCGCGCAACGTGGGGAAATTGCATCCGGACCACTAGATTTACTCTCATCAATATGCTTCAGTAGTTTTTCAATTCCATTAACACTGAGCTCAACAGGAAGCATAGGCGAAATATTCATTGTAGGTGGATGAATATGACAGGTGTGGTTGGGTAAGAATACCGAATGAAAAAGTTGTGTAGGCACGCAGCTTTATCGCTGTCTTCCGTAATTATCTTACCATTATAATTTAACTCCTGTAATTCGAAGAAATCTGAACCACACTGCTTTAGGTACTTCCAAAACATTTTAGGGTTTGATCTCATTTTGTTGCCCAGCTTGGTGAAGTAGTCATCTTTAGCTTTCCCTATTTTTAGCTTATATTCGCTGTAATCGTTCGTAGTTTTGAAACATGAGCAGCTGATTTGCTTTTCTTGAATGCGTTAAATGCCCTCTTCCTTTTCTTGATAAGCTTTAGTATATGTGTTGTTACCCATGGCTGTTTGTGCTTTTTAAGCCGTGAAGAATCAACATTGGGGATATGTACACTTACCAGCTCGAGTAACATATTCTTAAAATTGTCGCACATATCGTGCACATTACGCTCCTCAGATAACCACTCGAAAACAGAAACGAAATTACGAAGTTTCTCAGAAATTGCATCGTAGTCACCCTTCTCATAAAAGTAGATCTTTCTACTCGTAGATAACTTCGCACGGTTTTTTTCTTTACGGATACCGGCAACAGCCAGATGGTCGCTAATTCCCGGAATGACAGTCATATTTCTTACGAAATCGGGCGAGTTACAAAACAGCAAGTCTAACACAGCGTAATTGCGAGTAGGATCGGTAACGTACTGCGTCAGACCAAACGTGTCTACGATATTTTTCACCGCAAGGCTCATGCGCCCGCCAGAACTTATACACGTATCATTGCACCAAGATAATCCAGGCAGATTGAAATCCCCCCCAAGAAGCATCGTCAGAGCTGACGCCTCGGTGAGAATTTCATATAATGTTTGCACTATGCTGATATCTGAGCTGGGCGAGCCATAAACCGCTCCAACAGTGAACGTGAAATTATCATATAGGACCATCTTGCACCATACAGACTCCAGTGCATTGCACTTGTAATCGATTGCTGAAGACTGTAGTGATGAATGACCAAGCAAAAAGACACCCCCACCTGCAGCGGGCCTATCGTTGCGATAAACGACGTAGTTTTCTGGAACCACCTCACTATCAGCAATTGAAGGCTTTAACCAAGATTCGGGGCCAAGCACTATGTCAGCGTCAACACTTTCTATCAACCCAGAAAGCTCGGCTGTCTTGTTAACTACGCTTCGGCAGTTCACGATGACAGCAACGAGTCCTCGACATTGGTACTTCTGCTTTTTTCTGGTCTGTCACTGCCTACGCAATCGGACAACCTCTTCCTTGTCTTCATCCCACCTGAAAGCCCTGCCGTTGATAATCAGTCCGTCAAAATTCAGTTTCACTTTATTGTTCTTATCCTCTCTTTTCGCCTTGGCGTATTCCCATAACTTCTTCCTAGTACTTATTGTTTTAGGTGAGTAATCTTCGCCTACACTGTACTGCGAATCCTTAAATTTTTTAGCATTAAGAAGCACTGCCTGACGCACTTTGTACAAGGAAAATTTAACAATAATCGGTCTTTTTCTATTTTCTTTATAGCGTCCTAAGCGGTGTGGCCTTTCCAGAGACCCGAGTTCGATTCCAAGGGTCGTTTTGCAAATATTCTTTACCATAGCTTCGGATTCATCCCATGATTCTGAGGGATGAGGATGATTCTTCAACACCATAGAAAACAAGATTTTTTCGGCAACTCCTGTTCTCTAGGTCGTTTCTTTTCTTCTGCCAATCTTTTACCTGTTGCATGAAATGCCGTATTATAGCTGCCTGTTCTGTAGCAATCATACTGATGTCCTTTATATGGTTGTGAGTTTGGCTAAGATTATTTTTCACTTCCATCAGTACGTTCTCATTCCCTTCGAGCCTGGCTTCGATGCCGTTTAACTTTGAAATTAAAGGTTCTTGCTCACTGTCTTTAATATGTATCTTTTAATATGCATATGACTTTTAATATGCATCAAATCATGCACTTGCCAGAGTGTAGTTCTTCAGGGTCCACTTTGGGCACATTCGGGCTTTGCATTTGAAACAAACCTTGGTAAGCTCAAGGAGCTAGTGACACCAGCCAAAGGTGTTTCATTGCAAATTGTTGAACGTTTGCTGATGAGTAGCAGCAGCAAAGAACTAGAAGCATTCGACACCATGCAAACACCGAAATTCACGTCAAAAGCTAAGAAAGCCTCATGCTAGAACGCAGTGCTGCAGTTAGGCAAACCACGAGAACTGCGTGAACCACTTCTTGGCTTTGGTAAATCTAAGCTTCGTGATATTGTAAGTGTTGCTATTTTTGAACTCGACAGAGTTGAAGTCTGTGGGTATGTGTTCCACAGTGAACAGTACAGCAGGCCACACAAGACAGATTCCACAGCGCTCATGACCTCATAGAGTTTGTTTGTAAAGATTGAGCACATGGTGTCCTTTAAGGACACATCAGCTAACCTACGGTATTTTGTAGTATGCAAACTATTTCTAGTAACGCCAGCACTCATGACTGCACATATCTTGAAAGCACACCAGCTGCCCCAGAAGGGCCTTGTAGAAATACTCCCAGGGCCTTGCCATATATATATATTCGAGAAGAAAATGGGTTAACCGAGGGGCCCGATATTTATTAGTCATATTATAAGAAGCCAACAAACACTGACACCAAGGACAACATAGGGGAAATTACTTGTGCTTAATAAATTAAATAAAGCAACGATAAATTAATGGAAATTAAAGTGGATGAAAAAAAAACTTGCCGCAGGTGGGAACCGAACTCACAACCTTCGCATTTCGCGTGCGATGCTCAACATGTTGTCCTTGGTGTCAGTGTTTGTTGGCTTCGTATAATAGGACTATATATATATATATATATATATATATATATATATATATATATATATATATGGACTTTAGGGACAAAACCTATTTTGTAAAAGTACTGCGAAAGGCTTTGCATGTAAGTGAGTGATCACTTGTTTTTTTTACATGCTACTGGCCTCCGTCTACCACCCTTTGCTATAATCTTCATGATGCCTTAAACATAATATATATTTTGTGTAACATATGTGTCAAAGAAAATTTTTTTAATCATGCAAAGTTCGTAATAACACCAAAGACTTGGTCAGCTATAAAATTGCTTCTGGCACATTCAAAAAATATTTATGGGATGCTAATTACCAGTAGTTTAACCTTGCAATGCCAAGCATATCACGTTTGCTATGCTTCAATATTCAAATTTAAGCATTACAAACTTAGTGCATAGCCTATTCTAGCATTTTTGATGTGCTGGAGTGAGTTTTCACTTGTATATATTTCAATTAATTATTAAGTAATTACTATAGCAACTCAGATGTTGCTCAAATAACATTTATTTATTTCGCTCAAATGTATTCTCTATGGCCAGAAACAAAGCTGCCCAAGTTTTCGCTTTGTTTGGACATTACGAGGTTAATGAATCAGCTGTCTGTGATCAAGAGAAATCCTAAGAAGTTTTGCAGTGTTGCAATATTTATTTTTATGGATTTTTCGACATCATTGACATCATGTGGACCTGATGGTACAAACACAAAACTGCATAAAAATACAAATACTCCCTCAGTTATCAAGTGTTCAATCTCAAGAATGGTGGTTTAGGCAAGGCAGTGTTTCGGGATGTTCTTTTGAGATTAACACAGCTCTAACTGAAGGAAAAATAGGGAAAAAATGGGAGAACTGTTTATTACATGATACCTGTGAATTGCTTTTATAATAAGTGTGCAAAGCGAAAACTACTCATACAACACTTTCTGACAGACCAAGAAATATCAACTCCTTGCATAATAAAGGCGCAGCCGGCAAGCTCACACGCCATTCTGAATCATGCTATGGCTTCTGCTTTTGTAATCTCGCTTGTAAGCCGATCGTAACTATTATAAACACGGGATCTGCTGAAGTCGTTTGTTCAGGCACAAGTCTTGCATCATGCAAAAAATCAGTTTTTGTTGGTCTTTTGTCACATGATCTGATCTTGTTCACTCAGTATAAAAGCACTTTACAAGTGACAAGTAATAAAATGTTCAAAGTTAAGCTCACCTCTTCTTTTTCTTAATTTGCATATTTTTCCTTCAATCATTCTGAGTTCCACTAGTGTAAAAAACACTTTGGCATGGCAAGCTACCTAGAGAGTGAAAGAAATGTTGCACGATTCCACGCCATAAATGTCACGAAAACACTCAGCAGCTAACCGTTGTCCCATCTAGTTGTTTCCATTAAAATTTGAGCGTTCAAGCTGTTCGATAAATAATCGTGTAGATTTTCTGCATTTACTTTCTTGAGTCTTCTCCCCTTGACTCCGTCCCGCCATGACTTTTGAAAGTATTTCTTGATGGCTTTGACATAGACCTTACGCTCTTATGCTTTTGCAAAGCAGTTGTCAGAACTGTTTGCTTTAGAATGTGGGTAGCCAGAACATTGACCATTCAAACTGTTTACAGTATGTGCGTCCTAATAGTCATTACTTTTCCTTGTTTTCCCTCCACCCTACCCTGAGACTCTGGTTGTGCCCGTGTTATTTTTGACGTGCATAAGATTTGCCTGGCAACTCCACATCATCAATTTGCTGGTGATTGCATACCAGAACAAGCAATATGAAAAACTTACCTTAATATTATTTCTAAATGATTATAAGTGAAAGATGGCCACACAGATAAATGCAAAATGTGACTTTTATGTTGAAGCACATTGTCCTCTTATTCTGTAGTATACAACAATGCCCAATTCTTTTGTTATATCGTAAATGTCCTGCATTAAATCTAACATCCAGCCTCTCCTGGCATGGGCAGGCCACATCTATTTTTGCCAACACTAATAGGATGCATGGTTCCATAAATTATTTCATGGCACCTGTATCCACCAGCACTTGAGTTGCATCCGCATACAGCATTTGTATGCTTGAAAATTGAAATTGAGTGTATAACTATGGGTGCCCCATTCTTCCCATTATTGCTCTTGAAGCTGTGCAGAGCCGCGATGCTTGATTATTCTTGTATATAACTGTTCATCCCATGCAACATACATGGATTTCACAGTGAATTAATTGCATATGTTAGGTTGCTGACATGCCTATATTTTCCATGCAGTAAATCAAATTAATTCATTTCTGGAAAATATGCACTGCAACTGCCTTGCGTCATATATAGCAGCAATCAACACTGTTTAGGTATTTAAGAACAAATTACTTAGGCTTTTGGAATGTGATGCGAGCTATAAGTTTTGTCCCTTTCTTTGTATCCTTATTTACTAGCTACTTAGGTATTTTGCCATAATGTCTCACATCACTAATGTGCACATTACATACATTTAAACAGTAATGGAGTAGAAAAGAAAGTTGTGTAATAAACTTGTTTATCATGTTTCAATGCCACTTAACACTTATCTCAAGACATTTGAATGTTTATTTGGTGCTGTTTCCTTGTAATCCGAATCCGACCTTGTAATTATGTGTTGTGCTAAAGTGACCGCAACAGAGTCTATGCCATCCGGCTCATGAGGGTGCAGAAAGAAATAAAGAAATCTTGCATTGGTCAAAAACCATTTGTTAAAATTTTCCACTGTTGTTTTCCTGTCCGACTTATTTTGCCTCATACTATTTGTAAGCAAATGCATTTTGTGTGCCTGTACAACTAGTGCATGCATCCCATTTAGATTTATATGTGGTCTTTTCATGGCCTACAAAAAAGCAGTTGCATCCAGTTTTGGTGTCTCCTAAGTGAATGAATATTGCTTTCCATTTGAAAGCTCAAATGGCATGTCATGCTTTAATAAGTCCACCTGTGCTTGTAACGACCAGCCATACACACACTTCTTCGAAATAGGTTTAAGTTCATTTTCCAAACTGAATTACTGAGTATAAGTAAGACTAGCTGCTCCTGTCTTTGCAAGCACTGCATGCTACTTGCTTTCGGTTAAACTACTGATCACCATTCCATTTGGATCCTAACTGGAACCAGCTGCTACTGGTACAACTGGCCAATGTTTCAGTTGAGTGTTAACTGGGACCAGTTGCTACTGATACGACTGGTGATGGTTCCAGTTGGAACGCAATTGGAACCAGTTGATCCCTGTACAACTGGTCAAATTTCCAGTTGGATCCCAACTGGGTCCAGTCACTCCCCCTGTAACTGGAAATAGTTCCAGTTGGATCCCAACTGGAGCCATTTGCTACCCAGTTGGTTTCCAACTGGGACCAGTTGTATTTGGAGAGATTGGATGCGCTTTGTAGATGATCACAAGGAAGAAGACGGGACAGGCGCAAACTAACAACTGAGGTATCCAACTGAGGAAACCAACTCAGAACCAGTTGGTTTCCAGCTTAGACCAGTTGGCCCCAGCTGAGACCACTTGGATCTCAGTTGGAAATTTTCACTCGGGTGGTTTCTGAAGGTGCTCTACAAATCTGCGCATCATACTTGGGGTCCTAGCAGCCAATAATGAGAAAGTTGGGTAATTAAACTTAATTATTTAGTGAGGTATGGGGAAAACAAAAAAATTTCTGAGTTGCTATAGGCTACTGCGAATAGTATGCGTTCGGTTCAATTCACTTCCGATGCGCCTCACATTTTTAAATTCTTGGCTCAAGTTACGTGGGACAGCCTGTATATCAGCGACTGGTAAAATCCACAAGGCGAAAGGCAGGCCCAGATATAAGGATCAGATGTTCGCGCGAGAAAGACCGCTGGCATTTTTTCGCGGCTCCGCGACTGACGCGACCGTAGTAAACATGGCGTGGCTGCCCCGGCGACGCTGTTGCTATTGTCACGTGGTGGTGATGTTGAATAACACAGTAGCAATACTGCGAACGACAAAACTAACTTTTATTGGGCGAACCTGTGCCCACAAAACAGGCTACACTTATAGCACAACGATAGCGGCGAACACGCTCGGCGATCGTCGAAAATCTGATCATCGGGTCAAGCGCATCGGCTTTTATACAGCAGTCATCGAATGCCGGTTCCGCATTTCGAGTGTCTTCTCAATGCTGGTGGCCTCGCGAAGGAACTCTTCTACGGTCGTCGGTGGGCTTCGTATCATTGTGCCGAAAAGTTCCTCCTTTACACCACGCATCAGCAGGCGGACTTTCTTCTCCTCAGACATTTCCGGGTCGGCATGGCGGAACAGACGGTTCATTTCCTCAGTGAAGATCGCGATCGTCTCATTCGGCAGCTGTGCTCAGGTCTCCAGTAGAGCTTGGGCTCGCTCTTTTCGCACGACGCTTGTAAATGTTTGCAGAAAGCCGCTTCGGAACAGGTCCCACGTCGTCAAGGTGGCTTCTCGATTTTCGAACCACGTTCTGGCGGCGTCCTCCAATGCGAAATAAACATGTCGCAGCTTGTCGTCGCTTGCCCAGCTGTTAAACGTAGCGACCCTCTCATACGTTTCCAGCCAGCTTTCCGGGTCCTCAAATGTGGAACCGCGGAACGTCGGTGGTTCTCTGGGCTGCTGCAGCACGATGGGGGACGCTGGGGCTGCCATTGGAGTTGCGTTGGACACAATCTTCTTGGTCTCAGGTAGAAGTCTGTGCTCCGGGGGCAGCTGTTGAAGACTGCGGCTTGCTCGATATTGCGGGACGGCGCTGGTGTTGTCTTTGCGGTCCGGGCTTGAATTACGGCTTGTCGGAGGCGTCCGGTACATGAACGTAAAGCACCTCCACCAGATGTCACGTGGTGGTGACGTTGAATAACACAGTAGCAATACTGCGAACGACAAAACTAACTTTTATTGGGCGAACCTGTGCCCACAAAACAGGCTACACTTATAGCACAACGATAGCGGCGAACACGCTCGGCGATCGTCGAAAATCTGATCATCGGGTTAAGCGCGTCGGCTTTTGTACAGCAGTCATCGAATGTTCCAGACTAATCGTTGGGACCCGCATGCCTTCTACAAAGTTCTACACCATTCGTGTCAAGCGATGAAATCAGATAACACAAGGTTCGGTGAAAACAGACAGCGGTGTTGGAATCGCACCGCTGGCCCGAGTTGTTGGGGTCACGGTGCTGACGCCCGTTATTGCCAATGGGTCGCAAGCCCCAAGGGTAGCGTTGGCCTGGCGGCCTGGGGCACTGGAAGCATCCGAAGGTCCCGGCAAAGCAAGAGAAGACTGGTAACAAAACAACTTGTTTATTCTAACATAGCAAAAGAGCGGCCGGTCAGGTCGACCGAAGTGGAGAGACGGGAGAGCACGTAACTCAACAGTACAAATCGGAGCCTCTCTCCTGGCGTCCGGGGGCAGCTGCTCTTATACTCTCGGCGTCGCGGTCCAAAAGGGAAGGAGGGAAGGTCACGGGATGAAGGTCACGGGACGGCGGAGCATGAGCCCACGACGGCGCGAACTGTCGGGCCGAGAGACCTGCTGAACCGAGTGTAGTGACGCATCGCCAACCCTCACCCACACGACGGCGCGAACAGTTGAGCCGAGAGACGTCCAGGCTCCTCATTCGGGGAACTCCGCTCCCCGGCTGCCGCGCTTTGACAAGCGAGGGCACACACACACACACGCACACACGAAGACACGTGGCACTGAAACACGCCTGGACACGCTTGGCGGGTAGGCGTTGCGGCGGCGTCGAACAGGCCAAAATGTCCGCCGTTTTGAACAAAGCCCCGGCGTCCGTTGCATCCGCGCCGGCATTACCGCGCGTTGTAGGCGAAACGTAACAGACCGCCCCGCCGGGGGAAGGAGATCCCGATGGTCAGGGGACTGCATCCGCTGTCCGGAGGGATGTCGCTCGATGATGCTCATAACCGAAGTTGGGCGTCCTTGGGCGTTTCTTGAGCGCAGCGCACAGAGAAGGCCTCGTTCTCACGTTCAGGTGCACACAGGACACTGCAAAGTGACTTCGGGAGAGTTGACATTTTTGTTCTCGTTTCCGGCAAGCGTTAGAACCACGCCAAAAGTCAACCGCTCAGTTAGCAAGCACGGCACAACCCTCACTAAGCCCTGCCAGGCTCTTTCCCCTTTTATACTGCTGCCTAGTTCCTTACAGTAGTTTAGCAGCACTCAGAACGCGTCCACAAATCGGAAAAATTGCACTAAAAAGCACATCATCACTTTGAAACACTACACAAAAGCAATAAGTTAAAAAAAAATCCTGCCTCAGGAAGAAAAACATCAGTAACAAGCAATTTTGAGGCTGATTCCCACGTTAGGGGCTTCGACTTAAGCCATCGGCGTTACCGTTGAGACTCCCCTTTTTGTAACGCACCTCAAAGGAATATTGTTGCAAAGCGAGGCTCCAGCGCAGGAGGCGGCCATTTTTGGGAGAGATGGTCTGCAGCCATTGGAGAGGGCAGTGATCCGTCTCAATGATAAACCTCGAGCCAGCTAGGTAACATGACAATTTCTGAACGGCCCACACGATACACGCACACTCTTTCTCGGTGGCGCTATACGCCTGCTCACGACTGGTCAGCTTACGACTAGCATACAGGACGGGGTGTTCTACTTCTCCATTTTCCCGTTGGCACAGTACAACGCCCATGCCTCGCTCACTAGCATCACACTGAACAACGAACCCTTTTGTGTAGTCGGGCGATCGTAGCACAGGCTGGCTTGTTAGGGCGCTTTTTAGGGCGCTAAAAGCTCTTTCCTTCGTCTCATCCCAGACGACTGTTTGCGGCTCTGTCTTTCTTAGAGCATCCGTCAAGGGAGCCGCGATATCCGAGTACCTGGGGATGTACCTCTGATAGTAGCCGGCGACACCTAAGAACGACCGAATATCGGTCTTCGTGCGCGGTTGCGGGAAGTCTCGCACAGCGGCCACCTTTATTTCAGAGGGGCGGCGACGACCCCGACCAATCACGTGTCCGAGGTAGACAACCTCGGCCTGTGCTAACTGGCACTTGGGAGCCTTGACTGTCAAGCCCGCATCGCGCAGGCGGGTTAGCACTGCCCGCAAGTGCGCCATATGCTCAGGCCAGGATGCGGAGAATATCGCTACGTCGTCTAGATACGGTAAAGCGAATTCTTGCTGTCCCCGCAACACTTTATCCATGAGGCTTGAAAAGCAGTATGGCGCGTTCTTCAAACCAAAACTCAAAACTTTAGGACGGAATGTCCCCATTGGTGAAATGAACGCCGCATACCTACTAGCCTCTTCTGTAAGTGGAACCTGCCAATAACCCCTGACAAGATCTAGGGTGGAAATAAACTGAGCGCTACTCACCCTCTCAAGGCGCTCCTCGATGTTAGGGATCGGATAAATTTGATCCTTAGTGATGGAATTAAGCCTGCGGTAGTCGACGCAAGGACGAGGTTCCTTGCCCGGTACCTCAACTAAAATCAAAGGGGAGGTATAATCACTCTCACCCGCTTCAATAACACCGAGCTGTAGCATTTTCTTTACCTCAGCCTCCATAATATCGCTCTGGCGGGGTGACACCCGGCACGCCTTGGATCGTACTGGCTCTGGGGAGGTAAGTTCTATGTCATGAGTAAGGACAGAAGTCCTACCAGGCCTCTCAGAGAACAGACCTTGAAACTCTTGTAAGAGCTGGTGTAGTTCGGTTTTCTGCTCAGGCGACAGCGATGCTTTACTTATTAAGTCACTAATGACTTGATCGGTGTCTTTCCTGTTCGTCACTGAGCCTAGTCCCGGAAGCTCGACCGGAAGCTCTTCTAACTTTCCCGCATCGGGATTTTCCTCTCCAGTATCTGGTGCTTTTAACGCTACAGGCTCAGTTTTATCCCGTTCGGGCGTGCTCTGAATACCAGCTTGCTGCGCCTCTGACCCTTTCTCATCGTTCAACAACGTCGGCCCCGCAACTACCGCCTTTGCAGCGAGCTCCCGAACCTTCGATATGGTTAAGGCCTGAACGCTAGCCTCACCAAACAAAAGCCCCTTCTCGCGCAGGAGGTGATCGGACCTGTTCGAAAATAGGTACGGGTACTGGGGGGGCAGCATAGATGACACTGCAGCCTCCGTCTCAAGTGCTCCGAAAGGTCCTTCAATAAGCACTTTTGCTACCGGCAGACACACGCTATGAGCTTCCACTGCTTGCTTGATCCATGCGCACTCGCCCGTGAACATATCGGGTTCTACGTAAGAGGGGTGAACTACATCCATTGTAGCTGCGGAATCGCGAAGCACTCGGCACTCTTTCCCGTTCACGAGGAGGTCTCGCATGTAAGGCTCGAGAAGCTTCATGTTCTCGTCAGTGCTGCATATAGACAAAAACACGACTTGTGTTTTTGTTTCTGGACACTGCGCCGAAAAGTGACCCGGCTTCTGGCACGTATAACAAACGCGCGCTTGCCTCATCTCGAACCGCTTTCTGCGTTCGGCTTCGGTTGCCGCCGTCTCCTTACGTTCGGTCGGACTGCTTTCACTCGCATCCGCACTACGTGTGTCCCCCTTTGCTCTCATGGGTGTGAACTTCGGCCTCTCAAACTTGGAGCCAAATTCACCCTTTTGACCGTCCTTAGCTCCGCGAGCCCGACGCGTCACAAACTCCTCGGCTAACTCAGCGGCTCTAGCCACCGTACTAACGTCTGGCCTATCCAAGACCCAGTACCGCACGTTCTCAGGTAACCGACTATAAAACTGTTCTAGCCCGAAACACTGCAGAACTTTCTCGTGGTCACCAAACGCTTTCTCTTCTTTGAGCCACTCCTGCATGTTTGACATAAGCCTGTAGGCAAACTCTGTATATGACTCACTTTTGCCTTTCTCATTTTCCCGAAACTTCCGACGGAACGCCTCCGCTGACAGCCGGTATTTTTTTAGCAGACTCGATTTCACTTTGTCGAAATCCTCTGCCTCCTCTCTCTCCAAGCGAGCGACTACGTCGGCCGCCTCGCCGGGTAGCAAAGTGAGCAAGCGCTGTGGCCACGTTTCCCGAGAGAACCCCTGCTTCTCGCACGTTCGCTCAAAGTTAACCAGGAACAAACCAATGTCCTCTCCAAGCTTAAACGGCCGCATCAGGTCAGTCATTTTGAACAATACTCGTTCTCCTGCACCGTGTGCCTGACTTCCATTACGAGCGCGTTCCATCTCTAACTCGAGACGCTTCATTTCCAAAGCGTGTTCGCGCTCTTCTTTTTCTTTCTGTTCTTTTCGTTCACGCTCATCTTTCTCTTTCTGTTCTTTAAGTTCGCGCTCCTGTTTCTCTTTTTGCTCTTTAAGTTCGCGCTCCTGTCTTTTTGCCGTCTCCCTCTCCTCAATGGTCTCAAGGCATTCCGACAGCTCGTCATCCTCAGCTTCTAACTCAAGAATAGCCCTTAGCAGTTCTGGTTTTCTGAGTTTGTCTGAGACATCCAGACCCAACTCTCTCGCAAGCTCCAGCAATTTCGGTTTGCGCAACGACTTCAAATCCATGGCTGCTCTGAATGCTGCTTTCTCTACTGCCTACTATTGTCTTGCCGCAAACTAACCCGGTAGCAACGACAACCACAATTACCAGCTCTGTTTCTAACACTAACAAAAGCCTGGCAAAACTCAGAAGAAGAAAGTCCCGCACTCACCAAACCTCGCAGCCAAGACTTCAGCGCAGTCGTTCCGCTGCAGGCAACCAGTCATCACACAGGGCTCGTTGCGCTGCTCCCGGATGGTCGTTGTGCTGCTCAGCATACAGTCAACCGCATCTCTTCGCCGCAGGCCTCCGTTGTCGCGATCTCACCGCTGGCAACCAGTTGTTGGAATCGCACCGCTGGCCCGAGTTGTTGGGGTCACGGTGCTGACGCCCGTTATTGCCAATGGGTCGCAAGCCCCAAGGGTAGCGTTGGCCTGGCGGCCTGGGGCACTGGAAGCATCCGAAGGTCCCGGCAAAGCAAGAGAAGACTGGTAACAAAACAACTTGTTTATTCTAACATAGCAAAAGAGCGGCCGGTCAGGTCGACCGAAGTGGAGAGACGGGAGAGCACGTAACTCAACAGTACAAATCGGAGCCTCTCTCCTGGCGTCCGGGGGCAGCTGCTCTTATACTCTCGGCGTCGCGGTCCAAAAGGGAAGGAGGGAAGGTCACGGGATGAAGGTCACGGGACGGCGGAGCATGAGCCCACGACGGCGCGAACTGTCGGGCCGAGAGACCTGCTGAACCGAGTGTAGTGACGCATCGCCAACCCTCACCCACACGACGGCGCGAACAGTTGAGCCGAGAGACGTCCAGGCTCCTCATTCGGGGAACTCCGCTCCCCGGCTGCCGCGCTTTGACAAGCGAGGGCACACACACACACACGCACACACGAAGACACGTGGCACTGAAACACGCCTGGACACGCTTGGCGGGTAGGCGTTGCGGCGGCGTCGAACAGGCCAAAATGTCCGCCGTTTTGAACAAAGCCCCGGCGTCCGTTGCATCCGCGCCGGCATTACCGCGCGTTGTAGGCGAAACGTAACAGCGGATAGAAGCATCGATAACTTTCCAGAAACTTCGGATACATGCAGGCGCGTCCCGCGCAGTGCGATAACATTTGTTAGGCGGCAAAACGTGTCGCCCGATAAAGACAAGTACACGTGTCACTATGGTGTACTGGAATAGGGCAGTGTTTCGTCCGGCGACGAAAACGTGCCTCTTTTTGCGAGGATGGCCGGGGGTGCTGGAGCACGCTGGTCTACTGCAGCGCCACCTGTCGCTGCAGCTTGGAGTCAATGCTGGCAAAAGGAAAAATAATGGCGCAACAAAGGACCTCCGGGATTGGTAGTTATTATTGCCGCGGAGGTCATTCACGCACGTACGGAGCTCGCTGATTGCTTGCTGGGGTTTTTCCTGTCGCATTCGCACATTCTTTACGTGCATGGGAAGCGCTAAATTTCTAAATATCTTTGTGTGTGTGTGTGTGTCTGTGTGTGTGCGCGTGCGCGCACGCGCGTTTGTGTGCTTGTGTTCTTCAGTGAAACCTGGCGACCGCCTTTTTGGCTGATGCAACATGAAAGGAATCCCATGCAACCCACCAGGCGCAGTGCAGGTGCTCCTTCCGGGCTTCTTATCGTCGTGTGTTTCGAAATACTAAAAAGATATGCGTACTTACCGAGTGTTTCTCTTCTGCAACCGAAGCGCTGAACAGACAATCAGTAATACTGCATGATCTGTGGTTGGAAACGTGCAAGCTTAGACGCCGTTTTGATGTATCCTAACAGTTTGTAGTGTTTATTCTTTGTGAATTATATTAATTTCAATTGTTTTGAGAGCGTTTTCGTTTATAAATGCCGAAAGTTTTGCACAACATGTTTAAATTTCGCGCGCTAGGCACGGCGGTCGATCGCAGCGCTCTGCTGGTGGCACCATCGCAGAAGTGTCCCCGGTTCTCCCATTGTTTTGCTGTATGGACGACACACTACCCCATTCGGCTACACCATACTGTCGCCGCCTCGCGGATCGAGTTCAGTGCATATCTCCTGTAGAAAACTGCACTTGGTGCTTTTCAAATTTTTGGACGTAATGAAAAACGAGAATTTGTGCTACTTTATTATCACGCACTATAAAATGTGCCGACCAGAGTATGCGATACATATAGTGTACGGGGAAACAAAATTTAATTATATTTATGCAGCACGTTTGGACAGACGTGGGCAGACGGAACAGCAGTGCAGAGCAGTTTCTCGCCGTCCGCTTCGAGCAGTCAGAATCATGACTTCGTAAGTTCTGTAGTTACTCCACTGCTCCTCTACGATGTAAGTGTTCAGTACGTAAGTGTTCACTGATTACTGTTTGAGCGGAGGAAGCGGGCGCAAAGGGCGGAAAACGTTTAATTGGGCAGAATTACAAAGTACGGTCTCATTGTACGAGGCTGAGAAACCTCTGCTCTCCGCTCTTGTCCGGAAAAACGTCCAACGGCTCTCAGGGTTGCTTGACCTGGTTTCTGAATACAGCTATGTTTACAGCTGAAGCTCACATCCAACCCCACCCAGAAGTCCAAGTCAACTTGGAAAAGAAAAACTACTCTTGCATTGACAGGTCAGTCTTGTAGATGTCGGGGCTGTGTGCGATGACGCAGGGGTCGACTTGGAGGGTGGGCCGAGGCTTCATCTACGGGTGAAGATGGGGTATGTGCGTCTACAAGTTCAGTGGAGGCCTGAGCAGGGACATGGTCCTCGGGCTGCTACTCGGCGGAGTCTGGAGTAGGGCGTTCATCTCCCTCAGTCGGCTAGGCCAGGATTGGGTCGAAGTATGGTGGACGGTACCTCTTCATCTGGCTTACATGAACAACTTGAGTATCTTGTCTAGACAGTGTGGAGTTGGCTACCTGTCGAACGTCGTAGGTGACAGGAGTTCGCCAGCGTGTGAGTTGGTATAAGCCTTTGAACTTGGGAGCAAGCTTTTCAGATCCCTGTAGGATAGGCTCTTGTCGTCGTACCCATACAAAGTCGCCAATGTCAAATGATGCATCGCAGTGGGCCCTATCATATATTGTTTTTCGAGTTTCTTGCGCTTGTTCCGAGTTACTGACTGCTTCGCTTCGCCGGTCTGGCAGTGTCAGGATCCTTTCGCTGAGGGTAGAGGCTTGATGTGGGCGGACTTTTTGATGTGGCAGCTTTGGTATGAACCCAAACAAAAGTTCGAAGGGTGGAAAGCCAGTGCTTCGATGGTGGGTTGTATTGACAGCGAAAGCGGCTTCTTCTAATTTCGTGACCCAAAGTGACTGATCACCATGGCAAAGTTTCCGAAGTACTGTCACGAGTGTTCCATTGGCATGCTGAACAAGTCTGTTGCTGGCAACACGATGTGCTGCTGAAAAATACATGTTCACCCCATGCATGCGCATGAAATTCTTGAAGAGGTGAGACTCAAATGACTTGGCATGATCGGAGAGACAGTCGTCAGAGCTCCAAATCTGTAGAACAACGAATGCAAGTGCTTCAGCACATGTTTGGTTCAGGTTGTGGGCACCGCTGCTGCGACGATGTATCTGGTTGTGAAGTCAATGACGTTGAGGATGTACTTCTTTTCTGTTCCTGGCATTGTGATGTGGTCAAGAGCTATGGCAGTGAAGGGAATCTCAGTAGTAGGCACGTAACACATTGTGCCAATTGAACGTGTGGTAGGCCGGTTGTGCACCTGGCAAACTTGACAGGCTTCAACATACTCTTTCGTAGTAGCAGCCGTCTTCGGCCACCAATAGCGGTCTTTGATTTTAGTGAGGGTGCGTGACACACCCATGTGCCCATTGGCATCATGAGCAAGTTCAAGGACTTGCTGTTGCATCTTGGCTAGGACAACAATTGTGTACAGGTCTGGGCTCACAACCCTGCAGAGGATTTCATTGGCCACAAGAAAGTTCTGGTTCTCCTGTCCTGACAGAAGCTTTGCCCGGATGGCCTTGCATATTTCATCTTCAGCTTGCATTGTGATCAGGGTGTGGACTTGAGACACTGTGGCGCATAAGCAACGTGAAAGCATGTCAGCCACATGGTTCTGACGTCCTGGTCGATGTTCAACAGAGAAGTCAAACTCTGTTAGATTGAGTAGCATTCCTGTGAAGCGTCGAGACGGCTTAAAGTCTGTCGTCAAGCAGGCGACTGATCAGTTGCCTGTCAGATGGTGGAACCGTCGTCCGAGTAGGTAATGTCGAAACTTCACTGTAATGGCCCAATGCACGGCCAAAGGTTCCGAAACGTTGATGGGCAGTTTACGCTCAGGTTCTGTGAGCAATCGGCTGGTATACTCGATCACAGTCTCTTTGCCGTCTTTCTTTTGGGTAAGCACTGCTACAAGGGCTGTAGCAGATGCGTCTGTGGCAACTGTCGTAGGTGCATCAGCGTCAAAATGGTCCAGTATTGGCGCTAATGTCAGTGCAGAGCGAATAGTGTCAAAGGCCCTCTGGCACTCAGGTGTCCACTCGAACACGACAGTCCGAATGGCGGCTTGGAGAGGCGCAGCAATCTTCGAAAAGTCACGTATGAAGCGTCTGTAGAAATTGGCTGTTTGGAGCCAAGAGAGCATCTGTTTTGATGTTTTTGGCACCGGTATTTGCACGAGTGCTTTAATCTTTGAGGGCTCTGGTTGCTTGCCTTGTTCCGAGATTAGAAATCCGAGAAACTTCGCCGAAGAAACAGCAAACCTGCACTTCTTCAGGGAAACCTTGAAGCCGGCCCGCTGCAGGAGAGTCAAGGTGTCCTCCAGAAGATCTACGAACTCCGACAAGGTGCTGGCGGTGATGATGATGAACTCCGACAAGGTTTTGGCGAAAATTATGATGTCGTCCAGGTATGTGCGTACACCTGATGTGGACTGTCGAGGCTTTACGAAAGCTTTTGTGCATTGCCTTTTGAAAGGTGGATGGTGCGTTCCTCAACCTGAAAGGCATTCGCGTCCATTTGAATGTACCCTGGTGCGTGATAAATGTGGTTTTCTTTTGGTCTTCCTCTTTCAGTCTGATTTGCCAGTATGCAGAACACAAATCCACGACCGCAAACAGGGAGCTTCCAGCAAGGTCATCAAAAATCTCATCAGCCAGGGGAAGTGGCTGCAGTACATTCACTGTCATATGGTTCAGAGGTATATAATTCACGCACAGCCTCTTTTTCTCGTTTTGCGTCAGTACCGTTGCTGGGAAGCCCCATGGGTCATAGGATGGTCGGATGATGTCCCTTTCAAGCAGAGTCGCTGTCTGGCGCTCGAGAAATTGTCTATCGCTGTCTGTGTAACGGTACGGCTGTCCACCGTAGGGCTTGGCGTCAGGCACCAGCTTGATCTCGTGTTCGATGCCTTCATAGAGACCGTTGTCTTCGGGGCTGGTGCGAAAAGACCAGCATGACGTTGTACAATGCACTTCACGGCTGCTTGTTCTTTGGGATTGAGCTGAGCTCCGAGGCAGATGTCAATCAGGAGATCGTCAGGGACGTTATCAAGTGGGTCTGAAGGCAACGGGCTGGAGGAGCTTGTCTGGAGTGGGCTTGTGGGGCCTGTTGTTTCCAGTTGGACTAGGACCACCTTGTTGAGCTGGCTCCACAAGGGTTCATTCTCGTTCGGCTCATATTCGAATTGAAGTGGCTCTGCCGTGGGCTGCGAGGTATCAAAACGTGACAATGCAGATGTCAAAATTACTGCATTTTACATTCTCGGCAATAGTTCCTCTTTGCACCTCACGACGACGTTGGTAGATGGCTGGCAGATCACAGGCAGCTTCGGAGGTTTGAAGTGGAGTTCAGCTTGAGCTGCGTAAAACCAATCCTCTCCTAGAATGAGGGGAAGGGCGTTCCGTTCAAGGATGGCTGCTTCGACAACTGCAGATAGAGGTCCAATGTTGATCCTCAAAAAGACATATCCTTCCGGCATGACGGAGCTTCCACCGATGACAAGCAAAGGTGGCGTGGTCCACGGTTCGATGTTGAGGTTTGATGCTAAGCTTGATGCAAGAATGGTGACGTTTGAGCCGCTCTGGAAAGCACTGATCTCTCCCAGTCCTTTGACTTGAGCGGTAGCAATGACACATCTGAACTTGGATCCATACAGGGCGTCATCGACACGGCCAACACAGGCTGTTGGGGCTGTGGGGACTGTCGGCTTGTTGTCACCAGAAGGTTGCTTTGGTGTAGTACGTTTACTTGCAAGGTGACCCTTCTCTTGACAGTTGTAGCACACCGCATCTTTCAAGTTTTGCCCTCTTCTGTATGCTAGGGAACCATACTCAGCTGAAATGGCTTCGTGCCTCGACTCTTGGTCCGCAAGTGGTAGGCTGTTAATATGAGAAGGCTGCGTCATACGTGTGGTGTACTGGAACGTAGATGGTCGAGCAGTCTGTGAGGAGTTCACAGCACTGTCAGTTCTGGCAGTATCACTCTGGAGCTGGGGGCGCCCTGGCTGTCTTGCGAATTGCTCTGCTGACTGCGGAGATTGGATCAGGCGGGCGTGGTCCAATGCTCTATCCACTTCGGATACAATGCTGAGGAAGTCGTCCACGGTACGGGGTCGCTGATCAGCGATGGATGTGGCTACCTGGTCGTCACAAATGCATTGAACGAGGTATTCGATGCGTTTCTTGTCAGTAATGGAAACTGGACAGCGTGGCATGATCTTGAGCTTTGCAAAGGTGTACTGCTGCAGGCTCTCTCCGGCTTTTTGTGTGAGGGCTGTGACCTTCTGTTGTCACTGTACGATCGAAAGTTGCTCGCCGAATTGTTCTAGGAGTTCGGCTTTCTAGATGGACCATGTGGTAAGCTGTCGTCTTTTTGAGGCATGCCAGTCTGCTGCGACTCCACGTAGCTTTCCTTGTGCGATGGCGAGGAGAGTTGGGTCTTCTCATCGCGCAAGTCGTTGAATGCACTCGAGCTCTTCTATGCAGTGCTTGAAAGTAGGGGTGCCACTTCCGTTGAAGGTAGGCAGCGAAGCTGAGAGGCCTGGTAGCGTTGTCACGTGCACTGGGTTCGCGTGACTTCCTCTCGTGGTCATCATAATGGCCATGTTCTGGTGAAGAAAAGCTGCCATGCGCTGCATGTTCTCTTCTGGGTCTGCCGTGAAGGTTGGCATGGCTGGGAATGACATCATAGGCGCTGGCATGGTCGGGAACGATGTTGAAATTGCGGGCACGCATGGCGCGGGTTCGTGGTTTGGCAGTGGGTCTTTCGCGGTATCAACCAAAAGTCGGTCGATGCCTCCTTGCCGGTTGTGGAGAGGCTTCGGCGTTGCAGTTCAGTTTTAATCAACTATGCATTCAAGGTGGCGAGGTCTTCTGCGGTAGCAACACGCCAGTTGATGAACGACATCATTGTTGACACGCCAGGCTGGGTAGGCTTAGGAATGGTTTGGCGTTCAACAGCGCTCAGTCGAGGGCATGAGGAGTTACTTGGCGGGCGAAGTGGCTGTGGCAGGTTGAGGATGTCGACTGCGCCATGTGTGAGCGGAGGAAGCGGGCGCGAAGGGTGGAAAACGTTTAATTGGGCAGAATTACAAAGTACGGTCACATTGCACGAGGCTGAAAAACGCCGGCTCTCCGCTCTTGTCCGGAAACACGCCCAACGGCGCTCAGGTTTGTTTGACCTGGTTTCTGAATACAGCTATGTTTAGAGCTGAAGCTCACAACTGAAAATGGTTGGCTGCCCTGCACGGAGAAGGAGTAGAGGGATAAACATTGGGAAGGCGCTTAAGCTTCGTCTTTAAGGGTGGAACGCGATAGATTTAAAAGATCCCTGACTGCTTGTCACGCATGCTTCCCCGCAATCGCAGCTTTCTTGCGGTTGCACGGAGGCGAGCGCGATGGTGGTGTTGCAAGGAACCATGCGGGCCACGCTGCTCGGAAAAGAGGTTTGTGTGTGAGCTTCTGCGCAACAGAATTAACTTTTGTGGTATATTCAAATTAAATTCTCATGATATCATGTCTGAAAGTTGTGTGTAAGTCGTACTTTTACAATTTTTCTGACGTATATTATTTTCAGGAGTTCAATTAGTTCAGTAACGCATCTGAACTTCGCGGTGGGCCTCGTGGTTGTGGTTCGGAATGATTTTCCGCCAAGCGACGTGCGGCGCCGACATCAGTTTCTTTTTTGTGACACGGGGACCTTAACACTGTCGCATTAAAAGAGAGAGTGGAAGGGGATAGAGATAAAGAGAGACGAGCGCAAACCAACCACGTACACTATAAAGCGGTAGGGGGAGGCATTCATAAAGTCTATCGTGAAGGCCCGTAGACCGCAGGAACCTTAGTAAGGGGAGTAATTAAGGCTTCAGCGCGGATGTTCTTTGGGAGCAATGACCTAAAGCTTTTAGTTGTGATAGTGGACGATTGTCCAATTGGTCCAGCACTCTACACATCACGTGTCTCTAGGCACTATATCGCTGGCAGACACACATAAAGCCACTCAACTTTACTCCCCCCGCTCACCTGGTATTCCGCTCGATCTGCCTGCGTTCAGCGGAATAGCGCATACGTTAATATTCTCTATTTTCGTTAAAAGCTTGGTCGGCTTATCTTCTTATACACTGTTGAATTGAAAGCGTATATAACGTTATTATGTGCAATCGCCCATCATGATAGTAATTGAACTTCACTTGTACCGGGTGTCCCAGCTAACTTGGACGAAGATTAAACAAAAAATCAAAAGCGCTATAGGGAAATCGTGCCGACTGCATAGTAGCGGCAGTCGTGTGTTCTTATAGCCAATATATTTTTTCAGCACGAAGTATTAATTAATTAATTGCTTTTAATTATTCAACATTTTGATTAATGCTTGAATCGCAAACATGTCAATTATAATGTAGTAGGGCATCTTAAGTAACCTTCGAATCAAGCGTTTATTTTGTCCTGAAGGGCACTTGGTTGTTTTTTTCAATAAAAAACAAAAGCCCGCGAAATACGCGAACTATGAAATAGATGCACGCTCGCACGCTGCTACACTATTAGGCAAAGTTACACCCTTTGGGGTGTATCTCTGCCACACAACAATAGTCGTCATCTGCCTTGCTTGCGTTTCCTTTCTTGAAAACGCCGCGCCCGCTACACTCTAAAACAAAATTACACCCTTTGTGTTGTATCTTGCCACACAACAATAAACGTCATCTGTCTTGTCCGCATTTCCTTTCTTTAACGCTGCGAGCCCGGTACTTCCGAGCAACGAACGGCGTGCGCGTTATCAGTATAACATAGCATTGCCGACCGGAATGTAGCGGGTGCATCGCTTTCAAGAAAGGAAACGCAAGCAAGGCAGATGACGATTATCGTTGTGTGGCAGATCTACACCCCAAAGGGTGTACCTTTCTCTAAGAGTGCACTCTAAAACAAAATTATACCCTTTGGGTTGTATCTTGCCACACAACAATAAACGTGATCTGTCTTTTCCGCATTTCCTTTCTTTAACGCTGCGAGCCCGGTAATTCCCAGTAACGAACGGCATGCGCATTATCAGCATGATATAGCATTCCCGACCGGAAAGTACACTTTTAGGCAAAGTTACACCCTTTGGCTTGCCCCTTCTGCCACACAGCAATAATCGTTATCTGCCTTGATGCGTTTCCTTTCTTTAACGCTGCGAGCCCGGAACTTTCCAGTAACGAACGGCACGCGCGTTATCAGAAGGGGCACTCCAAAGGGTGTAAACTGTTCTATGCTGATAACGCGCGTGCCGTTCGTTACTGGAAAGTACCGGGCTCGCAGCGTTAAAGAAAGGAAACGCATCAAGGCAGATAACGATTATTGTTGTGTGGCAGAAGAGGCAAGCCAAAGGGTGTAACTTTGCCTAAGAGTGTAGCATGCGCGACTTCTGCAGCACCAGTCAGAACCTAGGGGCATGTCTAGGGGCCTGCGCTTGCCAGGGGTGTATAAGATCGGCTGTTCGCTATCGCGGACAGCCAATTTTTTATGCGAACACCCCCGGCACGCTTCGGCCTCCGCGGCCCCAACCCAAGGGCCGCCCTGCTTCCAGCTCTCAACCCCCTCTACCCCTTGGGTGCCCTGGAGATCCTGCGCCGCCTGCTTTATTATAACCTCAGGTGCTCTCCTCAGGCCTCCGGTTGCTGGTTACCTGTGTCCTCCTGGAGCTGTTCTTGTAAAAAATGCAGTCTATCGTCGCGACAAAAAAAGCGACCCGCGAATTATACAACACCAGTAAGAACTTTGCCCCTTCAGACACAGCGCTCACCAAATGGGGCGTCGGTGGCCACTGCCTCGCCGCGCGGGCAGCCAGCGGCGGAGCGTAAACGTACTCGACCGCACTCCGCAATGCCGGCATGTCTAGGGGACAAACGGGTACAATACGCGCTAAGAAACCTCCTCCGTGGTGCCTAGGCAGAGTCATATATTCTAGGAGCAAAGGCCCCCAGATTTTCTCTCTCGCGCCCGCTCTTACTTGCGCCTGCGTACAAACGGCTCGCGATCCCTCAAATGAACGTATCCTCCGTGTCGCCAGTCAGTCACGATGCAGCCGACCTTGTTCACCGAACGCACGCTTGAGAGCAGCGCGATACCACTCGCGAGCGCAACGTCACGTGGCTTTTTTCATAATTCGCGGGCTTTCTTTGCACCCCGGAAAATTGGACTACGTGAGACGTATCGTACAGCAACTCAATTGGTGATTTCTGAAAGTGCTCTACAAGTTGGCGCATCATACTTAGGATCTTCATCCAATAATGAAAAAGTTGGGCAATTAACCTAATTAATTAGTGAGCTATGCGGAAAACAACAAATTGTCTGAGTTACTATAGGCTATTGCGAATAGTATGCGTACGGTTCAATTCGCTTCCGACACGCCCGTCATTTTTAAAGTGGTGGCTCAAGTTACGTGGGGCACCCTGTACACGTTGCTACTATATCGTTGCTTTCCCTCTTTTTACCTTGAGACAGAACAGAGAAACAATCAAATCATCTCATCCATAAGAATGTTACCTCTCTTCGAACGTAACAGCATGGCTTTTACTTTAGTTTTGAAAATATACTCGTCTAATATAGGTTACCGTGTTTAGAATGCAGACACACGTGCCAGGTTTCCCTATGGTACGATTTGTATGAAACTATGGGACCGACAATCGCCTCCAGGACCAGGCCAAGCACGCGATCTTGAATGCCATGGTGACGCGATCAACTACAATGAGACCTCATAACCGCTTCCAGATTTGCAGCTTTGCAAGAAAAAGCTGGCGCTACGAATTTCTGCGGAGTGATGATTTCCGGCTTCATTTCACTAAAGGAACCGCGAAGCCCAAATTCTCAAGCGCGCAACTGCCACGTCACTACTAGACGAACGCGTGTCGCTTGACTGTTTCGCGTCCAATCGTCTTGCCTGACATGAACAAAAGTTTTGTCTATAACGAATTACCGATCCGATATCTCACTGGATTCAAGATTGGCTGACTGTGAGGCGGAAACGGTCACTAATGTCGGGTGTAAATGGCATTGGCTCCACAGTTGAGGTCTTCGTCGTTGTAACTTCGCTATGGCATTTCAATTTCAAGGGTGCATGCTGGACGTGTGTATTAATAGAAGAATGGCGACACGATAAAAAAAGGGAAAAACTACAAGAAACTCCTATATTTGCATTTTCTATTTTTATTATATTTTACTTGCGTGCAAGGTGACACTTGTTCTGATAACTTCAGTATTTGCATCTTTGTTACCGCAATGGTTGAGCTTCGGCTGCGACGTACGGGTCCACTGGGTCTTTTCCCTTCCTGCTGTTCCTGTAATTGTAATAGAAAACAAGAACAAAGGCGTTGTAATTGACGGCTCATTAATAGGAAGTGGTCGCAGTGTATTGCTCATGGTGACTGGTTGCAAGGCGCGCAAGCTGCGTTTGCTCGAGAGGAGAAAATAGCGCTGATTTGGGAGTAACGTTCTTGGGTGGCAGTATGCGAACATATTTGTCAGGTCTTGTATACATTAAAATACAGTCCATAAGTAGATATTGGAAGATGCTAGATAGATAAAATTCGGCTCGATTTTGGCAAACGTACGAATAAGTATCTTTGTCGTATGGCGACTTCACTGTAGCAAAGTGCTTCGTTTAATTTCATGATATAGGCCACCTCACAAAACACCGAGGCTTCAAGACGGTGTTCTTTCCAGTCATTTTGCACGTGCAAGCAGGAAGCCCCTTGATTTCGATACTTTACAACGTTGCACTAGTTTTGCTTTATTTTTAACATTCCTGTCTTTAAACAATTGCGGCACACCCAAATCACCTTCTTGGAATCTGCACACTCCTACGAGTAGATATCTGTTAAGTGGATATCAAATATTTTATTTCTTTCATTGCGACAACTGATCTTAAGTCAATAATTAAAAGGTCATTAGTATTTGAATAGTGCGATCTGTAATGCAAGTAATGTTCGCCAACTCTCTATCTGAAAAGGTGGAATTGTGTCAACCATCACAGGGAATCTTTTGACGATAATAATAATAATAATAATAATAATAATATGAAGAAGAAGAGGAAGAACAAGAGGCAGTAGAAAAAACAGCAAGTGCTGTTTCTTCTACCGTTGGATATTTTGATGTCCAGTGCCATCTTACCATTTGATCACAGTTAGCTGGGCATTTTTTTCTATCTGATGCGGAGTAACAGTTGCATGGACTGATTTTGCCCTTGAGGTGTAAAGTGACATTGCTGATGCAATAACTGAACATTTCTGTGGCTAAAGTTAGTAGGTTGTGCACAATAAATAAAGTATATGGTCACGAAACACCCACACATTCAAGTGTTAGTGCACATCTGGGAAGAAAATGAAAAGATCACCACGGCGTGCCGCGACTCACAATGCAAGCGTCTTTACACGTAGCACGCTTTAAGAAATCGGCACCGAAACTGCTGAGTCACGTGTCGTGCCTGACATAGCCGTTAATAGTGTGACCTGAGCCCGGCGAGTCATTCCATCAGTGGCCTATAAATCACGCGCGCACCGTGCAACTGGTCCTCCGCATTCAGGTCCTTCAGCGTTGGCTTCCTGTGTGCAAATATTTTCGACGATCGTAAACCTGATAAATAAGAGGTTTTAAGAAATCTGACTGCCCGTAGAGCTAGAATGTCCAAAGCAGCACGGCATGAAAGCTTTATCTGACAAGAAAAAAAGGAGGAAAAAGAAAAAAAATTCTTGCCCTTCCACTCTGTGAAGAAGGATGCCGAGCGAAGCTGTAAGTGTGTGCCCCTTAAAGGGTCCCTCACCAGGTCTGGCCATTTTGACCTGACAAGGCACGATATTGCACAAGGCACATTGCGCGATAAAGATCGTGTCTGCAAAATATTACATCGCTACGCGCGGATGAGTTGGACGACGACATGGGCCAGCTACCATCTATTTCATGCCCGACCCCAACCATTACAGCGTGCTTTATTAACCACATTGCATGACCACTCTTGTATGAACCTTATGTAATGCTAACAATGCAAATAAATAAATAAATAAATAAATAAATAAATAAACGAGCTTCCATTCCGGCTTAGTCGCGGAGCCGTCGTCTGGCTTAGCCGCAGAGGTAGGAACTACTGCTGTGCCCAGCGTGTCGGCGATGCACAAGCGTACTTGGCCTTCTTGATGTCGTGTAGCGTGTCCGGCAGCGGTTCCTTGAACGTCTCTGGCAGCGGGAGGGACACGAGGATGAGGCAGGCGCACACTGTGATGTCGACCACCTTGGGCACCCACGGGAAGAACACCACGCCCTGGGGAAGAGGAGGAGCGTGCCGCCTTGCGCCAGTTTGCCACTGACATTTTCTTAGTAATGAACGTCATCTTGGATAGATAGACTTAGCTATAAAAAATTATGGGGTTTTACGTGCCAAAACCACTTTCTGATTATGAGGCACGCCGTAGTGGGGGACTCCGGAAATTTCGACCACCTGGGGTTCTTTAACGTGCACCTAAATCTAAGCACACGGGTGTTTTCGCATTTCGCCCCCATCGAAATGCGGCCGCCGTGGCCGGGATTCGATCCCGCGACCTCGTGCTCAGCAGCCTAACACCATAGCCACTGAGCAACCACGGCGGGTAGACTTAGCTATAGAGGATCAGACGGAGAGTTTGGAACCACATACTTCCCGCTATTCTCTAGCTCAGCCATAGTATTTCGGCTGAAGTGCTCCGAATTAAGAAGATTACTTTAAGGAGAAAGCAGTCTTCTTTTTCACCACATCTGTCCAGTGAGACCTTGCGCGTTCACTTTAACGATAACCAGGAATAAAGTAAGATGAACATAAGCGAAAAGCGAAGTAAAAGACAACGGACAAAAAGATAACACACAGGACGTATAGAGGGTGTCCCAGCTGATTTTAGGCAAAATTTAAAGATGTGCAAATGCTACGTAGCTAGACCGAGCAAAGGTAATGTTGTGTGCCGTCGCTTGGAGATATACTATTTTTTTCTTTTCCACCAAATTAGATAATTAGTCTTGATTAATTATTCAACTTCTCAAATATTATAATTAGATGAAAGGTGTAAATGAGAAAGCTGTAGGGCGACATGAAAAACCCCCTATACGCCTCGTGCACCGCCTATAGAGGCGCCACTGAAAGCCACCTAGCGGACGCTTCCAACAGTACACGCGGGAGCAGTAGCAGACGACAACCCTTTGCAGCAAGGATGGCTGAAGTTGGCGGCTGCGATTTCTGCTTTGTTCGGGTGCCAGGCTGCTTCTTCTGCGGGAACGTGTTAGGGAAGGTGCTGACCTCTGTGCGAGCGGCTATGAACACGATGTTACCGGTATTTGGGACAACATGGCCCACATACGTACAAGGTGTGTCCCGCAGACAAACGCCATGAACCCCATTTACATGACGTGGAGCTCATGTTCACTAGCCCATAAATTTTGGTGAGTGATGCGATATCTCGATGGGCTTTTTTTTTTATTCTACCCTTGCCGCAATGCTGCTTCTGTACAAGAATAATAAGCACCCGTCGTTAGTGCAGACTTATATCAAACAAATCCGCACGGTGCAACCTCTGCATATGCCGTTGTGATTTTTCTGCCGATGAATAGATGTGACATCGCCGAATAAGTGCAGTCGAAGTCACCTCAAGAAGAGTAATTGCCAATTTATTGATGGAAACGCGTACACTAGCCAACGAAGTCACCAAACACAGGGGTTAATAAAAGCGCGTGTTAGTGCTGCACCGCCGATGCAATTCTGCTGCATACGCCGATGAACTACCGTTCCCGCTGCAGTTTGTGCAATTTTAAATTCCCCAAGGGAGCTGCTTGGAAACGTACAAAGCTAAAGACTGACTAACTTTTCAGTACTTTTTTTATGTTACTAGAGAGAGGTGCCGCATGATATATTTAAAGGCAGAGCAGCGCCAGTCAAAGTAGATGAGCGCTGGCGGCAAGGCCCGGTTTAGTCATCTGCAGCGTAAGTATAAGAAATAATTCAGTTGAGTACAAAACTCACATGCAAGAAAGGACTACGTTGTGAAACAAACAAATCACTCGGCGTGTTAAGTTTTCTCAGGCAGCATCGAGGTGTGATGACTTCCCAAACGGGACGTGAACTTTTCAGCGATAAATGGAACAAAAATACCATATACAGCAGCTATTAGCAATTCTCGCTCTGAACTACCTATTTTCTAAACACATTTCCAAAAACGCAAACAATATCTAAGATGCCCTCGGGCGAAAAGAATAAAGCTGTTAAAGAAGCACTTCCTTGGTATCATTCCGATAAGACACAGCGTGATTTAAACTCTTTACAAACAAGGCAGGGTGAAAACTTCGTAGCTCAAAAGAATCGACAAGAGTTATGCATGGAGCAACTAGCAACAGTTAAACGTAGGCGAAGCCACGCATAAAATAGATGCAGAAACATGAAGTGCGCGACAGCTGGTGCGATGATTTACCGCGCCACATGAAACCAACAATTTCAGTGCTTGCAAACTTCAGTAGCTTTAACATACAACGCAATGCGCTTGTGCAGTCGTGCTGCCTAGCTAGCGCAACGCGGTAAAGAAGCGGAAAACAATATAAGCGGCAAACAGCATTACGAACTTTAGCGAAATGCCTTTAAACCTCATGCTGCACTGCAGACGAACTTCGTTGCTCACGCGTCTAACTATGATGGAGTGGAAGGAAAACACCGACGAGACAAAGTAAAGGATGAGAACAAGAAATTTCCCTTCGAAGCGACGATCCATTTTTGCTACCGTTGCTCCCGCTGATGAGGCTTTGCCGGGAATGATTAGAACCGTATCGCCGGCACGTTTTCACCGGTATTTGAGCCCCCCACCCAGCAACAATTCTTCTTCGACATTCCCTGAAGCTTTGGCCACCCCACACGTGCGAATGGTGTTGCCTATCTTGCTCTGAAAACGTGAATAAGAGAGAGAAGCACGATCAACGACACAACAAACTACGGCGCGCGCCAGGCTCCTCTCCCGCGTGTTCTGCGCAAGGCCGCCACCAGTGGCGCGTCCGTCGGCGTGCACGGCGCGTATACAGCTTTCTGTTGCTGAATACGTGCTACATAAAAGTGTTTTTCCGAGCGTGAAAGAAGCCTGGAAATTCATGCAAAGTGCCTCGAGCGGGCAGTCGCGCGGCACTTTTGTGTGCATTTCCATGTTTCTTTCACGCTCGAAAAAACACTTTTATGTAGCACGTATATATTCAGCAACAGAAAGCCGTATCGGGAGTTTTTCATGTCGCTCTACAAGTTTCTCATTGAAACTTTTCATCTAACTATAACATTTGAGAAGTTGAATGGTTAGGACTAATTATCTAATAGGCAGAATGGAAGAAATAGTTTATCTCCAAGTGACGGCAAACAACCTTACCTTTGTTCTGTCCAGCTACGTGGTATTTGCATATTTTTAAACTCTTGCTAAAGTTGGCTGAGGCACCCTGTATAGCGTATAAGTAGTTTAATACTTCTTCTGATCTGTGGACGTTGCGCCGATCATTGCGCCAGGCACCGCTCGTTGCTTGGTCCTCAACTCCCTCCCAAGTTTCTTTGTTAGCCTGAACGTTTTGATCCCGTAGATCGAGCAGTTGTCGGGTTAGCGTTTATTCGTGTTCATCAGGACAACTCCGCTAGTTGGCACATTTCTTTCGAACGGTGGGGCGAGTTTAGGCGCAACGAAAGACAACGTGCACAGGACAGAGCGCTGCAGTGTTTACGACGCTTACCAGCTCCTTGGTGAAGGGCGCCAGTATTGCCCCGACGCGGCTCGTGGTGATGGTGAAGCCCATGGCCGTGGTGCGCAGCCTGGTCGGATAGAGCTCGGACATCTGGACCACGTTGACGCAGTGCGCCGCTATCAGGCCCATCTTGGCTAACAGCGCGCTCGCCATCAGCGCCCACGAGGCATCTGCGACCCCGGAACACACAGCTATTCGTCGATCGCTACTCCGCGTTGCTTGCGTAATCCGCGGTAAAGTAGATGGGCTCATTTCATGGAATTATGTCCCTAGAATCGGGGCGAAGAAGCTCAAGTTGCAATTACTCGAACCTATAGAGCTCTCAGAAATTCGGTAGGTCAGAAAAAAAAAAAAGAGCTTTCCTCGAATCCAAGCAGACCAAGATAGCAGTAACCGACAAAAGGCCGTAAAACGTAGATGACGTTCGTTAGTTTTTGCCAATGTTCATCGCCAGCCACGTACTTGCGCCAGCTCCCTGTGGGCATCACTCTGACACTGCGTGCTCGGTGCCAGCGTCTCGACGAAAGAGAAATTTGAAAAACAGTATGACTGTATTCGCCCTGTACACATTTAAGGCGGTTAAAGTGGCGCACCGTTAATCTTGAGCTGTAGTACTGCGCAGCTGCGGGTGCGGATAATAATGGCTACAGTATACTGTCTTTTGGGGCTGGCGCTAGCGGCGAACCATTTTTCCAGTTCCGACGTGTTCTAAAGAGATTCTGAAATCGAAACTCATGTTAAAAATGTTCCGCACAAGTTTCGATGTTTCGTAATTAATATTCAAGAAAAGAAAAGGAAAAGCGAAAAAAAAAGGAGGAAAATGAAATTGCTGCAGATTTGAATAAATATCGCATGTTTCGCTTATAAGATACACAAACAAACAAGGACTGATTGAACGATCGATCTTTCCACCGCAATACCACAACATCAGGCCTCTAAGGGAACCCGTAGATGGTAGCGCTGGAGATTAATTATGACCGCGCGTGTGCACATGTTCGTACCTAAGCACACGGGCGGTTTTGCAAAAAGCCGCCCCCCTCGGAATGCGGCCGCGGATCGAATCTGCTCGGCAACCGCGTGCTCATCAGCACTACGTCATAGCCAATTAGAAACCGCGCGTCAACAGCTGGTCCAAACCAAACAACGGAGATTTGGGATTCCGTGCAAATGCCTGAAAATAAATGGGATAACACGGGAGAATCATGCAAGTGTACATCTGCTCTGCAAACAGAGGTGCATGACTCTGGTATAAAACATACCCCTCCCCCCTTTTTTTCCTTCTCTCTCTTTTTCGTGGAGCATGTAGCGCGATTCGGCCGGTTCAGATGGATTGACTGAAAAGCCGGGCGTTACTTCTGTGACAAAATAGCAGTATGCAGGTGGCAAAATAAAGGAGATTCCCTAATTAACTTATGAATGATTCCAGTTGGAAAACAAGCCAATCAGTAGTAAAGTGACATCTGCTTAGTAGAAATTCTCAGACTATCGCCTGATTGGTTTTACACTTAGGATGATCGCGAACTGCTTGACACAAACTTTTGGGCAACTGTTACTTGGAACGGCCATATATTTCGTAGCACAATTTAGGACCGTGTACGTCGACTGTGGTTCTAGCTAGACACGATTTCTGCTTCTTCAATACCATATGGTTTCAGTTTCGTGATTGGAACATTTGCTTAATTTCTTTATTGCACGTACGTTCAAGGTCCGTTCAGCATTAAACGTTCAGCGGTCGCGTAGAGGTAGAGCATTCGCCTTGCGTGCAGGAGCCCCGTGGTTCGAATCCCGGTGCCGCGCAATTTTCCACCGGAATAAAAAAAAATCCGCGTGTTGATAAAATTGCATAAACAGGCCTGGAGTGCGGCCTGATCCTGGTGGCCAAAACCGGTAACGCACTCCATCACCAGAGCAGGATTTGCCACCCTGGTGCAGTACTTGGCCACAACCTCCTATATGAATACGACACTGCAGTAATGAGTGGAAACGAAGCAAAAATGTGCAGACAATATTAATAGAAAGTTTTGAGCGATAGCATGGTAGATTGCTATCTTCAATGAATATGCGTATGGGATGTGAACGATGGAAGCCGGAAGGTGGTTTCAGTCGGCACTTGTGCAGGGTATAAAAAGAGTAATCGAAACTGTTCGTTTGGCAGGATGACCCGCTAACTGTATATACGTAAATAATTAAAGTTATTTAGCATATATTTTTAATGTATGCGAAGCATTTATTTGCCTAATCGGAGCCAAGATCAAATGCGAGGCCGGCCAAGGTGACAGAGTTTATAACTGATGTGCGCGCCCAACCATGGGCCCGCTCGTTGGCCGCTATCGGCTAGGCCACCCCTTGCTGCACGCGCATGCGCGCACTGTCCCACGCACCGCTCGCACGCCGCTACTGCCCTGGTGGCCCATCTCCTTGCTCCACTCGCCGGTAGTGGTGCGCGCGCCACAAAAGGACATGGCTCGGTTCCCGGCACTAACCCCAGCGAGAGGACTACGCCGAGGCCAGCCTCACCAGCAACCCAACAAAAGTCAAGGAAACAAGAAGCGCAAGCTGACGTCTTCCCAAGGGGGGGACAGCAGTGGCAAGGTAAGCTGGCCAGCAGAGGTAGCCTTCACCGTTGCTTCGCACGCAAACAACAAACACAAGCTTCAGTAGGAAAATCAAACACTTAAAAGAGAATTAGAACTCCCCCGAATTAAGCAGGGACAGCAAGAACGCAAGATGGCGGAACTCCGTGCCCTAGTCCGTGACCTTGAAGAGACAAAGGACGCAAGGACTACACATCAAGCAACCCCACCACGGGCAGGAAACAACGAATAGGCTACCAAGACCACTGTAATACAAACACTGCAACAAATGATGAAGTAGATTACCGAACAAATCAGTCAAGTCGAAAACTCAATCGGGAAACAAATGACTGCTAGCAATGTAAGGGACAAGGTTGACCGTATCTACCGCATACCAGGACTAGCGGCCCTGTAAAATGATTCGAACACCCCAGAGACCGCACGCAATTCGTCGCGTACTAACAAGGGAAGAACACGCTACACAAAACAAGAACAATTAGACATATGGCGGTCCAACTGCCGCGGAAATCGCAGGAAGCAAGGCCTGCTCAAACAATACATGCACACACACCTAATGACCCCTACCGTAATTACACTCCAGGAGACCGGAGGAAAACCTGTCCTGCTAGGATACGAGGTTTCGACGGCCCAACAGAGTGCATAGTGGCCACTCTAGTCTACATGAGAGCAACAGCCGTTGGGCATGATGTTATTCCCAACACTCATGTAGTGCATGTTACAGTAGAAATTGTAACAAAGAAAGGAAGACGTCACTTTAAGTACAGCATCTTCGTGGTCAATCTCTATTTCCCCCCTCCCCAGACAAAAACGGCCACAATCGGTAGATCTCTTCTAAGGAGCATGTAACCCAGCGAGAAGCAACCCTCTAATCAACATAGGAGTCTTCAACGCCCGCGACTCACGGTGGGGCTATTCGCACACAGATGCAAGAGGGAAAACAATCATACAGGCAGCAGAGGACCTGCATCTCCAGCTGCTCACAGATACAGCCACCGCTACCAGAATCGGCAACTGAAAACTAGGACATGAGCCCTGACCTCACATATGTCAAAGGAAGACAGGATAGCTCCTGGGTAAATCTACAGGAGACACTAGGAAGCGACCACTGCATAGTGCATACGAGAGTAGATACAGGGGTCGCGAGATGTCAAATTGGACGAGCCAAGATAACCGACTGTACTGCTTTTCGCGTAGAAAGTAAGCAACAACTTGGCAAGATAATCACCCTCAAATAATGGTGTCAAAACCTTACGGAGGTCCCAAACCATTGCAGAAAACCCATACAACGGACAGCAGATATAACGGTCTAGTCAAACGCTGGAGGTGCCAGAAGCATAACAGAAAGTTCAAGCTCGAAATTGCAGAAATAACAGCCAAAGCTTAAGCCTCCGCACTCATCTAGCTAGCCTCAACTTGTAGCAACTGAGTGAATCGCTCGCTGGCACATGAAATACGGCGCGCCCTTGGAATATTCTAAGAGCACTAATCGATCCCTTCAAATAAAAAAAAGAGAAGCCAATAAGGTACTTGTGAGACCTCTTCACACCTTCGAAAGTACGAACGCTGAGAAGCTCGGAAAAAACACGTGAAAATACTCCGAAAACCACCTACCCCCGAATCGCAAGGGGCAGTACAAAGGTGCAGAAAACCCCACACTCGACAGTACCATAACGAAGGCAGAGGTCGACCCAGTCATACAAAACACAACCAAGTATACTGCCCCGGTAGGTGATGCACAAGAAACCCTATCATTCGCTACCTTGGCCACGAAGTCATTCTAGAATTCACAAAATTCATAAATGACCACTGGGAGATGGAGACCGCACCGGTAGAATGAAAGCACGCGGAAGTACTACTTCTTGCCAAATCAGGCAAGAAGCTTCAGGCTGAGAATCTCCGAACGATACCGCTTGCATCATGCCTTGGTAAGCTATATGTGCGGATCCTCACTCAGAGACTCCAGAACTGCATAGTAGAGAAATATTTGTATCAACAGATTATGTTTGGTTTCAGGGCAAAACTCTCAACACAGGATGTGCTCCTCGAACTTAAGAAATAGGTCCTCAAGAACGTCACAACCCGAGGAGTACGCATTGCCTTGGCCCTGGAGAGAGAGAGAGAGGAATACAGGAAGGCAGGGATATTAACCAGTCAAGGATCTGGTTGGCTACCCTACGCTAGGGGAAGGGAGAAGGGGAAGAGAGAGAAGGTGTAGAGACGTGTACGCACAGTACTTGAGTTAAAGCCGCTCGCGCAATCCAGAGGTTCTGAGAAAGCACAAAAGTGCCTTCACTGCCTTCTGAGCCGATGATCGACGGGGATGGTGCTCTAGTACTGCCTGTTCACTCAGAGGACGATCATCTATTTTCCTCACTGTTGGACAAATATTGTCGTTGTGCTTGAAATTGAAGACAATGGCACAATAAGTGGTCAATGTTCTCCTCGCATCCGCAAACATCACATGCAGGACTATCAGCCATTCCAATTAGTGCTGAGTAGGCATTCGTGAAGGCAACTCGAAGCCACATCCGACACAGAAGAGACGCTTCGCGTTGGTGCAGACCGGCCAGAGGTCTGAGTTGCAGTGACGGGGTTAGTCTGTGCAGTCTTGTGCGCCTTCTTTGTGCGGTATTCCACTCTACTAAGGAGATCCTGGGTGCTAGAACGCGAAGTTGTCTCGCGGCGTCGGTCCTTGAGAGAAGAATGGGGACGCAGCGGTCTTCTTGGTTTGACGTCCGAGCTGCCTTAACTGCGTCACCATTTTCTATGATACCGCAATCACCTGGTATCCATTGAAAAGAGATATCATGGCCTTTTTCTCTTAAGTGATGAACAAGTTCCGCGATTTCGCACGTCAGTTGATTGTGAGTTCCATGTCGGAGAAACGACTGCACACATTGCAAGGCCGGCCTTGAATCGCAGAAGACTGCCCATTTTCTAGGACTTTCAGCATTGATCACATGAAGCGCGTCACGGAGAGCCGCGAGCTCTGCAGCTGTAGACGTAGTTGTAGTAGCTTCGATGGCGGTCCCCGACTCGAACAGTCCGGCTCTTCTTTGAGGCGCTTCGCGCCCCGGCCGTTAGGCCTTATGCCGTAGGTCCCGCGTCCGGCCTCCCCGTCGAAGCTACTACAAACTGGCGACGAGGATGGGATCAGACAAAGAATAACTTTATTCCAGCGAGGGGAAACGCAGCAGGTATACTTACAGCTTTTGGCGCTGAGTAGCGCCCTGACGTAAACGATTCGAAACCGAAACTGGAAGCCGACACAGGATATTACAGTAGTGACCTGGGAAGTCTTGAACCGCTGGGTTATTCTCATTGTTAGTGTAACTACAGCACCACCAGAACTGGTTGATGTAGTTGTTCCATCAGTATAGACGGGTGTGCAGTCGGTGTATTTCTCGTACAAGAGAAGTAAAGTTAGTTGCTTGAGTGCTGATGACGGCAAGTCAGACTTTTTCGGAAGTCCTGGGATTGTAAGGTTTACTTGAGTACGGCGCACACACCATGGAGGAATGGAAGGTCTTGCTGCAGGTGCGTAACCTGACCTGAGAGAGGCATGGTGCGCGAAGGCAGTCGCACTGAATCTCTTGTGGAGCCTATCTACTGAGACACTTGTGGAGGTGGTGAGTAGTGGTCCGGGCGACGTTTTTACAATTGCTAGTAGGTACCGTGGAGCGTGGCGCTTTTGACGGCGCTCGACGATTCTGCGCAGGCGCGAGTAAGAGCGATGCGAGAGAGAAAATCTGGGGTCCTTTACTCCTTGAATATGTGACTCTGCCTAGGCACTACGGTGGAGAAGCTTCCTTGCGCGCGTAGCGTGCGTTTGTCCCTAGGTGTGCCGGCATGGCGGAGGGGGGTCGAGTTTGTTTACGCTCCGCCGCTGACTGCCGCGCGGTGAGGCAGTGGGTACGGACGCCCCATTTGGTGATCGCTCTCTCTGAAGGGGCAAGGTTCTGACTGGTGTTGTATAAGATGCAGGTCACTTTGTTAGTCGCGACGATCGATCGCATTTTTTTTACAAGCACTGCTCCAGGAGGGCACATGTAACCGGCAAACCGAGGCCTCAGGAGAGCACCTGAGGTTATTTATTTATTTATTTCGGAATACTGTCAATCCCTTCTTGGAATCCTAACTGGGTAGGTGGTCACTTCCCCGCGTTTCAATATCCGGAAACCACCTGACCTTTCTAGTGAAGGAGCGTGTAACAAATGTGAGGTCCAGGCAGCTACAGTGGGCAGTTCCACGCAGAAAGATGGGGCTTCCATCATTTAACAAGCACAGTTCTTCTTCGGAGGCAAATGACACTAATCTTCTGCCTCTCAAGTTTATCTTAGAACTTTCCCAGAGATGGTGGTGGGCATTAAAATCTCCAGTCATCACCAAAGGCTGCTGAGTCGCTGTTGTAATTCGCCGTAACCGCTCGCAGTCCAGCCGACCTGAGGCCAATATGTAGGTTCCAACTACTGTGAAAGTGAGCTTGCCTTTCTTCAATGTCTGACATACGTACTGTTTTTCTTGGTCAGGTGGCAATGGATGATCGTCGTACGTAAGATGACGTCGTATGAATACGATGACCTTGCTGCATTCTCCGTGGGTGGCGGACATGAAACGCTAATACCCGGACAGTCTGATGTTATCTGATAGGGGCTCGCAGATGACGATGATGAGGGAACTTATTCATGAACACGAACTGTCGAAAGTGAGACATGCGTGACTTAAGTCCTCTGGCGTTCCACTGAAATATCGACGCGTTCCGGACTTCGTCACGAAACGACGCCTTCTGGAGAGCCATGATTTCAACCAAGAGCTGCAAGTACTGGACTCAAACTGTCCAGCACCTGTAGCGCGCTTTGCGCAGACGAAGATTTCACGTTGATAAGTATAACGCGAATGGCATTCATGAGCGACCGCAGAATGTTGATTACCTGGAGATCATCAGCCAGCGTCGCTTCAGCAGTTGCCGAAGCCGTCGAAGTCGGTGCGTTTTGGGGCAACTTAGCAGGAGTTGTGCCCTCGGTAGCTCAGGCCATTCTTCAGGACGGGCGAGTCATTCCGCGTTGTTTGCTTTCCTTGTATCTGTATTGGTGGCATTATGCGTTGATGCGGCAATCCTTCTGACTGAAGATGGCGTGTTCCTACCTGCAGTTGCAGAATTTCGTGAACGTTTGCGGTGTCGACGCTGACGTCGCCGAACAGCGGCAGCAGCCTCTCGGTGCGTTGAATTGTCCCGCACCATTCGTTTTAGGATCGCGAATTCCTTCCGCACGCACGGGCAATCCTTTAATGAGGCCTTGTGAGGACCACTGCAGTTAGGGCACTTTAGAACATCTGTGCTGCAGGCATCTTCTGAATGGGACTCAGAGCACCGCGGGCACACAACGTTGTTCACGCAGTCACCCTTTACGTGGCCAATCTTGCAACAATTGAAACACTGGAGGGGCTTCGGTACGAATGGTCATACTGGATGGCGGACATGTCCTACCTTGACGTGGGAAGAAAGGCTGTCTCCTTCAAACAAAATCTTGACACAGCGTGTGTTTCCCCATTCTAAAAATCCTCGTTATGAAAGTGCCTTCTGTCGTTGGCTTGATCAGTATTGGCAAGTCATCATTCGGGATGGCAACGTCGACGTCATAAATGACGCCCGCAGTACCATCGCCGCCTGTAGGGATCATTGATCGCAGCTTTACATTGTCGATCTCAGTTATATTACGTAGGCCTTCAAGGGCGCTGCGATGTAGCACGTGAACTGCCAGGACATTTTCCCGCGAGTTTATTCACACGTCTTTAATCTCATTTGGTGCGATTCTCTCGAGTAACGAAGAGAGGATCTGCCTGTTGAGGAACCGCAAATTGGTCGCTGGGTTCACGGGCATAAAGAGCACAGTGTGCGGCCAGCGCAGTGGTGCACTCTTGACGGTAGAAGTACTTGGCGACGAAGATGCCTGCAGTAGTCTTCTTTTTGCTGATCTACTCATCACGACCTGGAAGTCATCGTCTGACGAGTCGTAGCGGTCCGAACATAACTCAGTGGACTCGCTGTCTTTATCGCTTGACGCACTTCCACGTTTTCTGGACGCTATCCGACCTGACGGCTGCGCATCAGGAAAGTCCTCAGAGATCTCTTCATCCACTGCCACAAGGAGGGAGTGGCAGCGCCCAGAAATGCAGGGAAACAAATAGAAAAAGCGGAGACAAAAGTACAAGCGTTCTATCAAAGAATCACTTACTTTATGGCCCTAGACATCAAGGTGGCTTCTGACAGTGCCAGCCTTGAGGCCATCCTGACTTGATTAGGAAACCTCTAGTGCGGTAAACGCATCTACGGCTACGTAAAAGCATTATTCTTAGACAGAACCGCCACCATAGGGACAAGCGATGCCCGCACAAATACCTTCCAAGTCCCCAATAAGGGCACATCCTAGGGATCGGTAATTTCGCCGTGGTTCTAACATAGCCGTGATCGGATTTGCCAGAAATTTAGAGAACATTCCGGACACCAGACATGTGATGTACGTGAATGATATTACAATTTGGATCATCAAGGGCTCCCTGAGGGTAAAAGGAAGGAAAACTACAAGAAACCGTCAACTGCGCCCAACAGTATATTCAAGAAAGTATAGCCTGCAATGCTCAACGAAGAAATCCGAGCTACTCAGAGCATGGAGACACAAACTAAATAGGATGGTACCCACAGACACAAGTCTCCGTCTCAACGTGCACCTCGAGTGCCGTGAGATACCAGAGAAGACCAGAATTAAAGTGCTGGGGATGTGGCGCCAGTATGACCGAAGAAGCACGCACACCCAAACGCTCCTCAAAAATGCAACGCTACTGGTTACCAGAATGATTAAGAGAATCGCCAATCTTCGGACAGAACTGCGGGAACAGGAGACTTCGAAAGTAGTAAGAAGGGCTTAGTCATCAGCAGGGTCATGTATAATCTACCGTACTAATGACCGAATCTCGATGAATAGAGACAAGCGTAACTAATAATTCGGAAAGCGTACAAGACTGCACTGAAACTCCCAATCAGTACGCATCCAGGGAAACTCCTTGCCTTCGGGGTGCACATCACCTTCCAAGAACATCGGTGGGCTGAGATCCAGGCAAAAAAAGAAAGACTCATGTATACACTAACCGGCTGGGCACTTCTCACACACCTTGGATATACTGAAGAAATTAAGACAATGACAGCTACAGCTGACATACCGGATGAAATTCGTGGACAACTCGGACTGAACTGGATAGCGAAAAACATGAACCCGAAGTTACACGAAGGCACGCGGGCAGCACGTGCAGATTACGTCCAACCCAAGTACTCCACCAAAAACGACGTAGTGTACGTCGACGCAGTTACACAAGATCCCAAACGAGGACGCAGAATGGCCATGGTCATCAACGCAAAGCTTCGCCAAATCACAAGCGACTCATTAAGCCAAAACACCGTGACTGCAGCTAAGGAGCTACCTGTCCTTCTAACAGCAGGGGAGGGTTTCAGAACCAGCAAATCTCTAAACATTCTAGAGTTAAAACTTGATCTAACAAAACCCGATTTTCCGAAGTTCCCGCTCGAAAGAAGAGATTTACATTCTCCGGCAAGTACCTATAGGGTTCAATATTATCATCAACCCGTATTAACGAAAGAAACTTGGCCGAACGCGATTTAACGTTTTTCTTGAAATCAATGACCAGGAAGAGCGCTGATTTCTTTCTAATTTTGACACAGACGAGTTCTTCTTTGACCATGTGCTCTAAAGCTACCGCGTTAAAACATCTAGGCGCCACGGTCACATCCCTATCTTTATTTTCACGAGGCTGCACGTCGCGCCCATACGGATCAGCCGACTCAACTCTGCCTCGGTAGGGGCGGCGGCTGTTGCTTTATTTCATGGTTTACGGGAAAGATGGCTATATTAGCGGCAAAAACAATGCCGCGGTAGCTTTTGTGTGTGGCTGCGTTACAGTTGGCTCTTACAAGGCTGTTGAAGCCCTGCACCAAGGGCCCCACCCCAGCTTAACCTAGTGAAGACCCTGACGGTCTACCACGGAAGACCCTGTAACTAGAGACCAATACATATTTCGATGATGATGATGATGGCTGGATTGCGTTAGCTGCGCTATGTTGCACGTACGCCTCTACTTGCAGTACAACAATGGGCCCTGTAAAGCGCCAAGCGCAAGAGGAGCATAAGAGTGCAAAGGCTTCGCAGAGACGCGTGCTTTCAGTTTCAGTTTATTGTTCTTTAAATACACTGAATCGGTAAGAGACAATATACAGACGAGGATCCCAAAGTCAAAGGCTGCAACAAAGACTGCAAAAGCACTTTGCCGATGACGAATTTGTTGCGTCGTGTAGCGTATGCGATCGCCCATGCATCCCATCGTACGCCGTCAGTGTATCGTGACCGGTGCATGGGGTGGTGCTCGAGCGAGCGTTTCCCCGAGAGGACGATACTTCGTTCGGGCTTTGCGCCACGTGCAGGAGAGAAATGCTTCGCATGAACTTAGATAATAATCGCGGATGGTTTCTTCCATAATTATATAATTATAGCGATCTAGGCAGTGCGGTTTGTCGTCTAAGTAACGTCCGCCTCTTCCGCAATCGGTCCTTTTCACGGTGCGGCAGGGTACGCACTCTGCCCTGAAGCGGATTAGTCGCCAAATGTTTTGGAAGGGTCGCGCGTGCGGCCTGATCTGAGAAAAAAAAAGCGTACAGACGCTCACTGCTGCGAACACTCGTGAAGTATGCCACGTCGCAACTCCACCGGTTGCTCTACGTTGGTGCTGTGCTGAAAACGTGCTTAGCGCACCACTGCAATTCCATCTTTAACACGGAAAGCGGTCAGGGCTTCATACAGACTGCACCGTGAACCACGCAGTAGCCGCCTTTAATTGGTGGCTAGCACTTCAAAAACATGACCTTGCTGGCGAAGTCTTTCTGCAGCGTCGGTCCTCTCCCGCTGGCGGTGGCAGCGCGTCCCTGACTTCACGTACTCGCTTGACGTACGCGAGAGCGACAAGACGCCGATGGCCAACGATTGGCCGACTATTCAGCACAGTGTGTCGCTGAGACCATCTTATCATACGAGGCCGACAACGACGCAACCGATGAGCGCGATTTGTCGTATATAGTCTGACGGAATTTTGTGCTGACGACACCAGCACCATCAAGCCGGCGACCATCCGTCGACTGAACCCTGAGCGATCGGCCGCCTAGCCGACGACGCGATAGCCGCAGCGCTTTCGCTTGTATATATGGTTAATCGTGCTAAAAATTAGCCGAAACATACTTTCGAAGTTGAAATGCACAAACTGTAGCCCTCTCCTACCGTGCACATGAAGTTTGAGCCGATGTTGATCCTGCTCAGCGAAGGTTAAGTCTAGCGGCGTCGTCGAGTTCGTGCTCTGGCTATCGGTGGAAGTGTGCTGAAAAGTAAGCATGAGGCTAGGGCGGATTAAACAGCTTCTGTGGTTTAGTTGTGCCCTTAGCGACTTGAAATCAACTACTGCTCATTTCTCACCGCACGCACACAATAAGCGTGGGAAGCGGTGACGTGCACAGCGCTTTGCCAACTTTGCAAGACGTCGCCGTTCCCGAAGAACGCCAGTCGCATTCGCTGCGTAAATGGGCGGGTCTGTACGTGTTATGCTGACATATTTCTTAATCCCTGAGACGCTCTGCTTACCTCTACCTCAAATGGGAAACATAAGAAGGTGTATTCAGTACAGTAGCATAAACGACCACCTCGCTCAGTTACCAACGGTTTCAATGAAGGCATTTACGTTTTAGCCAGAGTGTACGGCATATAATTGAGCGCTTATGAGAGCATAGATGTCTATAATAATAATTTATGGAATGCGCACAAAGTAACTATGATGAGGTTAAATGAAAGCGAGAATCAGTAATAACAATCCGTAATGTATATATCTGCTTCACGTAGCCGTTGTTTAATGGACTCGGCCGCTCATACTGGCTCGAGTCAGGGTAGAACAACGCGGCTTCGTGTGCGCAGATATGTATGTTTCGCCACGTTTTGACATTATTTCACATCAGCGAAGCACCGTTTCCATAATATTTGATGCTAACAACGATCTGTGGCTATGATGTCAATGTAAACAAATGCACCGTTTTGGAAAATCTGACACGGAAGGCTGTGCTCGAAGCCTAGGCTTCTTGAATATGCGATATGTCTAAAGAATGTGCAAAAGGAACAAAAAAGCGAGCTACAGGTGCAGAAATCAGCGGCAGCCACGTCGGCAGACGGAACTCTGCGTGCTTTTGTCAGCCGCCCTGTTAGCATAAGAGCGCAATCAGATCTTTTCAAGTTCTAGGACAGTAGCCGGTGGGTGCTGCATAGCTTCCAGGAACCACATGCTGCCACTAAGAAGCCGTTAATAAATAATTGCGATCCACAAAACGCGCAACCGACGCACACTCAACATGGGTGCAGGTACACAAATCAGCAGACAGAAGCCCTGTTGTAATATTTCCAAAACGTTTCCAGAGGCGTGCGATAGTGGGCCGCACTTGAACATAACAAAAAAGAAAGAAAGAAAAAGGTGGATTGTACTTGAGAAGGCGGAACAACGTTGTGCCAGTAGATGTAAAACAAAACAATCTGTTCGAAAACAAGAGATGGTGTAGTCAATCCAAAATGCAGACACGACAGTCAAAAACTACCGCAGAGAGACATCAGTTTGCTCTTCAAGCTACTATGCAATACCCGCCATGTAAGAACACAAACTGCAGAGAACGCACCACGACATTGTGAAACAAAGTCGAAAAAAAAATCAGTGGAGAACGGCAATGATCTATACTCCTATAGAAGCACAATGTATGCATTTAAGTTACTGCAGCACTATGAACCTGAGGAGGTTATCTCTAATTGTACGATTAATCGATGTGTGCCAGGATCTTGTATAATCATAAGTTATACCGTGAGAACAGGGAAGTTGCTGCACCCATAGTTCCATTCTACAAGATTCAGCAGCGAACCTGTGCTCTAGACGTGCGCAGTTCTCAATTGGTCGGCGGCCCTTCGTTACGCAAGGGCAACGTGCTGAGCTGGCAGTGGACCGGTCGCCAATGAGCGCTGATTCAGTATGTATATATAAATAGCCTGCAAGGGCCCACCCAGCGTGCTTAGTGGGAGCATTGAGCCTGTTGATTCAGAAGATGTAGAAATGTTGCCATCCATAACAAATCTGCCAGATTGAACTGGATCCTCGTGAACTTTACTTTTCGATAAGGTTTTCGGTAAAAAAACAATAGGTGTGTAGGTGGTCACTCAAGTCGCATGAAAGAACACTGCCCACAACGTATTCTGTGTTATAGTTCATGACACATAAGTCTAAATCTGAAAAACTCATTGCTAGCTAGAGCTATAATATGTTCCCAACAATGAGCGCCGAGCACACCCAAGCACTCTACAGCACTTTGAGAGCGTACGAGCAAGCTAACGTTAAAATCTCCTTGCAATATTATTCGCTGACTGGTGCTGTCTGCAATATCAATCAGTCGCTCTAGGAAATCTAAAAAAAATGTTGGTACAGAACCGGCTGGAGGGCAATAAACCACAGAAATGAGAATATTCGAGTACGAAATGGTTAGACATTAAACATCTGGTGTGATAACCATGAAGTCATCATCTACGAAAAAATTCAGACCTGAGGCAGTATACGGGGTGATCTTTTATTAGACAATACACAATTTAAAAAAGTGCCTCTGGCAGATAGCGCAATTCTAGTTCTTGAGCTGTATTAAACGAAGCGGTGGACATTACTCACATGAGAAATTTAAATGCATAAGTAACTAATTAACAAGATTCACCAATTAAATTTTGAAAGAACTACTACTTTACGGCGCATATTACAACTTACAGTGTAGCCAGTCAGTTTGCAAGGCATATCCACTTCAAGCGAATACCGAGCATGGCACCCGTTTCGATATATGCGCCGTCAAAGTTGTGGTAAAGATGCACTGTTAATCCACCTAATTCATGAAAATGTCGGTTTACGCATTGAAGCACAACAGTAACTGGGACGCCAACGTATTTTGTCGCCAACTTCAGGAATAATTTTCCCGAAAATTGTGTCATCCTTGAAGTTTGTTCCAAGTGGATACGCCTGATGAACTCACCGGCTACAATCGGTAGGTTGCAAGGTGTGCCGTAAATTAAGTTATTCTACAGTACTTCGTGAACTTTCGCTAATTAGTTGATTATGCATTTTGATTGCTCGCGCCAGTAATGTTCCACCACCGAGCACACGAGCTCAATGAATAGAGTTGTACTATATAACACATGCAATTTTTAATAATTCCTCATGATCTAAAATGCGATATCATCGGAAAAAAGAAAACGGTACAGCGCGGCGCCTCCCCCCCCCCCCCCCCGCCCCCGTTTTCTTTATCACGATGCAAGCTGAGATACTTGTAGCCCGGTATACAGTGTTGTGAGTTCGGGGTGGAGGACCAGACGCGGACTCTTTCCACAGACAAAGAAGAAACGAAAAACTTTATACAACATTTACAGGTAGTGTATGATAGAGTACATATAGCTGTAAGAGCGGATCAGACCAACTGGGCGGCTGGAGGCGACTCTGTCTTCAGAATGATCCAGTTCTCCCTTAAATCTATTTGACGACTCCTCGTCGGCAGGAACCAGGCGGGGCGGGTGCTTACGTCACCCGCGTCGAATTCTTGATTCGTCGCGGAGATGGCTGGGTGCTTCTTGAAGTCCTCATCGTCGGATTCTTCATTCGTCGCGGGGAAGTGGGAGCTCCCGTCGCCTCAATGATAGGCACGTAGTATGGCACAACAGCATCCCCGCCGCCAGATAATGCATACAGAAGTCGAGCTGTTCGACGCGGCTCGACGTATGCGATGTGCTGATTGAGTGACGTCTCTGATGGGGTTAAGGAAATGCATTTGCCGCCCTTTCATCCGCTGGTCTTTCCTTTGCTTGGATCTGAGAAAGCTCACGGAGTGGCCGAAAATTAACGCCATCGACTTCGGCGAAAGTGAGCACCCTCCCAATGCTCTCCACAACGCCAGAACAAACTCTATGAAAAGAAACGCTCTAATCCCTTCTGTGTTCTCAACAGCACCATTACGATTATTGTACAAAACACGGAGCAATCACCCGATAAACGGCCCGGGATACATACCTCTACAAAGAGTGCTCTCAAAGAAGACACATTCAAAGAGAATAAACAGCTAAAGAATAGATTACAAACCAATTTCGAACAGTCATTCAGGCAGGCCAGACACAGCTGAGGTGATCGAAGAAAGTTTGTATCCCTGTCTCGCTGCGAGCGAAATTCTGTCACTTGATTTGCAATGATAGCCCATTCAAGTGGCTGCGGTAGGCTCTCAAGCGATCTGGAGCCTCATTTTATTCGGTGACACTTACATTACGATACCCTTCACATGATATTGCGTCATAAGTGATTATCAGTCAACTTCAAGAGAGAGAGAAAATGATAAATGAAAGGTAGGGAGGTTAACCAAGACTGAGCCCGGTTGGCTACCCTACACTACAGTCAACTTCAATGTGTTAAAATAACTGAAGAGGCAAGAGAATACATGAAAACGTAGCATTAAAACTTTTAACTTCTAGGATAAGCTCTCGGATAAGCATAGGCACAGCCTAAAAGGCTCTGCTAAGTCCGTCAGCATTTGTATGCAACTTACCCTTCTTGTGGCGAACAGAGAAATTATGGTGCTGAAGTGACAAGCTCTACCTGAGTAGACGGCCATTTCTAGGTAACATGGTGTGTAACCAAGTCAAAGGGCAACGATCCGTCTCAACAATAAATGCAGACCCGGAGACATAACAAGCAAGCTTATCGACAGCCCATACCAGAGAAGCGCACTCCTTTTCTATTGTTATTTATTTATTTATAAATACTGCGATCTTAAACAAGATCTTAGCAGCGTGGTACACGAGTAAGTTCACGAAACAATATAAATACAAAAATGGGGAATTGTACTCAAAAATTCTTCAAACAAGCGCTTCACACAAGCGCAAGAAACAGGCACAAAAAACACAGGCGCAAAAAACACAGGCGCAAAAAACACAGGCGCAAAAACATGCACTTCAAGGTTACATCAGCGATACTTCCCAATCATACAGTAAAACATTGCTATCACTGACAATCTCAGCAAGTGCAAAAAAAAAAAAAGTTAAAGATATGTTTCGAAAAGTGATAATGAGTCCTGTGTTAGTTTTATCGGCCAGCTTATTCCAATCTACTATAGTTCTCGGAAAAAAGGAATACTTGAAGCAGTTGACACGTGTTGTAAATGGAGTTACAGCTAGTGAGTGTCGCTGTCTGGTAGCGTAACCTGTTGCATAGGTGATAATGCGAGACGTGTCGATGTTGTAGTGACCATTTATTATTTGGAAAAAGAATTTTAAACGACATGCACGGTTTCTGTCACTTATAGAAGGCAAGCCGCTCCGAGATAAAAGGTTAGTAATAGAACTACGCCCATATGTATTGTAGATGAATCGAACTGCTTTTTTCTGTAAGCTTTCTAGCTTTCCAATATCGCTTTTAGTGAACGGGTCCCATATAACTATAGCATATTCTAAAACGGGGCGGACTAGTGTTTTGTATGCCAATAGACGTACTGTTGGTGTGGAGGATTTTAATACGCGTCTTAGAAAAAACAACTTGCGGCGACAATTTGCTATTACTGTATCAAGGTGCTTTGACCAGGAAAGATCCTTTGTTATGTACAAGCCAAGGTACTTATATTGCGCTACCTCTGCCAAAAAAGCGTTTTCTGTGCCATAGCGATATACCAGTGGCTTCTTTTTTAATGTTATCCGCATATATAGTGTCTTTTCGAAATTAATGCTCATTTGCCATTGTCTACACCACTCAACTACCTTATTAAAGTCCCTGTTTAACCTAAGTTGGTCTTCTTCCGTTGTTATTTCATCGTACAGAACGCAGTCGTCAGCGTAAAGCCTGATTTTAACAGAGAGGTTAGTGACAATATCGTTTATATATAACAAAAAGAAAAGGGGGCCAAGAACGGATCCCTGTGGGACACCAGAATTTACAGCAGCTATATCAGAGGTTGTTTTATTTACAGTAACAAACTGATGGTGGTTTGTAAGGTAGGCTTTAATCCATGCTAATATTTTATCATTTTTAAGCACAGCTCCTAGCTTATGAAGCAATTTAACATGAGACACCCTATCAAATGCCTTGCTGAAATCCATGAATATTGCGTCTGCTTGTTTCCCTTCGGACGTACTATACGCCTCCTCTCTGACACTAAGCTTCCGGTTCAAAAATAAAACGGGCCGCTCGTGCCCATCGGCATCCTCCTGGCAAAGTATGACTCCTAGGCCGCGCTCATTCGCATCACATTGTATAATAAAGACTTTAGAGAAATTAGGGGCCTATAAGCACCAGTCTTTCTCCCAGGGCTTGTTTCAGGCTCTCAAAGCCCTTCTCTTTCTTTTCAACCCACGAAATCGTCGTTGGCTCTGATTTGCGGAGACAATTTGTCAAAGGGCTAGCGAGATTCGAGTAATTTTTCACGTAGTGCTGCTAATACCCCTCAAGTCCCGAAAACGCCCTTACTTCCGACTTTGTGGTTGGACGCCGGTATTCCAAAACGGCAACAAATTTTAGCTCGGAGGGTCTACGCTGGCCGCGCGCCACGACATGACCCAGGCCAGCTCCCACTAGCACACCCCAAATGGCACTTCCGCGCTCTGGCAGTGAGACCCGTGTCGCGCAGTCGACTTAGGATTGTGCGCAAATGGTTAACATGCTCCTCGCAGGTGTTGGAGAAAATCTCCACGTCGTCCAAGTAAGGAAGGGCGAAATCTCCTAACCCGTGCAACACTCGATTCATCAGGCTCCAAAACCAATAGGAAGCATTCTTTAGCGGCCGCATTTCGATGTGGGCGAAATGCGAAAACACCCGTGTACTTAGATTTAGGTGCACGTTAAAGAACCCCGGGTGGTCAAAATTTCCGGAGTCCTCCACTACGGCGTGCCTCATAATCAGAAAGTGGTTTTGGCAAGTAAAGCCCCATAATTGATTAATTAATTAAGCATTCTTTAGGCCGAAGCTCAGCATCACAGGACGGAATGTTCCTAATGGCGAGATGAATGCTGCATACCGAGACGCACGTTCGGTCAGTGGGACTTGCCAATACCCTCGCACTAAATCTAAAGTGGAGATATACATGGAATTGGCCACCGTCTCGACTCTTTCTTCGACGTTAGGTATTGGATACGCCTGGTCTAGGATTACCGAATTTAACCGGCAATAATCTATGCAAGTTCTTGGCTCTGTATCTGGAGCTTCAACCAGGATAAGTGGGGAAGTGTAATCACTTTCTCTGGGCACAATGACACCCAGTTCGCACATGTGGCGGATTTCGGCTTCCATGATTTCCTTTTGCCGTGGCGAGACGTGGTACGGCTGGCTGCGGACCGGCTGTTCGCTCGACATCTTAATATCGTGCTCGATTGGAGTTGTTTATTCTGGTCGGTCGGAAAATACTGGTTCGAAGTCCCGAACTATTTCCCTCAAGTCGTCTCGTTGGCTTTCCGAGAGGCGCTGTTCTTCAGCGATTAGCTCCAGAAACTCGGTAGCTGCGGCGTCGCTTTCCTGAAGAAAACACAAGAAATCCCTCTGTTCCTCTTCCGGCGCATTTAAGGTTTAAGTTTACTACTGCCTGACGATGACAGTACGGTTGGTTTTATGCCCGACCCTTGGAATCCTGATATTTCCGGCACTTGAGACCTGACCTAGTGTAGAACGACATGTTCTTGCGGGCCACTCCTTCATTTACATTAGCCTGTAGCCTATAGTTAGCGAAGGGTCACTTTTCTGTGCCGCGATAAGCGCCTCTCGGTCAACCTTACTAAGCTGCTCCCAGCAAAAGGAGGCGGGACTAAGCAGTGAACCTTCCACTTCAGCCCTAAGCGCCCCATTTTCAAGGCTCCTCACCCACTGTCACTGATCCGGTAATTGATCCATGACAAGTCTGAGTCCTCAGCGTTTCATCAGTCGTATCTCCCGGCCTAGGCTGCCGCTGTGAGGACGTTACATTATCAGTTTCCTCGCTTGAGGACGAGCTTTCAAGTTTCTTTGAGAGAGCGCGTGACCGTGATCACCTTAATGCCATGCAAGCGAGACTGGTAGAGAACGACCGGCCATCATTTTCTAAAAGCTGCTCCGATTTGTTCGAAAAAAGATATGGAAAGTGTTCGGGTAAACTTGGACTCACGGCTGCCCCCGTTCGCAACCTTCGAAAACGCCCTCGAGGGTTACCCTGGCAACTGGCAAGCACGCGCTCTGCACTTCTGCGACTTGTCTGACCCAGGTGCATTCCCCTGTATAGTCCCCGGGAGAAAGACAGGACGGATGAGTAACATCCATGGTGGCGGCGGAATCGCGAAGTGTCCTGCACAAATTCCCGCTTACCACGACATCCCACGTATATGACTCGAGCAGCCTCAGATTTTCGTCTGACTGGCTAATGTTGGCGAACGCGATTTGTTCCTTGCAATTTGAGGAAATATGGCCTTCGTATTTGCAACGGAAGCAGATAATTGGTCTCCGGGCATCGAACGCGCGCTCTACGTTTGCCTTAGCTTTAGTGGCTTCAGCCGACTGGGTTGTCTCTGCTAGCCCTTCCCTCGCCCCCTCAACCTTAGTCGATACTCCTTTGCTGAACTCGTCGCTCGTAAATGTTTTCTTATTCGGCGAAATTGGGTTGCGAGGGGAAAACCGCTTCACAGAATAGTCCTTCTTTTTTAGCTTACCTTCCTGAGTAGGTTTTTCTTGGAAGTTTCGGCGCGTGTAATATTCCTCTGCGAGCTGCGCTGCCTTCTCTAGGTTTACCTCTGGGAGCCTGTCCTGCAGCCAAAGTCTAACTTCTTCTGCAAGAACTCGGTAAAACTGCTCCAGTGCTATGCATCAAGCACCTTGTCGTGGTTGCCATACACTTTTGCACTTTTGAGCCACTATTTTAGATTAGACTAACTCGTACGCGAACTTCCTGTCTAAACCGCTGTCGAAGTTCCTCGGCAGAGAGGTGGTATTTCCGAAGAAGCGCGGCTTTTACCTTTCCATAGTTCTCTTAGTCTCCTTTAGACAAGCGTGCGAGGACTTCCGCGGCCTGTCCTGGGACAATTGAAATAAGTCTTTGAGACCAAAGGCTTTCGTCTAGCCCTATCTTTTCAAACGTACGTTCGAAATTCACGAGAAAAAGTGCGATGTCACCGCCTATCCTATACGGTAGCATTATAGGTCCTGTATTCTAAGTTTAGGCGTATTGTCTCCACCGGAAAGGAGACTTGAACGCGCTGAGCTGAATCGACTTTGCTCTATTTCCACTTCTCGCATTTTGAGAGCATGATCTCGCTTTTCGCGCATTCTTCTCTCCTTTGCCTCCTCGTGCCTTTTTTCTCGCTTCTCCTCTCAAGAATTTCTCCCCAAACCTCTTCGACTTCCTCCTCAGTTACCTCTTGTCCCCTCATAAGGTCCAGAACGGTTTTCTTTCGCCTTGCCGCGGCAACCGAGATGCCCATCTCCTGACAAACATCAAGATGGTCCTGCATCCTGAGCGTCTCCATCGCGATCTGACGCCTCGTCTTCGGTTTTGCTTCTAAATTAGCTTTGCTTCCGAAGCCGTAAATCTATGCAAGGCCTGAAGCGAACTAAGACAAAAGCACTACAACCCTTTCAGAATACTTGAGCTATTTTCCTTAGCATTGACGTGTGTGGCAGGTCTGGCGATGCGAAAGGCAAACGTTGAGCACTCACTCATCCAAAGTAGCTGGCGCCGATCGGTCTTGTGGCTGCTGCTGAGTGGTGCAGCGGGCATTATCTGGCTTCGAATTCAACAGCTTGCCATCGACTGTTGTGACTTTTGGGTGGCGGACGAGAGACGGAGTCTTTCCGAAGAAAAAGAAGACAAAGAAACGAAAAACTGATACAATATTTACAGATTGTGTAGATAGAGTACATGTAGCTGTGAGAGCGCATCAGACCGACTGGGTGGCTGGAGGCGACTCTCTGTCTCCACAATGCTCTGGTTCTTCCTTAAATCCCTTTGGCGGCTACTCGTAGGCAGGAACCAGGCGGGGTGGGTGCTGACGTCACCCGCGTCGAATTCTTGATTCGTCGCGGAGAAGTGGAAGCTCCCGCCACGTCGATGTCAGGCACGTAGTATGGCACAACTACAGTAAGCCGGAGTTTCCGCACATAATCATGTTTCTGAAAATGTAATGTCTTCAAAATAGTGACCAAAGCGGTTTAAGAAATATAAGACACTGTTATGCTTTATTTGGAAGCTTCTAGCGTTTGGATGAACTAAATATAGCTTCTAATCAAAAGGCGACGGTTTTCTCTGGCGTTACGTAAACACCATTATCCAGTATGCCTGCGAGATTGTAAAAGTGGAAGAAAATTTTAAATACAGTTCTTGGCTTTAGACGTGCCAAAACGACGATTTCATTATGAGGCACGCCGTACTGAGGGACTCCGGATTAACTCTGACCACCTGGGGTTCTTAAAAGCGTACTCAGTGCACGGTACACGGGCGTTTATGCATTTCACCGCCATCGAAATGGGGACGCCACGGCCGGGATTCGAACCCGCGCCCTCGGCCTTGTAGCGCAACGCCACAGCCATTAGACCACCGTGGGGGGTCTAAAAGAGGAACATATGGCGATACTTCTAAGGGGAAACATTATGAAATATATAATTCGTTTTAGTTCTTTAAACCTCGGACAGTTTTCATACAAAATCTTTAACTCCTTGCTCATGATTATAAGCCTATTTTATTAATTTTAATTGGTTTTATGTCCACTATTGCATCGTAGGTGCGGGCATTTCCCTAATTTTACTGAGTTTTATTTTGCATCCTGAGAGGAAATAAAATTACCAAGAAAGTGTGCTCTGCCTACGGTCTAGACGAATAGTGGTACGGTTTCTGGGCACTTCGTTTCAGAGTATGGGAATGACCAGACGGAGATACCACAAGCTCTAAAGACATTCGTATGTTCATTCGTTCGTTCGTTCGTTCGTTCGTTCGTTCGTTCCCATTCATTCATTCATTCAGTTATAGTGTTAGAACTGTACTCACCCGCCGGCACGAAGATGGCGACCGCCGAGCAGATGGAGGCGAAGACGTAGAGGCCTATGTAGGCGGTCCTGCGTCGAAGGTAGTTGACAGCGACCACGCCGAGAAGCCTGCCGGGGTACTCGGCCGCTGCAACCAAGGCAAAGCTCAGGTACGGGTCGCCCAGAAGGATGCTCGAGTAGGTCAGGTTGTAGTACACCAGCGTGTCTAGCACCCTGCGCGGCGAGACCCTGTCAGTCATTGCCCCGAAACCATAATGGCGCGGCCTTACTTGGCTATTTAAAATTGTGAAGAGCAAGCATTGTCAGTTACTGAGCAAGACGGTGGATTTAGACTACACGTCGAAAAAGTAGTCGTAAAAATGTGTTACAAGCTCTCCTCCAGAAAGGGACTTACTTATTTTTGATATTGCTATTCTCAACGAGATTCATCGCATGTAGTTGTCATACCCTTCCACCTTCTCACCCACTTAGATTGATATGACATCCTCATATTAAATAGTTTGCCCATCATTATATAGTGCCCAAATTCACTGCTCAGGCAATCAATATTGGGTCATTGCTTGGTCGACACAGCATTGAATGAGTCACGTGGGCTCATAATAAATTATGGGTAAGGTGGACTATGTAGATGAATGGCTGCTTCTATAGATACATATGCCGCCCACAGGGTGAGTCATGCCGTAGATGCAATATTCTTCACCATGATCGACGAGAAACTTACGACTTGGAAGACAGGAGACACGACGTAATTCGTATGCTTCTTGACCGGAAAAGATCCGCGAACGTGGGCTTTGAGGACAGCTTGTCCTGTGGAATAAAAAAGAAATGGAGAAAAAAAATGGCAAAGAAATTTAACGCAATACTTAATCGACGTATTGTGCGCACGGCCGAGAACCAGAGCATTATCACTCTCAACGCGAATATTTTCATAAACTCGTTCGTCATCATCATCAGCCTAGTTACGCCCACTGCAGGGCAAAGGCCTCTCCCATACTTCTCCAACTACCCCGGTCATGTACTAATTGTGGCCATGTTGTCCCTGCAAACGTCTTAATGTCATCCGCCCACCTAACTTTCTGCCGCCCCCTACTACGCTTTCCTTCCCTTGGAATCCAGTCCGTAACCCTTAATGACCATCGGTTATCTTCCCTCCTCATTACATGTCCGGCCCATGCCCATTTCTTTTTCTTGATTTCAACTAAGATGTCATTTACCCGCGTTTGTTCCCTCACCCAATCTGCTCTTTTCTTATCCCTTAACGTTCCACCTATCATTCTTCTTTCCATGGCTCGTTGCGTCGTCCTCAATTTCAGCAGAACCCTTTTCGTAAGCATCCAGGTTTCTGCCCCGTAGGTGAGTACTGGTAAGACACAGCTGTTATACACTTTCCTCTTGAGGGATAGTGGCAACCTGCTGTGCATGATTTGAGAATGCCTGCCAAACGCACCCCAGCCCATTCTTATTCTTCTGGTTATTTCAGTCTCATGATCCAGATCCGTGGTCACTACCTGCCCTAAGTAGATGTATTCCCTTACCACTTCCAGTGCCTCGCTACCTATCGTAAACTGCTGTTCTCTTCCGAGACTGTTAAACATTACTTTAGTTTTCTGTAGATTAATTTTCAGACCCACCCTTCTGCTTTGCCTCTCCAGGTCAGTGAGCATGCATTGCAATTGGTCTCCTGAGTTACTAAGCAAGGCAATATCATCAGCGAATCGCAAGTTGCTAAGGTATTCTCCATCAACTTTTATCCCCAATTCTTCCCACTCCAGGTCTCTGAATACCTCCTGTAAACACGCTGTGAATAGCATTGGAGATATCGTATCTCCCTGTCTGACGCCTTTCTTTATTGGGATTTTGTTGCTTTCTTTGTGGAGGATTACGGTGGCTGTGGAACCGCTATAGATAGCTTCCAGTATCTTTACATATGGCTCATCTACACCCTGATTCCGTAGTGCCTCCATGACTGCTGAGGTTTCGACTGAATCAAATGCTTTTTCGTAATCAATGAAGGCTATATATAAGGGTTGGTTATATTCCGCACATTTCTCTATCACCTGATTGATAGTGTGAATATGGTCTATCGTTGAGTAGCCTTTACGGAATCCTGCCTGGTCCTTTGGTTGACAGAAGTCTAAGGTATTCCTGATTCTATTTGCGATTACCTTAGTAAATACTTTGTAGGCAACGGACAGTAAGCTGATCGGTCTATAATTTTTCAAGTCTTTGGCGTCCCCTTTCTTATGGATTAGGATTATGTTAGCGTTCTTCCAAGATTCCGGTACGTTCGAGGTCATGAGGCATTGAGTATATAGGACGGCCAACCTTTCTAGGACAGTCTTCCCACCATCCTTCAACAAATCTGCTGTTACCTGATCCTCCCCAGCTGCCTTCCCCCTTTGCATAGCTGCCAAGGCGTTCTTTACCTCTTCCGGTGTTACTTGTGGGATTTCAAGTTCCTCTAGACTATTCTCTCTCACCTTATCGTCGTGGGTGTTACTGGTACTGTATAAATCTCTATAAAACTCTTCAGCCACTTGAACTATCTCATCCATATTAGTAACGATATTGCCGGCTTTGTCTCTTAACGCACACATCTGATTCTTGCCTATTCCTAGTTTCTTCTTTACTGCTTTTAGGCTTCCTCCGTTCCTGAGAGCCTGTTCAATTCTATCCATATTATAGTTCCTTATGTCCGCTGTCTTACGCTTGTTGATTAACTTAGAAAGTTGTGCCAGTTCTATTCTAGCTGTAGGGTTAGAGGCTTTCATACATTGGCGTTTCTTTCGTAGATCAAGACTAATATTCAATAAAGTTCTCTTGCGTAAGAGATTTTCTTATTGGCCGACGCTCCGACGCTCACCAATAATGACAGCCTTCATGACGAGACAACTGCTGCGCTGATGAAAGATCGGGGGCGACGCCTGCGTGAGTGAACGAACGGATGTTTTCTATCGTGAGGATTTCGTGCACTTCGATTTTACCGGCCACTGAAGAAATCACTTGGTCGTGTGTCGTATTCCTTCTGAGAACCATTTCCAGAAGCCAAATCCTATCGCCGGCTAGCCACCGGCGTTGTAAAGCTTCACGTCGGGCATTGAACGGCTGGTTCCATTCTGGGGCACAATGTGGAACTGCAGCACGAGCGAGCTCAATAATAACCGTGACGACCTGGCAGTTTAGCGAGGGAAGGGGAGACCAATCAAGCCACCCCCCCCTCTCCTACTCGTATCAATGCCGCGACACGATGCTGGCCGAGTATCGAAAAAAAGCCGCAAGTGCTGCCCTGTGCCGGAATGAGCGCGTTGAAACGACGAGAACTTACGCACTGCGGGATCCCGTATACGCAACGCAATATGTACCCAATAGAACACGTGCAGGGAAATCGCGAGCACACTTGTCCTCAAGCTGTCCTACACAGCTTTTTTTTTTCCTGGTCACCCATAGCATCGCCCTTGCTGGTGCTTGCTGTAAATAAATTGAAATTCAATTATTTAGGAGTGGAGCTGGTCCATAATGATCCTTTACTCCCACTTTATGTGAATTCGGCCCCAAGTGGGCCACGTGTCCGCGAAGCGGTTTCTTTGGCATGGAGCGGTTCCACGCGAGAGAACAATCGCAAGTCGACCGTGATAAAGAACGCCCTATCGAAGGCAGTCCACGGCAAGCAGTAATTGGGGAAAGAAAATTTTGCGAATAACGGCCCCAACGGCGCGGGTGCGAGTTGATATAGCAGCGCCCCCTTATAGATATTGCGACTCGACATTCCCGTGGACAGGATCAGCACTTCGCACGCGGGAGTCCTGTGACATTAGGCCAGCCGTTAGTAGCCAGTGCAACGACAGCACGGCTTCCGATTTATTTGAAGTGGCGCTCTCGTGATTGAAGGATTAACGGCTGACCCGGACAGTTTTTGCCTTTAGATTGTTCTTGCAGTGCTTGTATTATTTGCCGCGCGCCCTATGCCTATATTGTTGGACTACAACAGTGTCAAAATGTTCATTCCGGGGACCGGAGCCTAGATCTACTCGCAAGGCAGTTCGCGCACTCGTATAGCAACAGGCGCGCCTGCCCATCCTGATAACGAAACGAATATGTTATTAATGAAGGCCACCGGGAAGTAATGAAAATATCAAATATCTTACGGGCTAAAAGCTTTCTGAATTTCATCCCGGTTTCTGAAGGTTTTTTGTTCTTACGAACTCCTTGTCGTTAGGTGGTGCCTTCGCTATCGTGTGCTTCACTCATCAACATCAGCCGGCCCCGTTCTTGTACAAATTGTTCTGACGTGTAAACAGCTTTATGGTCCGTGCCTAGTTTCGAAGTAACAGCGGGAAAATAAAGTGACGCTTTCGCAAGAACGACGAGTCACTCATAGCGATAGCGAAGTATCGGCCGTATAATTTGCTGTAAACATTCAGTTACAAACTAAACAAGCATGGTGTCACATGTGCACAAACATGAACAGATCTAACTTGATGGCCATGAGCACCTGCTGTCACAACGCCGGGGAAATGAGGAGCTCCGTCAATGTGGAGCGAATGTCTCGTGCTGACACTTGCTTCACCGCATCTATACGAAACGTCGCGACCTCTAACAATATGCGTGCGGGAAGACAGCACGCTTGAAGCCATCAGCCATCTCGACTCGCCCGTAACCAAACCACCCGCCGCAGCTTACTCAGGCTCACCTCGAACATACGGCGCGCCAGCCGCAAATACGCTCAAACGCGCGGACAGCCATGCACAGCCACGGCCAGGCTAGAGGAGGAAACGTTCGTCTGATCACGCGACCTCTAACATAGAGGGCGCGGGAAGGCAAGACGTCATCCTCTTCATCCGCACAATCAGCTTCGTCCTGTCGCTCCGTAAGAACATGAAGTTTAACGCAAAATATGAACCCTAAACTACAATGAACACTGTTATTGAACAATGACTTTATTTCCCATGTGGTTATTTACGCTTCAAGTTTGTATTATTATTAATAATAATAAAAAAATAATAATAATATTATAATAATAATAATAATAATAATAATCCTGTTTTATGTCCACCGCAGGACGAAGGCCTCTCCCTGCGATCTCCAATTACTCCGGTCCTGCGCCAACCGATTAGAACTAGCACCCGCAAATTTCCTAATTTCATCGCACCACTTAGTCTTCTGCCGTCTTCTACTGCGCTTCCATTCTCTTGGTATCCATTCTGTAAACCTAATGGTCCAACGGCTATCTAACCTGCGCATTACATGACCTGCCCAGCGCCATTTTTCGCTCTTAATATCAATTAGAATATCGGCTATACCCGTTTGCTCTCTGATCCAAATCGCTTCTCTTTATGTCTCTCAAGGTTATGCCTAACATTCTTCGTTCCTTCCCTCTTTGTGCGGTCCTTAACATGTTCTCCAGCTTCTTTGTCAGTCTCCAAGTCTCTGCCCCATATGTCAGCACCGGTAAAATGCGCTGATTCTACACCTTCCTTTTCAATGATAATGGTAAGCTTCCAGTCAGGAGCTGACAATGTCTGCCGTATGCGATCCAACCCATTTTTATTCTATGAATTTCCTTGTCATGATCAGTGTTCCCTGTGATTAACCGACCTAGGTAAACGTACTCCTTCACAGACTCTAGAGGCTGACTGCCGATGCTGAACTCTTGTTCCCTTGCCCGGTTATTCATCATTATCTTTGTCTTCTGCATATTAATCTTAAATCTTACTCTTACACTCACTCTGTTAAGGTCCTCACTCATTTGTTGTAACTCGTCTGCAGTATTGCTGAATAGAACAACGCCATAGGCAAACCGAAGGTTGCTGAGGTATTCGCCGTCGATCCTTACTCCTAAGCCTTCCCAGTTTAATAGCTTGAATATTTCTTGCAAGCACGCAGTGAATAGCATTGGAGAGATTGTGTTTCCTTGTCTGACCCCTTTCTTTATAGGCATCTTCCTACTTTTCTTGTGGAGAATTAAGGTAGCCGCGGAATCTCAGTTTATTATGTCCTAGTCATTATGGTATAAGCCCGATCCATTATGCCCTAGCTTCCAAGTAGCTACAACGAAAGCCATGACCACGGAAAACCGTCGCCTACAGACCGAATCAGTGAAAGCGACAGCATACAACAACAAAAGCGCCCGTTTAAGGCGTGGATGTCGTTGAGTTGCCCACGCCAGAGTTTCTAATGCTCTTTCGAGAGCACAGTAAATGTTATCTTTCTAAAGACCACGCTTACCTTGGAGATTTTGTCCTTGAACTCCTTGATGATGGCTTCCACTGAGACTCCGGTCACCTTGTTCTTGCGCACGGCCTTCTCGAGTTCTTCCCTTGCTTCGTCGTATCTTCCCATAGCAAGGAGCCAGCGCGGAGATTCGGGTATAAAACTGAAAGAGATTGGAGAAGGCAGCCAGGTAGAGTGGAGCCGCGTAAATTTAAGCTCAATGGCAGATAGCGATTTTCTTTTACAGCGAAGCTGTCTATGGTTAGGATCTGGCGGATCCCGTCGGCGCGTAGACCAGCAATTTTTCATACGCGGGCCGTTAACGAAGCTAGTGCAACACCCGGCCGACTCGCGGCGGAGGTGAAGCAGGCGTTAAGCTCTCCCGATACGTGGGCGGATAAGATTATGCAATACCGTTCCGATCTGCGGCGTTCACCTGACGCAGGCGTTAAGCAGACCCAATACGTGGGCCCATCCCGAAGATGCCAGTGCATATCATCGTTGCTGGCAACACCGTTGTCGACCAGAGTGTCCAGGGTATCCTTCTGTGCAGCTTCCATGGCGGTGGATACCTTGCACACTCGGTCCCATGTGACCTCGTCGTCGGGCAACGCGAGAAAAACGGTATCCGATGGTGTCGCTCTGTAGTCTAGCATTTAGACGGTCCTGTAGAGCGTTTTGCAGGAAAGTTCCAGAAGGGCATGTCGCGGCGAGCCAGTTCAATTCCACGAGAAACTGCACGATGGCTTCACTTGACTCCTGGTTCCGTCTTTAGATGTGGTATCGCTCGGTGACCACAGACCGCTTTAGAGCGCAATGCTGTTGAAGCACTTCCTTGGCATCTTCGTACTTGACCTCGGTGGGCGTTTTCGGCAGTGATAAGCCACGCACTGTCACACATGCATTCTCTCCGAGGACGGCCAGAAAGATTTGGAGCTTCTGCCCGCCGTCTATTTCATTTGCTTTCGCAAACAGATCGAACCTTCCTAGGTAGACGTCGATGTTGTCTGTGTCCGGGCCGAACTCCGGCAGCTTGCCTAACGTGGTGGCCATAGATTCTGTGTCGCTTTGTCCCATCCTCGTCGTCAACGTTGGTAAGGAAAACACAGATGTCTAAAAGCTGTTTATTCCATCTGACAGCAGTATAAAACAGGACTCGATATAGCTTGGGCACCGCGCTTGAAAGGCAACAGCGCTAACAAAAAGATGTGCGCGCATAGTCTGCGCACTGAACAGCAAAGGGGCAAGTAATGGCCGGCAGCAACTGCAAGGCTAATCCCACCAGTAGCCTACAACCACTCAACTCAACTCAGGTAATTGTCACAGTCGCGTTTCATGCGATTACAGCAGATGCTCTGGCAGAAAAATATGGCACTACAAGACAGGACTTGCAGTTGGAGCTTACTAAAGAATTCCCCGAAGTGACGTCTGACTTTGGCGGACTACATTACATGCCACATCGCGAAATTATACGAGAAGTCTCTCTGGCGACAAAACTACGAGTTGTGTTCGACCCATCATCGCATATAAAAGGATATCTATTGCTGGAGGAGCGTTCGAAAAACGGGACAAGCTTAATGGATTATCTGCTTCAACTATTACTCTGTTTTCGACGGTTTAGAATAGCCTTAATGCTTGCACAGAGGACAAAGAAAAACCTCTGGGAGGATTGACGAGCAGTTCAACAGCAGTCTTGGATATGCGAGGGAACTCCAAGGAAGAATACTTAAAATGTCCTACACATTCAGTAACGCAGATTCTATCTTCGGTCAAGACGGACACGGGTCACACCTTACTAAGAACATAATTCAAGATATTCGACCTGTTATTGCAAAGGTTATGGTATTTGATGGTATATTTATGGTATCTCGCAAGATGCTGAAAGACGGAAAGAACTGGAAGTGACCTTGAAGGAGTGATGCCATGTAAGCCGCTCAGCGAAGGACCCCCAAGATTTCCCGATACGCCAGAACTCAACTAAGAGAATAAGACACAACTGAAGAGCTGAGGATTACTCTCCTACAAACGAAGCCTACGTCGAACTGCCGCTTTTTGACTTGTGCCTAATTACAAGCACGAGAACCGCTCTAGGTATGCACAGCCCGCTTTCTGGTTAGGAATTCGAGCCATAGAAATACTGACCCCACTTCCTGCAGCATCTCTAGCTGAACGCAGGCTACTCGCAGAGATCGTATCCGATAACTTCAGTACCGTCAAGAGCTTATTGATCACCTCTGGCAACGATGAGAATCATGAAAAAAGTATCTCCTGAAATTAAGATCTCTGAAGCAGTACCCTGAGATATCATATCAAAGTATAATAGTGCATGACGTCATTTTCACCGCAAGACGACGGAAAGTATTGATGTCTTTGGCCCCTGACTCGAATACTGCAAGCATATCCCTGCCACGATGGATTGGTGTGGGCTGGTTTGATAAAAATGGAAGGCGGCACAGTCCTCAGCAATTTGTCCAAGTTCTGACCCACCTGAAGATTCCAACTGCTTCTAGTACGGCGCAGAATGTAGAAAACAATGAATTTAAATAAACGTGGCCAGCCAGTGTAGACGCACAAAAGGAAGAAACGTTAGAATATGTAGGTGCTACTCCAGGGTCCCGCTTGCGTTTTTTTCTAAACCTTTGCCATCTATACGAGCTGTCAAGAGAAACATTAAAACATCGGCTGTGTCTGATAAAAAATTGCAGTTTCGCCAAAATTGCGAAGCAGCGATAGGGATAGCTACAGCAGCATTGAACGCAGGTGGACTCCCATCGCCGCGTTCTGTAAAGTTGCTCCTCGTGGCACTCGACCTAGACAAAAGATGAATCGAAACGCCATTCGCTCCTCGTCCGAAATGGTCACTGCGTGCTTCAATGCGAATCCGGCGCGAAAATTTCGTAGCCGGGCACTCTCGAAATCTACTAAAGTACACTGATACGAGTAAAGTTACGCGTGTTGGCGAAGCTACTCGACGTCACAGGATTTACCGCAGAACGTTACGGAAGCGCAAGGTGTTTTTTTATTTTTGAGATGACGCTAGCTCCTCTCGGAGGAGTCCAGGAAATGCAGGACGAGATTCGAGCCCAGGTCCATTCATGGGTTCAGCAATGCATACGTGTTCTCTGGAGTCGTGCCTCGCGCAGTGTTCAGGAAGGACACACTCAGCCCAGAGACGGATCATTGTGTTGTACTCGGTGTGATTTTTACTTTTGCGTTTAATTCTGTTGCTTTGCAGGTCGATCTCAACTCCGCTCTATGACTAAAGTATTGTTATGTAGTCTGTTACCCGTTGCCATAAAAAAGGAAGAAAAAAATATAATCATACAGCCCTGCAGCATGCATAGGAACGCTGACCACGTACTTTTCTTGCAATTAGAGCGACCTCGTGACGTTTCTCGCTGCAGGTATGGATGTTACAATGCTCCGATAAGTGCTTTTTAAAAGCTACAAAGCGTTGCCGACGTGCGGTTTTCTTCTCAAGAACGTGAGCGCTCGGCCATTCGCAAGTTGCTCTGTCCAAGCGGAAATTCTCGCGTGTCCGAACTTGGCTTCTGTGTGATTATGATAGTTACTGTATCCGCGGTCAGTGGTTACCCCCACAGAAACCTCTTTCAAAACGAAACATTTTTTTTCTACAGCGTGTTCGATCACGCGGTTCGTAACGGGGATCATGTTGAATCATAATCGACCGCGTGTACAAATAAAGGCACGTTCAATGTCGCCTCATAACGAACTCCAATTTACCGGTGCATCGTGTCTTACGCAGTCACTGCGTTCCATTAGTGTCAGTGTCGTAGTCACATAACTGCCGGTTCTGCTCAGATGAGTGTGTGTTGTTTAGCTCTACATGCAATGGACATTACATGGTTTAAGAAGCGCTGTTTTCATCCTTCCTGCTCTTTCTGTTCTTATTTCGTAAGACTGAAAATAAAGAGTTCTATATTCAATTAAATATCGAAAGCCAGTTTTAACAGCGTAGCTGTTTAAGGTTTTAGTTCCGCCGTGGAACCTAACCAGAAAACTCAGCCCAGCTGTGCGCCGCCTTTCGTTTCCTAACAACCACCTGCGAGAGCAGCAAGACACACAACCTTCTCACACCCCACGCGCCCAGGGCGGAGTCGTGACGTCACAGGCGAGCAAAAGCTCGGAAGAGCCGGCGCGGCGAAACACCTCTCGCCTCCTCTACTCCGTGCGTGCGTGCTGCTGCCATGGGAAGAGCGAAGAACGTCTGGACGCCCGAAGGAGAAGCAGCTTACCAAGGAGAGCGCCGTACTGCCAAGCGAGAAGCGATGCCTCGCCGCCGAGCTGATCCGGAACACCGCGCCGAAGCTGCGACTGAGAAGAGGCGACTCCGAGTCGAGGTTCCCGAGTTTCAGCCCAGGGAACGCGAGAGTCGGCGCCTGAACGCTCGACGTCGCCGAGAAATCGATCCCGGCCTGCGACTGCTCGAAAACTTCCAGCGTCAAGCCCGCCGAGACAATAACTTAGCAAAACCTAGCACAACCTCGCAAAACCTACAAAGAACTTAAGAAAGTCGCGTAAAAGCTAGGTGATCACAAGATCTGCTGTTGACTCCAGCCTTGCACCACTAGTGCAAGCTGCGAATGTTTTTTTTTTCTTTTTACCCCCACCCGAATATCGGGTCGGTACAATGCAGCCATTTTTCTGGTTCGATTCTATTGCTGTCTTTTCATTCAACGCTCACGACCGGCGCCTCCCGATGATCTGCGGGGAAGAGCGCCAGTGGGTCCACCGACGAAGCACGAAAAGGAGAATAGGAATAGAAGCGTGATACGTATTGTCCCTGCTTTGGTGTATCCGATTAGATTCGAAGGTCTTTGTAATCGAGCACTCATAACCACCACTATGGGCATGTTCGCCGTGTGTGTACTTACAACCAGTTGACGGCACCGCCGAGCGCAGCGATCGTGATGACGCCCTGGAAGAGCATCCAGTCCCGAAAGAGCCACGCGAGTCCCGTCATGGTCAGCAGCCCGGTCGTCCAACCGCCGGTGGAGATGAGCGAACCCAGGGCCCGGTGGCGGGCCGACAGCACTTCCATCGCTGCGTGGCGATTGTTACCCTTGCTTACACTTTACTGCGAGCAACTATCTCGAAAATGCGCAGACGCGTGTTGCGGACAAAATTTTGTGTGACTTTAATGACTTGTCTAGCCATCACTACAGCTGTGGCACGACTCAACTTGTCGCAGTCTGTAATGTGCAGGAGCTTAAGGTCGCGCAACTCCCTCGTGTGTTTTTTTTTAATTTTCGAATACTCATCGAGTCGCCCTATCTCGCTATCAAATATTACTGCCCTATCTCAATCGTATGACCTCAGGGGGGGGGGGGGGGGAGGTAGGAAAGACCGCTTTTTTATCATATGTATTTAGGGAGAGGTTGGTGCCTATATGTGGCGCCGGCTACTCCTCTTCTCCTAGGTGATAGTTATCGTCGAAAAGTTGTCAACAATCGTAAAACTGGACTAATAAACACATGAGCAAGCATTCACGTACTAAGTGTCAGCACTGCAAAATATATAAATGTTCGCGCAACAGAAGAATTCCATAGCATAAATGCTCACAAAACCGAACTGTTCACACGGTTGCATTTTGCTTTCATTCATAGTGACGTTAATTACGGTATTGTTTAATGGGGCAACACACGTACGCTTGTCACTTCACTTATCGATTCACCATATCCAAAATTAGTCAATACGCATTATCACTTCTAGTTCCATGCAATCCAATGCCTCAGTTTTACTTCGCGTGTACAATATCTAGCCTGTTAATAATTTGTTCCAGATTAACATACTCGTTTTATTCCACAAGATGCTTCATAATAACCTTACCTTTCCGTTCATTGCAGTTGACCTCTTGCAGAATAAAAATGTAACCATATTTGCGGCTAACAACACTTTCTTGTTACCCATTGTTTATACCAATTACGGCAAAAAAAAGAAACATCTGTGTTCGCTTCAATTTCTCTTTAGAATGAGTTACCGTCAACTATAAAATCCTGCACTTCACTTCTCTTGAAATCTTTAAAAATTACAGTAAGTATCATGTCCTACGATAACTGCACTACGATCCTGGCGGTGTATCTTTGACTTCTGTCTCACATGTCACATCTTGTGTTTCATCCATGGTTTTCCCGGCTTTCTTTTATGACATGCTTCTTCGAGTTTGCTTGATTTGAAATGAAAATTATAATAATGTATTTCATCTGTCGATGTTTTTTTGATACTAACGCTCATTCGCTGTTTATAGATATTGTTACAAGCACGGGGAAAAGGGGTTTATTTAGGCGTGCGAGAGCAGGAACGGCAGGCTACGAACAACAGGAATGGCCGCTGCACAGTCTTCGTTCTTCTCTTCTTCTGCCTTCATGATCCCCGCGTCCCTTTTACGCGCTTGGACGTAACATATACCTCTCCTCGCAGACAAAGCCCACTGGGCGAGTCAACTAGCTTGTCGTGGCGTGCATGATTTCAACCGTGCGACATGCGCGATTTGTGTCCTAGCAGAACGTCTACCAGTGTTCGTGAGGCGCGCGAGAGTATAGTTCACTTCACTGACTTTGTCGATGACAGTATACGGTCCATCGTAGTTTGCCAGAAGCTTTTGGCACAAACCGCGCTTCCTTGTGGGAGTCCAAAGCCAAACGAGATCACCAGGGTGATATGTAACAGGCCGATGTCGTGCGTCGTAGCGGGCTTTGGAGTTTTCTTGTGATGCTAAAGTCCGCAGACGCGCAAGTCTCCGAGCCTCTTCAGCGAGGCATAGCGTATCGGCGACCGTAGGATTGTCGTGGTGGTAAAAAGGGAGGACAGTGTCGAGCGTATACCGGGGCGGCCGAGAATATAGAAGGAAGAAGGGGCTGTAGCCGGTTGTCTCGTGCTTGGCGGTGTTATAGGCGTAAGTAATAAATGGTAAAACTTCATCCCAATTCTTGTGATCGGACGCAACATACATGGAAAGCATATTTGTGATTGTTCGATTAGTGCGCTCAGTGAGGCCGTTCGTTTGCGGATGATACGGCGTCGAGTGCCTAAGGTGCGAGTTACATAAACGCACAAGCTCTTCCACGATATCCGCCGTGAATTGACGTCTCCGGTCGCTTATGATAACACCAGGCGGTCCATGTCGCAGAACAATAGCGTTAAGTAAGAAGAGTGATACTTCGGTGGCAGTGGCTGATGGTATAGCCGCCGTCTCGCAATAGCGCGTGAAATAGTCGGCGCAGAAAATTATCCAGCGGTTCCCCTTAGATGACTTTGGAAAAGGGCCTAACAGATCAATTCCAACTTGCCGAAAGGGTGAGCTGGGAGGCGGCACAGGTTGAAGGAGACCAGATGGGGCAGTGGTTGGGCGTTTCCGACGTTGGCACTGTATGCAGCTGGCGACATACAACTCAACCGAATGTCGCATCCGGGGCAAGTAAAAGCGTTCTTGAATGCGATAAAAGGTGCGCACAGTGCCTAAGTGACCGGAGGTAGGGTCATCGTGCATAGCCTGAAGGATTGCTGGCCGGAGACGCTCCGGCACCACTTGAAGGAAGCGTGCACCCGTGCTTGAGTAGTTCGTTTTGTACAGGAGCCCGTCTACCCACTGCGCTCTACCCCAGCTACCCACTGCGCCATTAACCCCGGAGACTTGCCGCGACGAACCGCTGGGTGCAAGGTGCCCTTCACCGAGGGTTTACGAAAGGCAACGCGTCGGCATCACCCGGAAGCTACCCACAGTGCATCAGCAAGAATAGAAAAGGCAGCGCTCGACATTCATCGTAGCATTTGGCAGCGGTGACAGCCAGTAGGCGCAGGACTAATCAGAGTGGTTGTTCTACTACAGGTTGGTGCTGTTTCTCTGTCTGTTACAGACGCGTTTTATTTTTTTTTATTATTTGTAACCGCTGCCAACTTGCTGTGTCATTCTGCTTATTGAATTTCTTTTTGCACATTTTGCACTTTCTACACTTGGTGATGTCACAGAAGGAACGGGATGCACGCTCTGACCTGCGCGAACTACGTTCCGAGATGAAACAAATGAAAGAGGGACTTGAATTCATGGAAAAGCAATTTGAAACAATGAAGCAACAGTTAATGGAAGGGCGCACCGAGAGAGAAAGCTTAAGGAAGGAAAATGACAGGCTGAAGGCTAAATGCAGTGAAAATGAGTCAATCATTGTAGAGCTGCAGAAGCGAGTTGTTCAGGGTGAGCAGTACTCTCGCAGGTCGAATGTGGAAATAAAAGGGCTCGTTGAGAAGAAAAATGAAAACATCATTGATCTTGTAGGCCTGATTGGTGGTGTCATTGGCGAACCCATTTCTGCTGATGATATAGAAGTGTGCCACCGAGTACCGACTCGTGAGCACGGCAAAACTAACGTTATTGTTCAGTTCAAAAGCAAGCAGAAACGGGACCACGTCGTCGAGAAAGCCCGCAAGAGCCGCATTCGGAATCGTGACGTAGGAATCTCCAGCGAAGCCCAAATCTTCGTGAATGAGCATTTCTGTCCGACACTGAAGCGGCTGCTTGCACAGGCAATTGCAAAAAAACGGGAGAATCAGTGGCAGTTTGTGTGGACTAAGAATGGGAAGATTTTCGCGCGCAAGACACAGTCCAGTCAGGTGGTGCGCATTGAAACAGATTCTGACCTCGTCAAAATTGCCTAGGGTACTTATGCTTATAATCTGTGTTACGTTTTCTTGTACACGCGATGCTGAATCAAGAGTTTTGTCTGCCATGTGAACTTAAAGTTCCGGTGCAGTCGCAGGGCATTTTCACTGCCATTCACCTCAATGTACGTTCCGCCGCCACTAAGCTCGATGAGTTAAGCACATTCTTTAATGAATTCAACTTCATGTTCGATGTGATAATGTTGACTGAAACGTGGTATCACGAAGGAAGCGACATGTTAAATATGATTGAATACAATCATTATTTTATCAATCGAAGTGGTCGCCGTGGTGGCGGAGTGGCAATGCACGTAAAAAAACACATGCTCTGCGACATAATCCCGGAATTTACGTGCGTTACTGCTGACTATGAAGTGCTTTGCATAAAGAACAATATCAACATGTACGTGGCGTTTTACCGCCCACCGTCTGGTGATATGAGTGTATTCCTGGAATTTATTGAGGAGATGTTAGAATACTCAACAATTCACCAGTATAACACTCTAATAGGCGGCGACTTTAACATAAACCTTCTCAAGGATAATTTGACCTCCCGGGAATTTCTTAACAAACTTTACACTTGTGGCTACAATAACGTCATTACTACGTCAGCACGCGTAACGACAACTTGCCAGTCCATACTAGACTTGTTTATTGTCAACGTAGACACTGATGTAAGCGCAGCTGGCACGGTATGCGCCGGCGTAAGTGACCACTGTCCTGTCTTTATTGCTTTTCCTAAAGCTACTGAAAATGAAATAACTTACCAGGATATCGTTAAACATAGATGTATGTCTAGCAAAAATATGACCTCATTCCGCATGCGTATGCTGAGGGAAAATTGGTCTTCTGTTTACGATAAGCTAGACCCAAATGAGAGCTATCGTGAATTTTTATCTATATTCACTAGTCATTACAACACATCTTTTCCTTACGTAAGCACCAAAGCTAACAGAAAAAGAAGAAAACCTTGGGTAGGGCGCGAGCATATCAACATGATCAAGAAAAAAGGTCGCCTTTTTCAGAAGTTTTTGCGCAACACGCGATATTAAGGAATTTGAGGCCTTTAAAACTTACAGAAACAAACTAACTGCCGCGTTGAAAAAGGCAAAGGCCTCCTACTACAACCACATGTTTTCTGACATCTGTCGACGGCGCCCAAACCAAGTTTGGAAAGCCATCAATCAGCCATTGAACCGCAAAGTGGGTCAGAATACATTAACGGAAATAACCATTAGCGGAAACAAACTTTCCGGTGTGCATCTGGCCGAGCACTTCAGTGAGCACTTTGCTAATGCGGTGCAACCACTGGGAAGCATTGCTCATACTAACATTAATTACCATAATACTGATACAATTTTTCTCGCACCTACATATGAAGCAGAAATAGTATGCACATTTCTTTCTCTAAAAAACAGTAAAGCTGTCGATGTCGATGGATTTCAGGTAGAGGCAATTAAGCACGTAATTGACCTCCTTGCTCCTTGTCTAACCTACGTGTTTAATCTAGTCTTTCAGTCTGGCTCTTTCCCAAATCTCATGAAAATCTCAAAAGTTTCTGCTATATTTAAAGGTGGAGATAGTAATGATGCTAATAATTACCGACCAATTTCTATAATTCCTGTATTCTCCAAGGGATTAGAGAAGATAATATTCTGCTGCGTAAATAGCTTCTTCAACAAACACAATATACTTTCGGAGTATCAGCACGGTTTTCAACGTGGTAAATCTACACTGACTGCACTGTTAGCTCAAAAAGAACTGATAATTAATAACATCGAAGAAAGAAAGCTTACGCTGGTCGTTTTCATTGACTATAGCAAAGCCTTCGATACCCTAAACCATTACATTTTACTCGGGAAATTAAGTGCTTATGGGGTACGTGGTGTAGCTAATTCACTATTTAGTTCGTATCTGTCTGAGAGAAAACAATGCGTCTCAATTGCTAACTGTCTTTCATCTTCTAAAACCATGTCTTGTGGCGTACCTCAAGGAAGCATTTTAGGACCAATGCTCTTCAATATCTACATAAATGATATTGTTAAGATAAACAATGACGCCTCATTCCTGCTCTATGCGGATGACACTATTATTTTCGTTTCTGGACAAGATCCAACTGAAATTGTTGCGAGAACTCAAAGTGTACTTTCAGATGTGCTGCAATGGTCTACAGCTAATGGCCTACGAATAAATGCGAAAAAAACAAAAGCTGTCTTTTTCAGATCCCGAGGCACAGAAGTCATCGTGAACCAATCATTAACGCTTGAGGGAATACCCGTCGAAATAGTGGAGAAACATAAACTTCTGGGCGTGACTTTTTCTGCTCATATGACATGGACGTGTCATATTGAATCACTGACTAAATCGTTATCGCGTGCTGCTGGTGTTCTGTCACGAAGTAGGCACTTTCTTCCAGAAAATGCTAAACTTCAGATTTATCATGCTCTGTTTTCTTCCCATATAAATTACTGCCTGTTAGTCTGGGGCACCACAACCTTTAGTAACATAAATACAATTCACCTATTGCAGAATAGAGCACTTCGGTATATTGCAAACGTCCCGCGCAATAGTTATACAGTTACATTGTTTACCCGCTATAAAATATTCAGTGTGAAACGCATGTTCGATTTTCGTTTAATGTATGCTTATTTCTTTTCAAACGAACAATTCAAAGTGTTTATTAAAGATTTATCTAATATAGGCATGCATTACACTGATTCACGCACCCGCAGCACCGACAAGTGGCTTGTTCCTCGTTCCCGCACGACCTATTTTTTGCAGTCTCTTAGATTCACACTGCCGTCCCTACTTAATAAATATGAAGAGAAAGACGCCAACTTTTCTACGTTTACAAAAAAAGAAATGCGTGAATTTTTTCTAACTCTTGTCTAATGTGTTCTGTACTGCCCGAACATGATCAAGTATGTTTCATTACTCCTTGTAACACGTTTATTTTCGTCATTTTATGATGTGTGTTCACGTGAACATTGAATATTTCAACTATAATGTACAACTGTTCTGGAGTGTACTTATATATTGACTTTATTTCTTCTACTGTTCCGTTGTTGTATTCGCACAACCTCTTAATTTTTTTGAACTGCATTTTTTACTTGATTACTGTAAATTTGTTTTTGAACGTATGAATCGTAATACCGCTGTCATGTACGTGGGCCTTCAGGTATTTTCAAGTGGTGTTACTACCGCTTTTCGCCTAAGGGACCCCCAACTGTCGTTGGAAATAAAGATTTGATTTGATTTGATTTGTCACGTAGACAGTAGCTGCTTGTTGCACTTGAATGGGCAGAAGTGAAGAGTGGCTCCAATTTGGTGTCTGTCCGTTGTTCTGCATTGAACGCATCGATATCTGGAAAAGCGGATGTCACAGAAGCGACGAGATGATCAAAATCGTCTGCGTCGCAATCCGTCGTGGTAAGCGGCATACGAGAAAGGCAGTCTGCGTCAGCGTGTTTTCGGCGACTCTTGTAGGCAACAGTGAAGTTATATTCCTGCAACCTCAAAGCCCAGCGCGCAAGGCGACCACAAGGGTCGCGAAGGTTCACGAGCCAGCACAGGGAATGGTGGTCTGTGACGACTAGGAATGGGCGTCCGTACAAGTACGAGCGAAATCGCTGAACTGCAAAGATTACAGTGAGGCATTCTTGCTCTGTCACCGTGTAATTTCGTTCAGGTTTGCTTAATGAGCGGCTTGCATAAGCAATCATGTGCTGACGGTCGTCATAACGTTGGACTAAGACGGCACCCAGACCGACGCCACTAGCATCTGTATGGATTTCTGTCGGCGCAGTAGGATTGAAGTGGCGAAGGATAGGTCGGGAGGTCAGCAGGAACTTCAAATGATGAAATGTAGACTCGCACTCGGGCGTCCACTCAAATCGTGCGTCTTTATGTAGCAGATTTCTCAGAGGGTAAGCGACGTCAGCAAAACCAGGAATAAATCGGCGAAAGTAAGAGCAAAGACCCAGAAAACTATGAAGTTGCTTCACTGACTGCGGTGCACTGAATGCCTCAACGGCTGCCGTCTTGAGGGGATCAGGCCGGATACCGTCTTTGTCAACAAGATGACCCAGCACAAGGGTTTGACGGTCACCAAAGTTACATTTCTTGGAGTTCAGAACCAGGCCGGCGTTTTTGATGCAGTCGAGGACAATATCCAGATATCCAGGTGCATATTGTGCTCATTGAATGTGCGCCCGAATATAACAACGTCGTCAAGATAGTACATACAGATGTTCCATTTTAGCCCACGCAGAATGGTGTCCATGAACCTTTCAAAGGTTGCTGGAGCGTTGCACAAACCAAATTGCATCACATTGAATTCGAATAATCCATCCGGGGTTATGAAGGCAGTTTTCTCCTTGTCTGCCGGGTGTATCGGGATTTGCCAACATCCTGAGCGCAGGTCCACTGAAGAAAAATAAGAGGTCGAATGAAGTCAATCAATTGCATCACCAATCCGGGGCAGCGGGTAGACATCCTTCTTAGTCACGGCGTTTAATCTTCGATAATCGACGCAATATCTCCAGTTACCGTCTTTCTTTCTGACGAGTATGACCGGAGCTGCCCAAGGACTCGAGGACTCTTGTATTATCCCATTTTTCATCATGTCACTCACTTGTTCCCCGATTATCTTGCGCTCGTTAGGCGACACCCGATAAGGCTTTTGCCTGATCGGGCGCGCAGATCCCGTATCGATAGTATGGCGTGTTCGTGACTCGGGAATCGAGAACGCTTTGTCCGGCTGCGCAGAGTCAAACACTGACAGATGCTTAGAAAGCATATCCAACAAGGTATGGCTCCCTTGTGCTGAGCGACTTGTTTATCATAGACAGAAGCTTTTTGTCTGAGACGTGGCGAAGGTCCGCAGGTTCACACGGCGGGTCTGTTAGTACGGCTACGGACGAAGACGTGTATTCTGTAAAGTAGGCGAGTTTCAATCCGTTTGGAAGCAGGACGGGTTCACAAGCCGGCCGTCACAAGTTCACAAGTTGGCCGTCCACAAGCCGGCACGCCCGTTGCCGATGGATACCACACAATGAGGGACAAAAACGTTCTTCTTCACACAATTTAGATGCATTGGCTCTACGGAGGCATCGAAACTGTCTGGAACTTCACCGCGACATACAACCGGCACGCACGCAGAGGTGGACGCAGGCACAACAGTATCTGCAGACACACAAAGTTTACCTTGACTGCAAGTCTCCTCTAAGAGCCCGGACGAAACATGACCGTTGGCGCAAACTTCCCCCGTGCCACAATCAACGGTCGCACCACACTGCCGCAAAAAGTCGATGCCCAAAATCACTTCGTGCGTCGATCGTGGAATAACTACAAACTCAATCGCGAAAACTCCACCAGCCAAGGATACTTTAGCAGTGCACACACAAACAGGGCGCAACGACTCGCCGCTCACTCCACAAAACGTTGCAGCCTGGTCCCACGGAAATACAACTTTGCGCCCCAACCAACCTTTAAAACCGAGACTCATTACGGATACAGTTGCTCCGGTATCCACTAAAGCCATTGTAGAAACACCATCAACAAGTACATGCACTTTGTTCTTAATCATAGCAACTGCAGGGGGCATTTCTGTCGATAGCACGTGTCGAGCGACCTGACCCCCATCGGCCGCGCTAGCTAGTTTTCCGGTTGTGAAGGCGAGGCGGAGCGGCGCACTGGCGATGGAGCTTGACGTAAACGCGGTGCACGAGAAGTTGGCGGTGGCGTCAAACTCCTGTCAGATGCCGGCGAGCGGCTCCGGAAGCTTCTCTGCCAGTAATCGTTGCCAGGAGGGACGCCAGCTGACCAAGAGGTGGTGTATGGTTGTTTAGTTGTCCTCGTAGGAGGTGTGGTCCTTGTTGAAGACCCTGATCGACGATTCCACGTTGTTGGGCGACGATTGCAAAATCTCGCTATGTGGCCCGCGACACCACATTGGAAACACACCGGCAGATGCCACAAATTTCGGTGTTCTTCCATGTAGTCCCGCATGTTGCTGTCGACTGCATAGCCAGCAGGTGGGTCCCATTCATCATGGCTAGGCATCGGCCGCTGGGAGGCGGGCGTGCGGCGAGGGCGTTGGTCGTAGTCATGATCTTGATAGCTTATGGTGCCTCTCGTTTGTGGGGTAGACCTATACTCGACGGTCGCTGAATGAACCGTGGGTTGACATGCGGTCGAAACGGCCGTGTTTGTCATCTCGTGTGGTAAGTACGCACCAGCGATACCGGGTGTGCAACGGTACATCTCTTCCCGATGGAGCAACTCTTCGCGAACAATCTGCCGTATTGTTGATGGAAGGTCAACACACGAACTAGGGTCTACACTTGCCACCGTTGTGACATTAGCCAGGCGACCAAACTTTGGTATTATCCGTCGCATCTTCAGCGTCTCAAAGGTCCTGCAGTGGCGAATGACGTCAGACACGGAATCCAAGCTTTCCTTGCCGATAGAAAAATTGTAGACGTCTTCGGCTATTCCTTTCAACAAATGTCCAACTTTGTCATCTTCAGACATTTACAGACTATTTACAGACTATTTTACACAGTTTCAGAACTTCTTCGATATAAGTCGTACAGGTCTCGCCGGCTATCTGAGCTCTTTGAGAAAGCGTCTGTTCAGCGCGTTTCTTTTTTGCGCTAGAGTCTCCAAAACACGCTCTGAGCTCCTCTACGAAAAGCTCCCATGAAGTGAGCGTGTCTTCGTGATTCTCATACCAGACGAGCGCTGTGTCGGTAAGGGAAAACACAACATTGGACAACTGTGCGGTCGAGTTCCAACCGTTAGATCGGCTCACCCTTCGGTAGTTAGTAAGCCACTCGTCGACATCTCCTCCGGCTTTTCCTCCGAAAGTGAGTGGCACCCGGTAGTATTGCCACGGAACGCCAGGTGCTGGTCTTGAAGCCGCGTCAGAACCTTCGGGAATCTGGCAGGCGTATTCAGGCATGTCAGGTGAGGGTGGCGGAAGTCCGGCAAGTCGACGGCTACGGCGAAGTTGTAGCAGCGTAGGCTCCGTGGTTACGAGGTGTACCCCGCACCTCCACCAATTTGTTACAAGCACGGGGAAAATGGGTTTATTTAGGCGTGCGAGAGCAGGAACGGCAGGCTACGAACAACAGGAATGGCCGCTGCACAGTCTTCGTTCTCCTCTCTTCTTGATCCCCGCGTCCCCTTTACGCGCTTGGACGTAAAAAAAAAAAATATATATATATATATATATATATATATATATATATATATATATATATATATATATATATATATATATATATATATATATGCAGATAGATAAATACATAGATTGATAGGCTCAAAATAACTGAAGTAGGCAAATAATTCTAATGCCTGCGGTGCCTTCGCACGTACGGCGAGCCCGCACCTTGCGTCGATTCATTCCGGACGCTAAGCTGCAGAGCGGTGCTTAGTGCTCGTGCGTTGTCGTGCTGTGCTGAGCCGCACTTATCGGAGGCCCGAGCCGGTGGAGATTGCCCGAGCGCTCGCGACTGGGTCCATCGGTGATCGTGAGAGCGAACAGCGTAGCCGCGGGGACCTTTCCAAGCGGCGTGTCGTGGGGAGCCATCCTCTCGCAGCGACATGCTAGCGGCCGCCCCTGTCTCCATACTCGCCCTTGGCGCTGCCCTTTGATGCCCGCCCAGGACCGGGCGTTTGTGCAGTGTTGGGTGTCGCCGGAAACAATAAGCGGTTGCTGCTAACATAGGGCAATGCTGTGCTGTCCTGCGTGCGTAGCACTGGTTAATCCCCTTTTGCGGCCTGAGCTCGCGCGCAGTGGCGCGCTAGGGACTGACGCGGCCCTGTGGCTCGGTAAGCTCGTACCCGCGGTGGATGGTACTGCTGTGAGATACCAGACCCCAACAACGTGTGTACATGAACGGACTTGCGTGCGCTCCGCGCTTCCTGTGCGATGAATGAAGGTCTTTCTTTTCTTTCGTGTCATTCTTTTATAGAGTATATGTAGGCGAAAATACGGTGGCTAACCACTCTGATTTTTCACTAAAGACCTTGCTCTCTCTCTCTATCTCTCGCCCAGGTACTGGACTATACTGCCGGCGACATTGGCGGTATAGCGACGCTATTTGTATGCTTGTGAGACGTGTCTGCGTGCCTCGCGTTTGTGGAGATTTTTTTCTTTATTGATTTTCCCTTCATTACTCATGTCCGTGATTTTTTGGGGGATATTTTCGGATGGCCGGCCCTCGATGAGCCCCACCTTCCCAAGTTTCTATATTATTCATTAAACAAATTAATTTTTCATTGCTTCCGCGTTGAGCATTCGCCAATTTTACTTCGTGGACTAGAACAACAACATATTGAGTGAATTTAGTCTTAGTCAATCGTCTTCGCTTGCGTAATTGGCGCTTCCCAGTGGTGAAGTGAAAGGCCAAGACCCTTTATTCCTCCCCTTCCCTATCCCACCTTTCGCTTTTCACAGCAGGCACCGTTTATATTCTTTAACGTCGGCTCTGCTTTGTGAATAGGCTGCATGGGCATTGCGTTAAAAAGGATACCAGGTACAGTATTTCCCTGGGACAGTACTATTTCCTGTAGCATCGACAGAATAGCTGATTGGTAGAATTGGACTGGCAGTTTGTGGACATGAAAATCTCGCGGTGCCCTGCCCCTTTATTTGCTTATGAAATTCTCACTAAGCCTTTAGGGATTCTTGTCGAAGACACCGGCGATGCTGGTGAACATGGTTCCATGAAAACATCAAAAAGGTAAGGCCCGAAAAGGGCAGCTTTTACCTTAAAAGTGTTCTGCTATACTATCTTAATGCACAGTAGCTGTTGGCTGTGGGACATATGCATATTGTGATCATAAAACATTGTGCCGCGTTTGAAGAGTGCGCAGTAGCCGTAAGGGGCTGAATAGTATTTTGGGAATGGTTCTTGAGTGGTTGCAGGATGAGACCGTAAAGTGAAGCGTCGTACTGGTGTGACGCTGCAAATCAAATAATTGGCCACGCGTACTTTCTTGCACAGTATCCCGGAGAGGAGAAACCCATAAGATATCTTACTTTGGACAGTTGTTTGGATATACCATTAAGGTCGAAACCTACGCCCCACAATCGCGGGCTTTTGTAAAGTTCCTGGGGCCGAATCCAGAAAACTTTTTGTTCATAAGGGCTGTTTTTCATTGGCTGATCGCCATTGCTAATAATATATCACACATCACTATTGGCTGACACGAACGCTTTTAGCGTAAGAACGTTTTGTGAATACGGGCCTTGGTTATTTTAAAAAAAAACAAGGTCTTCTATAGATCGCCCCGCATTAGAACACGAGACGCAGGTACACCCTGTTGTGCGCTCCTTACATGCCTAACATAGTGAGTAACTTGAGAAACAGTTCTGCATTGTGCGTGTTTCTTTCTCCCCTATTTATCGCTTCCCATTCCTCCTCACGCGGTAAAGGGTGGCCGACCGGAGATTATCTTGGTTAACCTCCCTGTCTTTCGTTTGACTGTCTCTCTCTCTTTGCGACGAAATCTGACTTAGGTAACTGGTTACGCACTACACGGTTGAAAATTGGATGTTGCTTGGGCTCATGCTTTGACCCACAGTCAACACAGAAAGCATTTCATACGCACACATGGTGTACGTGGTGTTGAGGATGCCGCCGAGGCCCAGAGATGCCACGAATCTGCCGATGTTGAGCATGAGGAAGCTCGTGGAGAGGCACATCACGACGCTCGCCAGGACGGGCAGCGGGGTCATGAAAACAAGAGCCCTCTTCCTGCCGTACCTGCGACACACGGGTTAGCATGTTTGAAGAAAAAGAAAGGAACCATGCAAAGGCGGGGATACGTTGCTAAAAAAAAAAAAGTGTTGCGGCGTATTCAGTGAGCCTGTTGGTATCTACGTTAAAGAAATGTTTCGTAAGTTGTTTCAGTTCCACACTATGCAAAAGAGAGGCACGATGAGTGCAAAACAATTCAATTTCATATCCTGATGTACACCATCTGCTTAGGCACTTCTCTGAGACTACCGGTGAGATGTCCTTTGTAAGTGCCGTCTTTCCTTTGTAAATGTCCTTTCTCTGTAAATGTTCTTTGAGCCTTTGAAGCACACGCTCAGTTTCGTCAGTGCAAAAGTTCCGGCGGCATCTCACAGGGGTGGCTGGGCTCTTCCTCTCGATCCACTAGTGGTCCAGGTGCCTGACCTGAGTGATTGTACTACGATAGCACTACAGGATTGCACCACGTTAAATATCGATGGGCTCGTGTTGCAAATCGCATATTTATATCTTCGCGAACACACATATCGTGCACTGGTGTCATGATCGGTGATACTGATAACTTGAGGCGCTCGCTCGACCACCTCCTCCCTCCCCCACCATCTCTCTCAACAAGCAAGCAGAGAAAAATAACGAGCACCCTAGTCCTCTAGACGGGATCCCCTTGAGCGAGTGAGCGCACTCTTGAGCGCTTGAAGTGTGCCTTCAAATACTATAGCAAGGACCTGTAGGCGTAAAGGAAGAAAATAAGCCTGGACTCAGGTCCGACTCCTTTCGCGGAATTTCTACGTTATATGTTTTCACTGGGTTATAGAGCAACTTGCAATGAACGTGTATCATAAAGGTATTTTCTGGACACAAGTCCGTATTTTCTTTTCGCGTGCGTACAGTTTCGGGAATGAACTTCTCCCGTATCCTGAAAATATAAAGTTTTCGTACGAGACTCCTCAGCGCGAATTCGGTGAATCAGTTCATATATAGAAGAATCATCGTATATCTACATAATTCCAAGAATCAGATTCTTTTCTAACTTTTAAAGGCCCATAAACAATTCTGAACTCGAGGGTGAGCGAGCGGTTTCTTTTTCGCCTTCATTATCCCCCCAAAACGGACGCTCCCTCCTCTACGCCAAGCACTTCCCTAGAAGACACGTGAAGCCTCAATACCAAATGTCAGGTTGATGCTCTTTTCATGATAGAAAACGCCATTCCACTTATTATGACTCAGCGTTGTTGTCGCCGCACGCTCAGGACAAAGCACGCCACACGAAGTTATAGACGACGTTATTCAGGTCGTTTTATACTTTTCATTTCCAAGCACTCGTTTCCTAAAAAGAGCAACGCAATTTGTCTTTGCGCGCATGACATGCGCATTTATTGCGAATAGTTGAATTAATAACGCCATATTTTCTTTAAAATTATCAATTTGCAAAGTCACAAAGCCGTTTGATGCTGTGAATACCAAGTTTAGGTCAGTCTATGTATATTGCCCTCATTTCCATATTGGTTGAACCGCCATATACACTTGTAAAGCTCCCGTATACATGCCGTCTAAACTCCCCCTAGTAAATTTTGTAGGAAACACCATTGGCTTGTGGTAGAGTGTCTCTGACGCAGAGGAGTGGCGCAAAATGAAGCTGCCGACCTTGGCGCTGCCGGAACGAGCTGATTCCGTTTGGCGCTTTACGCATCTCTGTATCGAACCCATAGCCCTTTCTGGAGCACTGGGGCTTAATGGGCCCCTTTATCGTCATGTACGAGAAGTGTGAGCCATGAAGACAAACGTGACAAAGCTTACCAATCCGACATATGGGAGAAGATGAAGTTTCCGATCATGATGCCCGCCATGTAAAAACTCTGCGACGCAGCTCGAAGCCACACACGGTCGCATACGAGGTTGAACTGCGAGGGTAGAAGAGCAAGAAAGTTGTGCTGAATTAGGTGAACAAAGATCAAGGGTGCTATAACATAAAGCTATTCTAAACTTTTCTATTCCAATTCTGCAATCAGCCCTCCGTGATTGGTCGAAAACTTTTTTGGACCACCCCCACTTCAACTGTCTGTCACGCGACGTCACGAAAACCGTGATAGCTCCCCATCTGATATGACGTCTACACACTGATTATGCATGATCTGACCGAACAAAAGAAAAACAGTTATTTCTGATTCGATGCCTTCTCAACATTACCCCTCGGCTATTGGTCAAGAGTTTTCGGGCTGCATCCACTTCATCTGCCTGTCTCCTGACGTCACAAAACCACGAAAACTCACCGCGTCAAAGTAACGTTTACGCGGTAAAGATGCATTAATATGCCGAAAAAAAACTGAATTTTCTTCTGAATAGCCGCAGGCTGCCCCGTTCCGAAAGGAATAAAAGATGGCGGCCGCCAAACGCTCAGGCGCTGGCTACTCGCAGCTGCCGGTGAGCATGGGTTTATTTGCGTATAATAAAACGTTTTGCGTGGCCGTGTAACGTTTTCGAGCATTTTCGGCGCGTTTGCGACCTCGTTCTGCCAACTCTTCTTTGCTGAGGATCTGTTTTAGCGTCATTCCTAAGCTTTCGATGCATGCCGCCGCGATTTTCGACCAGCCACCGCAAGCTAAGTAAGGGAAGGCGGACCAATCGCAGACGCCGGCACCACCCTCTTCATCCGGTTATCAATTTTCAGTGCAGTGGCTCGGCCCCATTGAATCCCTCTCCACTTGAGCGTGCTCCTCGCCTCTTATGAGCCAATTAGAGAAGACAAACCGCTCAATGTAGGCAATGTTATTCGTTTTTCAAGCAAAGAATAGTGACCTCCTATAATCGAGGATAGCGTTTGATTGGTCTGTTCAGACAACGTTGTAGGTTACCGACCAATGCTTGCGTCGGCGGTTACGCAAATTTGACGTAAGGAGATAGCAATAAAAACATATTGAATAGTTTTAAGTTATAATGCCCGAAGTGTGAGAACATGGCCTATCGGGGTTATCAAACGAGCAGTGCAAGCACCTGTGAGGCAGCATATTGTCTTATATCGGCATAACAAACTCACTAATGCAATTTACTTTCGCTAACCTACCACGAGTGTTTCATTCATATTCAAGGTCCCCTTAAAATTAAACTCTGTCGTTTCACGTGCCAAACCAATAATGTTTGAAATTTGGTGTTTGAAGTTCATTTGTAGCGCAAGAGACAACAAGCATACGTTGTGAGTCGTATATTAAGAGCTCCCCGAAGTAGAACTGTCCGGGGACCTCCTGTTTCATAATGCATACAAGAAAATGACACAGAAATCTGATTATGAGGCACACCGTATGCTAATTTTCACCACCCGCGTTGCTCTAGTGTGCGCGCAATGCACGGTACACGAGCGTTTCTTCATTCCGCCTTCATCGAAATACTGCCGCCACGGCCGGCATCGAACCTGTGACCTCGAGCTCACCAGCACTAGGCCATAGAAACTGAGCTACCACGGCGAGTGCTGAACTTACGTGACTAGAGCAGATGTACTGCAGAGAATTCGAAAAATAATCCTGAGGCTTTCTTGCTGTATGCATTGTACGACCTTTATTTCTGGAGTATTTAGGCTTTGAAGGTCTTGCAAGGAGCGTGTTTTTTTCTTTTCCTTTTTTCAGAACGTGCAAATATGCTGGGCGTTTTTTTAGGCTATACACATATTTCATAAAACGGCTATGAGCGTAGTGAACGTGTCGTTTTCTTGCTGAGAAGTTGTAAGGCGAAGTTGTGACCTGAGTACATCATCTATTTCAAATAACTGGTACATTGGCCTTCTGCCTTCTCCTGCTATACATACATGCCATGCCTACTGCCACGGTGCAGCGAGAGCGACAAGACAGACGATCACGAAGAAGACGAAAGAGACGACATAGTGGGGCGAGCCTAATGTTCCGCCAAACTACTTGTACCGGCCATGTCTTCTGAATAGTAAACACGGTCCATTTAATCTTATATGCCTGCCCGTTTCAATGCTGTCGCGTTGCAGTGCAATCTGGTGAAAAGTGCCGCCCTCTAAGAGCCAATCAATGCACGCGTGATAACATACATACATACATACATACATACATACATACATACATACATACATACACACATACATACATACATACATACATACATACATACATACATACACACATACATACATACATACATACATACATACATACAAAAAAGCCTTTCTCCACTCCAGTATTCAGCATGGCCTCTGAGATAGGGCGCACCGCCCGAACTTGGAAGCGCTGCCAGTTCTTTAGCGGAGTGAAGGGGGAGCTCTGAGTAGAGGCTTGAGGTCCTGTATTTTGTCTTCTTGCTCCATCCATACGCCTGTGGTCATTCTCCAATTTTTCCTTAGGAAAAAATCTGCCAGTAATGGCGGACTTTGAACTACAGCGACGAAACAAAACCTGCCAACTAATGCAATATTTGAAACGCATCGACGGACCAAACTGCGCTCCAGAGTTCCTCTATGCAGTGTTTAGATGTTTTGATGGCTATTGTAGCGAACAATGCGAGATGTCGTAAAAGTGAGCGCATTCGCTCTCGTGTGCTTACTACACTGCCTAACGTGGCAACATGCGGGCCCCTAATTGGGCGAATCTGCGAGGGGGCGGAAATTTTCCCCTCGAACTGAATTGGCATTTCAACGTCGTCGCTCAGAGCGAAAATACTGTTGCACTGACACGAAGGACGCCCACGTACTGTTAAGCTGCAGGTGGATGGAAGGACGGAGGCGCCAGTGCACTAAAACTGCTCACTGCCTGGCACAGATGCGTAAGCAGCAGCTGAAGACGCGTGCCACGCCGATGTTAATGACGTATATATATACATGAGTCGCGCCAAAGGTGAGCGCAGACACGCTAAAGACAATGTATTCTGGGTCACATAATTTTTTCGTGTTTCATTCTGGTCTCGGGACCCGATGCGGTGACTCAGTGGCTATATGGCGTTAGGCTTGCAGCGGCCGTCCGTCACTTCGTTGTCCCCGCCGTGGGGATCATTGCCCCTTGCTCCGGAAATCCAGTTTGCCTCGCCGTGCGGGTCGTTGCCCAATGCTCGAACCGAAGCGGCTGCGGGGCGCCACCACTGCTACACGGCAAAACCTGCTTTTACTTTCGGATGAAGCCAGTCGACTCCGTTCTCAAGCTGTCAAAAACGTGTATTCCTTGCCACCACTAAACCGAGCTCGCAACAGGCTGTTGAGCACGCGAAGTCGCGGATTCATATGCCCGGCCGCGGCGGCCACATTTCTATGCTGTCTGAATGCAAAAAAGCCTTGGGTTGGATAAATTTTATTAGAGGTCCTATAGGACGCGCGTGAGCGCTCAGCGGGCAGCGGGAGCGACAGGGAGTACTTGGCGACCGCTGCGAGGGCCTATTGGACGGCCCATCGCTGGTCTTGGAGTAGCAGGCTTCGTAGGGTCTTCTCCCACTTGTTCGAGGTGATTTCTACCCTCCGAGACCACGTGTGCGAGGGTCGCCGTGTACCCGCACGAGGGGCACACATCTTCGGGGTAGACGTACGGGTAGATATGTGCAACGTGGCGAGGTTGGTATAAATATCTGTCTGTAACAAGCGTAGCGTTAGCGCCTGCGGCTTGTTTAGGTTGGGATGCGGGGTAGGAAAGAGACGTCGTCCCAGGTAAAAGTGTTTAGTGATTTCGTTGTACGTTTCTCGGGCGTCCCTGTCCGCCTCCAACTTGTCGAGACGCGGTTTCCCGGGGGTGACGGCGCGGTAAGCGCGCACGCAGCATCGTGGGCTGTATCGTTCAGGTTGGGTGGGGCGCCCGGGATCGGACCCAGGTGGGCTGGAAACCAGACGACGGTGTGGTGCTTGAGGGTGCTCAGATGAGCGCAACGGAGGACGCGTAACGCCTGGTCGGAGACGACTCCTCTCTCGAACGCTTTCATGGCCGGTCTCGAGTCGCTGAATATTACCTCTCGCTTATCGTCGAGCACTGCCAGGGCTATGGCCGCTTGGTCCGCCACCTCGAGGTCGCGTGTGAGTACCGTGGCGGCATTTAGGGCCCGCTGCGAGGACGAGACCGCGGCGAAGGCTCGGCTGCCGCGGTGGGTGGCGGCGTCCACGAACGCGACGTCGTCCGCTTTCTTGACTATGCGCTTGATTAATGCGGTCGCCCGGGCTAGGCGCCTGCCTCGATTGTGTTCCGGGTGTTCGTTTCGCGGAATAGGTGCGATCGTGATCGCGGTGAACCGGTGTAAACTTCGGTGAACCCTGGGTGGTCGGTGGGAAGTAGCCGAGCTCGCGCCTTGGTGGTCGTCAGTCGTATCACCTCAGCGATCTCTTCGAGCGCATTGTGCACCCCAAGCTCGAAGCGTCGATGTGTCGGCGTGGTGATTGGGAGCCTGAGTGTCCGCTTCACTACCTTTCGGTTGAGTGTATTGAGCTTGTCACGCTCCAATTATTTCCACTTGTGCATTGCTGCGACTTAGGTAAAGTGACATAGGATGAACGCGGGTACGAGACGTAGCAGATTGTCTTCTTTGAGGCCGTGGTGACGGTTGGCCACTCTGCGTACGAGCCGTATCGCGTTGTCCGCCTGTGTCGTCAGCTTGCGGACCGTTTGAATGTTTGATCCGCCCGCCTCGATTATCATTCTCAGGACTCGGATGGAGTCGACCCTAGGGATGGGGCGACCGTCTTTGGTGCGGACGGTGATGTTGCGCTCGGTCGGGGGTTCCCACCCCTTGGGCCTTTTGCCTTGTCGTTTTGAACAGTACAGCAGCAGCGCCAATTTGGCGGAGGAGCACCTGAGGTCCAGTGTGGTCGAGGTAGGACTCGGCGGTTTCGACTGCCTACTGCAGAGCGGATTCGTTATAGCCGTCCGACCCCGCGGAGCACCAGATGGTGATGTCGTCCGCGTATACCGTATGGTTGAGGCCTTCTCTCTTCGAGAGGCGTTCGGAGAGCCCGGTTACCACCAGGTTGAACAGCGTCGGCGAAAGGACGTAGCCAGGCTGTCCGAGCTCGACTTCGTCCGACGTGAGGTCTCCGGCACGGAACACGGCCTTGCGACGGGTTAGGAAGGAGTGGACGAACTCGTCCACTCCTTCCTACCGGCGCCCGAGCCCTAGGTCCGCGATCGCCTTAAGTATTGCCGAGTGCTCCATGTTATCGAACGCCTTCTCCAGGGCGAGGCCGTGTATCGCGCGGGTGTCCCAAGTGGCCTGGGTGTCTATGATCTGGTGTTTCAAGATAAGCATCGTATCCTGCGTCGAGAGCCCGGGTTGGAAGCAGATCATGAAGTGTGTGAAACAGTCTTGGTCTTCGCGATACCGGCCGACTCTGTTGAGTACGACATGCTCGGCCACCTTACCTACGCACAACGTGAGCGAGATGGGGCGAAGGTTATCGACGCCAGGCGCCTTGCCCGGTTTTGGAATGAGTATCGTGTGGGCGAGATTCTAGGCGTCGGGTAAGTCGTACCGCCCCCTCCTTGTCTCACCATAATTTGGGCGCACGCTAAAAAACCCCAGGTGGTCGAATTTATACCAGCGTCCCGCATAGCACATTGTGCCGCTTCGGCTCTTTAAAACTCACAATTTATTTGCGGCACCGCAGTTAAGTGAAGCTCTCGCAGTATGCGCGCGTTTTTAAATGTATTATGTGGCGGATAATTCTTATTTCTTCTGAAATCGCACTTTCTTTCTTTTCTTTTTTAAAAAAAATTGAGGAGTTTTACGTGCCAAAGCGACGATATGATTGTGAGGCGCGCTGAAGTGTGGGACTGCAGAATAATTTACTCCACCTCAGGCTCTTTAAAGTGCACCCATTACACGGTATACCGACGTGCTCGTATTTCGGCCCCACTCAAATTCGGCCGCCGCGGTCGGGATTTAATAACGCGACCTCGGGCTCTTCAGCGCAACGCCAAAGCCACTACATCACCACCGCGGGATTCTTTCATTTGAATGCGCAGCTTTTAATATATCCAGTTGTATGTTGCGGTTCAAAAAAGAAAGTAGTAATAGCGCACACACACACGCGCATGCGCAGGAACAGGCACGCGCAAGCACACAAACTGCGTGTTTTTAAACCGTACAGAGCTTTTATTCAGTTCATTTGTTTGACGTTATTTCATGGTGTCAGGCGCACAGACAAAAGACCACAATAATGTGCCTTGACGAGGGTCTGCACACCGTGACATGGCAAATACATTTTGAGTAAGAGTACAGCGAAAAATAAAAAAAGAAATGGAAAGATTGACAACTAACGACTGGAATAAAAGTATAAAACGAGAAACAGAAGTTAGTACGTACACATACGTGTCGATGCATCAAAAATAGCATATATACAATATAAAAGGAAAGCATGGACGCTCTGCCTTGCTCCACACAACGCAATTGTAAAAAAAAATGTTATATCGATGCACAGCAACCTTGAAGTACAGTTAATAAAAAAAAATTAACACGTGTTCACACGAACATATCACGTTGCTCGCTTGAACTTAGTGAGGCGACATCAGAATCTCTCTTCGGTAATTTATCTTTTTGAGAACCTCATACGAAATATTTATCGTCAAATTTCAACAGTAAATCCAGACAATATCGACGCCGACCGCACAGGGAGCGCACGCAGAAATAGCGGCCCCGCAATCGGACAAGACGGCAATGACCCGTGACGACAAGCGCTAAGAAGTTTGAAACGTCTCGGCCAGTCGCGGCAGCTACTGATACGGCACGCTTTGCCTGGCAAGCTTGTGGGGCTGTGCGCTAGATGAGGATTCAAACAATTGTCCACACTCATTTACGGGTGTTGCCGCCTGACGCCCTGCGGGACTCACTCGGTCTCCATATTGCTTCTAATGAGCTTTGGAATTCGATGATTGATATCTCGAATTAGGTGCGATATTTCAGATTTAAAAAAAAGAAAGATGGGTGCGCATTGAAATGTGACTGCCTCCAAATTTTCCATTTAGGTGACTGTCCCCAAAAGCTACTAAGAACAAAGCTAAATAAATCATTTTTTGTTAGTCTTCTGAAACTCACATTATTTGCGGCAAAGTATGTCCACCTCGCCTAGAAACACGCCTGCAAGAACGCGACGTTCACTGCGCTCCTTACATCTTTTACAAAAAAATCTGGGGCGGAATTCACTAAGCGAACTTACGTACAAATTTTCGCGTAAGAAAAATCTAACGAAGACAGCGTATTCACGAAGCTAAAACTGTTCGTAAGATCAGCAAGCTTGCGATGCCTGTCCAGGCAAAGACGAGCGCTGTAGACGGAAAAAGGCGTGCATGTAATGACAGCGCAGGTGCAAACTTCAGTACTTGCGCCAATAGTAAGCGTAAGTCGATTCACGAAACCTCAACAGCCGTCACAGATAAGATCTTAAGAAGAAATTTCTACGATAGGAGTGCAGCTAGCTGTCTTAGGAACATAATTATGTCTATCTGCGCCGCTCGAGCTGACACGGGTCAGCGTTGGAAGGCACTGTTGTGGCTGATTGGCCAGAGTCCACGACTGATAGCCGAGGATGGTGCGTGCTTACATCTTTGTAGCGCGCTCTGATTGGTTATCTCCAAGTGCATTGAGCTGTTTGAGTCCACAATTACCTTGCGCGTGCGCTGCTGTGGAAGGCAGTAGCATTAATGGTAAGTTTCTGAATGCGTGCGATAGCCTGAATTTACATATTCGTCCCGACACTCTATCGGGTGTTAGCAAATAGAAGTGTAATGTCCGTCCCTGAAAACCGTCAAGATTGTTACTGATGTGTTTTGAGCACTTCTATCAGCGTTCCTTTTCCTTTAGTTTGCGCGATGTCTTGCTGATAGGGCTAGAGATGATTACTTCCAACGCTTTGAGGCTATAATTGTCCATGCAAGATGAAACCCGGAAAGGACTCCTAAACGTTTGTAATAATCAGAACTTATTGCTGTTGCACAATTCGCTGTCGTCTTCTGTGCTGTTAGCCTCAGCCTCCTATTATACAGGGTGTTTCAGTGAACACATTCAAAATAATAGAAAAATATTGCCTTTTGTAGATAGCGCAATTCTAGTCAATAAGATCGTCTACGCGAAGAGGCGGAAATTACTGGCACAAAAACTTGAAATGAATTATCGACTAATTAACAAAAATGCACCAATTCAGTTTTTAACTAATGACGTTATGGCACATATTGCAATTTGCAAATTCTAGCGGTGAGGCTGCAAGGCATAGCCACTTTAAAACAGTTGTGTGTATGACACCATTCACGAGATAGGCGCCGTCATACTTGCGGTAAAAATGCATTGTCGTTCCACTTGATTTCTGAACAAAACGTCGTTCCATGCATTGAAGAACAAAACGACCTGGAACGCCGATGCATTTCTCCGCAATGTTCGGGAAGTATTGTCTCGAGACTGGTGTCATCCTGAGAAGTCGTTCCGAGTGGATCCACCTTGCGAACTACCCGCTGTTATAGTTGGAGTCTAGCACGCCGTGCAAAAAGGATTTTCGCCCACCATGCCTCGTCGAAACGAAGCGTGACTTCCTAATTCGCCATGGTCATCTCGAGTGTCTGCCGGTCTGGCGGAAGCCCCGCAGTGTTTACAGGCCTCTTTTGTGTGTGTGTGCGACTTTAGAGGGACCCTTTCCTCGAACTGTCAAACTCTACAGGAGAAATTCCACGAACCACCAACGCGCAAAAGAGGACAAGCGTCTACAATTCCCGGAGGCTTGGTATAACCGTAGGCTTGGTATAACCAGATGCTTGGTATAACTGGAGGCTTGGTATAACCGGAGGCGGGGCCCACTTTCCGCGAATCAGACTCTGTGCCTGTCACGTGACGTCGACGGAAGCAAGATCCCTCCCACGATTGTAGAGAGCCTATTTAAGGTGCTCGGAAATGTACCTTTTTTACACTTCATTCTCTTCTCTTCATCTTTCACCAACCTTTGAATAAACCGTGCAAGTTTCACACTAGAAATCGTCTCGTCCTTGCTTGGTCGCCATGGTCTACCGGATGCCTGCAGCCCGCCGACAACCCCACGCTACCCAATAGTAACGTCGGTCGAGCTTCGATAGGCAGGCGTCGCTACAACTCGGCAGCAGTACGATGCGCTACCCTAGAGTACGCAACAAACTGGCTGGCAGCGATTGGGATACGCAACCCTGGACAGCCCAACTTGTACGACAACTACGAGATCGTAGCCTCTTCATCCTGGTGACAACGTTCGGAAGGAAGGTGCCTGGATTCATGACTGCATATGGTGAGCGCACGGCTTTTCTTCACTAAGATATCACTTGGCTTTACGTATTTTTCGGAAAGTACAGTGCAGTGATTTTTCTTCAACCGTTGACGGAAATTTTTAGTACGTCAAGGTTCTTATAGAGTGAAGAGTTAGCAGCAGTAAGGGCAGCCGTGTACTTGAAGGCACTAAAGAAGCTGGAATTGTTGAGCTTGGCCAGAGAGTTGGGCCTCCAAATTGCCGAATCAATGAGAAAGCCGGAGATCATACAGGCGATCGAAGCGATCGGGGCAGACGACGACGAAGTGAAGGAATGTTTAGAGAGCATTGCAGAGAAAGAGGAAGAGCGTAAGTGCCTAGAGGAAAAAGAAGAGCGTAAGCGCCTAGAGGAAAAAGAAGAGCGTGACCGTGTTGCACGCGACGCACTCAAAATGAAGCGCCTGGAGATTGAGCTCCTGAAGGCTCAAAATACTGAAAGACCTAGCCCAGAGGCACGTGAAAGCGAGCGCAGAATGACAGACTTAATGGCACCCTATGCAGTAGGAGGGGACATAGGTCTTTTTCTGGTATAGTTTGAGCGCACGTGTGAGAAGGCAAAACTCGCGAGAAACACGTGGCCGCAGCGCTTGCTTACATTACTGCCCCGTGAGGTAGCTCACGGGGCAGTAATGAAGCAGAGTAGTAGAGAAGCAGATGACTTCGATGAAGTCAAAGCGAATCTGCTTAAAAAGTATAGATTATCAGCAGAAGCATTCAGGCGAAAATTCAGGGAAGTCGAGAAGACCAAAAGTGAGTCATACTCCGACTTTGCATACGCCTTGGAGGTAAACCTGAAGGAATGGCTCGGAGAAGAGGGTGCACTGGCAACGACGAAAAGACAATGCAGTGCGTTGCTTTAGAACAGTTCTACCGCCGGCTGCCAGTAAACATCAAGTATTGGGTTCAGGATAGACCAGGCGTAGACACTATCACGAGAGCGGCCAATCTCGCTGAAGAGTACGTAACCCGTCGTCCGTTCGAAGGCAACGAAGCTCCTAAGAAGAAGGTGACTAAATACAGACCCGACAAGCCAGAGCGATGGTTGAAGTCCAGTCAGTATAAATCAAAGGAAAGGTCGATTCAGTGAAAAGTAGTGACCAGAACAGTAAGGGAAGGGAGGAGTCACCCGAACAGAGGGCAGAAAGGCAAAAGAAAAAAGCTTTCGAGGCCAAGAAACCAATAGTTTGCTGCAACTGCCAGCAAACGGGGCATATCTCCGTGGGATGCACAAATCCCAAACTAGTGTTGATGTCACTAACTAGTAACGAGGAAAATCTGAAATTGCTAGAACTGTAGATTCGAGATCTCGTGTTAAACGGCAAACCGTATAGGGTGCTTCGCGACTCGGCAGCCACAATGGACGTAGTGCACCCGTCGTACGTAGAGGAAGGCCAGTTCACGGGATAATGTGCTTGGATAAGGCAAGCCGTGGAAACCTCCAATGTTTGTCTCCGCGTGGCCAAGATTCGTATCGAAGGCCCTTTTGGAGTACTGGACACTGAAGCTGCCGTCTCGGCACATCTCCCGCCTCAGTATCCATATTTGTTTTTTAACAAATCTGAGGATTTGCTGCGACGCACGGGAATCGGGTTTAGTGAACGGATAGTGCAAGCCTTAACTCCTTCCAAGGCAAGGGAGCTCGCAGCCAAGGAAGTGTACGAATGTCCAGTGGTGAAGGAAACAGGTTTGACGGAGCATTCGACACCAAGCACCAAACAGGACAGCCCTATAGGGGATAATGCGGAAAGTACACTAGCTAATGAAGAGGTCAGGAAAGCAGCGGACCCTGAAATGTCTCGCGAGGCAGAATGTAGACAAAAGTTATTGAATGTAAGCCATGCCACACTGATTGCTGATCAGCATAAAGATTCCACCCTGCGTAACCTAAGCCCGGACGCTAAAGAAGGCGTGGCCAAACAGAACGTAAAGTTCCTCAAGAGGGCAGACGTCCTCTATAGAAAGTACTCCAGTCGAAAGGGAGTGCAATTAGACCAACTCGTGGTGCCGCATCCCTATCATGAGCAGCTCCTGCACCTGGTTCACGGAGGTTTTTGGACAGGGCATCTGGGCATTCTAAAACAACGTACCGCTTATTGCAGGAATTTTAGTGGCCCGGCTGCTTTCGAGAAGTAGAAGCATTTGTAAGAAGCTGCGACACATGTCAACGCATAGGCAAGCCCGGAGATAAGGCTAAAGCGCCAATGAGACTTTTTCCCCTTATCGCGGAGCCATTTCGCAGGCTCATAATAGATACAGTGGGGTCACTTCCTGCAACGCAGTCTGGCTATCGACATATTCTTACTGCACTATGCCCCGCAACGAAATTTTCCGAGGCAGTGCCTCTCAAAGAACTAAGCTCGGTGGATATCGTCAATGCACTTTTGTCTATCTTCGCGCGAGTAGGGTTTTCCCGCAGAAATCCAGTCAGATCAAGGATCCGTCTTTACGAGCGCACTGACCTCAACATTTCTGGAAAGGTGCGGTACTAAAATCATTCATAGCTTGGTAGAGAAAATCCACTCAGTCATGAAACGGCTTTTGCGAGTCCTTTGTTATAAGCGCAAAGCCGATTGGGAGGTTTGCTTGCCTGCAGCAATGTTCGCGCGTAACTACATCGCACGAATCAACAGGTTTTTCACGTTCAGAGGTCGTTTACGGACGCTGCCTTCGCTCCCCTCTTCGCATTGTTCTAGAAGCCTGGGAAGGCCGGGCAGACGATCCTTCGGTTGTGGCATACGTGCTTGAGCTGTTGGACCGTCTGCACACTTCTCAAGAATTAGCAGGGCAGGAAATGCGTAAGGCGCAACGCCATGCTAAGCATTACTATGACAGGACGGCTCGGACGCGACGCTTTGAAGTTGGGGAAAATGTAATGATCCTGAAACCCTCGTTGAAAAACAAACTAGAGGTTCAATGGGAAGGACCGGTTGACAAAATTCAGAAACTGTCTGAAAGAAACTACGTAATCACGGTACCGGGAAAACGAAGGACACCTCAAGTGTACCATAGCAATCTACTTAAACCCTACCGGCACAGGGAAGCAATTGTGAACATGTCCCTTAAACAACCTGAGGAGATGCCTGTCGACTTTTCGGAGTTAACAGCAGTGACGGAGGCAAAAGACATTCATGAGACCATTGACAAGCTAGTAGAACAGGCGGAGTTGAATTCCAATCAAAGGGCCGAACTGAGGGAACTTGTGCTTGAATTTAAAGATGTATTTTCAGACAGACCAGGCAGTACCACTGCGATCGTTCATGATATCGAGTTAACCTCGTCGGACCCAGTTCGTTCGAAAGCTTATCGCGTTTCACCTCGTCAACGTGAAGTCATGGCCGCTGAAATAAACAAGATGTTAGAGCTAGGTGTAATCGAGCCAGGAGAGAGTAATTATACCTTGCCTATTATCTTGGTTGAGGTCCCAGGAAAGGAGCCGCGACCATGTATCGACTACCGCAGGCTCAATTTAATCACGAAGGGCCAGTCTTATCCAATACCGCATATCGAGGAAACGCTTGAGAAAGTGAGCAGTGTTAGTTTCATCTCTACGCTCGATTTAGTCAGAGTGTACTGGCAGGTACCGTTGACCGAGAGGGCAAGCAGGCTTGCGGCGTTTATTTCCCCGATGGGAACCTTTCGGCCGAAAGTTCTGAGCTTTGAATTGAAGAATGCGCCATATCGCTTCTCTAGCCTTATGGACCAGGTGCTTCGAGGAATGGAGGACTTTGCACTTTCGTGTCTCGATGACATAGCAATCTTTTCTTCATCATGGGCAGACCATATGCAACACCTGCGCACCGTGCTGTGTCGTCTACGAGAGGCCAACTTAACTGTTAAGGCTCCCAAATGCCAATTAGGGCGCGCGGAGGTAGCTTATCTAGGTCATGTAATAGGGCAAGGCCATCGTCGGCCTTCCGAGGTTAAACTGACCGCAATAGACAACTTCCTGCAGCCACGCACCAAGCGGGACATCAGGTCATTCCTTGGCTTGGCGGGTTATTACCAAAGATATATAGCGCGGTGTTCCGAGATTGCGAGTTCTTTAACGGATGCTTTCAGAAAAACAGAACCGCAAATGGCAAAGTGGGATGACGCAAAAGAAAATGCTTTTAGTATGCTGAAGAAAGCACTAACGAGTCAGCCAGTTGAACTCGCCCGACTACTCTAAGCCATTCATTCTTCAGTGTGATGCCAGCGACATGGGTATGTGGGTAGTGCTCTGTCAAAAGAGAGATGACGAGAACGAACACCCTGTACTGTACGCCAGTAGAAAGCTTTCAGTTCGTGAGGAAGCATACAGTGCACCAGAAAAGGAATGCGCCTGCGTAGTATGGCCGGTGCAGAAGCTAGCTTTCTATACCGCTGGTTCAAGCTTCACCATAGAGACTGACCACTGTCCCCTCACATGGCTGCAGTCCATGTCTACGAAAAACGGTCGTCTTTTGCGCTGGAGCTTGGCTCTTCAACAGTATACCTTCGATATTCGCTAAAAGAAGGGTAAGCTTAACGGCAACGCCGACGGTTTGAGTCGTTGCCCCTAGAGTAACGAAAGCCTCATGCTCACCCGGGTTTCCGTGGCATTTCGATGTTCGTTCATACGTTTTTTTCGGAAGTGTAGTCGATTGTTAGCTGATTTTAATAAGCACATCTTAAAGCTTTCAAGAAATGGCTGTTTTTAGTGTTCAGGGGGGGGGGGGGGGGGAGGACGCGCGCAACGAATAGGGAAGGTGTAGCAGGGTTTCTTTTTTTTTTTTAAAGCCTGGTGTATCTTGGAGGAGGGTAGCCTTGTGCTCGCTCTTTTGTGGTTGTGGGTCCGGCACTGTTCTGGGGTGATTGCTTGCCCACGCAGGAGATGAAAAGTTGCAAGACCTGTTTGCAAGCCCAGTTTCACCGGACCGGACCAGGGAGAAAAGTCACAAGAGTGCCACGAGAACTGATGAACGACTCCCAGAAATCTACCAGCTACGAACCAAGGGTTCGTCACCTCTGAGTGGAATTCTGCTACTGAAACGCCGATCCCTCGCCCAGTGGCTGCTGGCATCTACGCATCGGGATCTTCCTACCACGGTGGAGATGCTGTTACGGTTGGCACCTAGCACGCCGTGCAAAAAGGATTTTCGCCCACCATGCCTCGTCGAAACGAAGCGTGACTTCCTAATTCGCATTGGTCATATCGAGTGTCTGCTGGTCTGGCGTAAGCCCCGCAGTGTTTACAGGCCTCTTTTGTTTGTCTGTGCGACTTTAGAGGGACCCTTTCCTCGAACTGTCAAACTGTACAGGAGAACTTCCACGAGCCAGCAAAGCGCAAAAGAGAAGGACAAGCGTCTACAATTCCCGGGGGCTTGGTATAACCAGAGGCTTGGTATAACCAGATACTTGGTATAACCGAAGGTGGGGCCCTCTTTCCGCGAATCAGACTGTGCCTGTCACGTGATGTCGAAGGAAGCAAGATCCCGCCTATGATTGTAGAGAGCCTGATTAAGGTGCTCCGAAATGTACCTTTTTTACACTTCATCCTCTTCTCTTCATCTTTCACCAACCTTGGAATAAACCGTGCAAGTTTCGCACTAGGAATCGTCTCGTCCTTCCTTGGTCGCCATGGTCTACCGGATGCCTGCAGCCCGCCGACAACGCCACGCTACCCAATAGTAACATTGGTCGAGCTTCGATAGGCAGGCGTCGCTACAACTCGGCAGCAGTACGATACGCTAGCCTGGAGTACGCAACACCGCCTAGAATTTGCAAAGTGCAATATGTGCCATAAGGTAATTAGTTGAAAAGTAAATTGGTAAATTTTGTTAATTGTGCGATTATGCATTTCAAATATTTGTGCTAGTAATGTCCGCCTCTTCGAGTAGCGCAGGTCATGAACTAGAATTGTGCTATCCGTCACAGGTAATTAAAAAAAATTGAAAGTGTTCGCTGAAACACATGGTATAGCTCATATATTCAATATAGCACTATGTCGAAGCAGCGTAGTGTGTGTGCCCACGATTTCGGCTCATTCTGTGGCCTACGTTGTGAACCAGCGTATGCGTATGGCGGATGGCAATCCTGTCTATGATACGAAGCGGCACGTCAATACGACGACATAAAAAAATAACAATGGCGAGTAAGATCAGGTACCGCCACTGATATGAAAATCATGTGAATCGCTTGAACACGAGTGTTGCTTTGAAATAAAATACACCTCACGAATGAAACGAAGAATTGTCGCATGATTACACACACACACACGCACACACACACACACACACACACACACACACACACACACACACACACACACACACACACACGCACACGCACACGCACACGCACACGCACACGCACACACACACACACACACACACACACACACAGACACAGACACAGACACACACACACACACACACACACACACACACACACACACACACACACGCACGCACACACAGATTTATATTTATATAAACAAATTGAGAAGTATTACTAGACACACTTCGTATTATGGTAAAGAAAACCGCGCAGTATAACGCTAATAAAGACGCCTATAAGCGTTTGTTTTGCATCCAGAAAGCCAATAACAGACACCAAGCCATGGGAAGACCAGACGACAAAGAAAAGCGTCAGCAGACGACAGCCATCATCGTCTTGTGATTGGCTGAAGATGCTTATTCTAAACCCCAGACTAACATCAGTCCTGGGCAAAATGATGCTACTCACGTCTTTCAGTCGCTTCGTGTGATGTTTTTTTCTATAGTTTTGTCCTCTGCCTTAAGGAACCATTAATAGGCGTTTGTGAATTCAGCGCAATAATTTTCTTCCAGCCGGCGACAGTCTTATGGTGCTTCGCGCCTGCTGCGTAAAGTCGATCCCAGTAGGCTGGTATCTAAAACGCGTCGTATCACTAAGATAAGCATTTGCGTTGCCAGAATTATGCCATATTTTGTGTTCTCTCGGCGGCGCACAGTTCTATCACTTAATTCAGTGCGTTTGGACGAAGCTACGACATTTGTTTGTAATTAGCGGTGTAAGTGCATATCGTATAACTTGTACTAAAGGACAAAACGAACTTTCCATCAAGGCCATGGTGCTCGTAGCATAGGGCTGACAAGTCAATAATTATTTCATCTACATATAGTTTGCATATTTACGTTCATTTACAGCGCACGTATGCTCAACCTCTCAGGCTTCGACTCTACCTCGATGGCTTCACATGTTTTAGTTACCCGGAAGAAAAGAGGAAAAATACTTATCGAGAGAGCGGTCAAGCAAGAAGACAGGATCTCTATAGTTAGATTCACAGCATGCTTTGAAGCATTATTCAAGCTATTAGAGTAGGAAGGATAAAAGACGATGATCAGCGGCGAATGTCTCAACAATCTTCAGTTTGCCGAGAGGAGGGACGCAGTGAGACGCTGTGCCGGCGTGCTTCGCATGGGCTCCCGCCTTGAGACCGTTTTTCGGCGGAACCCGTTCTACTTTGGACTTGCCTTTGGTGCACTCGTCTTCAAGAAACGGCCCTGCACCTGCAGACACCAAAGGTCGGCAACTTTTCCCCCTTTTTAGCGGTCTCTCCACGGCTTTTCCACTCAACCCCTCGGCGTCAAGATAGGCCTAACCTCTAGGCCGAGCCGACGCCGGCGACACCGGGCTTCGGGGCCGTGCTTGGTGGTTGTAGGCCTTTGTGAGGCTGAAGATGTTGGAGTACTCGGCTGAGGGAGAGTCTATAACGCCCGAAGAGTTCGAGGCGGGAGAATGGGACTCGGTTTTAAAGGCACAAGACCGATTCAAGGAGTCGCTATACGGCGACCGTGCACGCGGAGAGTACGCCTCGCGAGACATAGGCGGTCAGCGACGGACGCAAGGCGCACGGAGCGGAGCAAGTCAAGCGGGGGAAATTGCGCAGGTGCGGCAGAAACGGCGACGGTTTCTGAAGGTGCCGGCCAAGGATTTCAAGGTTGTGTGCAGACCCAAGAATTGGGACTTGAGTGTGGTGACACCGAGGAAACTCGTATGTGCAATGAGAGCGGCAGCGAAGCTGACGAGTGCGACTGCAGCGGACGAGGACCTGGTGTGTGTCAACAAGACGATCAACACGATGACGGTGAGCACGCCGTGTATAAATCGCAGTGGGGCATATGCGAGTGTAAAGACGCTTAAGCTTGGCGATCGCGACCTTCCGGTTTTGGCACACGTGGCGGCGTTGGAGAACTCCGTGCGGGGAGTCATTTAGAGTGCTTACGACGGATGCCCGGTAGAAGAAATTCGGGTGGGATTTCTGAAGAATGAAGGCATGGAAATTCTGGATGCGAGATCTTTGGGCAAGTCAAAGGTGATTCAGAACACGTTTGGGGGAAAATGTGTTCCCTGGCAAGTCACTTACTGGAACTGTCTGTACGCTGGGATTCCGTATAGAGAGTTAGTCGAGACCTGCTACAACTGCAGACGAGTGGGACATCGAGCGGACGTTTGCTATCGTCCGCAGACTAATCTATGTCGCCGTTGTGGAAAGCACCATCCTGCACCGCCTGAAGGACAGTCGCTGACGAGCACACCGGACTGCATTGTGTGCCATGGTGCGCACGACACGGGGAGCCCGAACTGAAAGTTTAGTCTAGCCCGCAAGCAGTCGCCGGGCTGGCAGCAGAGCAGCGAAGACAAAAGTCAAGGTGGCAAGGAGGAGCAGCACTCGAGGACCAGGAAGCGGTCATCGAGCGGTGCTAGAGGCGGAAACAAGAGCAGGGACCGGTCGGGTTCCTTCCCGCCACTGTCAGGAGCCGGGGGTGGCAAAGAAGGAGGACGAGGTTCCAGTCAGGGAAGGAGTGCAAACAAGGCGAACGACATGACCAAAAATGTGAGCTGGCCAAAGACGGGCGCCCTGAATGAGACTGCTCGAGAGAGGGAGCTGAAAAAGCAGGTGCAGCAGCAGGGCGATACTATTAAAAAGATGGTAGCCAAAATGGCAGAGATAGAACGCGCGTTTAAAAGCGGCAAAGGACAAGGGGTACAGGCACCCGCGGTGCAGGCCCCACAAAAAGTGGAGCAGGTGGCGGCTTCTCGCGTGCAGGAGAGCGCGTCTATGGAAGGGGAGAATCGGGGGCCGGTGAAGAGGCCGTCGCCGGCGGATGAGGGAACTAATGCAAAGAGGGTGGCAGAGACGTCGACGGCGGACACGCCGCAGCCGGTGGTTAAAGTCATTAGTCTTAAGGCGGACGTGACTATCCTTAAGGACAGAGTAGGGAAACTGGAGGAAAGACAGGATAGGTTGGAGGCTCGGCTTGGCAAGGTAGAAGCGAGAATAGACAAAATTGAGCAGCGTTTCAACGCCTTCACCAACGAATTTCGGGCTTTCCAAACCCAAGTTATGGCCATGTTTCAGCAGCTCCATACTTTATTGGAGGCACCACAGCCTGCCGTAGTCGGCCAAGCGCCGATGTTAGTCAACCTAGTGCCTCATCATGGCCCCTCGCCAACAAATTGAGGTTTGGCAGTGGAACTGCAGGGGCTTCCGTCGCAAGTGGCGGAACCTGTACTTGCACATAAAAAATCTGGATAGTAAGCCGGACGTTATAGCTTTGCAAAAGGCTAGTTGGTCGGTGAAATTACCGGGATTTAAGGCATTTATACCGCCAGGGATTGATACAGGGGGTGTATCGAGCGTCTTCACGGCCGCGCCAGTCCATCGCAGCACCACGGCATTTCAGCATACCATAGATGGCAGCAGGGAGGACTACGTCCTGCTAGAGATTGTGAACAAACGAAAGGATGATAAGAGTCTCTTTGTGCTTAATGTTTATAGACCTCCAAAAGACAAAGGGTTGGGTTTGCCACAGCCCCTGATGAAGACCCAACGGCTAGCACTCTGCTTATAGTGGTGAGGGATTTGAATGCGCCGCATCCGGAGTTGGGCTACATCCGAGCCAGCCCAAAGGGCAATCGGCTTTGGCAGGTAGCCAAGGACCTGCGGCGGACGCTCTCGAACAACCCTCAAGATCATATGAGGATAGGCAACAGCGCGAGCATTGATACCTCTCCAGACCTCACATTTCAGAAGGGTATCCGGGATGCAAAGCGGGTAAACACGGGACAGGCACTGGGAAATGATCCTTATGTCCTATCCACGGTGGTTAGTGCTGCGAAGCATAAACAGAAGATAAAGGGGCCTACAGTGACTGATTGGGACAGATTTCGGAAAACTAGGGCAGACACCGCGAATGGGGAAATCGAGAACCTGAACGCCTGGGTTGAGGTGCTCAAGCAGGATGTAAAGGGTACCACGGAAGAGGTTCCGACGGAGGAGGAGGGCTTTAGGGTGGACTCTAGATGGTTACGCATGTGGGAAGCGCACGCGAGTCTCCTGAGGAGGGGGAGGAAACAAAAGTATAATGGGGTCCTCCGTAGGAGGATGGCCAATCTAGAACGAGAAATGAGAACTTACACTTTGGACTTGCAGTACAAGCAGTGGGGACAGATTTGTGATCCGATGAATGGCCAATTTGGATGCAAAAATACGTGGCAGTTGTTGAGGCACCTTTTGAATCCGGCAGCAACTAAGTCGGCGCAAAGGGGACAAATGGCTAGATTAGTGCCTCAATATCAAGGCACGATCGGATAATTTATACAGGAACTCCGGGATCGCTACATAAACGGCGGGACAGGCGGTTGCTTGCCGCACTATTCGGGGGAGGAAATTTTGGAACTAGATGTCTTTACGATGGCCGAGGTGGAGTTTGCCATGAAGCAGCTCCGTACTACGGTGGCCGCGGGTCCGGATGGAGTTACTAATAAAATGCTGAGAAACCTGGATTTCAAGTCGGTGGGGGTGCTCAAGGACTTGATGAGCAAGTATTGGGCGGCCGGGGAATCCCGGCACAGTGGAAGCATACTAGCATTACATTTATTCCTAAGCCAAGGAAGAAGCTCTGTATTGAAAATCTGCGCCCCATCATGCTGACGTCCTGCGTGGGGAAATTGATGGAGCACATGGTCCTCAACAGGCTTCAGGGTTATTGGGAGGACAAGGAGTTCCTGCCTGCAACGATGATTGGCTTCAGGGCCAATTTGTTCACGCAGGACGTCATGACACAGCTGAAAAAGGATGTGGTTGAGCCTGGGGTATGGCAGGGGCACCAAGGCTATCTTGGGGCACGACCTCAATAAAGCTTTTGAGAATGTTGCCCATGAGGCAATATTGAGGACCCTATCAGACATAGGACCGGGTGGGGGGGTAGAACATCCCGCTTCATCAGATCATTCTTCGAGGGCAGGACTGCGGAGATTTTGGCCGGAGAAGTGAAATCGGATTCCTTCCCGTTGGAGGGCAGGGGAACACCGCAGAGGTCGGTTCTTTCGCCGTGCCTGTTTAACCTGGTCTTAATTAAGATCCCACGAGGCTAGAAGAGATATCTGGACTGAAACACACATTCTATGCTCCCGGCATTACTCTATGGGTTACTAGGGGTAGTGACGGACAACTGCAGGATACGCGGCAACGGGCAGTGGATATTGTGGAAGAGCTAGCTGGGGAGGTGGGGCTCTCGTACTCTCAGCCCAAGTCCGAGCTTTTTGTGGTTAGGGACAAACCAAGAGGACTAAATGCGCGGCACTATGTTCTGCCACCACCGCTAGAGGTGAAGGTGAGAGGTATGCCGGTCGCTGAGGCCCAAACGATTAGGACCTTAGGTCTGTATCTGCAGACTAACAGGAGGAATGGTGAGGTCTTGGAAAGGCTTAAGAATATGGTCAACACTACCAGACTAATCAGGAGAATCGCCAATCGTAAAAGAGGGGTGAAAGAAAAGGAATTGTGTAAACGAGTACAGGCGTTTATACTCAGGATAGATTATGCGACGCCTTATATGAAGCTGGACGCGACGGAAAAAGGCAAGGTGTATGCTATGATCAGGCAGGCGTATAAGGTGGCCCTTGGGCTGCCTAACAATGCGTCTACCGAAAGGCTGCTGAGATTAAAGGTGCACAACACCCTGGAAGAACTACGGGGGCACACTTGGTGATGCAGCTGGCTACGTTTTCTAAAACGAAATCGGGCAGGAACATATTGGAGAGGATCGGCATTGGGGTTGAGGCTACTGCCGGGGACACGAAAACTCAGGTATGACGGGAACTCCACAAGACCTTATACATAAAGCCTTTACCCAAGAATATGCACCCGATACATCATGAGGCGTGCTAACCCAAGCAACGAAGGACTGCAAGGGTCCCAGAAAACTGGAAGAATGCAAACATTATATTAATCCAGAAAAAGGAAGACGTTAAAGAGCTGAAAAATTATAGGCCGATTAGCTTAATCCCAGTATTATATAAAACATTTACCAAAATAATCTGTAATAGAACATTGGCCACACTGGACTTTAGTCAACGAAGGGAACTGGCTGGCTTCAGGAAGGGATATTCTACAATGGATCTCATCCATATCATTAATCAGGTTATCGAGAACTCCGCAGAGTGCAATAAGCCTCTCTATATGGCTTCGATAGATTACGAAAAAGCATTTGATTCAGTAGAGACACCAGCAGTCATGGAAGCATTGCGTAATCAAGGATCACAGACCGCTTACGTAAGTACCCAGGAAAATATCTACAGATATTCCATAGCCACTTTAATTCTACACAGGAAAAGTAGGAAGATACCTATGAAGAAAGGGGTCAGACAAGGAGACACAATCTCTCCAATGCTATTCACTGGGTGCTTGCAAGAAATATGCAAGCTGTTAAACTGGGAAGGCTTAGGAATAAGGATCGACGGCGAATACATCAGCAACTTTTGGTTTGCCTATGACATTGTTCCATTCAGCAACACTGCAGACGAGTTAGAACAAATGATTGAGGACCTTAACAGAGTGAGTGTAAGAGTGAGGAAATTTCGACCACCTGGGTTTCTTAACGAGCACTTAAATCTAAGTGCACGGGTGTTCTTGCATTTCGCCCCCATTGAAATGCGGCCGCCGTGGCCGGGATTCCATCCCGCGACCTCGTGCTCAGCATCCAAACACCATAGCCACTGAGCAACCACGGCGGGTAATGCAGATGGTGCCAGGAACTGGCTACTTATGACCACATCATATGGGAATGTAGCATCGCGTCGCCACCGGCGGATACTATGCGTGATCCTTCTCTCGAGCAGTGGGAAGCCATGTTGGCCAGCTCGGACCCGGTCGTACAGACCAGCGTCGTGCAGTGGGCCACCCAGGTCGCTGTCAGCCATGGGTTCATGGCCATCTAACAAGGAATCGTCCGCACATGCTTTTTCACGAAACAAAGTTTTCTCCATCCACCCATCAGCTTGCCGATAACGTTGTCCTGTCCACCAACGCGGGACAACACTGAAAGAATTGACTGAGGAGCTTAACCGAGAAAGTGTAAGAGTATGTTGAAGATAATATGCAGACGAATAATATCATTTAATATTTCAATATAATTGAAAATATCTGGGGCAACATGAAGCTTTATCTGGGCCAGCGGCAGCTCCATGCCCTCACAGCGGACGCGCTGTGGGCTATTGTCCAAGAGGAGTGGCATAGATCAAACACCAACAGTTCTCTGTCCCTATGCTGCTCCCTGTAGAACACAATGCAGGCTGTGATAAGCGCTGGAGGCGAATCGATCCACTACTCAACCTATGGAACTTTCGGATGCGCACCCCACTCGCGAAAGTAAAAGACTTCGCACGAGTAAAACCTCAGTGGCTGCGCCAACAATTTTTGTCGCTAGTTAACAGCTCTCCTTGCAGTTCTTTACGCTTGTTGCCTATGCTTCACGCAACATTCTGCCTGTCCCAAGAAGGAGCTGTGGCGGCGGAAAACCTTCACTGGAGACAATCAGAGTGACTGACCCATTATAAGGAGTTCCGACACTGAGATTAAGTTCCTGTGACTAAGGGAATGAGCTTTCTACCAAATAAATCGCCGTTCCGCCTGCTTAATAATGCATGCAATAACTCGTATATAAACAAGCACTCGCATTGTGGAGTGAACGCGTTCTGATTTTTTTGTTCATATTGTTACGGCACAACTAAGAGTGGCGCCAGTCAGAAGTAGGCAATTTGATGGGTAGAGGTGAAATCGCTCTCGACAGCCATCTTATTTAAGCATCGTTGTCTCTAGTGTAAATATTGTAAATACATCTTTATATGTGACTTCTTCAAGGTAACAAATTGGAGAGAGGTGCGGGATACCCACGAGAAACAATAACGGAGCTCCGCAGTGGTCGTCAACTCGGGCTGGACAACACGACAGATGAAACAGGACCCGACATTGCGCGGCCCACATAAACGCCTACAATGCCGACAGTTGTGCTGGCTCAGCCGCGGGATCCAGGAACGTTCTGCGGCACCGACCACCTCGACGTGCAAGACTGGATAGTGACGTATGGGCGTGTAAGTGCCCACAAAAAATTGGATCCGACGAATATGTCGGTTAACTTGGTTTTCCACCTGCAAGGCACGGTGAAGCTGTGGAATGACAACCACGAGGAAGAGCTTAACGACTGGGAAACGAGAAAAGAGAAGCTGAGGGACTTGTGTGAGGGACTTGACTGGAAGGAGGAACTGGCTGAAGTTGGCCATGCGGTGTGTTTGGAGGTCGCTTGTAACGCTGGAATTCGGTGCAGCTGGCGACGTACCGCTCAGTATCGTGACGCATCTTGGGCCAGTAAAAGCGCTCTTGAACACGGTAGAGCGTTCTTGTAGAGTCAAGATCGCCAGAGGTTGGATCGTGCATGGCACATAGTACTTGAATATGGAGGCTCTTGGTGACAACTAAAATATAACGCGTGCAAGTGGTCGAGTAGCTCTTCTTATAGAGGACGCCATCACGTAGGCGAAAGCGGCTATTTTCTGAAGGCTCGTGTGCGGTCGCGAAGAGTGGTTGCAAACTGTCGTCCTTCTGCTGTTCGGATATGACGCTACTCATATCACGAAGTTCTGGAGATACAAAGGCGATGTATTGATCGAAGTTGTCAGCGTCGCATTCAGTCGTTGGAAGAGGTATTCGAGAGAGGCAATCAGCATCAGCATGTCGTCGACCGCTCTTGTTCGAAACAACAAAATCGTACTCTTGTAGAAGTACAGCCCAACGTGCAAGTCGACCAGAGGGGTCCCGAAGATTCACGAGCCAACACAAAGAATGATGATGCGTGATCACCGTGAAGGGGCGCCCGTAGAGGTAAGAACGAAACCGTTGCACCGCGAAGATGACCGCCAAGCACTCTTGCTCGGTCACTGTATAATAGCGCTGGGAGCGACTCAAGGAGCCGCTAGCGTACCAGATCACGTGCTCATTTCTGCCGATGCGCCGAACAAGCACATTGCCGATGCCAACACCACTCGCGTCGATGTGAGCCTCTGTTGGTGCTGAGGGATCGAAGTGGCGAAGAATAGGCTGCGACGTCAAAAGGAACTTTAATTGACGAAACAAAGAGTCGCACTCTGTGGTCCACTCAAAAGGAACGCCTTTCTCGAGTAGGCGCGCAAGAGGATGGGCCACGTCGACATATCTAGCAATGAATCGGCGAAAGTAGGAGCATAAGCCCAAAAAGCTTTGTAGCTACTTCACACCGTGATGTTCCTTAAATCCCTCTACAGCCGCAGTCTTTTGTGTATCTGGTCATATGCCGTCTATATCGACCTCATGTACCAGCATAAGAACTTGTCATTCACCAAAATGGCACTTTGAATTCAGGACAAGGCCGGCTTTCTCCAAGCAGTTCAGCACCAACTTCAGACGCTTGTTATGCTCACTAAATGTTCGCCCAAATATCGCACGTCGTCCACGTAGCACATGCAAACTTCCGATTTCAAGCCACGCAGTACAGTGTCCATGAACCTTTCGAACGTTGCGGGCGCGTTGCACATCCCGAAAGGCGTGACGTTGAATTAAAATAATCCTTCAGGCGTTACAAATGCTGTCTTTTCCTTATCGTCACTGTGCATAGCAATTTGCCAGTAACCTGACCGCAGATCAACAGAAGAGAAGTAAGAGGGCACAAAAAGGCAATCGATCACGTCGTCAATTCGGGGAAGGGGGTACACGTCTTCTTTAGTCATGTAGTTTATGCGTCGGTGATCAACGCAGAATCACCATGTACCGTCTTTTACACCAATATCGCTCGTGCTGCCTAAGGGCTTGATGATTCTTGGATGACTCCTTTCCTTAGCATTTCTTCGACTTGATGCTGATTATCTTGAGCTCTGCGGGCGACACACCATAGGGTTTATGTCGAATCAGTTGGGCATACCTATTTTGATGTGGTGACGCAGGGATCGTAGGTCTAGACGCAGGGATCGATGGCTGGCTGGCGTTCTGCGCGAAGTCCAATAATGAGGAGTGTTTTGCAAGGAAAGCCACCAACGCCTCACGCTAATGATCACTGAGTGATCTAGCGACCATGCGAAGGATCTTTGAGTCCACAGAGCGCATGTGTCAGGCTTTTCTTGTGTCCGCAAGTTCTGTAAGCACTGCCATGGGTATAAGCGAGTTTTCTTGAAATGTGGCACGCTTTAAGCCTTGAGGCAGCACCGTCGCTGCAGTAGAGCAATTTATCACCCACAGCCTTGTACATCCATTGAGCACCGATACCATGCGATGCGGAACAAACACATTTTTCTTTAGGCAGTTCACATGTATAGGATCCACTGCAGCATCAAACTGCTTGCACGTTGAACAAACAGAAACACGGATCGCTGATAAAGCGGGCACAACTGTATCCTCGGAAACACAAAACACACTTTCTTGGTTGTGCTAGTATAGTCTTCCAAGATCACGGATGTAACATTCCCGCCCACACTGTGTTCGCCCGTTTGGCAGTCAACATTGGAACCACACAATTGCCAAACGTTGATCCCTAAAATGACGTCGTGAGTGGAACGAGCAAGAACAGCAAACTCAGTTTTAAAAACTAGGCCGCTCAAGGACACATCCGCATTGCAAACGCCAACAGGGTATAACGAGTCACCATCCACTCCACGAAAGTAGTGCTCTTGTACATAACCTTGCGTCCCAGAAGGCTTTTGAACAACAGACTCATGACGGAAACAATTGCGCCCGTGTCGACTAAAGCCATAGCGGAGACACCGTCATTAAGCACATGAACACTATTCTTCAGCATATATATAGTTGGAGGCATATCAGTCGGCAGCGAAGGTTTTCCAGCGACCTCGCCTCCATAGGCCGCGCCGGGAAAGGTCGCTATACAAGAATCAAGGTCGCTATACTATCAAGGTCGCTATACAAGAAAGAGAGAGAAAAATGTTGATGATAGGAAAGGTGGAGAGGTCGGCCTGAGGAGCCTGTGTCTGGCCTGCTACTCCGCACCTAGGGTAAAGTATTAGGGAGAGACAGGGGAAGACAGAGGGAGAAATGAAGTGCCGATGCAAAACTACAGTGAATGTTAGTAGTCAGTCCAATGTGCAGTATATAGAAGCCGTGCACAGTTTCTGAATATGCACATGTGCCGTCTTCAGTTTATTGCAGACTAAAATAGTTATAAGGTGTTCTTAATGTTCATACGCGCATGTGTTGTACATACAAGGTACGCTCACGAAGCCTGCGAGCACAACATACATATACTCGGTATCGGAACGACGTTCACGGGCGCTTTACATATAGGCACCCGTTGCACGGGCTATAAAAAAAATAACTTGTTCGCGTTTTTCTATAGTATGACGCACAAGTTCGAGAGCGTCCACTATTTTAACCGGTGTCGTAACAAACAATAGCCAAGTTTCGTAGCAGCAAGGTTCTTGCTGCCTATGCTTTTGTGGGCTGAAAAACTGTGGTACTGGTGTTCCACCTACGACAAAGTGAACACCTATACCGCACAAGCGGCTAAGGTGGTCAAACGCCGGTGCGACCATTCATAAACGCGCACCAGCATTTAGTGGTTGGGTTCCCGCACCTTATAAAATATCCCCAATGTTGCAAATGGGTCGCAAGCCCCAAGGGTAGCGTTGGCCTGGCGGCCTGGGGCACAGCTGGAAGCCTCCGAAGGTCCAGGCAAAGGATGAGTCGACTGCTAACAGAACAACTTGTTTATTCTAGCATCGCAAAAGAGCGGCCGGTCAGGTCGACCGACTGAATAAATCGAAGCTTCTCTCTTGGCGTCCGGGGGCAGCTGCTTTTATGCTCTCGGAGTCGAGGGCAAGGAGGAACGGCTCGGAAGAGGCGCACGTGACGGCGGCGCACGGACACGTTGTGACAAGAAGTGACGTAGCCGCCGGGCCGGCGCCGGTCAGACCGCCTCGCTTCACAGTTGGGGAGCTCCTCTCCCCGGCTGCCGCGCTTTGACAAGCGTGGGCACCAACACACACACACACACACACACACACACACACACACACACACACACACACACACACACACACACACACACACACACACACACACACACACACACACACACACACACACACACACACACACACACACACACACACACACACACACACACACACACACACACACACACACACACACACACACACACACACACACACACACACACACACACACACACACACACACACACACACACACACACACACACACACACACACACACACACACACACACACACACACACACACGCACACACGCACACGAAGACACGTGGCATTGAAACATGCCTGGACAAAGTACCTTGGGAATAAATAATGAATAAATAAATAAACACAGGAATCCTATGCGCTGGCATGAAAGTCGCTACTGCAATTTCTACATAAGGAGGGCCTCCGCACTCTTATTGAGATATTCAAATTGGGGGCCGCATGGCAAGCTATTCGAAAAAAAAAATAATATGAAAGACTGCTCTAAACACGGCCAGGTTCTTGCGTGTACAATGTGGTGCTCTCTGCAGGGAAGCAAATCTGCATCTTATGCATAGTTTCTCCTAGGTTCCACTTAGTCGGCCGAAGTGAACGGACGTGTCGTCGGCGCGCTCCGCAACCACCGAGACTACGCGACCTTCACCGACCGCCCTTGCCCGGGCCGCTTTCGCCGGGAGTCGCATGGGAAGCGGCTCTCTCGCCGTTTCCCACCGACCGCCTTTTCTTCCCGGGATTTTTTTGCCGCTCCCCGCGCCTCTACAACTCTGAAGCAGTTCCAACGCGGCTGCCCCTGCCGGGGCCATAGCTGCCTTGGCGTGCTTTCTACGCCATGAACCAAGAGCGCCAAGCGACCAGCTCTTCCGAGGCCCATGTTCTAAACGGGCGTGCAAAGGGCCTTCGGCCAATTCACCGCTCTGTTTCGATGGAGCATTTATCTACCGCAACGTCATTTTCCAACGAGCAGAAGACGCAATCGGCGACGGAGAACGCTGCCGCGCGTTCCTCGACAACAACGCAGACGCCCGAGGTGGATAGCGCGGGAGTGGCCGCCGATCCCATCGTCGCCAATTTTCCCTCCCAACAACGAGAGGTAGACACTCCGACCGGGGAAAGGATGGAGGAAGATGCTATCCCGAAGAACATTTTCGACGACAAAACTGACGACGACACAGGTGGCTGTTGGAAGACAGTCATACATAAGCGACGCATCCGTCAAACGCACGCTAAGACGCAACACTCCGAGAACATCTTGGGCATTCCGGACGCCTCCCAGCCTACCGTATGCAAGCGCAGTCGGAATCAGAACCTGCCTCAACTTCCTTTGCACGATGAAAAGATAATTCTGCGGCCTCACGGAGGACTTTGCCTCGATAAGTGGACGCGCCCAGAACTCGCCATTGCTCTATGGAGTGCAGCCGGCTTGACCACCGACGATCGTCAGGACATCATATTCCGACTGCGACCTCAGCAGAACTTGGCAATCATCAGCACACCCCAGTCACACGTAGCCGAAGCATTGTACAAGGCGAGGGAGCTGAACCTTGGTCAGCGGGTCTATCCCATCACAACATATTTTGCGGCCCCAGACAACTCATGCAAGGGAATCGTTCCTGGTCTTTTGCCCGGTACACCGTCTTCCAACCTAGTGGATGAGCTTTTGGCTCCTGGAACTCAAATACTTCAAGCACGAATGATGGGTCAAACCAACGTTGCGTTGCCAACATTTGAAGGACTTAAAGTGCCTCGCTACGCGCGTTTCTATGGTGCAGAACTCCGCTGCTACCCCCATCGACCCCGCCAACTTGTCTGTAAGATATGTCACAAGCTCGGCCATTGGGCTGATTACTGTCCTACGCCGCACGTGGTCATTTGCGCGACGTGCGGGACTGACAACCCCACCCCATCACATCCGTGCACCCCACACTGCAGATCCTGTGACGGGACCCACCCTACAGCGGATCCAAACTGCCCGCGGCGTGCTAGGCAGACACTGAATAAAGCTTGGGTGCAGAAAGCTCTCGAGAAAGAGAAGCGTGAACTTCAACCCTCCAGCGACCCGACCACTACCACAGATACGGCGGAGACCCGAACGTCGCGCACCCCAACGAAGGAGACCAGACAAGACCGGTCGGAGACCCGTTCGAGATCCCGTCGCAAGTTCAGGACCCGCTCCAAGTCTCGGTCCCGATCCCGCGAGGCATCGGTGCACCTCCCAGAGAGGCGCCCTCCTTCCCCATCTTCCCAACAACCCTACAAGAAGGCCCTGCAGACCAACGCCCCGGCCAAGGTGACCCTGGTCCCTTCAGGGGTGCAGCGGACCCCGGAGAAGAAAACAGCAATGGAGGCGCCTCGGGGGGCAGGTCGGGCGGAGGGTCCCCCACAGCTCGCTCCGCCCCGTAAATCTCTCCCTACCCCTTCCCCTATACCAATTCGTAATCAAATCCCGATCCTCTAATAGAAATAGCCCGCCTACGTCGTGACATGGAGGCGCGCTGTGAGCGCCTGCAAAAACAAATGGACGCGCTGGTGGCAGACATGAGCGCTAGTATGCAGGCGGCTCTGGACAGGATAGAACGCCAAATGGAAGCCCTTCAAATAGGCATTACAGAGCAAGCGAAATCAAGTATAGAGTGCACTTTCGCACGCATGCAAGTTCCTGAGCTTAGCGGTAACAACGATAGCACGCTTTCCGACCAAGGCTCTCGGCCGCAACCTTCAAATGTGGGCACCCGGCGCCCGCATCCCTATGCACGACCGCCTGCTTCCTCTCGCGATGATGATGGCTCCGCGTAACGCGGAGCAACTAGTGGTGTGGCAGTGGAATTGTAGGGATTCCGCCGAAAACGAGGCTCCCTACAGCAGTATATCGCCACATCCACGAACCCTCCCGATGTCATCCTCTTACAGGAAGTCAATTGCACCCCTTCTTTATCCGGCTACAACACGCTCTCGGGTGTCTCTTCTCTTGTGGGAGCCTTAGTTTCGAAACATGTTACATGTCGCATGCATACCACTAACATTGACATTCGTCACCAAATATTAGAAATAATTACGCAAGGTAAACGCAGCGAGAGTCTGTTTATACTCAATGCATACAGTTCCCCCCGTTCGCGAACGCACTGTTTTCAGCACCTACTAACAGAATTTGGTAGGTTTGGACGGGTTTGTGTGGTGGCCAGCGACTTTAACGCTCCGCATACTGCATGGGGTTACGTTAAATCGCAGGCTAAAGGGACCCGCTTATGGAATGCCATCTGTAACATGAGATACACACTGCTTACCGTCCCAGAGCACCCCACTCGGTTAGGCAACAGCGTATCTCGTGACACCTGCCCTGACCTTAACTTCGTGCGCAATACTGGCCCAGTCGTTGCGCACGGGCCTCTAGAGGAGCACCTTGGTAGTGACCACTACATTGTCGCGACCACCCTGTCATTACGGGGTGCGCGCAGGCCCGAGCGAAATGTGCGTATAACGGATTGGGCGAAATTCAGGGAACGTCGCCAGGACCCACCTGAGCGCCAAGGGTACGCTGGCTTGACTCTCTCGCACAAGATCTACAGGCCACCACGAGCACACTGCGCACCACAACCGAGACACCAGAGATAGACCCACATTTACTTCACCTTTGGAACGCCCGCAGAGGGTTGACACGACGACGGAAACGACAACGCCTCAACCGCAAACTTAGGAAACGTATAGATCAAATTACACGGGAATCTCAGGAGTATGCAGAGATCCTTACGAGGAATAACTGGCGAGGATTTTGCGATCGCCTCTCAGGAACATTGAGCACAGCAAAAACGTGGTCGATTCTTCGCTCACTCAGAGATCCCACCACAACAAAGGGAAAAACATTTCAACAGTTGCACATCCTAATGCACGAGTAGAGGGACGATGTCTCGACACTCCTCAGAGCGCTAGAGAAGCATTTTATACCCACAAGCCAGCCGCCGCAGTACCCCGACTATCCTTATGTAGGCGAGACGAACGAATTGCTCGATGCAGACATCACATCTGACGAGGTGCGGGTGGTCCTACAAGACCTACGCCGCAACACGGCACCGGGAGCCGACCACATCCGATTCGCCGCCCTTCGTAACCTCAGTGACGCGGATATTAACCACCTCACCCATATCTTCAATGATTGCTGGCGCAAGGGCATGCTTCCCCAAGCATGGCGACACACCGACATCACACTGATCCCCAAACCGGGCAAGCCTGTTAAGGTTGAAAACTTACGACCCATCTCCCTAATATCCTGCATTGGTAAGCTCATGGAGCATGTACTCTTGCGGCGTCTGCAGCCCTTCCTCGAAGAAAAAGCATTCTTTTCTAACTCTCAATTCAGATATCGGGCTCATCTGTCTGCCACAGATGTGCTTTTACAATTGCGGGAGGAAGTCATAGGACCTCCGTCGTCCGCCCAAACGAGAGCACTCATCGCCTTAGACCTAAAAGGGGCATTCGATAATGTTGAACATGACCTCATCCTTCGCAATGTTGCACATTCACACTGTGGAATTCGTATGTATAACTATATCTGCGCATTTCTTCGAGATCGCACAGCCACCGTAGGAATGGGACAGCATCGATCCGGTACGATTCGCCTTGTAGGACGTGGGACACCCCAGGGTTCAGTTCTTTCCCCTACTCTATTCAATATCGCGCTCGCAGGGCTCCCCCAGCTACTCGACAAGATCCCTGATGTCGCCCACGCTATTTAAGCGGACGACATTACTATCTGGTCGACACGGGGTTCCGACGGAGCCATCCAGGACCGACTGCAGCAAGCAGTCGATACAGTTTCCGAGTACGCGAGAAAATGCGGCTTAAGATGTGCTCCGGGAAAGTCGGAGCTCATAATCATTCGCCCCCGGAGCCGTTCCTCTACTCCCCCTATCACTGTGCACGTGGATGGCACACCGATACCACAGGTTAATCGTGCTCGTATCCTCGGCCTACACGTCCAAGCGGATGGCAGGTCAAACTACACTGTTTCCCTTCTATCCAGACAGATTGAGCAAATTCTGGCCATGATCCGGAGGGTCTCCAACAGGCGCTCGGGCCTTCGAGAAGAGGACCTGCTGCGCTTGGTGGAGGCATGCGTGATCAGCCGCCTTACATACCATCTCCCATTTCAGCGGTTGACCCAAGCGCAACAACTTCGCATAAACGCAATGATTCGTAAAGTGACGAAGCTGGCCCATGGCCTCCCGAATTATACTTCCACACGCCGTCTCCTTAACTTAGGGACACATAACCCACTAGGCGAGCTGCTAGAGGCACATTGGGTCAGCCATCGCCAGCGCCTCCTACTCACTCCTACTGGCCGCCATCTTCTCACACGGCTAGGATACTCTGTCCCACCCCTTGAGTCTGAAACCCGTCCAACGATCTTGTCGTCAGCGATACGCCAAGCACTAAGTATTCATCCATTGCCACGTAATATGCACCCCGAGCATGACAAAGGGCGGCGCAAAGCCCGTGTATGATACATTGGCCGCATGCTTGCAAACATCCCGGAAACACATACTTTATACACGGACACGTCACGCACTCAAGAGGGCTATACCTCGGTAGTTTTGGATGGCACCGAATCCCTGAGAGACTCTGCTGCAATGCGCGGAACAAATGCCGCTGACGGAGAAATTCTCGGTGTTGCTCTCGCAATTGGATATGCCTTCCGTGTTCCTGAGGAAGTGTATATATTGACGGGCTCGCAACAGGCATGCCGGGCGTTCCTATCAGGACATGGCATCTCGAGAGCGGCGCACCAAATTCTCAAACAGATCCCGCAAAAAAATTGGAAGACGCTTAAGCTTCGCCTTCAAGAGTGGAACGCGATAGCGTTCCCATCGACCCGCCAAGGGGTGTAAGACAATGCGCTACGGCGCAGGGATCACTTACGAGGCGCCCCGCATCGGACTTTGCGCCCACCTATCACACGGAGAACGTCGAGCAACGCAGCGTTCGGCGCGGCAACGAAACGTGCGCCTGAGCAAACGGAACGAACCAAAGAACTCGGTGTCACGGAGGGGGAAACGATTTACGCCAGCCAAACGTCGTGATCGGCACGGGCAGAGAGATAGATAGATAGTAATCTAAAGAAAGGAACGGCGCTTGATTCTGCAACCCGCGTGGGAGCACGGCGAAGCGTCGTCAGGGGAGAGGGAGTCGGGGCCGCGACGCGCCTGGCACCGGTCCGCGCACAGCCCCAATGCGCGCATGGCGCGCCACCTGTCGGGGCAGCGCCGTACATTGAGAGGAGGGGGTCTTCTGTGTTTGCCGCAAGATGGCTCTGCGTGTGCGGTAAGCGCAGAAGAAATGTAGCGGAAACTTACTTCGCTACTCGTGTAAATGCGACTTCTGTAAGTTACATGCTCATAATTACCGATATATACCGCAGTATAACCTTCTACGGCACGTTTTGAAGGCAACACCGCGTTCACTAGAAGCGCGTTTGTACCGCTTTCAAGCATCGAACTCGTGGCTCAGTGGTAGCGTCTCCGTCTCACACTCCGGAGACCCTGGTTCGATTCCCACCCAGCCCATCTTGGAAGTTGCTTTTTATTTATGAAGTGCCTGCCGTGATTTATCGCTCACGGCCAACGCCGCGGACGCCGACGCCGACGACACCGGCTTTTCTGCGACACGAGCTCCTTAACGCTATCGCGTTAATACACGAACCACAACTCCCCGCATCCACTTACTCTGGACCCCTGGTCATACCTCGCTGCCGGGTAATGAACGCGCACATGCGGTTGCCCGAGAAATTTCCCTCCGGGCGACTCGGCGCGGTGAGGCGACTAGTTCAGAGTTACAAAGACATACTCCGTCATTATACCCGCATTCGACGCACCCACGCCGCACCACTGCCGTCCTTCTCGCGGGAGGAAGCAGTGGCATTACGCCAGTTACAAACCGCAACTTTTCCAAATCTTGTCTCTCTCAATAAATTCTACCCGCACTGTTATGCAGATCGTTGCCCTGGCTGTGGGAGCTCGCCCACAATCTTCCACGTCACGATTGAGTGCAATGCAAACCTCTTTCCTCCCTTGCCAACTCTCCTTTACCCCCTACGCAACAAAGAGCTGTGGGACGATGCCCTCCGCGACGGACCTCCCGAGGTCCTTCGAGCTGTGATACAACGGGCTCGAAACATCGCCGGAATCTTCTTGGGGACCCTGGACTGAGGGTTCCTCCCACACTGCTCTCGCCATTCAAATATAATTAATAAAGATGTTTTACTCTCTCTCTCCTACAGGCTTTCGAATTTCGTTGCTGACCCTGCAGCACCGGCTTCTCTATTCTCGTCGCCGCCGCCACTAAAGGCTCAACAGTTTCCACTAACGGAGGCACCGAGGCAAAGCTAAGAAGGCGAGGAGAGATAAGCGCACGCTCCCGGTGAACGAAGAACCCGCATTCGGAAGGCCACTGCGCCGGGTCAAGAATTACCGTTTGACCCCGAGAGAGCGGGAAACGGGAGAAGCGCGCAAAGAGCGCGTTATCTGGGAGGCCGCGGGAGATAAGCGTGCACATACATGTTTTTCTGTGTACACGTACGCGACACGGGTCTTGCACGAGTGCCGGCGAGATGGACTCGTGAGTCAACTAAAATGAGATTTGAGCGGCTTTATTGGTACGTTTCCGGTGCCCCCGTGTCAGGGCTTGTGACCATGAGCAGTGGACATCTGGTGTAACATGGGAATAAAGGTCATGCAGAAATGTGCGAAGAGGGCTGTTGACGTCCTTCTTGATTTCAATTGTTACATGTCGACGTTGAAGACACACTAAAGGCACGCTAAAGTGCCTTTAGTGTGTCAAGCTAAAGTGGTATATTAGTGCTGGAGAATCTCTAAGGCGTCAATATTATCGCGAACAGAGCCTTAGTATTCGAGAAATCGAGGTAAATACAGGACATGATTAGGGACTCTCCCGGGACATGAGAGCACTTCTACGATGACGAAAGCAATCCTCAGTAAAATTCTGTCATTAGTACTCAACCATTCGTAGCAAAAAAAAAAAAAAAAAAACCCGTATTATAAGATGAAATAAACTGCTACTTGTTCAGTGCTCATTAATTTTTAGAAAAAAAGAACTAATTGAAATTATGCTTGATAACAACGCGGGCGGTCGAAAGGTTTCGTTTTCGCTCGACTCTGTGCCGCTTACGCTTTCGCGTTTCAGTAGGTTCGTTATCGCGTAGTGCTACACTGGCTTTCCTGGCTCGCGAAACTCGCACAAACTGCAAGTTGATGGCATATCCAACGTCACAACTACCCAGGTTTGGTGGCAGATGCAATTTTCTCGTAAACCAATTCTTTTCTTGGCACGAAACAAGCATTGCGAGGTTTCTGGAATGGTATTTAAACAGTCCCTGTCGACTTACTATTTGCCTTTAGTGTCCTTTTAAGGCGGTTTTGGTCCCTGTAGGCGGCGCCGGCTACTACTCTGCTCTGAAACACTTGAGCTTCCAAGGGACGCCAATATCTAAAGCAAAGGTTACAAAAAAAGAAAAGAAATTGGGCGCGTGTCTGTCGCGCTTCGCTGCGAATGACATCTCGGCGCGTAAGCATGGCGGTGCTACGTCAGCACACGGCACAGACGTCAGTGGTGGCCTCGTGGCAATCACGATGCAGTGTAGTTTTACGTATATGTCTGCTGCAGTCGCGGCCACGTTCGCAGACACATCACGACGAGCTCGGGTTGCCGAACGCATGATTGGAATTTGAGCACAAGATAAATTTATTGCGCGGGATTTACGTAGGTGATTTATGTAAAATTGGAGACTCTTCGCCCGTGATTTTATTCTACAAACATGCCTCGTCCACGAAAATACAACATTCCCGACTGGATGTGCACATGGTGTCGAACGTATAGCCAACGTGTATACTGTCTTTCTTCTACAGGCACATTCGGATGTCGCGCGTTGCCTGCTTCTTCTACTAGCGTCTTTACCTGGTGGGAAAAATGGGCAGAATGCAACCAAGGAAGCGCTTACAAAATTAACTTTATTGAAATTAGTTAACAGGCAGTTGGACTGACCCTCTACCTTTATGGTCCGATGCACTCACATTTTAGGCACTGAAACACTGCCGACAACTCCGCTGATTCTTTTTTTTTTCACTTTGCATCAGCGCGTCTCTGCGCGACACGCACTGAACTTGGTCGCAGCAACGACAATAATGCAAAGCGGACGCTCCGGCAAAGTCAGTGAAGCGCCTTCCGCTGCTGTCATTAGTACTGTGCGCACGTTTATTAACATTGCCAATGAACGGTTGTGTGCAACTTGCTACAATCGCTTTTATACCTATATAGCGTTTAGGTATATCTAAAGCCCACAGATCACTGATAAAGAAATGCGGGATATTCGACAGTTTCATTACAGAAATCTGACGCTTTATAGTTCTATCATATTCTTACCGATATGCTGTCCAAGTACGTTTCCAAGGACCACCACGACTGGGACATTGCCCTTCCTTACGTCACATTTGCTTATAATTCTTCCCGGCATGACACCGCCGGATTCTCTCCCTTTTATCTACTCTACGGTCGCGAACCGACCTTGCCCCTTGACACGGCACTTCCTCCTGCTTCGATCTCAACAAGCGAGTATGCGCGCGACGCCATCGCCCTCGCTGACCATGCACGCCAGCTTGCCCGTGCTCGACTGACGGACTCGCAAACCACTCAGCAGCGTCAGTACAACGCCCGCCACCGTGACGTACAGTTTTCGCCTGGTGCGCTCGTGCTCTTGTGGTCGCCCTCTCGTCACGTCGGACTTTCACAAAAGCTCCTATCGCGATACACAGGGCCCTACCGCGTGCTGCGCCAGGTGACGCCTGTGACGTACGAAATTGCCCCTGTGAGCTCAACCTCGTCATCTACTGTGGCATCTAGTGATGTCGTGCACCTCAGTAGGCTCAAGGCCTACTACACTGCTTCCGAGTCCGGCCTTTAGTCTCTCCGGGACGGCGCTTTTGCCGCCGGGGGTAGTGCTACGAAATAGTATTACCGATGACGAAGAGGCAAGCAGTAAGAAGACGACGACGACGATTGGAGGCTAGCGCGGGCCGTTGCCTCTTGGCCAAGTGCGGCGTATTACGTTGTAAATATACTTGTGTATAGCTTTTCAACTGCGTCTTCTTACGTAACAATATTTTCGGTGTTTCACATGAAAGCCGCAAACCCGCGATGGGCATACAATTACATCGGTATCGATTCTCAAGTCCACACACCAAACGAATGATTCTTCTCAACCTTCTTGCAGCAGTTGAGCGTCGCGGCTTCCCGAATTCTCTTGATTCCAACTCATAGAGCCTTCGCGGTAGCTTTGCAAATTTTACGTGTTTATCCAAGCAGCTGCACAAGTTGGCTGTTCTAGGTACGTGTACCACAGACTCTTGTGCCAAAAAATTTTCCTTGCACACAAGCCGCGGTTCTATTACAATAAATTTTGGACGTATACACGGGCCCCTCTTTTTACGACTTAAACACTGCCTGAGAAAGGCCTTGCCAGGAGAAACAACGAACCGCCGTTATCGGAGAGGGAACAGCACAGTCGAAAGCAAACACAACAGCAAACTTGCGATGATCTAATGTGTAAAGATAATAGGAACATCATATCAAACACGAGCCATTTCTAAGCGAACACGAAATAAAAAAAATTTTAACGCCTCCACAAAACGCCAGTTTTTAAAGACAAAACAAATAATCTGTCCAGCGACGTGTATTATATTCTACTCACATTTTCGGCCGGCTTCAGCACGACGTTGGCGTAACTTTTTATTTTGTTTAGAGGCAGGTTCTTCAATTATTTATTTGAGTCGCTGATTTATTGCTTCGTGAAATAAAAAAAAAATCATTATGGGGTTTTACGTGCTAAAACCACTTTCTGATTATGAGGCACGCCGTAGTGAGGACTCCGGAAATTTCGACTACCTGGGGTTCTTTAACATGCACCTAAATCTAAGTACACGGGTGTTTTCGCACTTCGCCCCCATCGAAACGCGGCCGCCGTGGCTGGGATTCGATCCCGCGACCTCGTGCTCAGCAGCCCAACGCCATAGCCACTGAGCAACCACGGCGGGTTTCGTTAAATCATTCTTCATATCTTAATTTATTACATTCAGTTGATCAATCACGTATTTAACTACTGGTTGATCGTGTATTGCTAAAGTAATATTCGCGAAATCGTGAAGGTGACAGAGGGCCTTGTTATAGCTTACAGCACGTCGTCCTTGAATTCGGCATAGCAGAGGGAATGCGTCAGAGTCGGCACAAGACGCTCACATGAGCGCCCTCCGTTAACTTCGCTTGTTGCAAATTAGAGAAAAGCAAAATGTGTGACTTACGTCATTGGTCATCGTATTGGTATTGTCCCCTAAATCGTACTCCCAGCTGGAGCAGCGCACTGTTGAGTCGTTCAGAATGGAGATGGTGCCGTTGACCAGGACTTCGATCGAGTACGTCTCGCATTGACTGGGCATCGCCTTTTCATTCACTGTGGTGGGGAAACATGAAGGCAACGAAGCTAAAGACATCGAACAATTTGGGCTATATTAAAGATACACGCTCAGAAGTGCGTATTTGAAATGGGATGGGCTTCGTGTGAAGAGCGCATGGGCAAGGATCAGAATCGCTGACAATAACGTACGAGCACTTATTTATTTAGAAGTTCTCTGCATTCCCTAAGATGCTTTCTTTCATTAAAACCCACTGATTACGATCCATAAAGATTTAATGGCTTAACTAAGCCATGCACACTGAAGAGCGCGGCGCACCAAGCTCAAAGAGCTGCAATCAACAATGTTCCAGGCGCGTAGCTCTTAAATCGCACGTGCTCATTCGCGTCAACTTGCTTCTCATGCAAGTATAGTACAGCAGCGTTGTGTAGTAAACACTGAGAGAGAAGCTGTGTTGAATGTCTATCCGTTACCTTCTTTCATAAGCAACGTTGAAGTGGTAGGCATGGTTGCACTATATAAGCCGCTATATAATTGTGGTCACTAAGAAGCATACTCGAACGAGGCCTCTGACAATCGGAAGAATAGTGTTGAGAGCTCTGAACCGTAGTAGGTCGTACTTTGTAACCAGCACTCCGCTTTGTAAGTGCGTCGACAGGAAAATGAACGAGTGTTGACTACAGGACCTGCATTTCCCTGAGATCCGCATTTCGGGCATCCTGCCTGTCTCTTCTTAACGATGAACTTGCACGCCGTGTAAAGGCTGGAAACAACTTTCCAAATAGGCGTCTCTACGCAGCAGTTCCCTGCAGTTCCTCTGCACGTGGCAGTGAAGGGGGAAAATAAAGTGCAGCGAATCTTCACGTACAGTGTAGCAGAGCAGCGCCAAGAGAAGGCGCGCCCATCTGGTGTTTCCTATCCAACTGAACGTTTCTTGCCACTTTGCTAATGCGGAGTTTAGAATTTTATCTTACAATATTAAATGGTACCAGCGATTTCCACGATGAGCCTACACACTGCTTGCACATGTTCAAAAATTTTACACCTTCGTGATTCGTAGATACCGTAGGCCCTCGTCGGGGCGCGTGAGCGCCCAACTGCAGGCACAAATAAAGTTGGCTCCAATCCAATCCAATCCTACACCTTCGTGCCTGCGAGAACTTATCTGATGGTTCTTTCTAAATACGTTTTTGAATGCATCCTTCGATCACTCCCACAGTGGTACGTCACCAAAGGTTGAGTTCACCACGCCAGTGCTTCGGTTCCTCGTAACTCGCGAACTTCGTAACATTCCCAGAAGAACTATAACCTTTAGTAAATTCTAGGGTTTTACGTGCCGAAACCACAATATGATTATGAGGCACGCCGTAGTATTAATATATACCACCAGGGGTTCTTTAACGTGCAGCCGATTCACGGCACAGGGGTGTTTTTGCATTTGGCCCCCATCGAAATGTTTTTCCATTTGGCCCCCATTTGGCCCCTATCCCGCAACCTCGGCCTTAGCAGCGCAACACCAAAGCCACTACGCCACGACGGCTGGTACCACAAGAACTCGCCAGTATGTGAACATGCTCGACTCAGTGTCAAGAAAGTATCAACCCGCTATCTCCGTTCGTCTGCGGGCTCATCTAAATTCACCCCCACCACACACACCGAAAGCTGGACGCGAACGGAGGACAGACGCGGCGCTGCAGCTGCAGACGCGACTGAAGCACAGTGGCCTGATGACGGCATCGTCAACTGAGGCAGCGGGTCTTCCGCGGCAGAAGCAGCGAGAGGGCAAGCAGCGTGGTCGCCGCCATACCGTGAGTTGGGGGCACGGCTTCCAGGAGCCACCGTTCCGTGGTCCAGTTCGCCAGCTGCGGGGGTCTGGCGCACCAGTGCCGCAGCGAGGGAGCCGTGAACGAGAGCGACATGGCGTAATAGGCTGCCGGGAAACCGCGGAAGAAGCAGAACGCCAGCACCGGGTAGTGCCAGGGCCCCAGGTGCAGCAGGATGTCGTCGATCGTGCTCATGGTTATGGCGCTGCTGGGCTATAAGTGGAAGAGATTGCGGCATTTAAGGGCAGTTATTATTATTTTTTTTTTACTGAACCAACTTTGTTTAAACGCGCCTGAGAGCATAGGCGGAAAGTTTTCATTTTTTTCAGGCGGTTGCTGGGGCCCGACCATCTTTCCGAACCCCATATATATATATATAGTGTTTTCCAGTTAACTTGAACCATGGACCAAGATTTTAAAAATACCCAAGGGCTCTAGACAAATCGTACCGACTGCATAGTAGCCGTAGTCGTATATACTTACGGCCAGTATTTTTTTCATCACGAAGTATTACTTACTCAATTAATATTAATTGGTGAACTTTATAATTATTGCTTGAATCACAAATTTAACAATTACAAAGTTGTAGGGCACCTCAAATAGCCTCCGAATCAAGCATTTGTTTAGTGCTCAGCTTTGCCTCGTTGGTTTTTCCGAGAAAAAACAAAAGAGCGCGAAACATCCAAAATACGACATAGATACACGCTCGCGCGCCTCTACTCAAGCGCTCCCAAGCGAATAGCCACGGATACACGGCTTTACTAGCGGCGGCAGCTCGATACAGGGCTACACGGTATGTGATGGTCGCGACATCAAGAGAACACGCCACTGACGCATTGATAAGCGTACCTGAGCCTTGTACCATGCGGCGATAAGAGAATGCAGCTGTATATCTTTCAGTGGTAGCTTGTAGGCGCTTGAGTAGCGGCGTGCCCCCACCGAGTGTGCATCTATTCCGTATTTCTCGTATCTCGCGGGATTTTGTTTTTTCGTGAAAAAGAAAACAACCAGGACCACTTCAGCGCGAAATAAGTGCTTGATTCGGAGGTTATTTTAAGTGCCCTAGAACATTGTAATTGATATGTTTGCGATTCAAGCAATAATAAGAAAGTTAACTAATTAAAGAAAGCAATTAACTAATTAATACTTCGTGATGAAAAATATACTCGCTGTAAGTACACACGACTGCCGCTACTATGCAGTCGGTACGATTTCTCTAGAGCTCTTGGATTTAAAAAAAAAATCTTGGTCCAAGTTATCTGGGACACCCTGTATACACACTTCAGGGAAGAATTATTCAAGTGCAACTGTTATTAAAAATTATATATATATATATATATATATATATATATATATATATATATATATATATATATATATATATATATATATATAATTTTTAATAACAGTTGCACTTGAAGAATAGTTCACTGAGTGACCACCTTATATAAGTGGTTACAAGACCTTAGAGTAGGAGAGCATTCAATTTCACAGCCTCAGTCCCCTCGCACTGCCAAGAGAATGGTCTCTCTCGGATGAGTCATACGACAAGCAGATTCAGTTAAACAGGTTAGGAAAATGTATGTGTTTTGTGCGTATTGGGTCGCCCGAATACACATCAACGAAAAAAAAAAAGCCATGTAACGCCTTCTGAAAGTGTTACTACATATAGATAAAATCAAGAAATATTTTCCTGACGACAGGACACTTGAGAAGATAAGACATAGCAGATATGAAAATTACACACTATATAACAATTTCTCAGCATAACTTATGACTAGAATTATTAGCATAAAGCAACGTGACTCCATAACCCCATAGTTTAATTATCTCTCAAAGCATGCTTATTGTCATTGCTTTTGTTTATTTCCCGGTGGCGCAATAAAAGCTATAGTGTGATGAATTACCATGCGCACAAATAAACAACTATGCTAACAAATAAATCACTAAATAAGACACAGCGGTATCTCAAAAGCGTGAAACGACACGAGAGAAAGTAGAAACAGCGTTGATTACGGCATGGAGCAGCTGGCAGAGGATATGGCGAAGGAAAATTACGAAGGAAATGCACAGCACATAAGATGGGGTTTTGCATGTAGCGCTACCAAGCGTCTCTCCGTACTTAAAGGCCTCACTCTGCTTGCGGTGTTATGTACCCCATTTTTGTTCCTTTGTACAGCTTTTTGCCTTGTTTCCTAAGCCAGTTGGTTTGCTAGTAGCTTGCCTCACTTCTCCAAAGCTTCCCTCACTGCCTCCTCAGCTCGTATTAGCGCCTGATAACGTTTGGCAAATGAAGGCCTCATGTATGCCTTATTGTAGATGGGGAAACTACACATTCTTTTTAAATAAATTAAAGAAGTGATAAATTAATGGAAATGAAAGTGGATGAAAAAAGTTGCAGTTTCGCCAAAAACGCGAAACACCGATTGGGATAGGAAATTATTAGAGAGCTCTACGAAGTAAGGATAGCACTTTTATCGGCCGTCTAAACTTGGAAACATTCGCGTACTAACTGAATTAACAAGCTTAGTGTCAGCGCGCACATGGAAACATGAACACATCACAGTCGATGACCGCAGAAACTCGCTGTCATAACGCTGGCGTGAGCAAGCGCGGCAGCAGCAGCGAGTGAAGTGACCTGCGTGCTGTCTATCACTTCAACGCAAAAGAGCGGCGAGAAAACAGCCCGCACATAAGTATGAGCCGTCGGCAGATCGCCTTCAAGGTATGGGACAAAATACGCAGTTGCCCGCGGAGGAGAAGCCACCCCGATCGGCAGTTCGCCTTGCGCTCGATTGCAAATGCGCAGTGGCTGCCGGAGATCAACGCCGACGCCCTCCCAACCACCACGGGCTTTCTCGCGACGCAAGACGGCGCATTTGCTCTCAGCTTTCCCACGCACGCGCCAGATTGAGCCGCAATTTTCGGTTCTCGTCGTATGCTTTCACTCGCACATACAACACACGGCGTGCAGCGACATTGCTATTGCCTTTGGACTTAATACGGAGCATCACCGCGACGGCGATGGCAACAATGCGCCTGGAGTGGCCATATAATTCCTATTGCAATAAGCAAAAAAAAAAAAAAAAACAACTGGCCGCAGCTGGGGCACGAACCCACACCTTCGCATTGTGCGTGCGATGCTTAGCATCCCCCGTGTGATGCTAAGACGGGGATTCGTGCTCCACCTGCGTCCTCGGCATCGCACGCCTAATGCGAAGGCGTGGGTTCGTGCCCCGCCTGCGGCCAGCTGTTTGTCATGCACTTTCATTTCCAATAATTTATCACTTTGATTCAGTTAATCAGTACATGCGATTTCCTTTATGTTGTTATTGGTGTCTGTTGACTTCTTATGACATTACTAATAAAAATTGGGCCCTCGTTTTCATTTCTTCGCGCTGATTACTGCGGCAGGTGCACTCTCTGTAAAACTGGCGCCCTGGTCAGAGCTATGTCACAGCTCCCAAATTCTTTCTTCTATCAAGGCTTATCGCCACGGAACGTTCATGAAGGCGCAGCGCTCCATTAGAACAACAGCGAACAATTTAATGAATCAATTTTCAGAAATCTAGACGATCTTCCAAGCATTGGTGCTGGTTAAGGTGGTATGGGTGAAAGGCCGTCGTTTAGAATCCTCCAAACTAGTGACTTGGAAATTGGTACCCGTGTGGCCACGTCCCGCACGCTAGCATGAGGCTTTGAGGCCATAAATGCTTGAACATCCGCCCGTAGGATAGGACTCAAAGATGGAGTCCTACGCTGCTGTTTCTTGAAGCTGCCGGTTTGTCTCAGGTTTTCATCATTTCTGATGATAGTCGACGCGTTTGGTCTACCGCCACACTTCCATGACTGATATATATATTTGCGGGCTTCGTCTTGTTGTCATTGGCAGCTCGCGAGGCATAGTTCGTTTTCACCTTTTGCTCATTAGTGAAATACACCGCGACTGGAACGAAACAAAACGCACCTTTAAACATTTGCACTGACGTTGCCAATTCGCTTTTGTGGGGATAGGTTCTTTGGCAAAAAAAAAAGAAGCATCCGTGCATTTTATCTACCCTAAGACCACAGCTATCACAGCTTGTTTAAACTAACACCAAACGCGACGTGTTACTTCAGCCGAGGCGCCGCAAATAAGGTCCTAGCTCGGTCATGATGTTTTACAGCGAAGCTGTATATGGCTAGCCGATTCGTCTGCCCGTCCGTCTCTTGCCCGTGCTGAAAACTCCTCCGGCGCAACCCCATGCGAATGCACGAAAAAAGTGAAAGACAGGCGCGCGATTGGCTGCGCCAGTAGCGACGTCGGGGTTCTCCGTCGCAGCCGAGCGGGCGCGCAGCAGCTTCTCTGCGCCTTCGACAAGAGTAGACGACGCGTCATATGTACTCCTGAGGAGCAGGCCGCTTTCGAGCAGAACCCGGTACAAGCTCGTCTACGCCGTCCCGATGCTACAGCCCGGGCACAAGAACACGCTCGTGCAGGCGAGCGCAAGCAGCAACCGCGTAACGAGGATCCGGCAGCCTACCAAGCCGTCGTCTAATGAACCGTCGGGATTAATCCAGTGTTGAACACCGGGACCACACGTTTCAGATTCGCTGCTTGACCGTCTGTACGGAGTGCTTATTTGGGCAGTGATTTTTTTCGTTATTTCCTTCATTTAGTTCTGGTTTACTCAGAAGGAGCCTGTTCGAGGGCGCGGCTTTATGATGCAGGTGGGAGCGCAGACACGTGACATTGCCATATTTCACAGGGTTTATTTATCAGCCAGAAAAAGTTTGTATGCAATTGGCACGTCGCTGAAAATACCGCAGTTAGATGTCCCTTGTCTGGGCCTACCTATGCCTGATTTACATTTTGATAATTATGATAGTACGTCATGAGTTAGATCATTATTTACAATTACCTTTTTAAATGTCAGTAACCCAAAAAATTACTGAAAGCTACTCCACTATATGCACTAGGTTTTTTTCTGCGAGTAACGCACTGCTTTATTTAAAAATATTGGTGCGTGATAGTTAATTGGGATACCCTGTATATATTTATGACCTCTGCATGCGACTGACGATGTTTCCATCCCTAATAAATGTTGTAAATTATTAGAAGTGTTTTTTAAATGAGTCGTTAGCTTTGCTTACGGGAAAGAGAAGCGATACTGAGATACATATAATTCACGTGCATTTCACACGCCGTTGATCAAAGACTGTGCCGAAGGGGTCACTAAAGTCTAGAGGTTTTATTCACGGTCAAAAAAGCACGCCAACCATTTTAAAGCGAGGTGAACATACAGCAACATATTCATGCTCTAGGCATAAGCTATCCATACCTTTAGAAATAATTATTTATTTATTTATTTATTTATTTATTTATTTATTTATTTACAGTACCCTCAGAGTAAGTATACATTATAGAGGGGAGAGGCTACATAAAGGAAGTAAAAAATGATATACAGGAAAGGCACAGTATAAGTGAAAATAGAAAACTACACTAGCTCACTAATTTACACAAAAATAGTAGTAGTAGTTCACCATAGAAATTTCATCATACACTTCAATATACAGGTTGGGAATGATAGGTAAATACATACATAGTTAATTTGAAAAAATAGTACTTATACAATAACAAGTCACATGATATATTGAACGCAAGTTTCATGATTTACATGTAGTTAACTAAAGCATTTCTAAATTGAACAGGATTACTTATATTAACAATAGATGCTGACAGACCGTTCCATTCGTTGCATGTTTTCGGTAAAAATGATTGCGAATGTGTTAGTGTGTTAGAGCGAGGAACATGTACCTTATGCGTATGATCTCTACGTGAGAAGATGAATGGTGCTGGGTTAATCCATGCCGACCGAAGCGCAGCGTTCTGGTGGTAAATCTTATGAAATAAGCATAAGCGTGATTGTTTCCTGCGGATTAATAGCGAAGGTAGGTTCACAGTAGTCTTCATTTGTGTTACGCTTGCTGTACGACGGTAATTACCTAGTATAAACCTATCGTTAATTGTATTGTTAATTGTATTGTTAATTGGCTACCTCTTTCTCGTTAAAAATATAATAAGCTTTGTCCTCCATATATAGTTAAATATATTGTGTATGTGCATGGTGTTTACAGGGGAATGTAAAACAATGTTAAAGTGAGAAAATACGGATCAGGCAGCCACCGCTGATACTTCTTGTGCAATGGGTCTCCTATTATGATTGACAGAAACAAAGCAAAGTACGAACTAATTAATATCCGTGCACGTCCGCGCCAACAATGATGCCGTAAGCTATTAGCCACAATAAAGTTTCAAGTGAAAAGGTTGCGGCAAGTCAACAGAAACCTCAAATGATGTGGGTGACAAAACTCTAGCAATGGCGCGTTAGGCGGGAGGGTAGGGGGTGGAAAGACTTTGGCATCGCAGGAGAGGCTTTGGCATACATGCAGGTGCGTCCTGCGCTGTGCGATAAGATTTGTAAGGCGGCGAAACGTGTCGCCAGATAAAGACAAACAAGTACACGTGTCAATACCCCCCTCTTAAAAAGCATCGACCCGATGCTGCAAACAAACGAAAGTAATAAAGAAGCACTCGTAGCAAAGAAAACAACAAAATAAGGAAAGTTCGTCAGCGTGCGTAAAAGGGTTTAAGAGGCACCACGTGGACCACTTCAGATCGTGCGCGGCGCCGCTATGAATGCGAAATGTCGTCTGGCACGACCTCATAGTCCTGTGTCGGATGACCTTGTAGGGTTCGAAATAGCGTCGCAATAGTTTCTCACTCAGTCCACGTCGGCGTTTCGGGGTCCAAACCCAAACACGGTCGCAGGGTTGGTGCTCGACGTAGCGTCGTCGGAGGTTGCAGTGTCGGCTGTCGGTACGCTGCTGGTTCTTGATACGTAGGCGGGCCAGCTGTCGGGCTTCTTCGGCGCGCTGGAGATAGGTAACGACGTCAAGATTCTCTTCGTCAGTGACGTGCGGCAGCATGGCGTCGAGCGTCGTCGTCGGGTCCCTGCCGTAAACCAGCTTAAACGGCGTGAACTGTGTTATTTCTTGCACCGCCGTGTTGTAAGCGAAGGTTACGTACGGCAGAACGGCATCCCAGGTCTTGTGTTCGACGTCGACGTACATTGCTAGCATGTCAGCGAGGGTCTTATTCAAGCGCTCTGTAAGACCATTCGTCTGCGGGTGGTAGGCCGTTGTCCTCCTGTAGCTTGGCTGGCTGTAATGCAGAATGGCTTGGGCGAGCTCTGCTGTAAAGGCCGTTCCTCTGTCGGTGGTGAGGACTTCTGGGGATCCATGTCGCAGCAGCATGTTTTAGACGAAAAATTTCGCCACTTCGGCTGCGCTGCCTTTCGGTAGAGCTTTAGTTTCAGCGAAACGGGTGAGATAGTCCGTCGCCACGACAATTCACTTATTTCCGGATGTTGACGTCGGAAACGGTCTCAATAAATCCATACCGATCTGCTGAAATGGTCGGCAAGGACGTTCGATCGGCTGTAGTATTCCTGCTGGCCTTGTGGGTGGTGTCTTGCGTCGCTGACAGTCTCGGCATGTCTTAACGTAACGGGCGACCTCGGCGGTCAGACGCGGCCAGTAATACCTTTCCTGTATCCTCGACAGCGTCCGAGAGAATCCGAGGTGCCCAGCGGCTGGATCGTCATGTAGGGCGTGCAGTACTTCTGGGCGCAGCGCTGACGGAACAACTAGAAGACAGTTGGCGCAGATTGGTGAGAAGTTCTTTTTCACGAGCAGGTTGTTTTGTAGCGTGAACGAAGTCAATCCGTGCTTAAATGCCCTAGGGACCAACGTCGGTGTTCCCTTCCATATACTCGACGAGGCCTTTTAGCTCCGGGTCTGCTCGTTGCGGTTTAGTGAAGTCTTCCGCGCTTATTATTCCGAGGAAGGCATCGTCGTCCTCGTCGTCTTGCGGCGGGGGATCGATGGGGGCGCGTGATAGGCAGTCGGCGTCAGAGTGTTTTCGTCGGGATTTGTAGATTACCGTGACGTCATATTCTTGCAGTCTCAGGCTCCACAGCGCGAGCCGTCCTGAAGGGCCTTTAAGTTAGCTAGCCAACACAACGCGTGACGGTCGCTGACGACTTTGAATGGCCTGCCATAGAGGTAAGGGCGGAATTTGGCTGTAGCCCAAATGATGGCAAGGCCGTCCTTTTCAGTCGTGGAATAATTGATTTCCGCTTTTGACAGCGACCGGCTAGCATGAGATATCATCCGTTCAAGTCCGTCTTTCCTCTGGACTAGGAGGGTACCGAGGCCTAGGCTACTGGTATCAGTGTAGATTTCGGTATCGGCGTCCTCGTCGAAGTGTGCAAGTCTTGAAATACGTCGGCCTGCGGCGTTTCCCACTCCAACTCAGCATCACATTGGGTTAGATGTGTTAGCGGCTCCACGATGGGTGAACAGCCCTTGACAAAGTGCCTATAGTAGGCACACATGCCAAGGAATCTACGCACTGCCTTCTTGTCGATGGGCTGCGGGAACTTTGCTATGACAGCTGTCTTCTGCGGGTCGGGGCTTACTCTAGATTTGCTGATGACGTGGCCTAGGAACAGAAGCTTATCATAAGCGAAGCGGCACTTTTCCGGCTTCAGAGTGAGCTCTGATGACTTGATGGCCTCTAATACTGTCGCAAGCCGCCTAAGGTGATGGTCGAAATTTCCGGCGAAGACAACGACGTCATCCAAGTAAACAAGACACGTCTGCCACTTCAATCCTGCTAACACCGTGTCCATGACGCGCTGAAACGTTGCAGGCGCCGAGCACACTCCAAATGGCATGACCTTGAACTCGTAGAGGCCGTCTGGCGTGATGAAGGTGGTCTTTTCTCTCTTTCTCTCGTAGACTTTTATTTGCTAGTAGCCAGACCTGAGGTCCATCGATGAGGAGTATTTAGCGTTACATAGCAGATCCAATGCGTCGTCTATCCGTGGGAGGGCGTATACGTCCTTCTTCGTGATCTTGTTCAGTCGACGATAATCGACGCAGAAACGTAGGGTTCCGTCCTTTTTCTTCACCAAGACTACAGGAGATGCCCGCGGGCTTTTCGACGGCTGAATGATGTCTTCGCGAAGCATTTCGTCGACTTGTTGCCTAATAGCGTCACGTTCTCGCGTCGAAACTCGGTAAGGGCTCTGGCGAAGTAGTCGAACAAACTCTTCGGTTATTCTCCGATGCTTTGCGACTGGTGTTTGTCGAATCCTCGATGACGTCAAAAAACACTCTTTGTATCGTTGTAGAAGACTTCCTGATCTGTTGCTGCTTACACACGGGGAGACTCGGATTTATGTCGAAGTCTGGTTCGAGAACTGTGGTTGTCAGGGTAGATGCGGCAGAATTCAAGAGGACAAACGCATTGCTGGTTTCCACAATTTGCTTGATGTACGCGATTGTCGTGCCTTTGTTGACGTGCTTGAACTCCTGGCTGAAGTTTGTCAGGAACACCTTCGTTTTTCTTCCGTGCAGTTCAGCGATCCCTCTTGCGACACAAATTTCACGGTCGAGTAGTAGACGTTGGTCACCCACGATGACGCCTTCTACGTCAGCGGGTGTTTCAGTGCCGACGAAAATGATAATGCTGGAGCATCGTGGGATGCTCACGATGCAAGGCGTGGTGACCACGAGAGCTCTCCGGCGGTAACGCTTTATCTTCCGACAGCGTTATCGATTTCGACTTCAGGTCGATGACTGCGCCATCTTGGTTCAGGAAGTCCATGCCGAGAACGACGTCTTGTGAACACTGTTGGAGGATAACGAAGGTGGCAGGGTAAGACCGGTCATGAACGGTAATTCTGGCCGTGCAGATTCCAGTCGGCATCATGAGGTGGTCCTCCAGCTGTGCGAATCTGAGGGCCTTCCCATGCAGTCTTAACTTTCTTCAACTGGGCCGCGATGGGACCACTCGTGACGGAGTAATCGGCTCCTGTGTCTACTAAGGCAGTGACTGCGTGGCCGTCGAGAAGCACGTCGAGGTCGGTGGTTCTTTGTCTTGCATTACAGTTAGCTCTGGGCGTCGGATCAATCTGCATCGCGTTGACCTGTGGCTGGATCGTCGCGTCGTCAAGTCGTCTTTCATCGGCGTATTCTTTTCTGCCAGACTTCGTCGGGACAGCGGTGTGTCGTCGTTGTTATGTCGTCGAGATAATCGCTTCGGCGTCTTCGTCGGCGGCAGAGGATCTTCGTCAGTTCGACGAAAAGCAACCGCACCTCCATCGGTTACTGCTTTTAGTTTTCCGGATATGGACTGACGAACAGACCCCGGGCTGGGCCAGTGCATGGTCGTTGTTGCGGCGACAGGTAGCGGCCTGGTGACGGCGAACGGGACGGTCGTCGAGAGTTCCACTGAGTGGCGGCTAAGTATTCGGCGATGTTACGTGGGCGCTCCCCAAGCTGTGGACGCGGCGCCTTGACGGCGAACCCTCTTAGTCCCAAGTCGCGGTATGGGCATCGGCGGTACACATGGCCGGCTTCTCCGCAGTGATAGCAGAGCGGGCGGTGGTCGGGCGTTCGCCAAATGTCCTTGTTCCTCACGTAGCTACGCTGGGCGACGGGTGGGCGTGCTGGCGGCGGTGGCGGTGGACGACGGAATTGCGGCGTTACAGGGCCCTGGCGCGGCCGCGGAGGGGGACCTTGAAGGCGTGTGACGGCGGCGTAAGTGATCGCTTCCGGCTGGGGCTGTGGTAATTGCGGTTGCAACTCAGGAACTCCAAGCGACCGCTTAACCTCTTCTTTCACGATGTCGGCAATCGAGGCCACTTGAAGCTGCGATGGAGGTATGGCAAAGAAGTCCGACACGGCCGTGGACGACACGAAAGACGCGGACAAGAAGACGCAGCAGCGTAGGCTTAGCCAGTCACACACCAGGAACAGCGTCTAGCCCGAGCCCCACTTCAGTAGCGCTGGCGATCCGGCTGCGGAGCTCGGCACGGCGCACTTCTTCTTCCTTACAACTTCCCCCCTCGCTGAAGACGGAGCTGCACAGGAGGCCTAAGGCGTCGTGAGGACGAAGGGCTCGTGATACGGCTTGAGCCGATCTGCGTGCACAATTTCACGGCCTCGGCGACGCAGGTCCGTAGGGGGCGTCAGAGGTTCGATAACGTAGTTCACCGGAGAAGTTTGGCGTAGAACCCGGTAAGGTCCATGGTAACGGGATACAAACTTGGAAGAGACACCTTGTGTCGAAGTAGGAGGCACCCACAACCAAACAAGAGCGTCAGGCGAAAACTGGTGGTGGGGGCGCCCGTCGTCATGACGAAATTTCTGTAGCGCTTGTTCTTGTGTTGTACGGGAGCGAGCTAGTTGCCGACATTCTTCTGCATACCGGGCGGCTTCGGAAACCGGTGTACCTTCTGATAAGTCGGGACGGTAAGGGAGAATAGTGTCAATGGGAAATGATGGTTCGCGGCCATATAGAAGAAAGAAGGGAGAAAAGCCCGTCGTTGACTGGGGTGCCGTGTTGTAGGCGTACGTGACATAGGGAAGGATGAGGTCCCAGTTGGTGTGGTTGGAGGCGACATACATCGAAAGCATGTCGCCAAGAGTTCGGTTAAAGCGCTCTGTCAATCCGTTTGTTTGCGGGTGATATGCGGTGGTACAGCGATGAATAATGCGGCATTCAGCGAGAAGTTCTTGAATGACATCGGCGAGAAAGACGCGGCCACGGTCGCTCAGGAGTTCGCGGGGAGCGCCGTGACGTAGAACGAAGCGTTGAAGGAGAAAGGAGGCAACGTCACGAGCCGTCGCGGCTGGCAGAGCGGCCGTTTCTGCATACCTCGTGAGATGGTCTACAGCTACAATGACCCAACGATTGCCAGCAGCTGTGTATGGCAGAGGCCCGTAGAGGTCTATCCCAACCCGGTCAAAGGGTCGCGAAGGGCACGGCAAAGGTTGCATTGGTCCAGAAGGGCGGCAAGGATCAGGCTTCCGCCGTTGACATTCTGTGCAAGAGCGAATGTACTTTTGCACAAATGTGTACATACCACGCCAATAAAACCTATGACGTAGTCTGGTGTAGGTCTTGAAGAGACCAGCGTGCGCGCACTGAGGGTCGGCGTGGAAAGCGGCGCATACATCAGTGCGGAGCTGCCGAGGTATTACAAGCAGCCATTTGCGGCCGTCGGAACTGTAGTTACGGCGATAGACAATTCCGTCGCGGATGGCGAAGTGCGAAGCTTGTCGGCGTAACGCTCGGGATGGTGGGCGTGTAGGTGAATTAGAGATGTAATCAATCAAAGATGAAATCCAGGAGTCCTTGCGCTGCTCCAAAGCCATGTCGACAGAAGCGAATGGGAGAAGTGGGTCGTCTAGGACGGACACACTGACAATGTCGGCGTGGACAGGCGAGCGCGAAAGAGCATCGGCATCGGCGTGCTTCTTGCCTGAGCGGTAGACAACCCGGATATCGTACTCTTGGAGCCTCAGTGCCCACCGGGCTAGGCGGCCGCAGGGATCCTTGAGAGACGACAACCAGCAAAGTGCGTGGTGATCGGTAACGACATCGAAGGGCCGGCCGTACAGGTATGGGCGAAATTTTGTGATGGCCCAGATGATCGCGAGACATTCTTTTTCCGTGACGGAATAGTTGGCTTCAGCTTTCGTCAGAGTGCGGCTCGCGTAAGCAACAACATATTCTTGGCAGCCGGGCTTTCGCTGGGCGAGCACAGCGCCAAGACCAACACCGCTAGCATCCGTATGGAGTTCTGTGGGAGCAGTTGGGTCGAAATGGCGTAGTATCGGTGGTGTTGTGAGGAGGCGACGTAGCGTCGCAAAGGCATGATCGCAAGCCGGGGACCATGAGGAAAGATTGGGGTCTCCTCGAAGAAGCTCTGTCAGTGGTGCCATAATCGAAGCGAAATTTCGAATAAAGCGGCGGAAATACGAGCAGAGGCCAATGAAACTGCGCAAGTCTTTTAGTGACGTTGGCCTCGGGAATTCTGTAACAGCACGGAGCTTAGCGGCATCAGGGAGAACGCCGTCCTTCGACACGACATGTCCGAGAATTGTCAGCTTGCGTGCGCCAAAGTGGCATTTCCTCAGGTTTAGTTGGAGGCCAGCGTCACTGAGACAGCGTAAAACCTGCTCCAAGCGATGAAGGTGAGTAGGAAAATCGGGTGCAAACACTACTACATCATCCAAATAACACAGGCACGTGTTCCATTTGAGGCCTCGGAGAATAGTGTCCATCATCCGCTCAAAAGTCGCGGGCGCGTTGCAAAGTCCGAATGGCATCACACGAAATTCGTATAGGCCATCTGGTGTGATGAAAGCAGTTTTAGGCTTATCGTCTGCAGCCATAGGCACCTGCCAATAACCAGAGCGCAGATCGAGGGAGGAAAAGAACTCTGCGCCTTGTAAGCAGTCTAGGGCGTCGTCGATCCGCGGCAATGGATAAACATCCTTTCGGGTTATTTTGTTTAGGCGACGGTAATCTACACAAAAGCGGATCGAGCCATCTTTCTTTTTAACTAAGACTACTGGCGATGCCCATGGGCTGTCGGATGGTTCAATGACGCCACGCTTTAGCATGTCACCTACTTGCTCGTCAATGACGCGCCGTTCGGTCGACGATACGCGGTATGGTCGCTGCCGTAGCGGTGAGTGAGAACCGGTGTCAATCCGGTGACATACAGTCGTCGTTCGGCCCAGAGAAGTGGTATGGCTGTCAAAAGCAGGACGAAATTTCTCGAGGAGACGAAGAAGGTCATGGCGTTGCTTGGGGTTTAAGGCATTGTCGATGACATGGTTGAAAACGTCCTCAGGCGACGTGGCAGTCACGGGACTACAGTAGAGGGTGCTGACTTCTGACGATCCAATAGGAAGTTGCAACGTGGTAATCGTGTCGTAAGGCTCCACAGTGCCGAGAGATTCACCGCGAAGCAACGTAATCGGGAACGGGAAGTAATTGTATACAGGAAGGTGAGTCGCGCCAGCTTGAAGGCCAAGCAGCGCAGTTGGGAGTGGTGAGAGGTGGCGATGAACGAAAGCAGTTGAAGGTATAAAGAGTACGGTGGCGTCGGAGGCAACGGAACAGGATACAGATGCCAGAACGGATGCGTGTGGAGGTATTAGGATGTCGTCAGTGAGGGACAACTTGGTGCAGGAAAGCGAAACGTCATCAAATATGGCATTGCCAAGCGAAGAGAAGGCGACTTCTGCACGGGAGCAATCAATAACAGCTTGGTGACGGGAGAGAAAGTCCCAACCTAAAATAATATCGTGGGAACAGTGGGGAAGAACGACGAACTCGACTGTGTAGAGCACACCTTGAATTTCAAGTCTGGCGGTACACGCAGCCACCGGCTGGACGTGCTGTGCTGTGGCCGTGCGGAGTAAAGGACCGAAGAAAGGCGTCGTGACTTTTCGTATTGAGCGGCAAAGTTTTTCGGCAATTACAGATATGGCGGCACCTGTGTCAATGAGGGCAAGCACAGAGACACCTTCAACAGCGACATCAATAACGTTAGGCGGCGAAAGAAGAGGGCTTAAGCGTTGCGGCGATGACGCAGTTCTTGCCTCAGGAACTGCGCCACTTAGTTTTCCGTGTCAGCAGGAGAGGGACGTCGACGCATCGGGGAGGGCGAGCGACGACGAGGAGAAGGAGAACGGCGGTCAGAAACTTGACGAAGGCTTTGGCGGGGAAGGGGTAAATCGCGGTCAGGAGCGTAAGGCAACGGATGGTCGTACGCGGCTGTGCGTGGGTCGTCACGTGGATGAAGTGGACGGCGGCGGCACAGGCGTGCAACGTGACCGGGAATACCGCACGAATAGCAGATGGGCCGATTGTCCGCTGTACGCCAGGGATTCATTACTCGATGGACTGGAGGTCGTGGCGGCGTGGGGGTAAAAACAGGGCTAGGCATTGGAGGCGGAGCCCGGAAGGTCGGTGGTCGTGGTCGTGCGACGGCGTCGGCGTAAGTCAATGAGGCGGTGAGTTGAGGCGCCCGTTCCTGAGGAAGGGCCTCGGACACTTGTTCTTCTATAACGTGTCGTAGGGTCGGACTAAGGGACGAACTTGACTCCGGTGGATTGGAGATGAGGGAGAGCTGGCGAGCAACTTCTTCCCGGACGAAAGCCTTGATTTGCGAGAGGAGGGTGGCATCAGGAAAAGGAGAGGTCAAGCCGGACAACGATTCCTGATGGGGAACAGGACGGCGGGTGAGGAGGCGTTGACGGCGGAGCTCGTCATAGCTTTGGCACAGTTCAATAACTTGGGCAACAGTAGAGGGGCTCTTTGAGATGAGCATCTGAAACGCGTCCTCGTCGATACCCTTCATAATATGCTTGATTTTATTGCACTCAGTCATGGATGCATCGACGCGTTTACAGAGATCGATGACATCTTCGATGTAGCTGGTAAAGTTCTCACCAGGCTGCTGAGAGCGCGACTGCAGACGCTGTTCGGCACGAAGCTTTTGAACAGCAGGGCGGCCGAAGACCTCGCTGAACTTTGTCTTAAACATCGCCCAGCTTGGGACTTCACTTTCGTGGTTCCGAAACCACAAGTGGGCTATTCCGGTGAGGTAGAAAGGGACGGTGGTCAATTTAGTAATGTCATCCCATTTGTTGTTCCGACTGACGCGTTCGTATGATGAGAGCCAGTCATCAACGTCATGGTCGTCAGTGCCGCTGAAGATAGGAGGGTCCCGCTGGCGGAACGTGCCGGGGCATACGGTATACTGGGGAGCAGGTGGTGGTAAGCTCGTGGCGCTTTCGGTGGTCATGATGGCAGGGAGAGTCCGGCTGCGCAATTCCAGGATTGCAGGAGACCCAGCAAACCTCCACCAATTATGGCAAAGAAGTCCGACACGGCCGTGGACGACACGAAAGACGCGGACAAGAAGACGCAGCAGCGTAGGCTTAGCCAGTCACACACCAGGAACAGCGTCTAGCCCGAGCCCCACTTCAGTAGCGCTGGCGATCCGGCTGCGGAGCTCGGCACGGCGCACTTCTTCTTCCTTACAGAGGTAAGGCCTTGCGCAGTTCTTCGCGCACAATGGCCTGATGGTCCCTTGAAGGTCGTTGGAACCCATTCCTTAGATGGCGCACTGCGGCATGAGCCCTTGTCGATCATGCTGCCTAGTGCGCATTTCCAGAGTTTTCTCGATCGTCGATGCCTCTGCAGAAAACTCAGCTACGGTCTTGGCCGGGTTGCGAATCAGTCCGGCGAAAAGTTCTTGCTTGACGCCCCGCATCAGGAAGCGAACCTTTTTCTCCTCCGACAAAAGACGGGCCATCTCCTCCGTGAAGATCGCTATGGCTCATTGGGAAGCTGTACTCTGGTTTCCAGTAGCGCTTGGGCGCGCTGTTTACGCACGATGCTTGTGAATATTTGCAGGAAGCCGGTTCGGAACAGGTCCTACGTGGTTAAGGTGGCTTCTCGATTCTCGAACCACGTCCTGGCGGCATCTTCCACTGCGAAATAGACAAGTCGCTGCTTGTCGTCTCTGTTCCAGCTGCTAAACGTAGCGACCCTCTCACACGTCTCCAGCCAGCTTTCCGGGTCCTCCAATGTGGAACCTCGGAACGTCGGTGGCTCCCTGGACTGCTGCAGAACTATTGGGGCCGCTGCGGCTGCCATTGGGGATGCCTTCTTGATCGTCTCTGGACGATCTTCTTGGACGATTTTCTTGGACGATTTTCTTGGTCGTCCATTGTAGAAGTCCGTGTTCCGGGGGCAGCTGCTGTAGCCGGCGGCTTGCTCGATGTTCCGGGACGACGTTGGTGCTGTCTTTGCGGTCCGGGCTTGGATTACGGCTTGTCGGGGTTGTCGAGAGTAATCGAGTAATCGCTGGGACCCGCGTGCATTCCACAAAGTTCTACATTATTCGCGTCGCGTACAATTGCAATCAAATTGCAGAAGCTTCGGTCCCAGACAGCGGATGGAACCATCAATAACAGTCCAGAAATTTTCGATACATCCAGGCGCGTCCTGCACTGTGCGATAACATTTGTTAGGCGGTGAAACGTGTCGCCCCATAAAGACAAACAAGTACACGTGTCAATATATAGGCAGTCAAAAGTGGCTCTTCAGCCGAGCCTTTGCTACGAGTCCCCCATTCTCCAAGCTTATACTTCTCTCCTGAAATGTGTACCTGCATTTTCTGAAAGCATGAACCAAGTTACACCTTAAAAAAGTTAAATTATGGGGTTTTACGTGCCAAAATCACTTTCTGATTATGAGGCACGCCGTAATGCAGGACTACGGAAATTTCGACCACCTGGGGTTCTTTAACGTGCACCCAAATCTAAGTACACGGGTGTTTTCGCATTTCGCCCCCATCGAAATGCGGCCGCCGTGGCCGGGATTCGATCCCGTGACCTCGTGCTCAGCAGCCCAACACCATAGCCACTGAGCAACCCCGCCGGGATAAGTTACACTTTCCAGAGACATTAGGAATTGTTCACCTACCCCACCTCATCCTTCTCTTCGCTTTTTTTTGAAGAAATTAAAGTACCTCGTTTTCCGCACTTCTCAAATTTCAACAAATTAATTTCATATACAGTTACCTAAGCGTACAAATAAAGTTGTTGAATTGTTATATATGTTCGTTTGGAGAGCAATTCATTTGTTGAACAATACATATCCTTTTCATTCAGGTCTCGCGGCAAACACAGAAGACCCCCTCCTCGCAATGTATGGTGCTGCCCCAACAGCTGGCGCGCCACTCGCCCGCTTCTTGAGGACGATCCTATAGAGGCGTCAGCCCCATGATCGCGTCCACCTGCATGGCGCGTCGCGGCCCGGCTGCCCGTGCCGATCAGGACGTTTGGCTCGCGTAGATCGTTTCTCCCTCCAAGACACCGAGTTCTTTGGTTCGTTCCGCTTGCTCAGGCGCACGCTTCGTCTTTGTGTGACTCAAGAGCATGCCGAGCGAATGAGTGGGCGGTGCGAACGGAGTGCGATAACGCTATCGCGTTCCACTTTTGAAGGCGAAGCTTAAGCGTCCTCCAATTTTTTAAGTTTTCACTGTGGACACCATGCCCAAACACAATATATTTAAATATCTACACGGGACCAAGTTTATTATATTTTTTCAAGAGAAGAGGCAGCCAACGAACAATTATTTATAATACTATGGATATATTACGCCTAGAGCATGAATATGTTGCAGTAGGTTCGCCTTGCTTCAAACTGCTTTGCGTGCTTTTTTGATCCTGAAAAAAATCTGCAGACTTCAGTGGCCCCTTCGGCACAGTATTTTATCAAGGGCGTGTGAAATGCACGTGAATGATGTGTGTTTCAGCATTGATTCCCTTTCCAGTAGGCACTGCTAACGACTTGAAACAAAGAAGAGCATAACCAGCACCAATGCTTGGAAGATCGTCTAGATTCCTCGAATTGGGTCCTTACAGAAGCCGATGAGTCACTGGACGTTTTGAGCAACATCATGCGCACAGATGAAGCCAATTTTCACAGAAACGCTCGGACAAATTTGCATAAGGCACGCTATTGGAGTGACTACAATGCACACTGGGCAAAGCGCAGTCGGCACCAGTACCAGTGGTCGTTCAATCTGGGGTGTGGAATTTACGCCGGTGCTATAATCAGTCCCATATTCTTCGATAACACTCTGACTGGACATAGTTACGTGGATGAAATCCTTGAAGGAATGGTAGATGAGTTTCTCACCGAAGTTCCGCTGCCACGTCTTCCACTTCTGTGGTATCAGTGAGATGGATCACCAGTGTACAGCAGCAGCCGAGCACGAAACTGGCTGGATGCGATTTTTCGTGCGCACTAGATTGGAGGGCACAGACCTATAAATTGGCCGGCTAGGTCACCTGACCTATCTCCACTCGATTTCTTTCTTTGGGGTTATGTGAAAGACCGTGCTTACATGATCGAGACGGACGTCAGATTAGCTCAAGACAAGGATAACGGATGTCTGCCGTAGAACTCGAGCGTCGGTCATCAAGAAAGCCACTGAAGATGTGATAAAACGGAGACAGTACTGCGTAGTAGCAGAAGGAGACCTATTCGATCACGTCCTCTAGGAGCTGGTGTTGAACGGCGCTTACGAATTCATTCATAATAAGAGCACACTAAAATCTGAGGTTTTTTTTACAGGCGTCCCGATTGCCGATTCGGCTCATTTAGAAGTGGTTAGGAACTTTCTTGGACGCATCGGTTTTGCCTTTTCTCAACACGTGGTTCGCTTCCCGGTCTGGTTATTTCGCTTTTATTTTATGCCACGAACCTGTTTTTGCAGAACGTAACACTCTGATAAAAAATAAAGCGGTCCCTTTAATTTGGCTTTACTGAAGCAAGTTTATGGCGCGAAATATAGCTTCGCGCGTACTCTTTCGATGCGGCGCGAGAAAAGCTGGGATTTTGAAACATTCAATGCCCATTACATTGCTTTTCACATTTCGCGCGTGGTCAGAGAGGCGCTTCGGTGGCGTTATTAAGGGGCTATTGTTATCAATGTGATCAGTCGGCCTTGAGAGACGGGTAATAAGAATGATGTAGAAATGAGAGGAAAGAACAGCTGCGAAGCCGCGAAACCTGCTGTTGGTGCTCCCTCCGTACCATTGTCAAGGTGATGCGCTGTCTCTTCGGGTTTGCGACAAACAATGCAGTTGTTTTTAATCTGTTTATTGGAGGGCACTGCTTTATGATGCGGGCGGTAGCGCAGTCACGAGGTATTTTTCATATTTCTTGAGGTTTGTTGGCCAGTCGGAAAAAATTTCACGCAATTAGTACGTCGCTGAAAAGACAGCAGTTAGATGCCATCTGGGGGTGCCTATAAATGCCTCATTGACACTTCGATAATTAGGACCGTACTTCTCGAATTAGATAATTAATTGCAATTGTTGAATTAAATTTCAAGAATGAAAGAATTACTGGCGGCTGCACCACTGTACTGGAAATAATATGCACGAGGTGTTCTTCGAGTAACGCAACTGCTCTTCTTTTATGTTTTGGTACGTGATAGCTCGGACATCCTGTATAACACTCAGTAACCGAAGTGAGGCCAAGTCGGATTCAATGTAAAGCAGGATCAACAGCAGTCATGCGCTGAAGCACTTATACTTGGACTCACACAAGAAAACAAAGACGGAGAGAGGCTGCAGTTTCGCCGGAATGGCGAAGCAGTATCAGTGATAGCGAAGTATACGACAATACACGAAGTAATATTACACCACCGATAGACACCAGATTCTTGGTGGTGAGAGAGGACTCAAGCCGTGAAATTAAACTGTCTCCTACTATGAGGTCTGAATTCTGATATAAGGCTGTCATTTCAGTGAACTCTTCGAGGTCGCACAATGTTTCTTAAATTGCAAGACATATATGTATGTATCATGAGAAGCCAACAAAGATACCAGTGAAAACATAGGGGAAATTGCTTCTACTTATTAATTGAATTTGTAAAGAAATGATAAATTTATGACAATAAAGGTGGATAAAAAAGCTACTTGCTGCAGTTGGCGAACGATCCCACGTCTTCGCATTACGCATGCGATGCTCTAACCATTGAGCTACCGCGGTGCGGTTTCCCCATCCACAATCTTGGATATTTAAGTGCTACTACTAGAGCTAACCTTGAGAATGTCAAGTAGTGCCACCACTCACAAACCTTGGCGCCGGATGTGGAACATCCTTTCTGCTGCAGGCGTCACGAGTACGTGATCTTTCTGAGTGAAGGCAACTGGTAAGTAAACCCGCGCATGCTACCTGAAGGGATCAATGTTGCAGGGTTCGAGATGCCCGTTACGTAAGAACCTGAAGAAATCGGGTTAACCGAGGGGCCCGATTTTTTATTAATGTTGTAATGAGAAGCCAACAAACAAAGACACCAAAGAAAACATAGAGGGAATTACTTGTACTTACTAATTGAAATGATAAGTTAATGGCAGTGAAAGTGGATATATATATATATATATATATATATATATATATATATATATATATATGGGGTTCAGAAAGCTGTTGCCCCCCCCCCTCCCCTCCCTCCGGAAAGATGAAAACTTTCCGCCTACGTCTAGAGGTAAACATGTACTAAATAAATAAACAAAAAAATAAATTCGCCTGACTGCGATCTCACAAGCCTCCATCGCAGTGCTCTGAAATGCCCATCCGAGGGAAGAATTCTGCGTCCAACCTATACTGCGGCACTATAGGTTGACAGCTGTGACTGTGGCAGTGACATAGGCACAGGAAACTTGCGTCACCTACCGGTTTCCGCCCTATTCGTGATCGCGGAATCCTAGAACAAGTCCCCCGAACCCCTTCGCCAATGTGGAGCAGCAGGCTAGAGGCACTCCACTCAGGCCGACCTTTCCACATTTCTTCCATTAAATTTTTTTTCTCTCTCTCTGTATAGAATAAGGAATCTAAAAGAAAGAAACGAGAAAAGACTGTTTATACTGCTGTGAATATATGGGCTAGCGGCGTACGGTATGCGGGCTACGTTTAGAAAAATCTTTTAATTTTTATGCACTGAAGCTTGCCCACCAGTGTTGAGAGAAATTAGTCAGAATCTTTGTCCGGGAATCGCGACGACGATGGCCTGTCCCAGACTGTCGTCACTTCCTCTTGTGTTTCCATGCTACATGCAACATTACCTACCCTTCGAGCTCGCGGTAAAGAAGTTTTCAGCCTCACTGCCTTCTGAAACACCTTCGTGCGCTCTTTTACGCCACATAATTTTCGGCGTATAAAGTCTCCATTGCTCTTTATGACTAGCCTTGAAAAGGTTTCGTAAAGGAAGCGCAGTGCCTTAGTTGAACGCTGTAGAGTATACTGGGGTAGTTCAATCGAAATTTTATAGATAGAATGGAATACAAATTGAATGGCTATCGTATCGAATCGAGGACATATAAAAAATTCATTATGCAGCCAGCTTTCGCGTAATTGTGGTTCTCCACGAGCGCGAGCTGCACTACGAACGCGAGACACTCAGAAGATGAAATATCTTATGCGCCCGCTGTCACTACTTTTGCCCCTTGTCATTTCGTTGTACGCGCAGGAGCGTCATATTTTAATTGTATCATTCTTTATTACCATATTTCTTGTCCTTCTCACTTTACAAAGTGCTAAATGTGAACGAGTGTAAAGAACAGGGCATCTCTTTGCGTATAAACACAAAGAAAAAGAAAACTACAAACATCGAAATGCTGGCCTGGGTTGCCTGGATGTATTCTTATGTGAGCATCTGTAGCAGTTACGACACAAGCGCGCTTCCTGAGAGAAGGTAACACCTTTAATCTAGCGGCATGAAGGTTTCAGCTTCTCTCTAAAGGTGACCGCTGCATTCTCTTTGACATATGATGGCACGAACGACTGTGTAATAAATAAAAAGCTGCAAATGCACAGACGGGAAGCTGTGTGGTCACTTCTCATGTCTCAACTCTTCGTACACCCCTTTGACGAGCTCATAGCTTACGTGGTCCCTTTTTTGTTTCACGAGATAGCTGGTAGCACTTGTCTCTACATCGTTCCCTTAGCGACGAAGTGCGTCTGTGTATTTGGGGCAGCTGTCAGAGCAAGAGAGTTTAGATGGTCGCGATTCTTGGGAACGCTATATGAGCGAATGTTGGGCAAACCTGTTTGGCGTGTAAGATCATAGCAACGTGGCAATGCACATGGAATATCTTCCATTTTTTCCCCTTAGCCTCCGCAGAATTTTCGTATTAAAGCGGAGCTCATGACATCATACAATGCTAACGCACATTTCATGGGGAGCACTGACGAAACCTCGAAGGTGGCCGCCATGACAAGAGCTCCTTTGTCGCCTTACTGGCAATTTTTCGCTGGGGAATTTTGCTTGTAAATGTGCTTTTGCCTTGGCACTACGGCGGACGACATGCTTTGCTTCCCCCCTTCCCCCTCCCCCCCCTCTTTTCCGTTTTAGGGCATAAGCCTTTAGTGGCTCACGAGTGTTCGGGCGCAGTCCGTGGTGGACGCAGGAAAGCGGTGATCACCGGCGAGGGGAGCAAGGAGAGGAGACGCAATGCCATTAGCGCTGTGCGAGTGGGCGCGTGGGAGAGCTCAGACATGCCGGTTGGGGTGCGCGCACATCGGCGACAAACCTTGCAGCCATATTGCTGTGATTGCATCCCATGCTTGCGGCCACGGCGGCGTCCGTTCGCAAAACAGTTCAGACAACAGCAAGAGAGGCAGTCATAGATCGGCTTTCGCCTATCGCAGTTTAGCTTAGCAAAGTGCCCATAGATTTTTTTTTCCGTTTATCGGCCCCTTAAACTTCGATCCAAAATTTTGTCGTCGGTGGTTCGCAGGGGAGGGGGCGCTGTAACGTAAGCGTTGCCACAAAAGGCAAACGGAGAGCAATATCCCGCATTATTTGGAGTATTCATCCTCTGTCGCGAAGTGCAGCTCGGTTTGGGACAAAGGGAGCAAAGCGCGTCCTCCTCCGTGGTACTGCTGTGCCTAGGCAAAGGCAGGCTTCGAGAAGCAGAAGTCCTACGATATCTCTCACGCACTGCGCACAAGGGTCAGCAAAACGCGAGAAAGAAGGTCTCGTGGGTTGCGTGGGAAGGAACGGGTATACTGATCCAATTGTATGGGTGCATCTCGTCGAATTGCAATCCTACAGGGTAGCACCTCGGTTCACATTCAGGCTATGTCCTCGTTTAGTTTGTCTACCGGCCTTGGTGGTGTAGCGGCTTTCGCGTTGCGCTGCTAAGACGAAGGACGCGGGATCAAATCCCGGCCGCGGCGGCCGCATTACTGTGGGGGCGAAATTTAAAACGCCTTTGTACCATGCATTCGGTGCACGTTAAAGAACCTCAGGTGGTCAAAATTAATCCGGAGTGCACTTCTATGGCCTGCCGCATAATCATATCGTGGTCTGGAAACGTAATACGGCAGAGTTATTATTTTTTTTTAGTTCGTCTAATCAAATGTCACTGTATTTCTATCCGACGTAGGTTTGTGGGACCTCAGCGATGATCGAAGGCCAATTTGTGTAATTATGCACTCGTTAGTCGTTTTTGCTGGAAGCGTTGTAGGGTTGGCTACGCTTTGTAGTTGAACAAACGTAGACGAACACGAACGTGTAACAACACGAACGTGAACGTGAACGTGAACACGAACAAACGTGTAAGTGGTCTTGTTGAACAGTCATGTGTATAAATATCCTGTTAAGAAAGATGTCACACTGTGGGGGCAGAGAACTTGATGGTAGAGCAGCACAATAAATATCAACTAGTCGCATTGAGTGCCTCAGCCAGCCGATGGTAGGCTGCATTGCACGCAACCACAAAGAAAAAGAAAACAGAAAAAAAAGACAGGTGCCATGGAGGCTGGATACAAACCTCTATGGTACGTTTTCCTCCTGCCGCCAGAGCGGTCCCTGCTTAAATTATTCGGCGCTTTCTATTATATATGCGCATTATTTTCCATCCTGGTCTGAGAAAGCATTATTGAAACTTCGAACGTCTCGCCTACAGTCGCAACCAATTAAGAAGCCGAAGTACATATTTATTTATTTATTTACAATACTGCCAGTCTCTACTGAGACCATAGCAGGTGGGCACTGTATATATATATACATATATATATGTACATAAACAAAGAACACTGAAAACGTTTAGTATCAATACATGTATAACGTCAGTTTCGCACTTTAAACATAATTTTCACTAAAAAATGTATACACCAAACACAAGTACATGCAAACTTTCAAAAAAGAAAAAAAAATGCCAATTGAGGTATTCTACGCTGCATACCCGACTACATACACAGGGCACAAGTACATGGTGGTTTGCACGATCAATAATAGCACTAGCAATTTTAACATGCTAAACAATTTTTTCAATTTTTAATTCAAACTGAGACAGTGATTCTGTGTTAGTGGTGAGAGGCGATAACATATTCCATTCACGGATGGCAACAGGAAAAAAGGAATATTTAAACACATTATTATTACATTTATATTCTACTAAGGTGTTTGTGTGTTTGTGCCTGGTAGGTCGTGTTTGTGAATAAGAAATGTAATTTGAAATGTCAATTTTGAAATAATCATGCAGAAGTTGATAAAGAAATTTCAAACGTGCCTGTTTCGCTCGTGTTTCGAGCGTAAGGAGCCCAGAAATTGCTAGAAGGTTAGAGGGAGAGTCTTCACGTCTAAATTTGTTATGGATAAATCGAATGGCCTTCCTTTGTATTGTTTCTATTTTCTTTATGTTAGTTTGGGTATGAGGAAACCATACAGTGTTTCCGTATTCGAGGATCGGCCTAACGAATGTTTTGTATGCTAGGAGTTTTGTTGACAAGGGTGCGAGTTGAAGTGATCGGCAAAGGAAAAATAACTTTTGCATAGCAGATGAGGTAATGTGGTGAATATGCTCGTCCCACCTTAGGTCTGACGTTATTGTTAAGCCTAGATATTTATATTTTTGTACTTTAGTCAAAACTGTACCATTTATGGTGTAGCAAAAGTCTGAAGATTCTTTTTTTCTCGTTATAGTTATACATGCCGATTTTTTTACATTGATTATCATCTGCCAGTCTGAGCACCATTCTGTAATACTACTAAGTGATTTGTTAAGGGAGTAGTGATCTTTATCATTTTTAATTTCTCTATAAATGATACAGTCATCCGCGAATAACTTTATTTTACAGTCTATGTTAGTGGTTATATCATTAATATACACGAGAAATAACAAGGGCCCAAGCACGGAGCCCTGGGGTACTCCTGACGTAACTGATACTATGTCTGATGTTGTATGTTCGAAGATAACAAACTGACACCTATTAAACAAAAACCCACGAACCCAAGCAACAATTTCTGTGTCTCCGATAATGCTTTTTAGTCTATTTATTAGTTTGGTGTGACAAACACAATCAAACGCTTTAGAAAAATCAAGTAGGATTAGGTCCGTTTGGCCGTGATTGTCAATACCCAGCGCGAGATCGTGTATGACTTCTGTTAATTGAGTTATGGTCGATAAACCCCTGCGAAAGCCATGCTGGTTAGGGGACAGGATGCCTTCGTTTTCAAAAAAAAATAGTTAAATGTTTTAGAATTATATGTTCGAGTAGTTTGCATGCCGTACTTGTTAACGATATTGGTCTGAAATTTGATTCAACGGATTTATCTCCCGACTTGTAGATCGGAATAATTTTAGCTATTTTCCAATCTTCGGGTAGTTTTGATGTCGATAGGGATTTACGGAAAATAAGGCCGAGGTATCTGCTGCACCACTGTGCGTACCTTTTAAGAAATTGGTTGGGTATATTGTCCGGACCACATGCTTTTTTAGTGTCTAGGGCAAGAAGAAGGTTAAGAACACCAGCGTCTGTGATAACGAGTGGGTCGATAGTGGAAACAGTCCGTGGAACTAAGTCCGGCATGACGCCATTATCGTTTGTGAAGATCGAACGAAAGAATTGGTTATATCTGTTGGCTTTATCCACTTTTTCACTTGACGAGATCTGAGTTGTGAGTGTGTTTTTTTGGCAAAAGTGGTTCCAGAATCTATGTGGATTGTTCTTTATAAAGCTGGGGAGTACAGTGTTGAAGTAATGGTGTTTCGCTTCTTTGGATTTCTGTTTGAAATTTTTTGCTGCAAGCGCTAGCCTAGGGGTCTTAGATAGAGTATTGCCTGTGGCCTTGCTAGCTTTGCGTAATCTTTTGAGTTGGCGTTTCGCATGTATTACTTCCCGAGTAATCCATGGGTTATTTTTCAAGAGTTTTTTCGATTTAACAGGAATAAAATGTGTTACACAGTGGGACACTATGTCTTTAAAACGCATCCAGACAACATTTATATCAGTCAAAAGATCTGAGGCCAATGCCGAAAACTCTTGGAATTCGTGGGATAAATAGGTTTGTATGTGGGCGTCATCTGCTTTGTCGAAATTGATTATAGTTTGGGCTGCGGTTTCCACTGATATTTTGTTACCTAGTGGTAAGATACACATCGGAATATTGTGATCGGATATTCCTTCTATTACTTCTACCTTCACTTGTTCTAAGAGAAAGTTACTACTTAGTAAGATCAGGTCAAGTATACTCCGAGACTCGTTTTGCACCCTTGTGGGGTATTCCACAATTTGGCGCAAGTTGAAATTTAACATCATATCGAGAAGGGCTTCTGAAGCCTTTGTTGTGTACTGCATGGTAGACCAGTTAAGGTCGGCAAGGTTAAAATCACCCATAAGAATAACACGACAATTTAGAGCGTGTTGCTGCAAATATTCTTGTATGGCAATTATGCATTCGTGTCCACATACGGGGCTTCGATATAGGCAACCAACAACTATACTTGTGCCTTTAGTGTTAATCTTACAAAAGATATAAAACCAAGGAAAGCATGGGGCCAATTGACCATGTTTTTTTATTTAAGTGTAGAAGTAATTACATGCGTGAGGCTTAAATTGTGCTATCAACTTCACCGTTTTAACGAAGTAAAATGCAAACACCTTTCTTTTTATTATGAAGATTGTGACGGAGCGGAAAGTAAAAAATAAATGTATTGAAGGATATTTAGTTGGCTATTTACGAGTTCGCCAACACAATAGATGTCGCACAGTTCGTGCAGGCAAAACGTCATCCTCTTCATCCTCACGATCAGCTTCGTCCTGTCGCTCCGTAAGAACATGAAGTTTGACGCAAAATAATAAACCTAAACTACAATGAACGCTGTTATTGAACAATGACTATTTCCCATGTGGTTATTTAAGCTTCAAGTTTGTATAAATAATAATAATAATAATAATAATAACAATAATAATAATAATAATAATAATGTTTATTGCCACAAAATATACAAAATAACACAAGCAGGCCGGTCTAAGCCTCAGTTGGCTTGTAGGACCGTGCCTATGAATGTAATAGACAAAGCAAAAAAATATACATGAATTGATGAAAGATGAATAAAAAAATGAAAGGCAAAAAATTGATGATAATAATAATAATAATAATAATAATAATAATAATAATAATAATAATAATAATAATAATAATAATAATCCTCTTTTATGTCCACTGCAGGACGAAGGCCTTTCCCTGCGATCTCCAATCACCCCTGTCATGCGCCAACAGATTCCAACTAGCGTCCGCGAATTTCCTAATTTCATCACCCCACCTTGTCTTCGGCCGTCCTCGACTGCGCTTCCCGTCTCTTGGTACCCATTCTGTAACCGAACCGTAATGGTCCAACGGTTCTCTAACCTACGGATTACATGCCCTGCCCAGCTCCATTTTTTTCTCTTAATGTCAATTAGAATATCGGCTATATCCGTTTGCTCTCTGATGCAAACCGCTCTCTTTCTGTCTCTTAACGTTATGCCTAGCATTCTTCGTGCCATCGCTCCTTGCGCGGTCCTTAACTTGTTCTCGATCTTCTTTGTCAGTCTCCAAATCTCTGCCTCATATGTCAGCACCGGTAAAATGAACTGATTGTACACCTTACTTTTCAATGATAATGGAAAGCTTCCAGTCAGAAGCTGAGAATGTCTCCCGTATGCAATCTAACCCATTGTTATTCTATGAATTTCCTTCTCATTATCAGGGTTCTCTATGAAGAATTGACCTAGGTAAACGTATTCCTTCCCAGACTCTAGTGGCTGACTCGCGATCCTGAACTCTTGTTCCCTTGCCCTGCCTTTCATCATTATCTTTCTCTTCTGCATATTAATCTTCAACCCCACTCTTACACTCTCTCTGTTAGGGTCTTCAATCATTTGTTGTAACTCGTCTGCAGTGTTGCTGAATAGAGCAATGTCATCTGCAAACCGAAGGTTGCTGATATATACGCCGTCGATCATTACTGCTAAGCCTTCCCAGTTTAATAGCTTGAATACTTCTTTCAATCACGCAGTGAATAGCATTGGAGAGCTTGTGTCACCTTGTCCGACCCCTTTCTTTATAGGTATCTTCCTACTTTTGTTGCGTAGATATTTTCCAAGGTATTTATGTAACCGGTCTGTACTTCGAGATTACATAATGCCTCTATGACTGCTGGTATCTTTACTGAATCAAATGCCTTTTCGTAATCTATGAAAGCCATATAGAGAGGCTGATTGTACTCTGCGGATTTCTCGATTACCTCATTTGTATTCATACGGTAGCTACTAAAATTCAGTTTTTACGTTATTGTCATCCTTCAAGATCAGTTACATTTAGTCACCATATTCGGCGAATACGCCATACTAAGTTTTTTTGCTTTTTGTCATTGCGTAGTTAATTTTATTCCACTATTAATGTGTTTTAATATGCACCTGTTTCGGTGTCATACACCTTGTCATTTCTGCTTCATTCGTTACAAGCGGGTTGTGGTGGTCGATCACCCTTTCCGATAAAAAGACCACAACGTTTTTGACGTCAAAGGTTCATCTGCGCACGAAGAAAAAATTTCGTCTCATCCTTGTTGTATTCAACGCTGCGTTAGCCATACATGTAGGAACAACCCTTAAAACAACAATGAAAAACAAACGGTAATGTTTAAGATGGGGTTCATATGGTACCTTCCTTATATGCGGCTCTGAACTTTTGTATTAAACGATCGAGGAGTTTGAAGGTCAGTAGCTTGCGAGTCACGGTGATGGTCACAAAAATAAAGGAAACTTCTATATATTTGGTAATTCACGACATTTCTTCGTTCACCCATTGGGGGAATGCGCATATTGAGTGCTTATACTAAAAGTATAAGCACTCTATAAGCCCGAAATAGCGCTAGAAAACGCACACATGGAAAAGGGGACGAACACGAGTGCGATTGCTCGTTCCCCTTTCTATGCCTTAGGCGCCGTAGTGAGCTCCGCAATATTTAATATTGACAAGCTGACAGTTGTCAAGGTATACGCATATCTTGGTAGGCAAGCGTCTTTCAATTCATCGGAATGTGGCTGCCAGGGACAGAACCTTGTGCTCAGCAACAGAGCCACTGCGACAGCGGTGCGTGGGCCATGGAAGAACTCTTGAAGCCTCGCGGTATTACCGCATGGAACTGGCCGCTCAGTAGATTATGTCCGGCAGAACGGATGCTCGGAGCGGTGCTACGAATTTGCGTATCATCAATGCAGCACCGTGGCTGGGCTAAACTCTCTAGTACCTGGATCCCCAGAAGCAGCGGCTCAGCGCTGGTGCGACCTCGCAGCCTAATAACTTTTTCTCAATCGATTATGTGCGTTCTGCAAGAATCCTTGCGCTGGCTGTCTCGTACGCACTGCGGCTACGACGGAGCTCAACTCCCTAGAACTGCGGGCCTTCCGTATTAGCCTAGTAAACGGACAGAGGACGTGCAGAAAGAGGCCTACTCACGGTCTCAGGCTCCCGCTTCTTCTGCGCCTATGATAAACTTCCTGGACTGCTCAACCAGTGAGCTCGCTTAACAGACCTTTCTAGAGATAAAGAGCGTGCCTGCCCCGGCACTACGTAATTGCAGAGCGGAGTCATAAAGCCTAAAGAGAAAAAAAGAATGCCTTAACCTTAATCTTATCTCCAGGGCGAACGTTTCTCATCACCGTCGTGGTCCATGGGGTCCAGTCTGCTGCGCCGTATCGCCAGTAGTCCTGTCGGGACCCGTTACTACCACCACCACGAGACTAAGACAGAAAAGCGCGAAGGCCAAGCCGTCAGTTTAGCCGGCACTCTGTACTTCTCTTGGCCCGACGAAACGAAGGGCATTCGTGCCTTATACGTACAAGGCGCAACCGTGGAGAAAGCTCGCCACGTACGCTTTGGCAGAGAAATCACACAAAACATGTTCCGCATGATACAAGTGCTCGCGCTGATGTGAATGCCTTGAATATGACGAGGTACAGCAACGTGAACTTGTCGCTTATGTAAAATTATTTAAGGTGCTTAGAACATTCGTTATTTGAACCACCACGAAAGAACAAGAATGTGGGCGGAGTGGGCGCGAATATAACAGCTAGCGACGAACACATGATGTACAGTGCGTGGCAAGACACGCTCTAAATGACGAGGCCGACACAGTATACGACCTAGACATCGCGCTCACATTCTAAACTAATGTCATCATCATTACATAGTGAGCAATATGGCCGCTGTGGTATGGGTTGGTAGTGCTCGTCGCGCTGCTGGCTGGCTGGTTTTGGGTGTTTTGTAAGCACTTTCGGGGTGGTAATCGTTTGTACGGTTCTCTAACATGACTACAGATATTTTTATTATGTTGCCAGGTGACCGAGAAGCCTCAACTAGCAAGAAAAGAAAACAGTTGAAACAAGTAAGCTTACATTGTTTATTGTCAATGGTGAATGAAGCAGTACATGCTCACAATTTTAGTATATGGACCCAATGCTGTCGGTCACTAAGTTTACAACTTACAAAAACACAGATATCCAACTATTGATTGTAATTGAAAGCTTAAATCGAGCGAAGTTTTCTCATCGTATTTGGCGTGCCGCTAAAGCAGGGAGAACAAAGCTTCCGACAACGATATTTATGCTTGACTACCCTCGTACTTGTAGTTGCGCACGGTGCTGTTTGACGCGTTTCATACCATACGTATATTTTATGCGCTTGACGATTTCAGCTAGACTGCGAAAATAACCATAAAAGTGCGCGGCAAAGATGTGCCGTCAGCAAGATGAGCTCGAGCTGTAATGTCCCACTGCTATCACAACATATTGGCGAGAGGCACGTAGTGTGGGCGAAAAAAAAAACGTTATGCTAAATTTTACAGCACATATTGTCTGCTCCTGATATTTCTGCTGTACATTTATTGTTCAGGTGCGGCAGTAAAGGCTTTGACACAAGTGTAGTACTGGAAGGAAAGCAAGGAACGTTATGGAGTCAACAATGCTAACAAGGACTTCTGCAAATATTGTGTCAGTAAACAAGGACACTAAATAAACATTTAAGTAAGCCCAATTAATGTTCACAGATCTTTGTAAAATGCAATTCACGGTTTCACGCTGAAAAAAATATCGGTTTACGTATTCAAACGAGGCAAAGAAGTTGCTAGGAGGTGAACACTTCAACTGAGTAACACAGGCGGGCAAGAGAAGCTTCAGCATGCAACCAACGTTTCAAGGAGCAAACATACTTGTGAGGGACGAGACAAAGAGAAGTTTCCATGCTCAGGTTTCCCTTGCTCGTCTACTGTTGATGGACTGAACGCTGAGCCGAACTTACTCCTAGCATATTTCAAAAACTTTCTGGGGACACACTCTGCTCAGGTTTGTCATCTGTTGTTTGAAGAGAAAGAACTTTTTTTAGTGAGTTGTCTGTTTGAGAAGTGTGTATTAGGCCGAACATATCTTTTCTAGCTATCTCTTATGGTGTAGGGCTAGCTTAGTTATTGATTTCTTGCAACCTGCACAGGAACCATTTGCAATTAAAAAATTTAAAATACTGCGCGTATTGATATCTAATTCTAGTCCTAGCACTTGTCATCTTAACAACATTCTCTTAGATTTCGTCATGCCATATAAATATCTTGCTGTAGACATTACAAATAACTTAAAGCGGACAATTAATGTAGAGTACGTCGTTAACAATGCTAATCGTATGCTCGGATACTTACGGCGCAATTTTTCTAAAGCATTATCTACGTTAGAAGTACAGCTTTACAAGACTCTAATACGCTCGAAACTTGAATATGCATATGCAATATGGGGTACCAGTCACATTAATCTTATTATTTCACTTGAACTAGTAAAAAAATAACTATTCGTTTCATTTTTCCTAATTATTAGCGTACTAAGAGTAAAACCTGAATGAAACTTTAAAAACAATCTTCGCGCGTTCCGCAGGGGTGCGTCCTCGGCCCCCTGTTGTTTTTAATCTACATAAACGACTTGCCAGAAAACATTTCATCCTGCATGCGAATCTTTGCTGACGATTGCATCATATATCGTCCAATAACCTGTGCCGACGACCACTTAACGCTGCAAAACGACCTTTACCGCATTTACAACTGGTGTAAAAAATGGCTCATGTCGCTGAGTACAGAAAAATGCAAAATAGTCTGCTTCACACGCAAGCAAAACATTTCCAACTACTGCTACACCATTAACCATTACCAACTGTTGCAGGCATCATCTTATAAGTACCTTGGTAATAATTTCACACCCAGCCTCTCCTGGTCTCACCATATTACTACTATATGCGCAAAAGCTTCAAAATCTTTAGGATATTTACGTCAAAATTTACATAACTGTCCCACTCACGTTCGTCAAATAGCTCATCAGACCTTCGTTAACCCACAGCTTGAATTCCCCGCATCTATCTGGTCACCCTACCACAATTATTTAATTAACATGCTTGAAGCGGTTCAGAATAGGGCCGCCCGTTTCAGTTCACGCAATTATGACAACCATAACAGCATAACGCAAATTAAACTCAATCTTTCACTTGAACCCCTTAGTGCTCGTCGCGACAGTGCCCTTTTGTGCCTTTTTCACAAATACGCATACATCAACAGACCATTCCCACTTCACCTAGATGCTCCTTCCATTACATCACGCCGGTTACATAATCACTTAAGTTTCACGCGATTATATGGGTCAACTGACGCCTCCAACTCATCTGCTCTTCCTCGCGCCATACGTTTGTGGAATGATCTTCCAGACAACATCGCATCCGAACCCCTTTCCCCAGACCAAGATAGTTTCCGTCAACTTCTGCAGTCTTTCTTTTCGCAATAAAAACTTACCACAAGTGTTCGCAATTTAGATTTACTTCTTGTGCCATGTCCTGTATCCCACCCATGTATTTATTTATTTGTAATGTTAACGCTTTAAGACCAAAGACATCCGTCATTTTTTGTACCACTGCACGTGTTTTTCTGTTTCATTTTTTTACCAGTATCCCACTTTGTGCCCGACTGCATTTTTTTATATTGAAATATGTTACATTGCACGCGATTAGTCCCTGCGTTTTTTATCATACCCTACCGTTGTGCGTCTTTGAAACATTGCCTACTGTTTCTGCGCCTAGAATACGCATATTTGGCTGTTTATCCTTGGTTGTAGTTTCTTTTCTTTTTACTGTCGTCATTTTGATTGGTACACTCTATAGTTCTTGTGTGCAGTTGTGTCATATGTATAAATTCCAGCCAATATTCTTTTTATTTTTTTTTCGTGTTGCCCTCTTTCCTGCCCAACCTTATATTGCCGTCATACCACTTTTGCATTGCTTCCTCCATTCCTTTGTGTTCAATTGCAAATTTGAGCCGTATGTACTCTGTCGAGTTACTTTGTACTTTAATTACCCCCTTTACTCAATGCCCTGTCAAGGGGCCTGTAAGGTATTTTCAATAAATAAATAAACTGACCTAGCACTTATTCACTAGCTAACCGCCCAAAGGACGCCTGTCTTTCGCTATTTCATAAAACAATTTCCATCACATGACACTTCACGTCGTTTTCATACAGCGGCCTCTGTACATTTCAAGCCGCGTCGATCATCGCAATAAGGTAGGAACTGATGCACGTTACATGAAGTCTTTGTTTCCATCATTAATTCCTCGTACATCTCAAGAATGCAACTACCTTCCCTCAAATATCGCAGCCAACAGGGATAACAAACTTTTGCCAAACATTAGCTAACATTGTATGATCAGGATAATTATTCTATTAACAGAACTCACCGCGCTTGTTTGTTTGTTCGCTTTACTCTACTACTTCGTAACCACTGCCCTTTTTAATGCCATACAGCGGTGAATATATTTAAAATAAAAAATAAAATAACCAAACGAACAGCGACTGCCAGACTTTCAGTCAACATGAAGCATAATTTCCTCAAAATTGCATCGAGTGCGTTTGATCGTTTTAAATTTCTTTGCATTTTGATATAACAAATTATTGTTGCGGGGGAGCATATGACACCTGGTGGTAACGCCCGCCAAGCTGCTTTTCAAAGAGCAGATGACAGAGTTTGTGCCTTAGCAAGTAGGAGCGTGCTATATTGCTTCTGTTCTGGTCGTCATGGCTATAATGACTAGAAAAGAAACAACTTGGGACGCCACACGTTACATCCCCGTTTTCATAAAATGCCCTTACGAGCAAGTAAGCTTGCATGTAAAATTTTAGCATTCCTGCTTGGTGCGATACAAAACTGTTGACTCTTGCTTTCCGTATAGGGCTCGCACCCCTCTATATGGTAAACTAGGAAACATTTCATGGTGAGGCCGATAATTCAAGAGGACCTGTTGTCATTATGGTTATTGTGGAGCTTCTTACGGCTTGGCGAGTCATCTTTTGTATGACTTCCTGAAAAGAAAAATGATGAAGCCATGACAAGCATGCAAGCAAAAAATGAAGTAAAAGTTAGTCTAATAAATAAACAAATCACGGTTCTAGTTGACATGTTCAGAAACATACCTTGTGAGGATTTTGGCCCTGGATGTTGCTTCTAGTGGTGACACATTAACTGTTGTCTGGTACGTCCAGAGACAATGGAGTCCAAAGGAGTGAACAAATATGAGCAGCGTCTTGGAGTCTGGAGCCGAAATAAAAAGAGTCTCAATTACTATGATAGAAGTTTGGGTGAGTTTGTGATCGATGTGCGACTAAGAACAGTGCACAAAATGCCCCATGAAAGAAAACCACCCACACACACAACACTATTTTGCGTATGCATCGTTTTCAATGGTGTCTTTGTGTGGGTTGTGCTTAGTGAAGCCCCAATTAGATGAATTTTTTTTCTGCCAGATGCCAGGTAATAAGCACAATAATTTTATTATGTATCAAATGTTATTAATCTAACTATATCACCGGAAGTACATTTGCCACCAATGCGCAGTGAATTTATAGCAGTGTATCATTTATGCAGAAACGGCCAAAAATATTTATTATTTATGCTGTACTTCACGTTAGAAATTTTAGCACAGTGGCACCATAACAAGAGCCTCGTTTGAATTGTCTTTGGAGATCAATAACTTTATATTTATTATTATTTTCCACTTTTAAGAAATGTCTACAGGAATATGTTTTATCCGCCTCGACCGCAAAGAAATTTAAAGTTGCGAAGGCTAAGCAATGTTTTTTACTCACCAGTGCAGACGCCCAGAGGCTGCAAGATTAATCCGCTGTCGTGGGTAGTTTCCAAATGGACTGTGCTTGGTTCCAGCGATGAATTTTCGCACTAGCTAGCACATTGTTTAAAACAACATTACGCGACCAGACGCGGGAGATCACTAACCTCGGAAGCCGTACAGCCGTTATTCCAGTGAAACACCGCAGCTGATAAAATTCAGGGTTTAAAGACCCTGAATTTTATCAACTGCGGTGTTTCAAGCAAGCGTGCTTAAAGGCACGCTCGCTTGGTTGCGGCTATCAAATGTTGGACGCATAAACAGGCTGATATAATACTGTTATCTAAATATGAACCTGCGTGACACTGCTCAAAAGAAACGACCCGGTTTGTGTATTCAAACGTGGCAAAGAGGTTGCAAGGAGGTGAACACTTCAACTGATTAACAGACGTGAGCAAGGGAAGCCCCAGCATGGAGCCAATGCTTCCACTAACATACACATTTGTGAGGGCCCTGACAAAGACAAGTTTCCACGCTGAGGCTTCCCTTGCTCGTCCACTGTTGATTGGCTGAACGCTGAACCGAACTTACTTAGAGCACATTTCAAAAACTTTCTGGGGACACACACTGCTCAGATTTATCATCTGTTTTTTGAAGAGAAAGAAAAACTGGTTTTAGTGATTTGTCTGTTTGAGAAGTGTGGAATAGGCCGATTGTGTTAGCATAGCTTTTCCAACTATCTCTTACGGTGTATGTTTAGCTTAGTTATTGATTTCCCGCAAACTGTACATGGAACATTTCCAATTAACAAATGTAAAATATGGCGCGTATGCATATCTTATTCTAATCCTAGTACTTGCCATCTTAACAACATTCTCTTAGATTTTGTCATGTCCTACAAGTATCTTGCTGTATACATTACAAATACCTCAAAGTGGACCATTGATTAGAGTACGTCGTTGGCAATGCTAATCATATGGTCGGGTACTTACAGCGCAACTTCTTCAAAGCACCATCTATGTTAAATCTACCGCGTTACAAGACTCTTAATACCGCCGTACAATTCGAATCAATAAACTGCACGGACTGCAATCGATACCAATGAGCTGCTGCTTATCACACGTCAGTGAGGTGTCAAAACCTTTATGCAAGTAATAATTAAAGCACAGACATTAATAACGCATGTCCAATAAAATGCTCTGCTTATTTTGTAAAACAATAACATGTTAACTATGTCTGTCGGTTATTATGTGTACATTTGTAGGCCAAATATTTAGCTCCAGGAAGCGCCCCTAGCAGAAAAATACCAATTAAAGTATACGACCAAATTACAGTAGCTCCACTTACGTGCTTCACGCTGGAACGCGCCGCGGTTCGTTTTTGGTCCTCTGTGGTGATCGCTGCAACTTTAGAGTACGTGGCCTGGTCTAGGTACGTCGACGGCTCGTACCTTTGTGCGTGCAGTGTGTCCTCGGCGCCCGCTTTGCGTTGAAGCGATAGATAGCAAGAATGTCACTTCGCTCACTGCGGCTGCCGCGTTTGCTCACGCCAGCGTTTTGACAGTGAGTGTCCGCAGCCATCGAGTGTGTTGTGTTCATGCTTACTGTGCGCGCTGACACCACGCTTAATAATTCAGTTAGCAACCGAGTGTTTACAAGTTGATACAGCTGATACAAGTACCATCCTTACTTCGTATGGCTGTCTGCTAATTTGCCATCGCAATCGATGCTTCGCCTTTTGGGACGTAACTGCGTCTTTTTTTGTTGACATAACTAAGCTACGCGTCATGTCGGTCCACTAAACCAAGAGAGGCAGATTCATCGCCAATTTAAAGGGGTCCTTAACCGCCCATCGGACGAAGGGAAAAAGCACGGTGCGCAGATGCATACGCTTCTGTGAACATCTCGGCGAAATTTCACTGACCTGTGGCACGTGTTCAGCTCGCAAGCGGAGCACGAAATCGACTTTTTCTCAATAACTTTCTTTTTCAACAGAAGCCTTCTCACTATTTTCCAGCTACTATATTTCGACATATAGCATAATAAGGCGTAAGCCTTTGGTGGTTCATGCGTGTACGGGCGCAGTCCGTGGTGGAGGCAGGAAAGCGGTGATCACCGGCGCGGGGAGCAAGGAGAGGAGGCGCCATGCCAGTAGCGCTGTGCAAATGGGCACGTGGGAGAGTGTGGACATGCGCGTGGGGGTGCGCGCACATCGGCGACAAACCTCGCAGTCATATGGCTGTGATTGCATCCCATGCCCGCGGCCGCGGCGGCGTCTGTTCGCAGAACAGTTGAGACAACAGCAACAGAGGCAGTCATAGATAGGCTTTCACCTATCGCAGTTTAGCTCAGCAAAGTGCCCATAGATTTTTCAATACGCGGCTGCATTTGGCCAATGGTTGCCATCGATAAAGAAGGGTGATGGGGTCAGTGATTATCATCCTACTGTTATTGCGCGTACTTATTTAGGGAGTTTGATGTAAGTATGCAAAGTAAGATACAAAGTGATACAAAGTAAGAGAAAACCTGCTTTTGAATTTCGATAAGAATTACGAGCTTCCGGAAGTAAGACAATCGTACTAACACCGACTAACGCTTGTCAACGCTCAGCCGAGCCCACCCGCGTAAGAATGAGGCTTTGGCCACCCTGCTTAGCGGTGAAGCTGTTGGGTCCCGCGAGCTTCAATTAGTTTTGAACACTCCAGTAGTCTCGAACCGCGCGACACCTATCGTCAGATCGCACGTAACCTTGCCAGCGCGTGTTCACTCATGGCCGCTGCTGGTTAGACGTCGTGACAGACATTCCTTTGTACTGAGCTATTGACGGCGCACAAAAAATGCACACGTTGGATGTGGCTACTATCCGTCAGTCGAGCTGGTGCATGACAAAGCCAGTCGGCACCAAGTAGCACGGCCAGAGTGGAGCGCATGACCGCCAGCGCGCACCCCAGCCTTGTCTTGCGCAAAGCATAACCTCCGCAGACGCACTACAGTTGCACGTATCTGTGGCCTGCTGCGCATGGCTTTCGAGATTTGCGCACGCCGCCAGGTTTTTCTGCGGCTGTCCCAACCGCACGGACAGTGAGGTGGGCGTGGTCGGCTCCTCCTCCGCACCGCGGCGCTCACGACCGAGGGCTATTCATGCGTCCACGAGGCTTTCGGGCGCTCTGACATTGTTGATGCTGCTCGGATTAGGTGAGAGAGTAAAGTATTTGCGCTGGTATATGACGTTTTACTGATTAGCAAATGAGAGCGCACGGTGTGCGAGGGCTAAGTGCATGCTGGCGCCTATTTGTTTTTTCAAATGCGCTTATTTTTCGGCTGACACACCTCCGCTACATTCACGTGCGTGTGTAGAAGTGTAATGTCTCTGCAAAAGATCATCATGTACTGGAAACGCACAACACTTCAAAATTTGCGGGCTATATAGATATGATCATAATTTCTGGGCCATTTTGAAAGCTGGCTCGCCAAAGCAGCCTGCTTCAAAGCAGTTTCGCCTGGTGGTGTAGGCGCTTCCTTTCGCCTGTGCATTTCCCCGTGGTAGGGCGTGAAGCAAGACGTAGCATGACACACGTCTTGCCCCCACAGGGACCTGCTGCAATCGCCCGCGTGCTTAGATTGAGGTGCACGTTAGAGAACCTTAGGTGGCCAAAACTATTTCGGAGTCCCCCGTTATGGCGTGTCTCGTAATCATATCTTTTTTCACCCGTACACTCACGATTTTCTATTGCGATAGAAATTATATTGACACTCCAGCCGGTGACATTGACATTTCCTGTTAGTTGCGCTGAGTGGCGGCGCCCCGTCCGAACAAGGCCACAGCACAAACGCTCAGTTTAAGCAGCATGCATGCGTTACAAAGAAAGGAGCTCGAGCGCACGCAGAAAAAGAACGCTAAGGGCCGATTTACGCTCGAGCCGCCCATCGCCGCACTGCAAGCGGGCCGTCCGCCAGTAATGGCCGACATGACGTCACGAGTGCGGTCGTGAACTTTTGCCTCCGTGCGGCGACCGCACAAACATGGCGCTGGTTCGAAGCGAAGCGGAGCGCGAGGCCAAGGCCCCTAGGCTGCAGCGGCAGTTTGTATTTTGTGAGGTATATTGTGACCATTGCAAGGGCTGTTCAGCACCTGCACAGCTATTTGTCGAACGCAGTAAGCCGCTGTACTCTTTCTGGCCTCTTCAGTAGGTGCGATCGCCAAAGGAAACAGACGGATGTGTGTTGTGTTTACGTGAGGGTCTCGAGGAACGAAGTCGCCAATTTCGTGTGTTTTAGGCCGTTTTTTTTTGCATGTGCATTAGTAACGTGTAGGCCATCGCATACACATGCATTCTAAGCATGAGACTAGCTCGGTAGGTGCCAAAATTAAAAGCTTGCCATCGCTCATTCAAGCATATGATCTTCGTAGGTGTTGTGTGTGCGCGCTGTTATGATCGGCCTGCAGGAGTACCGACCTGCAAAATTTTCCCAGCCCGCTGCGACGAGTCGCTTTGTAAAGCTAATAATGCACCTCCTCGTACAGTCCAGCGGCGTCGGACAGGCTAGCCACGGTAGCGGGCCGAGTTTTGTTAGTTGATTCGCTGTCGCCTTCACTGTCTACTTGGAGCAAGAGAACTCCTAGAAAAGGGTATTTTGCGGTGCTTTCTTTTTCAGTCATGCTAGACTGATGAAATGTAACGTTCTCCACCCTTCATGTAGATATTGTAAATAAATTCGATATTCCTCGTTCGCGATGAGAACAAGTCACCCCCCCCCCCCCCTTCAACAACGTCCTTAGGGTGGATGAGTCGGACGACGGCATGGGCCAGCTACCACTTATTTTATCATCATCATCATCATCATCATCATCATCATCATCATCATCATCATCATCATCAGCCTGGTTACGCCCACTGCAGGGCAAAGGCCTCTCCCATACTTCTCCAACAACCCCGGTCATGTACTAATTATGGCCATGTCGTCTCTGCAAACTTCCTAATCTCATCCGCCCACCTAACTTCCTGCCGCCCCCTGCTACGCTTCCCTTCGCTTCCCTTGGAATCCAGTCCGTAACCCTTAATGACCATCGGTTATCTTCCCTCCTCATTACATGTCCTGCCCAAGCCCATTTCTTTAAATTGATTTCAATTAAGATGTCATTATCTCGCGCTTGTTCCCTCATCCAATCTGCTCTTTTCTTATCCTTTAACGTTACACCCATCATTCTTCTTTCCGTAGCTCGTTGCGTCGTCCTCTATTTAAGTAGAACCCCTTTCGTAAGCCTCCAGGTTTCTGCCCCGTAGGTGAGTACCGGTAAGACACAGCTATTATACACTTTTCTCTTGAGGGATAATGGCAACCTGCTGTTCATGATCTGAGAATGCCTGCCAAACGCACCCCAGCCCATTCTTATTCTTGTGATTATTTCAGTCTGATGATCCGGATCCGCCGTCACTACCTGCCCTAAGTAGATGTATTCCCTTACCACTTCCAGTGCCTCGCTACGTATTCTAAATAGCTGTTCTCTTCCGAGACTGTTAAACATTACTTTAGTTTTCTGCAGATTAATTTTTAGACCCAGTCTTCTGCTTTGCCTCTCCAGGTGAGTGAGCATGCAATGCAATTGGTCCCCTGAGTTACTAAGCAAGGCAATATCATCAGCGAATCGCAAGTTATTAAGGTATTCTCCATTAACTTTTATCCCCGATTTTTCCCACTCCAGGTCTCTGAATACCTCCTGTAAACACGCTGTGAATAGCATTGGGGAGATCGTATCTCTCTGCCGGACGTCTTTCTTTATTGGGATTTTGTTGCTTTCTTTATGGAGGACTACGGTGTCTGTGGAGCCGTTATAGATATCTTTCAGTATTTTTACATACGGCTCGTCTACACCCTGATTCCGTAATGCCTCCATGACTGCTGAGAGTTCGACTGAATCAAACGCTTTCTCCTAATCAATGAAAGCTATATGTAAGGGTTGGTTATATTCCGCACATTTCTCTATCACCTGATTGATAGTGTGAATATGGTCTATTGTTGAGTAGCCTTTACGGAATCCTGCCTGGTCCTTTGCTTGGCAGAAGTCTAAGGTGTTCCTGATTCTATTTGCGATTACCTAGTAATTAGTTTGTAGGCAACTGACAGTAAGCTGATCGGTCTATAATTTTTCAAGTCTTTGGCATCCCCTTTCTTATGGATTAGGATTATGTCAGCGTTCTTCCAAGATTCCGGTACGCTCGAGGTCATGAGGCATTGCGCATACAGGGTGGCCAATTTCTCTAGAACAATCTGCCCACCATCCTTAAACAAATCTGCTGTTACCTGATCCTCCCCAGCTGCCTTCCCCCTTTGCATAGCTCCCAAGGCTTTCTTTACTTCTTCCGGCGTTACCTGTGGAATTTCGAATTCCTCTAGACTATTCTCTCTTCCATTATCGTCGTTGGTGCCACTGGTACTGTATAAATCTCTATAGAACTCCTCAGACACTTGAACTATCGCATCCATATTAGTAATGATATTGCCGGCTTTGTCTCTTAACGCATACATCTGATTCTTGCCAATTCCTAGTTTCTTCTTCACTGCTTTTAGGCTTCCTCCGTTCCTGAGAGCATGTTCAATTCTATCCATATTGTACTTCCTTATGTCAGCTGTCATACGCTTGTTGATTAACTTCGCAAGTTCTGCCAGTTATATTATAGCTGTGGGGTTAGAGGCTTTCATACATTGGCATTTCTTGATCAGATCTTTCATGCCCGACTACAACTCTTACAACTGGTTGGCCGCGGTGAGACGGACTTTGCGACGTGGCGCTGTGTCTGCGGTGAGTGCTTGGTTCTTGTCTTGACTCTCTAGGCTTCATTTTGTGGTTGTTCAGTTTAGAACAATAGGGAAGTTGGATTGTTGATTGCTAGCTAGGTTGTGTTTACCTAGGTATGTTTAGCGAGCAGGACCAAGGCAGTAAAGCAGCAATCATGGAATTTAGGACCCTGCTGACAGACGAATTGTTGATTGTTGGTGAGGAACTGGGTCCAGAGGTAGACAAAGAAATGCTAAAATGGGAATAATTGAAGCTGATTTCTGAACAGGCCAGTGAAAAGGACATTGAAATTGGCTTAGATCTTCTTAGGAATAGAAAGGAACGCGACAGAGAGAGAGAGAAGAACGGGACAGAGAGGAACGCGAGTTGAGAAAAATGCCACTTGAGCTTGAAAGAAAACGTTTGGAGTTGTCTCAAGGAAGTGAAGGGGCTCTGGGACGATCAAGTGAGGGAGAATCATACCGCATGGACAGGCTGTTAAAGCAATTTGAAGGCGGGAACGACATAGGATTGTCCTCAGAAATTTTGAAAGGACTTGCGAGAAGATGAACTTTGGTCCGAATACATTGCCACAGCGGTTGCTGTCTATGTTGCCGTGTGAGGTGGCGGAAGTAATCGCCAGACTGAGTGCACAGGATGCACATGATTATGCAAAAGTTAAGGCTAGTCTCTTGAAGAAATACCGCTTTTCAGCCGAAGCTTTTCGGCAAAGGTTTAGGAGCACGGGCAAGAAAGATAGCGAGGGATATCCGGAGTTTGCATATAGCTTAAAGGCCAACCTAGTCGAGTGGCTTAAAAGCGCGGAAGCGTACGACAGCAGAGACATGATCATTGAATGCATGTGTCTAGAGCAGTTTTACAAAACCATCCCCCAAGCTGTGAAACTGTGGGTGCAAGACAGAGGGAATGTAAACACTGTGGAAATTAAGGGCGGCTGAATTAGCCGAAGAGTACGCAACGCGTAGAAAGTTGAACGCCAAGGACGGAAACTTCGACGGTCGAAATGGACCGCGGAAACCATTTCCGTTCATAAAGGGTTCGCAGACTAGACGACTGGAGCCTGCAGACGTGGAGGAAAAGCCCTCAGAAAAGAGCGAGGAGAAGTCAAACGGGGAAACTGTACAAAAAGAGCAGAAAAGAAAATTAGAATATTTAGACCGATCCGCTGCTATAAGTGCCACAAACTCGGACATATTGCTGTAAACTGCGGGAAGCCTAGCGTAGTTTTCTCCTACGTGGATGAAAAAGACGAGAATATGGAACTTTTAAACCCATATCCTCAGGGCCTGCAAGTTAATGGCAAACCATGCTCGGTGCTGCGAGACAGTGCCGCCACTATGGACATTGCCCATCCGTCTTACGTGACGGTAGATGACTTCACGGGAGAAGTAGCATGGATCAAACAGGTTGTACAAGAACAGCGTGTGTCTGCCCATGGCCATAGTCAAAATCAGTGGACCGTTCGGGGAGCTCGTGACCGAGGCTAGTTTCCAAATTCTTGTCGCTGCAGTACCCTTACATGTTTTCGAATCGGTCGGATCAGTTAGTGCGGGACAAGGGGCTTAAACTGGGAGAGGGCGTAGTACAGGCGATGACGCGACGCCAAGCTCGTAAAATCGCTTCGCTTTCGGCTGAAAATGCAAAAGCTGCTCCAGTGGAAGTAGCAAAAGAGGTAACTTCAGTAACTGAATCCGAGCTAGCCTCGAGGGACAAAAAGACGGTTGAGGAAACCCTGCCAGCTGACCAGCTCAATGAGAGCGTATCACTAGGGTGTAAAAGTTCACGCCTTCAGGCAGAGCCAGCTGACGCACTCGCAAGCGAGACAGGATCGTTACTATCAACAGCCTCAAAGAACTTTGATCGGCTCTTACGTGGGGATAGAGAGTCACTGGCAGCCGAGCAAACGAATGATGACAGCTTAGTTAAACTGCATCACACAGCTAAAGAAGGCATTGCTAGGCACAACGTGACGATACAAGAGAGAGGAGGATTGTTGTATCGGCACTACAGAGACCAAAAGGGCAGGATTCTAGATCAGTTAGTCGTACCTACTGAGTACATGGAGGATCGTTTGAGTCTCTGTCATGGAAATGGGTGGTCTGACTACCTAGGCATAAACAAATCGAAGGAAAGATTGCTTATGGAATACTACTGGCCTGGCTGTTTCAAAGACGTAGAAAACTTTGTAAGATCATGCGATACCTGCCAGCGCTCAGGTATACCAGGAGAGACCTGGAAAGCGCCACTAAAGGTAGTGTCGTTTTTTTCAGAACCTTTCAGACGACTTGTGATATACACGTTAGGGTCTCTACCAAAGACAAAGTCGGCTTACAGGTACTTGTTTACCATGCTGTGTCCGGCTACAAAGTTTCCGGAAGCAATCCCTCTGAAAGAGCTCAGCTCCATCGAAGTAGTAGATGCGCTTTGGTCATTATCCGTACGAGTTTGGTTTCCAGCCGAAATTTAGGCGGATCAAGGGTCAGTATTCACCACCGCACTGACGTCCATATTCTTGCAAAAGTGCGCGGTAAAGTTAATACACAGTTCCGTCTATTACTCTCAGTCAAATAGTGCAGAGAGGTGGCATTCAGTGCTTAAGCGAGTTTTGCGGGCGCTCTGTTACGAGCACAAGGAGGACTGGGAGAATTGTCTTCCGGCCACCTTGTTTGCTTTGCGAATGGTTCCTGATGAGGCTACAGCGTTCTCGCCAGCAGAACTAGTTTATGGGAGGACACTCCGCTCTCCCTTGAGAATGTTAAGAGAGATGAAGGAGGAAAGTGGATAGAGTCCAAGGTGGCAGAATACGTGCTAAATCTGCTGGAACGGCTAAGTGCAACCAAAGAACTAGTAAAAAAAAATACAGGAGTAGCTCAAAAGAACGCCTAGTTCTATTACGACAAGAATGCGAGGCCTCGTATGTTGAACGCCGGAGACAAGGTAATGATCCTCAAACCTTCAAGAAAGAACAAGCTTGAAGTTCACTGGGACGGACCCGTTAAAGTGTTGCACAAACTTTCCGATACTAACTATGCTCTGAATGTGCCCGGTCACAGGAAGGAGGTGAGGATATACCACTGCAATTTGATGAAGCTGTACGTGGAGCGGAGCGGAGTCTTTAACTGTACCATCAAAGAGCAGGACGGCGCTAGTACCAAGTTTAATAAGTATAAGGGGACCTCCAACTCTGAAATCAGCCTAGAAGAAGTAGTAAAACATTGGGTAAGCTCTCTCGACAGATTCAGCGATCGGCCATGTAGAACCGCACTACTAACGCATGAAATAGAGCTGACATCAACTGAACCCGTGAGATCAAAGCCTTACAGGGTGTCTCCACGACAAAGAGAAATTATGGAGGCAGAGATACAGCGCATGGAGTTATTGAGCCTGCTGAGAGTGACTACACGTCAGCGCTAATACTTGTAGAAACCCCTAATAAGTACTCTCGTCTGTGTGTTGACTACAGGAAGTTAAATACCATCACTAGGGATCAGCTGTACCGGATACCCAACATTGAGGAACGAATCGAAAGAGTTAGCGCTGCTAAATACATTTCAACTACAGATATCGTGCGGGGATACTGGCAAATTCGCCTTTCAGAAAGTGCCAGCCGCTATGCCGCATTTATCTCACCTCTAGGCTCTTTTCGCTCTGTCGCCCTCAGCTTCCGGCTGAAGAACGCACCGTTTGCTTCTCTAAGGCTATGGATATTATCATAAAAGACTTGGAGGAGTTGGCCTTGCCATATCTTGATGATCTAGCAATTTTTTCGGACAGCTGGAAACAGCACGTATCGTACCTCAAACAAGTGTTTCCGCGGTTGAGGGAAGCAGGCTTAAGGATGAAGGCGGAAAAGTGTAAATTTGGCTGTTCACAGGTTATTTATCTGGGCCAGGGCACGAGACGTCTGGCCGAGCTGAAAATAGCCACGACTGGAGATTTTCCACAACCGCGCACGAAAACAGACATTCGTTCCATTTTTGGAACTCCTGGGGTACTATCAACGGTGCATTCCGAATTACTCGCAAATAGCAAGTCCTTTAACGGGCGCCCTCCGAAAGGGAGCACCGAATAGCGTGCACTGGGATAAAGGCAAAGAGAACGCTTTCCAAGGTTTGAAAACGCTATTGGTTTCTTGTCCTGTGCTTCGCGCGCCAGGCTACATAAAGGAAATTATAGTTCAGTGCGACACAAGCGACAGGGGTATGGGCGTGGTACTTAGTCAGGTCGGCGACGATAATGAGGAACATCGTATCCTCTATGCCAGCCGTAAATTACCTATAAGAGAGGAAGCCTACAGCGCTTCAGAGAAGGAATGTGCTTGTTTAGTTCGGGCAGCCCAGAAGTTGTCGTGTTAGTTGTACGGAGTGAGGTTCATCTTCGAGACCAACCACTGTCCTCTCACGTGGCTCAATCAAATGTCGCACAAAAATATCCGCTTGCTCCGATGGAGCCTCACGCTCCAAGAGTACAACTTGTCCGTTAGATATAAGAAGGGAAAGTTGCTAGCAATGCGGATGGTTTGAGCAGGCTAATTTGAGTTCTGCGTTTAGGAATCCAGCCTAAATTTTGGGGCTGTAATTGTTCATTTTGTTAAGCCAAGAAGATTCCCTCTCATTTAGCTGGACTCCATCCATGATGGCTGATTTTGTCAGCTCAAAATTCCTTCAAAAATTGGCGTAGTGAAATGCATCATTTTTTGTTTCTGCACTTATGTTTTCTTTGAAGCCTAGCGGGTCTAAAGTGACATCCAAGATACGTCATCTCGGCGCAGAGCCATGTTGTAGGGTTGGCTTTGCAGTTGCCTGTCCTTGTTGGATGATTTGGGGCGGTGTCATCATTTCACAGCTGGTCGCTGCAAGCCAAGGCATCGCCCCCTTGCTACCAGCCATTCTCTTCCTGTCCAGTGGTTATGAACACTGGCCAGTCGAGATTTTCCGGGCGATGGAGGAGCTGTTACGATTGGCCTGCAGGGGTACTGACTGGCAAACCTTTCGCAGCCAGCTGCGACGAGCCGTTTGGGACAGCTACCAATGCGCCTTCTGCGGACAGCCAGCGGTGCCAACAAGTCTAGCCACGTTCGGCGGACCGTGTATTGTTAGTTGATTCGCTGTCGCCTTCACGGTCTACTTGAAGCAAGAGAACTCCTTGGAAAAGGGTGTTTGGCGGTGCTTTTTTTCAGTCATACTAGACTGATGAAATGTAACGTTCTCCACCCTTCATTTAGATATTGTAAATAAATCCCATATTCCTCGTTCTCGATGAGAACAAGTCCCTACCTTCAACAAAGTTCTTAGCGTGGATGAGTCGGACGACGGCATGGGCCAGCTACCACTTATTTCATGCCCGACCCCAACTCTTACAGCGCTTCATCGATACGAAGATTGTAAGTTTGCACAGTGTTCAGAAGTGATGACACGATGTGTACCGATGAGCTTCATTGTCGTGTCATCGCCGTCATTCTTATTATGCTGTTTGTGTCTCGCTTCGTGTGAGCTGTTTTGCGGGCTGCGATGCGCATTGGTGACCGCGAAGATGTACAGAACGTTAGGGCGCTAGGGTTCTTACTTTCCCGAAGCGTAAGTGTACTGTGATGAGTACGTGCAATGTGTCACAATGGTGCTAGGCGTATAAGTGTTCGTTTTATGCAATATGCATATGCTCTGAAGTGAACCGTGCATAAGCGTTGCTGGCGAGTTTTGGTTCCGGCCCTTTGTGCCTCGTTCACGTAGCTTGTGGGTTCTTTAGAAGTTACTTCTGTGCTATGAAGGTGTTTATAATCGGTGAGGGCAATATAAGGAACAGCTTAAAAGTTACATGAGTACAGGCGCACTTTCGTGAAATGTGGACGCGCTTATGCACTGTTCTCATGAAAGCAAATTTCGGGCACTCTTCATTTTTGTCATGTGGACATTGGTGTGAACAGTAGAAATCCTGAGACGTATTTCTAGATTAAACAAAGCATACAGACCCATACGGAGGGATGTGAGCGACTTGCATGTGCAAGAAATTAAGCTGCTTTTTGTTAGTGTCCGAGTACACACTGTTTGTGCAAACACAAGTGGCATGGCATGATGAGCATATAATGTGTGAAAACTAGATACTTCCTTTTGATTCTTGACAGATTAGCATTTTTTGATAAAAAGTCATATGCACTAACAAAGTATGAAGACAGCAAGACAACTGGTATGGCCAATTTATGATTCGAGGATTGTAGCAGCAAAACTTAAGGAACACGGAAACAGAAGGAACGACTAGACGAGGACGCAGCTGTACTGTCAACTGATTTCTTTATTGAAATTCCCACTCTAATTTATTTTGGCGCCATATCTCTTCTTTTATTTGTCTGAGGCTATCTCAAAAAGGTGACTTCCTTTCTTGTCAAGGCGACTAACGGTGTTTTTACACATTGCGCTCCCGTTTTACCTATCTCAAATGCCTCAAGAATCTCCCGGTTTAGCCTGTCGTTGTTCCTTTTCAGGACTTGAACTTCATGAAATTTGAGGGTGCACGTGCTTACTTGGATATCTTGTCTATTCTTGTTCATTTCGCAACGTTTGAAGTGCAAGGCCAGATTGCTGCCAAGGGTCCCTGAAAGTGATGATGCGTGCTCTCTTGTTCGATCATTAGGGCATCTTCCTGTTTGCCCTATGTATTGTTTTCCACAGGAAATGGGGATGGTGTACACGACTCCTTTGACGCAATCGCAGTATCTGCTCTGGTGCGTGATGTGGCATTGTGGTTCCTTTTTTTCCTGGTTCACTCGTGCGCACACACTTTTCCCCTTGTTTGGTGCTGAGCACACTACTCGGACGCCGTGTCTTTTAGCAATTTTGATGAGATTGTGGCTCAGTCCATGCACATATGGAATTTTTGCTGAATTATTTTTGGCATCCGCTACTTCAGATTCACTTTTGCTTTTTTGTTCTTTTTTCAATCTTCTCTACGAGGCCTTCAGCTATGCTGCATAGCATTAACACGGGGTACCCTGCATTTTTCAGCCTACTTAACTGCCGCTGAAAACTTTGTTCAGTTTGATGCTGGCATGATTTCTTTAGTGCTGAACTAAGCGCTGCACTCGCTATTGCACTTTTTAGTCTTGGAATGGCTTGACGTGAAGGGAAGAAATTGTTTCTCTGCTCTGGGCTCGTACACCCAGCATAGATGTCCCGGTTGAAATTCTAGTAAAATGTCGAAGAACTGCAGGGAACTGTGGTTCGGACGCTGGTAAGTGAAGTTCAGCTCTGGGCACGTTGATCAAAAGGACTCCAGTACGGTGTCCTTAAGTTGTTGGTAATCGGTTGCGTCCTCTGTTAGGCATATTATCAAGAAGTCATCCACATATCGATAGATCGGTTTGACGCGCCTTTCCTTGATGGATTCTTGAATTTTCTTGTCGCATGCTGCCAAGTACAAGTCACTCAGGATTGGTGCTATTTTTGATCCTATGCGGACCCCTCTTTTTCGGACAAACAAGGTACCATCATGTACAGCGATTGTGGCAGCGAGATAGGTGCTCGACAGCTCCAATAAGGTTTCCACAGACATTCCTACTGTGTTTTGAAATAGAATGGCTCCTTGCTCCTCAATGGTCTCTCTCAGTACATTAATCAAATCCGCGTGCGGTATTGAATAATACATGTCTTCGATGTCAATCGAGAACCCGTACCAATGTTTCATTGCGTGCATTCTGATCTCGGAGGTTAACCCGCCGTGGTTGCTCAGTGGCTATGGTGTTAGGCTGCTGAGCACGAGGTCGCGGGTTCGAATCCCGGCTACGGCAGCCGCATTTCAATAGGGGCGAAAACTCCCGTGTACTTAGATTTAGGTGCACGTTAAAAAACCCCAGGTGGTCTAAATTTCCGGAGTCCTCTACTACGGCATGCCTCATAATCAGAAAGTGGTTTCCGCACGTAAAACCCCACAATTTAATATCGGAGGTTAGTTGTTCAGACTTCCTAATCATGAACGGATCTTCTACCCTAACTTAGGAACGTTGCCTAAAAAGGTGTGCCGGAAGCAGTGATTGCCACGTGTCTGCTTCCGATAAAATGGCGTGGAAGGGGGTACCAAATGTATGGCCTTTTCCACTAAAAAACACCGACAGCGTGGTAGTCTTGGTGCTGTAACCTTATTGCACAGCTGGCTACCATTACTTGTTTCTTCTAGAAGCATCTTGACCTTCCTTTTCGCTTCCTTTAGGTCTTTGTTTTCTACCTTGCGGAAGTTTTTGTTGATCGCTTCTAATGCTCTTGTATAGTAGCGGCTGGCATCGAATACTACAAATCCCCCTTCTTTGTCTGAAAGGCACAATATGAAGTTTTCTTTCTTCAATTCCTTTGCAGTTTTAATGAAACTGTGCACACGGCGTTTGCATTCTTTTGAACGAGCCAGTGTATCTACTCCCTCAGTCACAACTCTGCTAGCGTCCTCTTCATTCGCATTTGCTGCGACTCGTCTGATAATGGCAAGCTTTCCCTGCTGCGTCTAGTCTCGGGGGAAGCGCAAATTTTCGACCGAGTTCCAATAATTCTTGAGAAGGTTGTGTGAGCTGCACATGTCCTTCTGTGACCACTGGGTTCTTGCTTATCTTCCGTACTCTTTTTGACCTTGTATAGTTGACTTCAAAATTGGCAGGAACCACTTATTCCATGTGTTCAGTGCTAAAACTGCCGCTGGCCAAGTGAAGACGATAGGATTTTTTGCCAGAGCAGGGTTGGTAGCGGTCCTTGAAACCCTTGAAAACCCTGGAATTTAAAAATAGCATTTTCAAGGCCTTGAAAATCCTTAATTATTATGAAGGTCTTAAATATACTTGAATTTCGTCAATAGGCTTTCGTTCTGCCTGTTTTTAGCGGATGCCTCTTGAACGCCTGGCAACTACATACGCAAGCCAACCAAAGCATCCAATCCAATCCGTTTCTGTAGCCACAACGCACTTGCGTGGTTACAGTGGCGTCGACGACCGCAGCTAAGCATACCTTTGTTGTGGGAAAGCATGGTGCGCGAATAATCGCTGTCGCGCCTTTCGTAGCTGCAATATGCCGGGAAAGTGCAATTTCCAGCAGTCGTGGTTAAACAGTGCTGCTTATAGGGAGTGGATTTCTCCGGATACATCAAACTCGCATCGGGCAAAGTGCAAGACATGCGGGAAAACCTTCGATGTATCATCAATGGGTGAGTCGGCCCTCAAAAATCATATGAAGAGCGCAAAACACATTGCGAACATTAAAGCGACTACGGCGCATAGTACCATGCGGAGCTACTTGACGGCAGTTGTTTGAGTAACGCATGGAGCCAGCTCCATCAACGTCGTCGGATGTGAGCAGCCTGTGCAAAGCGCACGAGTGTGTGACCAACGCGGAGATACTGTGGACCCAGAAAATGGTAACATCACATTATTCCTGCAACTCGTCATTACACACAGGGGAATTCTTCAAGAAAATGTTCCTGGATAGCAAAATCGCTAAGGCATTTTCCTGCGGTGAAAGAAAATCTGCATACGCAGTGTGCCATGGTCGGAGACCATTTTTTCTCTCCTGCCTACAACGTGAATTAGAGCAATCTGATGGCTACACCGTTCTGTTTGATGAGTCTTTGAACAACTGCCTGCTAAGGAAACAGATGGACATCCACTTGCGTTACTGGAGCACAATGCCCGGGCGTGTAATAACGAGATATTATACGTCGATGTTCATGGGACCTTCGACTGCCGAAGACCTTCAGGAGAAGCTTCTGGCTACCTTGGCAGGTTTGCCGTTGGCGAAAGCTGCCCAGCTGTCTATGGATGGCCCCAATATGAACCTAAAATGCTTTAGGGAAATGCAGGAATACTTACAAAAGAACCATCAAGTTCAGTGCTTGGACTTGGGTACTTGCGAACTGCATACAATACACAACGCTTACAGGGCGGGTGTTGTTGCCAGCAAGTGGGGCATAGAGAATCTTCTTTCAAGCCTCAGTGCCATTTTTTATGATGCGCCAGCGCGAAGGGCAGACTTCTCTGCTGTGACAGGTCGAATGACATTTCCTCTCAACTTTGTTGCTCATAGCTGGGTATAAAATGTTGTGATCGAACGTGCCATTGCGCTGTGGGGTGTTGGGAAAAGGTACGTGTAATGTGCAAAAAAGAAAGAGGTGAACTTGCCAAAGTGTGCGTCATTCACACAGCTCTGCGAATTTTGCCAGGGCCCACTGCTGTTGGCCAAACTGAACTTTGCTCTCGGCATCGCGATGATTCTGAAACCATTCCTCACGGAATACCAAATGGACAAACCACTGATGTCTTTAAAAAGAGATGTGGACTGTCTCGTGAGCAAACTTCTCACGAGATTCATGAAGTGCTCAATGCTGTCAGCTTCCACAGGAATTCTCGGCTTGCTCAAAATGGATCTCGTAAACCCAAATAACCATGTATCCTCAGAGAAAGTTGACATTGCGCATGCAGCTGAAGCAATGGTCAAAGCCGCAAGGGTGAGCGCCAAGGATGTATTTGCCTTCAGGACGGAATGCAAACAGTTGCTTATCAGTACTACCAAGAAAATTCTGCAAAAGAGCCCGCTGACATACTATCTAGTTAGGAGGCTGTTTTCGCTAAACCTTCGCCAAATGGCCTCAAAGCCAGATGAGTGCCTCACAGGCTTCAGGAAGATATTAGATGCGCTCATTGCAGTTAGACGATTAGGTGAGCATGAGCGCGATTATGTCGTAGGCGAATACGCAGAACTTCTGCAAGAGAAGAAACACAACCTGCGGCAGCTTGACAAACACTCTTTTAGCCTGGATGAGTTCTACCTTGAGCTCTTGAAGGTTCACTCATCCTATAAGCAATTATGGAAAGTCATTCGACTTCTTCTCGTCTTGAGCCACGGCCAGGCAACTGTTGAAAGAGGCTTCAGCGTAAACCGCCAGGTCTCTGTCGAAAACCTGAAGGAGATCTCATATGTGTCGCAGCGAATTGTTTACGATGCAGTAAGCAAGGCTGGTGGCATCATGAACATTGTAATAACGAAGGAGTTGCGTAGATCTGTCTTGGCCGCACACAACCGCTATCGAGCCTACTTGTAAGATAAAAAAAGAAGCGACTGAGCAGTCAAAGTCATCAAAGAGCGGCCACATTGAAGAAGAAATACACGGCATGAACACGAAGAGGAGGAGGCTGGAGACAACAATTGCCGATTTAACAGCTTCTGCTGACAACTACGCTGAGCGGACAGAAGTTACAAGCGACATCACCTTCATTGTGAAGTCCCACAGTTTGAGAAAAAGGACACAAGAAAAGACTCTGGAGCTTGCAGAAATGGATTACTAGTTGAAGGGAAAGCTTCAGGAACTTAATTGTGAGTCCACTGTTTTAGAATGGGTCTCTTTTTGTGGGTGTGTGCAATATGTCTAAATTGTGAAATTAATTAATTTAGGCAAACCGGCAAAATGAATGTCGACACCTGCAGACGATAATGCAGTGAGACCAACAATAAACAGAAAGTGAGCTGAAAAAAGAAGCTGTGAAAATTTTTAGTTAGCTATTGATTGTGGAAAATGTGCCTACTTTTGCCTGTGGGCAGTAACAGATGTGCTTCCGTGCTGTAAAGCATATTGTGGTCTTTTTCTATGATCTCAAAAAGTAGTGTTTCAAGTCCTTGAAAGTTCTTTTTTGGGGCCACGAAAGACCTTAAAACCATTGAATTATTTGCTTCACAGTCGCTATGAGCCCTGCAGAGGAATTCACCTTGAGGAAGTCGGTGAGTACGCGAATCTAGTGCCACATTTCAGCCCGCAGTATCTTCAAATTCTTCTTGCATGTCCCTGGGAAGGCGACATCCCGAGTAGCAACATAACGTCTTCCACCAAAACATTCTTCTTGATGCAACATGAGAAGAAGTAGGCCCGGCAAGTGAAAAAAAAAAAACTTATGGGGTTTTACGTGCTAAAACCACTTTCTGGTTATAACGCACGCCGTAGTGGAGGAGTCCTGAAACTTTTACCACCTGGGGTTCTTTAACCTGCACCTAAATACACTGGTGTTTTCGCATTTTGCCCCCATCGAAATGCGGCCGCCGTGACGGGGATTCGATTCCGCGACCTCGTGCTCAGCAGCCCAACACCATAGCCACTGAGCAACCACGGCGGGTCCGGCAGGTGAAGTAGGCAATTTGAAGACATATTTCTCATGAGTCAAGCAGATGCAGGAAACAAGTAGAAACGCTCAGAGTGCTGAAAATGAATGTCAGAGGGTGTTTAACTGGGCTAGTTGTTTCATTCTTCGAGGATTGTAGCAGCAGAACTTAAGGAACACGGACACAAAAGGAACGACTAGACGAGGACACAGCTGCACTGTCAACTGATTTCTTTATTGAAATTCCCTCTCTTATTTCTTTCATCACCATATCTATTCTCTTATATATCTGAGACTGCCTCAAAAAGGTGACTTCCTTTCATGTCAAGGCCACTGACGGTGTGCTTACACATTACGCTTCTGTTTTACATATCTCAAATGCCTCAAGAATCTCTCGAGTTAGCCTATCGTCGTTCTTTTTCAGGACTTGCATTTCATGAAATTAGGGGGTGCACATGCTTACTTCGCTATCTTGTCCCTTCTTGTTCATTTCTATTTGGCCGCAATGGCGTCAAAGAAGTAGTGTATGCCATCCCTTGTCTTGTGGAAAACAATACATAGGGCAAGCAGGAATATGCCTTAATGATCGAACAAGAGAGCGCGCATCATCACTTTCAGGCACCCCTGGCAGCAATCTGGACTTGCGAAATGAACAAGAAGGGACAAGATATCCAAGTAAGCACGTGCATCCCCAAATTTCATGAAGTGCAAGTCCTGAAAAGGAACAACGATAGGTTAACTCGGAAGATTCTTGAGACATTTGAGATAAGTAAAACAGGAGTGCAGTATGTAAGCACACCGTCGGTCGCCTTCACAAGAAAGGAACTCACCTTTTTGAGACAGCTTCAGATAGATAACAGAATAGAAATGGCGACGAAATGAATAAGAGTGGGAATTTCAATAAAGAAATAAGTTGACAGTGCAGCTTCATAGTCGTCTAGTCGTTCCCTCTGTGTCTGTGTTCCTTATATTCTGCTGCTACAATCCTCGAAGAATGAACCAACTAGCCCAGTTAAACACTTTTTTGTCAATATATGATATTCTGTTGGCTGCTGGAGCATGTAGCATGTATGTAAGCGTTGAAACAATTCTTTCAAGCTGTTGATATTGCATAGGGATGTGCGAATATTCGGAACTTTGTAGTTATGCATCGACTACTGTGCCATTCGTTTTGTGGTCGCTTTTTGTAAATGTGAATATTTTTTTCATACCTTTCGGGTATTTCAAAATGCCAACTGCACCGACATAAACATTAAATTGCGGGAAAGTGTGGTAAATTTTCACCACGACAGGCATCCTATAGCCATAAAACATGAGAGCTTGCGTAGTGGAGCAGGCTAGTCACTCAGGTAGCCACACTTTACAGGCTCTACAGTGATCATTTGCATCCTTTGAAGAGCCCTGTGCATGTGAATAAAGTGCTTGTTTGCTCGTAATGTTCCGTTTGTGTGTTTCAAATACAATACTTAATAATGTACTATATGATCACAGAAACTTGCTAATTTCAAAAATACTGGGATGTAAACATCAGTTTATATTAATTATGATATTGGCTATTCATTTTAAGAAAAGTATTCGATTCGATTTGCTTCTGGCACTATTCTATTCGGTTCCAAAAATCCCTATTTGCTCACCTCTAATATTGCATCTTTCTTGTGCTGCCTTTCACATGTGCATTGCAAACAAGACTCACATAAACGTGCACTCAGAGTATATTACACTTAATTAAAAAAAAACTTTCCCAGTGGGCTAGTTGGTTCGGCATAACACCGTTGCGCAAAGGGACGAAGGGACAGTACTTTAGAGAAAAAAACAGTGCACGTCACCCGAGTGCAAATTAACAACTGTTTTAATTTTCGGAAAATGAGACCTTCATATAGCCTACTCGCATGTGCAGGGATGCTCTTCCCAGTCTACCCACGTTATCTATTGTCAGTCATTAAGGTAATCTCATTGCTGAGTGATATAGATTACTTCTTTTTCTTTGATTACTACATTTCAGCAAGATCCACATCCTGTGGAAAATACGGCATGAAGCGCAAAGTATGTCAAGGTCTCTAGTTGCTTGTATCAGACTGCACTTGTATCGATGTTCCCACAGTCAACCTGCCTGTTTGGCCCACGTAATCAGCCCTACGTGTCAAAGGTATCTTGTAGACCACGTCTATCGTGCATTCAATCAATCCTTTAGCGTGGTTTATAGTGCATGCATTCAGGGTGTTCCTTTCGCTGGTCATTCCGTTTACTTTTGAGCACATTCCCTTTAGCTTTTCTCGTGCTGTGAGGACCACTCGTTCGTTCAGTTTAACCGAGCGAACGAGTTCAGCAAAAGATGAGAGCGAACGCAGCATGCAGTGGGAGATGAGAAAAGCAGCAAGTGAGAAGAGGCATGAGGAGGAAAGCGGAGAGGAAGGTGCAGCCAAACCATGAGCCAGTAAGCAGTGAGAATAAAAGCGAAGTGCGGTGACGGTAGCTACGAGATGGTGCGAGAGTAGCACGCAATATATGGGAGGTTTGTTGGTGGGGGCTTCTGTGAATCACGCCCACGCGTCACCCATGCGCTGACTCACGCGATCTCCAGATTAGCAACGCAGTGGCGCCACACTTCGCTCCGTTTGCAACATGCCGCACGAGACCGATTGTCCACGCCAGCGAAATGACAACACCTGTAGAGCTGCACTCAAATTTCGTATTAGAGAGTATCGTAATCGTCTGTGATTTCTTTCTGTCAATTGCATGTGCTCTGAAGTAATAAACATTGCAGAAGCATCGCTGGTCGCTTATGCCCTTATGCCTCTCAATATAGGCATTGTATCAAAGCAGATTCCCTGCTTTGTACACGTTTGTTTCCAGAGCTGTATCTGCACATTTAACACTTTATGAACAGGGGAGGCTAGGGAACAGCTTCGAAGTTAGATCACTGCTCCACGTACTGCAATTATTCCTGTTGTGCTAGGTGTCACCTGCTGTAATGTAAACTATGCAAATGGTCCATATGCAATTTTTTGCACATGTGACGACACAACAAAGCACTTTCTCTACCACTGCCTAACTGCCGCATATCTGTGCGCGTGTACATGTGTGATAACGCGGGCCATATCGCGATCACATCACCCTCGCCCACTATGTGTATATAATCGCTGGCCGCCAAGCTGTGGTGTGCTTTCTGTCCTTATATTCCTTAGCTGTCATTCTGCTACGTTAAGTTGTTGCCATGCAATAAAACAGGTTTCAGGTACAGTCTGTCTCTTCGTTCCCGAAAGCCCTGGAACACGACACCAACCTTTCATGCTAACAATGTGTTCTGTGAGCTGTACTCCATCTCAGTAGCTCCTTGCGGCACTGGGGAAGCTGCTGGGCTCCTTAGTTAATAGGAGGGCTGAATGCCCCTCAATATGGGTTCATCGCGCCGAACCGTCTGCTCGGTGTCTGCTTTCCATCCTGTCAGTACATGCTCCATGGTTGGAGGATTGACGCAAAAAAAGTTTTGACGCCATAACCATAACCATAACCATAACCATAGCCAGCGACAGCGGAGCTTCGCTTCACCTGTACACTTTCCCTCCATTTACCTTGCAGCAACCTTAATAATAGCCAGGATGAACGCCCTTACAACTGTTCACTTGCGGCACAGCGTCTGCTCGGCGTCTATTTGCTGGAATGAAAGCAGTTTAGGAAATAATCTAAAGCTCTATTTTACTGACTGCAGCATTTATCGTGGGCGCGAAGAGGGTGTTGCGACAGAAAGCCTGTGTGCAAATACAAGGAAATGTACTAGGATGCTGATCAAAACTTTTATATCTGTATTGTGTGAAACCCCAATTACATATAGGAATGAAATGACACTGGTCATAACTTCAAGCAACGTTTCATGGGGTACACATATATGGCCACAGAAACATGATGCTCAATGCAAGTTTGCCAGTTGCAAGTTTAACTTGAAATGATAGTCACTTTTCAGATAGAAGCGACATGATGACATACTGGTAATCAATGCCTGTTATTTCTTTATTCCCACAATGATCAATTGTGTAATACTTGTACCCAGATGCAATAACGCATCTCCGAATCACAGATGTCACATCCCATCTGGCCTATGCAACTTTGCCCCGTAAAATGGGAAACTCATTGACATAATCAGTTACCGATTATGGCAAAGTGTTATGCTGTTTCTTGCAATTTTGTCTTTTATGAGTATTTGCGTAATGTGAAAAATATTACCCGGATGTTCTAAATGTTATGTATACTATATGACAATTCTATTCTTTTTCCGTGATCAGAGGTGGCTTTTGTATCAATATATAAATTGGAAGTTTTCTATCAACGAATATGTGAGAAGTACTTGGATGTGAAGAAGCGTATGTGGCCTCCCAAAAGCAAGCACGGTGACGAAAGTATCTTTTAGCCATATTGGCACAAAACTTTTCCATAGGCTTTTTTGCGTTAAAGCCAACCACACATCTCTTGATCTAGCAGATTTACCTTTTATGCGACAAGTCAGTGCTGTTGTCCTTGCAACAAGTCCTTTTACTTGTGTCCGCAAATCATTAGTCCTTCATTAGGTTTATCTTTTCTACAACTTTGATGTTTTTTGGTAACAATTTATCGTGGATTTTTGGAAGTTATTCATACAGCAGCCATTCTTTCTCGGAAAGCTTCTTTGCAACGACGCTCTAAAGTTGTTGATAGACTATTCAAGTAGTTTTTTTTCAACATAACAATTAGTAGCCTTGCATTTAAAACTGATCCTTTGTCCCCAATAGTTAGCTCTCTTTTGCACTAACTGGTTAAGATGTAGTACCTAAATATATGGAAATAAATATTGCTACTAAAAGTACTTACGTCGTCGTGTCACTATTCAATATTTGATACTTACTATGGTTGTTCAATTTGTGTTTGAAGAAAGTTAACATTCGCCCACCTCTACTTCTTATACAATGCACAAAGCTGCGCCCAAGCCGTATTTGCGCTCTATGAAGTCTTATTTTGCTGCTTATAATAGTGGCAAAATGCAGCTTTTCAGAGAGAACTTGACTTTGTTGTTTTGTGTATTCTGTTCTTCTGCCATAAGTATGGTGAATTGATAACTATATCGCACACAAATACAGAGCCTCCCAACGGAACAGACATTTATTCGATACATATGAATTCGCACCCTGTTCATCTAGATTTCAAAATTATGCTGATTGTGGCCAGCCTTTAGTGTCTATAGAAGCATATCTCCGATGTGGTCTGAGGGTACATGCGCAGTGCTACTGTGTAGCTAGGCATAGTTTTCACAGCAATGCACCAAGCAATATTGTTGCTTAATTGTTATAAAGACAGCATCGGCTAGGCTGTAAGGGCAACAAAAATAATTTGTGCAATTCACCAAACATGCGAACAGAATATAATATGACTACATGCCATGTGCTAGTTAGTATTTCAAGTTATTAAGAGAATGATATAAGGGCTGTTGGGTTAATCTGGTTTATTTGTCGTGTTAAAACACAGGCTCTGAAGTTAACTTCAACAAGTCTAAGTTGTCAACATGTCTAAGTATTTACGAAATTGGGGAGGTGACAGTGAGACTCCCTGGGGAAGCAATACCTCAGTTGTACTAATGGTATGGCTTCACTATATAATTTCATCAATGCTTGTATAGAAATATGACGGTGGGTTATAACCCAAGAAATGCCACAACAGCAAGGCTGAACATCCATCCTTACTTCACACAGGCTTCAAGAATAATAAACAGTTATGCTTTAGAGCATATTTTGTAACAAATATATGCCATGTTCATTTCAGTGGAATGGAGAGAGGTGATTGAGCACAGCCATGCTATTGTAGCATGCGTGAAGGAATACAGAAGAGCCTGGGGGCTAATATTTCTTAATAGAGTGAACAAGTAGCTGTGACTTGCAAGATTATTTTACTCCACAGAGGATGCTGCAGTAAGGTTCGTGCAACTGTAAGCAATACGAGAACGAGCGAAAGATTACTTGTAATATAAGGATTTGTATGGCAGATCAGAATGTGCACCCAATTTGCCACAACGATTTTTTTAATTTTATGTTCAGCACAGAGTGTGAGTCACTATGGCTTCTTAACTGCAAGTTTCTGCGGTCCGTTTCACACTGCTTATGGGGCTGTCTGCAGTCATTTGACTACTTATGAAGTGATTGGATAACAGAACATGTCCGCATTGCAGATATACACAGAACATATTATGAATTCGTCACAAAGCTCCACCCAAGAAACTGTCTGTTGGTTACGAAAATAAAAAACATGGCAACAAACATTCCCTTACTTTCTTGTGCTGCCCCGGCCACGGTGCTAATGAACTAATGTCTACAAGGCAGACAGTCTGTTCTTTCATTAGAGGTAGGTGCAAGTTGCACTGACACAATGAACATGAATTCATTGCCTACAAGCTACTGCATATTGGAATTGGTGTTACAGCAGCCATGGTGAATGTTCTCCCCTACTTGTGTCTTGTGCACCATATGAGCCAGCATTTCATTTCATTGTGGTGTTCCTGTCTAAGCAGTTAATGATTACGAAAGGCAAATATAAAACGACTTACTACGTCAACCATTTCGCATGCAAGATCACTGCACCCATTGCAAACCCTATTAGAGTTTTAGATCAGGGGGGTGCAATCGTTGGGGCCCCAAGTACTAGGGGGCCTCAACGCTTGCGTCCCATTAATCTACATTTCTATAGTCACTTGGTAATTTTGGTTTGCTTTGAGATGAAATACAGGTACTGTGCACCTGTTTGTTAGCCTATCCACTTGTCTTTCCTTTTATTCTGGCTGTGCATTAGCTAGGTAGATTGTCACTACAAGAATCACCTTTGAGCCATGCCCAACACAATCAAATAACATTACTTTGCTATAGTTCACTGACTTCATGCATCCTATGCAAGCTTCTTTTTATCTATGGAAAAGAATAAAAAGAGAATGCATGCATAAATGATGTTGACAGCAGCAAACGGTCTCAAGGCAATCATCCTTGATTGTCGCAATTGTTGAGAGAGTAAGCATGCCTGCATTCACTTTGAGCACAGGCTGTACATTGTTTAAATACTGCTCGAGGTGTGGATAAATAGTGAAGGGGCAGCAGACTGACCACCCTGGCCTTTATGCATGGGCACTGCTGCCTTGTGCACCCCCGTAAACCTCTGTCATCTCTTAAGGCATGAATGAGATAACACTACTTCTATTTACAGGGACATATTTAGCATCAACAAGGAATGAAAACATTACGTGAATTCACGCCTATATGGGGCGTCCTTTCAGCAATATTGCTACGGAACAGTATTTGCAATGACGAAGAGCCGAGCAGTGTGAAGACGACGATGACGATTAGAGGCTAGCGCGGGCTGTGTTTTCTTGGCCAAGTGTGGCGTATTTTCTTCTAAATATACTTGTATATAGCGTTTCGTCTTCGTCTCCCTACGTAACATATCTGGTGGAGGTGGACGTCCCCTGTACCTCGTCACGGAGCTTCGCAGTGGACGGTACGTCGAGCCTTCGTTCATGGCTCCCGTCGACGACAACTCGACTCAGCCGCCTGCAACACCTGCTGCCGCTTCGACGACCTACATCGCTCTCCCCGCACCCCGTGATCCTGGCGTATTCTCGGGTAAAGACGGGTAAGACGTCGAGGACTGGATCAGCCTGTACGAACACGTCAGCCGCAATAACCGGTGGGACCCTACTATTGTGCTCGCCAACATAGTCTTTTACCTCAGTGGCACACTTCGAGTTTGGTTTTGGACGCACGAAGATGAGCTCACCAGTTGGGATTCGCTTAAGCAAAAACTCCGAGACTTGTTCGGAACCCCTACGGTCACCAACTTACCGCGCAGAAGGCGTTATCCGGCCGTGTGCAGAAGTCAACAGAGCCCTACGTCACGTACATTCAGGACGTCTTGGCTCTGTGCCGCAATGTTGACGCACACATGACTGAGTCCGACAAGGACTCCCACATCCTCAAAGGCATTGCCGATTACGCCTTCAACTTGCTCGTTTTCAACAACGTGGCGACGGTGGATGCAGTTATAAAAGAGTGCCGCCACCTCGAACTCGCTAAAAGCCGACGTATCGACCAGCAGTTTGCCCGTCTACTCAACACCCCAGCGACATCTTCCTGCACCGACGCTCCTCGTCCCAATAACACTGGCGATGTTACCAGGATCGCCCGGCGTGAGATCGAGGCGCCTTCGACTCCAGCTCCTCCAACGCACCTACAGTCACGGTTTCCAGGAACCAGGCAGTTGTCCGCCAGGAGTTCGCAAACATGGGTCTTACACCATCTGCTCGGCCCATCGCCCTGATACCCACCCGGCTTCTTCGATTCCGCCCCGTCCCACATTTTATTACCCACCACGTTTCCGCGACCCATCTGAATGGCGCACTGCTGTCGACAAGCCCATTTGTTTTCACTGCCGTCGAATCTGGCATATTTCTCGGCACTGTCGCAGTCGCTGGAGTTCCCCGACCCGGTCTACTTAGACTGCCTACTCTCGCCCCCCAGGTGGCCCTTCTCGTCCCTGTGCCGCGCGCTCCGATAATGCCACCACTGATTCTCCTGCTCCGAACCGCCACTATTCTCGTTCGCCTTCGCCCCAACGACGACAATCTCGCTACCCAGCCCCGTCGCTTCTTTTCGCTGACTCCCTTCGGACGCCGCTCCGAGCCGGAAAACTAGGTGATGTAGCGTCTCGAGGTGACGCTGCATTGCTGCCTACGCCGCCAAATCCTCTACTGACGTTGCCCACTCATCTGAACCTTCTTGAAGTGCAAGTCGACGGTGTTTCTGTATCTGCTCTTACAGGCCCTGGGGCGCATTTATTGGTAATGAGCGCTGACCTTAGTAACCGCCTGAAGAAAATAATCACGCCTGCCACGATGCCTGTTGCCCGTGTTGCCGATGGCGGAACAGCCCCCGTAACTGGTATGTGTGCCGCCCGCGTCTCTTTCGCCGATCGCTCCACTATCGCGCTATTCACAGTCATCGCCCTCTGTCCCCACGACGTCTTCCTCGGCTTAGACTTCCTCTCCGCACATTCTGCTCTCATCGATTGTTGCGCCAGTACTCTCCGCCTTGACCTGCCTGTTCTGGATCCCGCTGAACCACACCCCAGTCGCCTCAGTTCAGTCGACTTCGTTCGCTTGCCACCTTCGGCAATGACTTACGTTGACTTAGTGTCATCCCCACCAGTGCCCGACGGTCACTACATCCCGTCTCCTGTGCAAGACGTCCTCCTTACACACGGGATCACAATACCTCATGCAGTTTTATCTATTACGGCGAATTGCGTCTGCCTGCCAGTGGTCAATTTCGGCTTCACGACACAAGTGCTGCCACGCGGGATGTCTCTGGCCCAGCTTTGCTCATTTGAGGATCACTCAGTAGCATCTATTGCAGTAGACGACAATTCAGCCGATCCTCCTCTACCATCACAGTCGGCAACTTGTTCCATCGCCGATTTACAGAAAATGATTGCGCCCGACATACCGTCAGAGCACGCTCGTGAGCTCTACCGCGTTCTGTTTTCCTACCACGATATTTTTTATTTTAACGATCGTCCTTTGGCCCAAACTACAGTTGCTAAATATCGCATTATTACCGGTGATGCCCCTCCTATTCATCGCCGCCCGTATTGAGTGTCACCGGCTGAGCGTCAAGTTAGTCACACAGAAATGCTTGCCAAGAACATTATTGAACCGTCATGTAGTCCATGGGCGTCACCTGTTGTACTGGTAAAAAAGAAGGATGGCTCATGGCGCTTTTGCGTGGATTATCGGCACCTTAACAGGATTACCAAAAAGGACCTATATCCCCTACCTCGGATTGATGACGCCCTTGACTGCCTGCACGGTGCTCGGTATTTCTCCTCTATTGACCTTCGCTCCGGCTACTGGCAGATTGCCGTGGACGATCCCGACCGCGAAAAGACTACTTTTGTAATGCCCGACGGTCTTTATCAATTCAAAGTGATGCCGTTCGGTCTATGTAACGCTCCTGCCACTTTTGAATGCATGATGGACTCCCTTCTTCACGGTTTCAAATGGTCCACGTGCCTGCACTACTTGGACGGCGTTATAGTATTCTCCCTAATGTTCGCTACGCAGCTCGAGCGCCTCTCAGCAGTCCTGGATGTTTTTCGTCGAGCCGGTCTGCAACTCAACGCATCGAAGTGCCGACGCGGAAGAATGCTGAATAAAGATGTTGATTTTTTGAATTCGGCCGTCGCCAGATTACCGTCCTTGGGCATCTCGTTGACGCGAACGTAGTGCAACCGGACCCAGGCAAGATCCATGCTGTTACGCACTTCTCTGCTCCGAAGTGTGTCAAGGATGTGCGCACCTTCATTGGCCTTTGTTCGTACTTCTGCTGTTTCGTGAAAAATTTCGCGGCCATACCACGGCCAGTAACTGAGCTTTTGAAGAAAGACGCCCCTTTCCAGTGGGGTGATAATGAGGCCTCTGCATTCTCGCATCTAATCGACCTTCTCACAACGCCTCCCATTCTGGCCCATTTCGATCCTTCTGTGCCTACCAGAAGTCCGTACTGATGCCCGCTGTCAGCGAATTGGCGCAGTACTGGCACAACGCCAGCGCGACAACGACCGTGTTATTGCTTACGCCAGCAGGCTCCTCTCACCCTCGGAGCGCAACTATTCCATCACTGAGCGTGAGTGTCTGGCCCTAGTTTGGGCGGTTGCGAAGTTCCGGCCATACTTATATAGCCGACCCTTTACCGTTGTCACAGACCAACACGCGCTTTGCTGGTTATGCTCACTGAACGATCCTACAGGAAGACTTGGTCGCTGGGCCTTACGCCTCCAAGAATATTCGTATTCTGTCATCTACAAATCTGGCCGACTACACAAGGACGCTGACTGTCTGTCTCGATACCCGGTAGACGAGCCTGACGACGCCGACAGTAGTACCGCCAACGGAGTTTTCTCTGTCTCTGCCTTCGCTAACATCGCCGATGAGCAGTACCGAGACCTATCGCTGCGAGCACTCATCGAACGTCTGCGCTCTACACCTACCGACGCATCCGTTCGCCGATATGTCCTCCAGGGCGGCATTCTCTACCGAATCAACTTCCTCCATTACGGATCTGATCTTCTTCTTGTCGTGCCAAAACATCTACGACAAACTGTGCTCTTTGAGATGCATGACGCACCCACTGCAGGACACCTTGGGTTAACCCGCACGTACGACAGCGTCCGCCGCCGCTTCTATTGGTCTGGTCTCGCTAGCTCCGTCCGACGCTATGTTGCTGCCTGTGATCTCTGCCAGCGTCGGAAAACACCTCAGATGCTACCTGCCGGTCATCTCCAGCCGATCACCGTCCATGTGGAACCGTTCTTTCGTGTTGGATTAGACCTCCTCGGTCCCTTTCCCACGTCATCCTCTGGGAACAAATGGGTAGCCGTTGCAACTGATTACGCCACCCGATACGCTATCACGCGGGCTCTCCCTATCAGTTGCGCCACTGACGTCACGGACTTTCTCTTGCGTGACATTATGTTGCTTCATGCTGCCCCGCGATAGCTGCTTACTGACCGTGGTCGTAAGTTCTTCTCGAAAGTTATCGCCGACATTGTGCGTTCCTGCTCCACTCAACACAAGCTGACTACCACATATCATCCTCAAACCAATGGCCTGACAGAGCTGTTAAACCATACTCTTACCGACATGCTGTCCAAGTACGTTTACTAGGACCACCCCGACTAGGACATTGCCCTTTCTTACGTCACATTTGCGTATAATTCTTCCCGGCAGGACACCGCCGAATTTTCTCCATTTTACCTACTTTACGGTCGCGAACCGACCTTGCCCCTAGACACGGCACTTCCTTCTGCTGCGATCTCAACAAGCGAGTATGCGCGCGACGCCATCGCCCTCGCCGACTATGCACGCTAGCTTGCCTGTATTCGACTGACGGCCTCGCAAACCACTCAGCAGCGTCAGTACAACGCCCGCCACCGTGACGTGCAGTTTTCGCCTGGTGCGCTCGTGCTCCTGTGGTCGCCCTCTCGTCACGTCGGCTTTCAGAAAAGCTCCTATCGCGATACGCAGGGCCCTACCGCGTGCTGCGCCAAGTGACGCCTGTGACGTACGAAATTGCTCCTGTGAGTTCAACCTCGTCCTCTACTCTGGCATCTAGTGATGTCGTGCACGTCAGTAGGCTCAAAGCCTACTACACTTCTTCAGAGTCCGGCCTTTAGTCGCTCCGGGACGGCGCTTTTGCCACCGGGGGTAGTGCTACGGAACAGTATTTGCGATGACGAAGAGGCGAGCAGTGTGAAGACGACGACGACGATTAGAGGCTAGCGCGGGCTGTTGCCTCTTGGCCAAGTGGGCGTATTTCCTTGTAAATATACTTGTATATAGCTTTTCGTCTGCTTCTTCCTACGTAACAATATGAATGAATATTTGTTTTCATGCAAACATTCTTCTCTTGAAAATATATCTGACAAGCATCTCTGCCTGAAGAAGTAACTATGATGTGCTCATATTACTTTTATATCTGCCATAATTGTTATTGATTGCTTAACACGTAGTTAAGACGTACTACCATATCACGTCATGGTTAGTCATGACGTAATATAGCAGTGCACTTTGAAACAATGACGTAACATAGAATGAACAAATACTAGCTCTGTGTGTGTCGCAGAGCGCTCCTGTACGTTCATTCGGTGTTACATCATTGTTCCGAAGTGCAATGCCATATTACATCATGTAATCAATTGTAGGCTAACTATTAACTTGACAGCTGCTAAAGAAACCTCCGCAGCAAAGTGCAACTAAATCAACAAGCAATTGTTGAAGATTCCACACGCGTGCTCAGTGATGAAGTAACTTGTCAATCAACACAGCTGTATTCCGTCATAATAGAACCATCTGTACAGGAGTATGTTAATAGATAACGCTGCGGCGCTTCAGCGTGCTACGTTGTTGCTGCGACAGATCCCTCGCTCATTGGCTTAGATACACCTGTGTGTTCCTATATGCGCGTTCTTGCAAGCTGTTACGTACAGGGTCTGGCCCTATCTGTGAAAGGAATGCGCATCGGTTGGTGGCAGAAAACAGGCCGAGTTTATTTTCTACAAAAGACGCAGACGAGAGCCGCATGTGTTCGAGGGGGCAAACTCTCAGTCCCTGTCCGGTGGCCGAGACGCTGGGGGTGATGGAGAATTCTTGGAACTCTGTTCAGGGTGGCGTCACTTCCTGTTTCGTCCGCACTGGTGCTTTGTCCAGCCGAGGAGCGGTGGTGCGTCGCTTGTACACAGCGCTTTTCTCCCTTCTCAGATGGAGTCGCCGTAGCGGTCCGGAAGGCGTCGTTCCCGCTGCGGGCATGACTGCGCAGTCGTGTTTGGCACGATCTCAGGGGCCGTGCCAATCTCTGGTTCGGTCACCGATGATTGGGAAGGCTCCAGCGTTCCTGAGAGAGTGGCCTCTGACGACGTGGAGTTATCTACTTTTATCCCAAGCATAAATGGAAGCTGGGCACTGCTCGCGATTAGTGTACAGCCCTTATCTTGTGTCCCCGAATCTTCTGTAGGGTGTCTCAAAGCGCCGGGCTTGATGTGGTCACATTGCCATCGCACTAACCTGTTAGGGCTTTTAATGAGCCACGATCTGTGGCCTAGCTTTTCCAAAACCATTCCCTCCGTCCAGATCAGATTCCCTCCGAAGTTTCGAAAGAAAACTGCTTGTCCGACAGCGAGTACTTTCGACTTTGTGTCCCTGTTATAGTTGGTATGAATTTTGTTCGCTTTTGCTTGGAGCTAAATGCACGTGAGAGCTGTATCCAGCTCACGCCCGAACACGAATGCGCCTGGCATTTCGCCCGTTGATGTGCAGATGGTAGTGTGTTTAGCAAAAACTGGGCCAGCCTACACGCGAATGTTCCGTCCTTGTTTTCGGCTAATGCTCATTTTGTCTCAAAAACCATCCTTCCTGCTTGGCCATTCGTTGTAGGATGATATGGTGCACATGGGTCACCCCATCCTTCTTTAAGAAGCTCTCAACTTCTACTGAAACTAAGGATGGTCCGTTATCAGTCACAAGCTTTTTTGGGAGCCCAAAAGCTGCGAAAAGTTTCTGGAGTTCCTCAATCAATGGGGCAGACTGTATTGCGCATGGAGCACACATCCAACCATTTGCTGTATGCGGCCACAACAATAGCCAGCATTCTGCCTTCTACGGGACAACGAAGTCTGCATGAACTGTGTCCCAAGGCGTTTTTGTGCGTTCTCATTTGGGTAGTGGTGCCCTGGTTGGTGCCCTTTGGTGTTGACAACAAGTTGCACAGTTTCTAGCAAGCCGTTCGATATCTGCGTCAGGGCCTGGCCACCAAAAGTACCTTCGCGCGCTTGCCCTCATAGGCACAATTACGCGGTGGTTTGCAGGTGCAAGTTTAAGAAGGTAATTTCGCGCCTTTGTTGGAGTGACCATCCGGGAACCTCTAACAAGGCACCCTTCCTGCGCTGAAAGCTCAGTCTCCAGTTTCCGGCACTATGAAAACTGTTCTTTTGGCAGTTTATGAACTTCCCCATTCGAGACAGCCTCCAGCACTTGCGACAAAACTGAGGCCTCTCGAGTCATTCGTGCGAGTTGACGCGGTGAAAGCTTGAAGCTGGCCATGGTAGCCAATATGAGCACGTCTGCCGGGGGATAAGGCTCATCAGGTTGTGCCTCTAGTGGAAGTCCGTTTAGAGTGTCCGCATTTTGCTGCAGTAGGCCAGGCCTATACACCAACTTGCAATCGTACGTTGCTAGTTTAAGGCACCATCGTATCATCATTGATGAAAGAACCCGCTATACTTGCTTTGTTTCACTCACGATTCCAATCAATGACTGGTGATCGGTTATTATGGTCACATGCCGGCCAGCTATGTACTTATGAAAAGGACTGATGCCGTAGATTACTGCTACACTTTCTTTGTTGAGCTAGGAGTAGTTCTTTTCGGCACTTCCCAGTGTTCATGAACCGAATGCAATTGGCATCTTCCTGAGCAAGGACGGCACCAACGCCGTACGGCGATGCGTCCACGGACAAAAGAAGAGGCTTTGCCTCGTCGTAGTGAGCGAGCACTGTAGATGCACGGATCATCTCGTTAAACGTCTCGAAAGTGGCTTGTTGCTTGCTCTTCGATTTCCAGGGCGTGTTTTTCTCTAGGAGCCTATACGATTCCACCATCACCATCGCTTTGTTCTCCAAAAAGCAGTCGTCAAATGAAATAAGGCCCAGAAAAGCCCTTAGGGATGCCTTGTCAGATGGTTTGCGTGCTCGAAGTATATCCTCAACCTTTTTCTCGGTGTTGCGAACATCATTGGCGTCAATTCGATGTCCCAGAAACTCAACTGACGTAATACCGAACCTGGACTTTTCTTTCTTGAGGCGTTGGCCTTTCTCAGTTAGCCTCGACAGAACCTGATTCAGACATTGTGCGTGCTTACTTGCACCATTACCATTGAAAATGATGTCGTCAAGGTGAACACTGACCCCTGGAATTCCAGGTAACATTGTCTCCATCATGCACTGGAAGATAGCTGGTGAAGCGGAAATTCAGAACGGGAGGCATTCCACCCTGAATAGTCGTTTTGTGGTGTTCACTGTGAGCAGTGCTGCTGTTTCTTCGTCAACTTTCAGTTGTTGATATGCTTGATCAAGATCCAACATTGAGAAGAGGATTCCACCATGCAGGTTTGCGAACACTTCATCTGTAGTTGGTAGCGGGTACGATGCCTTCTTCGCTGCTGCATTAACGGTACTCCTGTGGTCACCACAGACACTGAGTGTACCGTCGGTCTTCCGAACAAGTACCAATGGGGTTGCCCATTTGGTATGCTGCGTTGGTTTTAGGATGCCTTGACGCTGTATACGATCAAGCTCATGTTCCATAAGCGCTTGCAGCGCCATGAAATCGGACGAGCCATGCAAAACTTTGCTGTCGCACCGTCTTCGATTTCCAGGTGAACTAAAGGACCTGTATAGCTGCCAATGTCTCCCTTGAAGACATTTGGGCGTCGTCCCAGCACCTCTGCAGTTTCTAGTGCTGGCTCGCCAGCGTGGTTGACCCCCTTCACCTAAATGTGAAGTGCCGAAAACCAATCTCGTCCTAGGAGGTTGCACCCGGTGCGTTTCATAATCAACAACGGCAGCAGATAATCCTTTGATCTCAACGTCACACGAACTTGTGCGGAGCCCAGGACGTGCAATTCTTTACCTGGCCATGTGCGCAAATCGATCGGCTCGCTTGAAAGCCATGGAGTGCGGATGCCGGCGCATGCGAACCGCTCGAGCTAATAAAAAAATAACTAATAAGAGAGAAAACGTAATAACAAAATCCTGGCATGGCGCGGAATTTTGCTGGTCGCCAGCACACAAGTCTCTGCCAACTCGTTGATGCATGTTGCCAGTTGCTGGTTACCTATTTGGATAACCAGAGGGCGCATGCGAACCGCACCACACCATGCGGTTTCAGCATAAATGCAATTTTGTGACCAATCGCGACGACCGCCCGCTTTTCACGAACCGCCCGCGTGCGAGCGGTTCGTCAAATGGGCGGCTCGATCGTAAATCGGCCATAAGTGAACCGACCAAACTGGACACTCGGCATCGACCATGCTTGCTTCTCGCGATGTCGCCGGCGCCACCGTGTCTGATGACACCTGACCCTTGTTGCGTTCTCCAGGGTAGCGTAACCCACCACTGCCGAGTTGTTGCGACGCCTGTTCATCGAAGCTCGACCGACGTTACTATTGGATAGCGTGGCGTTGTCGGCGGGCTGCAGGTATCCGGTAGACCATGGCGACCAGGCAAGGACGAGGCGATTTCTAGTGCGAAACTTGCACGGTTTATTCAATGGATGGTGAAATATGAGAAGAGAATGAAGTGTAAAGGTACATTGCGGGGCCCCTTAAATAGGCCCACTAAAATCGTAGGCGGGATCTTGCTCACGTCAACGTCATGTGACATGCACTGAGTCCCCTGCTTTTGCGGCTGCTCCTTCTCTCCTGGGCGAGGTTGCACGTCCCCGTTGGTGCTTTGCGGCTGCTCCCGCATTCTCAGGTGAGCCTGGGCAGGCCCGCCTCCGCAGGTGGCAACCCGCAGGTCCGGGATCGTAGGCGCTTATCCTTTCTTCTAGGCGACGTTGGTTCGCGGAAAGGGCGTCTGGTTGTGGATGGGCATTTGACTGTGGATAGGCGACTGATACCCTCTCTTCTATGCGTCGTCGTTTCGCGGAAAATGCCCTCCCTTTAGAGTTGGACAGTTCGTGGAAGGGGTTCTTCTAAAGCCGCACTCACACAAAGGGGCCTGTAAACACTGCGGGTCGCCAGCCAGGCCGACAACCCCTCGAGACAACCATAGAAAATTAGGAATCCATCCTTCGCTTTGCTTAAGCATGCACACACACGAAGAGGCCTGTAAGTACTGCGGGGCACCTGCCAGACCGGTGCGGGGCACCTGCCAGAAAACCACAGCAAATTTGGAATTCACCCTTCGTTTCGATGAGGCATGGTGGTCGAGCATCCTTTTTGCCCGGAGTGCTACACGCCAACCGTAACAGCATCTCCGGTGGGGGAGGAAGATCCCGACGCGTAGGCGGCAGTAGCCACTGGTTGAGGGATCGGCGTTTCAGTAGCAGAATTCCCCTCAGGGGTGACGAACCCTCGGTTCGTAGCTGGTAGATTCCTGGGAGTCGTTCATCCGTCCTCGTGACGCTCTTGTGTTTTTTCTCCCTGGTCCGGTCCGGTGAAACTGGACTTGCAAACAGGTCTCGCAACTTTTCGTTTCCTGTTTGGGCAAGCAGTCACTCCAGAACAGTACCGGACCTACAACCGCAAAGCAGCGAACACAAGGCCACCCTCCTTCAAGATACCACAGGCTTAAAAGAAAAGAACATCCGCTACTGCTCTGCCATTCCTTTCGCGCGTCCTCCCCCCTGAACACTACAAACAGCCATTTCTTGAAAGCATTAAGACGTGGTTACTAAAATAAGCTAACAATCTGCTACAACTTCGCGATAATAAAAAAACACGCATGAAAAAATACAAACGTAAAAATGCCACGGAAACCCGAGGGAGCATGAGGCTTTGGTTACTCTAGGGGCAACGACTCAGACCGTCGGCATTGCCGTTAAGCTTACCCTTCTTGTAGCGAATATCGAAGGTGTAGTGTTGAAGAGCCAAGCTCAAGCGCAAAAGACGACCATTTTTCGCAGACATGGACTGCAGCCATGTGAGGGGACAGTGGTCAGTTTCTATGGTGAATCTTGAATCAGCGATATAGCATGCTAGCTTCTGCACCGGCCATACTACGCAGACGCATTCCTTTTCTGATGCACTGTATGCTTCCTCATGAGCTGAAAGCTTTCTACTGGCGTACAGTACAGGGTGCTCGTTTTCGTCATCTCTCTTTTGGCAAAGCACCACGCCCATACCCCTGTCGGTGGCACCACACTGAAGAATGGATGGCTTAGAATAGTCGCAGGCGTTCAACACTGGCTGACACGTTAGTGCTTTCTTCAGCATACTAAAAGCCTTTTCTTTTGCGTCATCCCACTTTACCGTTTGCGGTTCTGTTTCTCAGAGAGCATCTGTTAAAGAACTTGCAATCTCGGAATAACGCGGGATATATCTTTGGCAATAATCTGCCAAACCAAGGAATGACCTGGTGTCCCGCTTTGTGCGTGGTTGCGGGAAGTTGTCTATTGCGGTCAGTTTAACCTCGGAAGGCCGACGATGGCCTTGCCCTATTACGTGACCTAAATAAGGTACCTCCGCGCGCCCTAATTGGCATTTGTGAGCCTTAACCGTTAAGTTAGCCTCTCGCAGACGACACAACACGGTGCGCAAGTGTTGCATATGGTCCGCCCTTGATGAAGAAATGATTGCTATGTCATCGAGATATGGAAGCGCAAAGTCCTCCATTCCTCGTAGCACCTCGTCCATAAGGCTAGAGAAGCAATAGGGAGCATTCTTCAATCCAAAGCTCAGGACTTTAGGCCGAAAGGTTCCCATCGGGGAAATAAATGCCACAAGCCTGCTTGCACTCTCGGTCAACGGAACCTGCCAGTACCCTCTGACTAAATCGAGCGTGGAGATGAAATTAGCACTGCTAACTTTCTCAAGCCGTACCTCGATATGCGTTATTGTGTAGGTCTGGTCCTTTGTTATTAGGTTGAGCCTGCGGTAGTCGATACACGGTCGCTGCTCCTTTCCTGGGACCTATACCATGATAAGAGGCGAGGTATAATCACTCTCTCCTGGCTCGAATACACCTAGCTCTAACATCTTGTTTGTTTCAGCGGCCATGACATGACGTTGACGAGGTGAAACGCGATAAGCTTTCGAATGAACTGGGTCCGATGAGGTTAACTCGATACCTTGAGCGATCGCAGTGGTCCTGCCAGGTGTGTCTGAAATTATCTCTTTAAATTCAAACACAAGTTCCCTCAGTTCTGCCCTTCGATTGGGATTCAACTCTGCCTGCTCTACTAGCTTGTACGATGCTTTGTGCTCGGCTGCGAGGCTTCCCATGTTGCCCTTCCAAACTCTCTCCGCCGTGTTGCGGAGGCGTGAAGAGTCGACGCACACTTAGAAGCACGGGGCAGGGAGAGGCTCTACGTCTAGTCTCAGCGTTTGCGGCGCTGCGACGACTCCGGAATGAAGGTACAGGCGCGTACGTAGAGCTCGTATGCGTGTGCGCGCGCACGCGTTTGAAGGACCTTGGCGCTTCTTCTTTGTGCAGCGAGTGTCGTCTTTTCTTGTATATCTTCACTGTGTCCCTGTCAGTGCGCTGCTTCACCAGCAAGGTATGATGATTACTCACCAACTAGCCCAACTTCCCACTTTACTGAGTTTCTTCCTGTTGGCTGTGAGAATGCTCCTTAAAAGGTTAAAAAGAGTCCATGCGCACGCTGAGATCTCGTGCGGCCTGTCTTCTACCGCGGCCTCCACTGGTGCCGTATAGATGGATGGATGGATGGATGTTAATAGCTTTTCCTTTAGGACGGAGCGGTGAGTTGCGCCACCAAGCTCTTGTTATTGTATTGCCTAATGTTCTACCTATGTTAAAGAAAAAAAAAAGAAAAAAGAAACACGAAGCATTCCCATCAACAAACTTTCTGAACCCTTATTGGGAACTTTGTCTTTGTACGCCTCCCTACTTTTCTCCCACTAATCTTATTATCGCCTCTTACTAATCTCTATTGCAGACATGTTTACTTTCCCCCTGCTCTCGCTGAACCCAGGAGTTTCAAGGAGGCCAGCGGTGCCTAAATCGACCGCTGGGCTTCGCATTCTTGTAAAACATGCTCCGTGGTTCCTCTAGCTTTACCGCAGCACGCACATGCTTCTTCTTCCTTAGTGTGTGTTACGTTTCGCCTACAACGCGCAGTAATGCCGGCGCGGATGCAACGGACGCCGGGGCTTCGTTCAAAGCGGCGGACATTTTGGCCCGTTCGGAGCTGCCGCAAAGCCTCCCCGCCAAGCGCGTCCAGGCGTGTTTCAGTGCCACGTGTCTTCGTGTGTGCGTGTGTGTGTGTGTGCCCACGCTTGTCAAAGCGCGGCAGCCGGGGAGAGGAGCTCCCCAAGTGAGAAGCGAGGAGGTCTGTCCGTCGCCGGGTTGGCGATGCGTCACTACACTCGTCTCAACATGTCTCTCAGTCTGTCCGGGCCCAGAGTCACGTGGTCTCATCCCGAGACGTTCCTTCTCGCCCTCAACTCCGAGACTATAAGAGCAGCTGCCCCCGGACGCCAAGAGAGAGGCTCCGATTTCATCCGTTGAGTTACGTGCTCTCCCGTCTCTCACTTCGGTCGACCTGACCGCCCGCTCTTTTGCGATGTTAGAATAAACAAGTTGTTCTGTTACCAGTCTACTCATGCTTTGCCGGGACCTTCGGATGCTTCCAGTGCCCCAGGCCGCCAGGCCAACGCTACCCTTGGGGCTTGCGACCCATTTGCAATAACGGGCGTCAGCACTGAGGTTCCAACAACTCGTGCCAGCGGTGCGATATCCAACAGCTGGTTGCCAGCGGTGAGATCGCGACAACGGAGGCCAGCAGCGAAGAGATGCGGTTGACTGTATGCTGAGCAGCACAACGACCATCCGGGAGCAGTGCAACGAGCCCTGTGTGATGACTGGTTGCCTGCAGCGGAACGACTGCGCTGAATTCTTGGCTGCGAGGTTTGGTGAGTGCGGGACTTTCCTCTTCTGAGTTTTGCCAGGCTTTTGTTAGTGTCAGAAACAGAGCTGGTAATTGTGGTTGTCGTTGCTGCCGGGTTAGTTTGCGGCAAGACAATAGTAGGCAGTAGAGAAAGCAGCATTCAGAGCAGCCATGGATTTGAAGTCGTTGCGCAAACCGATATTGCTGGAGCTTGCAAGAGAGTTGGGTCTGGATGTCTCAGACAAACTCAGAAAACCAGAACTGCTAAGGGCTATTCTTGAGTTAGAAGCTGAGGATGACGAGCTGTCGGATTGCCTTGAGACCATTGAGGAGCGGGCAAAAAGACATGAGCGCGAACTTATAGAGCAGAAAGAAAAAGAAGAGCGCGAACACACTTTGGAATTGAAGCGTCTCGAGATAGAGATGGAACGCGCTCGTAATGGAAGTCAGGCACACGGTGCAGGAGAACGAGTATCGTTCAAAATGACTGACCTGATGCGGCCGTTTAAGCTTGGAGAGGACATTGGTTTGTTCCTGGTTAACTTTGAGCGAACGTGCGAGAAGCAGGGGTTCTCTCGGGAAACGTGGCCACAGCGCTTGCTCACTTTGTTACCCGGCGAGGCGGCCGACGTAGTCGCTCGCTTGAAGAGAGAGGAGGCAGAGGATTTCGACAAAGTGAAATCGAGTCTGCTAAAAAAGTACAGGCTGTCAGCGGAGGCGTTCCGACGGAAGTTTCGGGAAAATGAGAAAGGCAGAAGTGAGTCATATACAGAGTTTGCCTACAGGCTTATGTCAAACATGCAGGAGTGGCTCAAAGAAGAGAAAGCGTTTGGTGACCACGAGAAAGTTCTGCAGTGTTTCGGGCTGGAACAGTTTTATAGTCGGTTACCTGAGAACGTGCGGTACTGGGTCTTGGATAGGCCAGACGTTAGTACGGTGGCTAGAGCCGCTGAGCTAGCCGAAGAGTTTGTGACGCGTCGGGCTCGTGGAGCTAAGGACGGTCAAAAGGGTGAATTTGGCTCCAAGTTTGAGAGGCCGAAGTTCACGCCCATGAGAGCAAAGGGGGACAGACGTAGTGCGGATGCGAGTGAAAGCAGTCCGACCGAACGTAAGCAGACGGCGGCAGCCGAAGCCGAACGCAGAAAGCGGTTCGAGACGAGGCAAGTGCGCGTGTGTTATACGTGTCAGAAGCCGGGTCACTTTTCGGCGCAGTGTCCAGAAACAAAAACAAAAGTCGTGTTTTTGTCATTATGCAGCACTGACGAGAACATGAAGCTTCTCGAGCCTTACATGCGAGACCTCCTCGTGAACGGGAAAGATTGCCGAGTGCTTCGCGATTCCGCAGCTACGATGGATGTAGTTCACCCCTCCTACGTAGAACCCGATATGTTCACGGGCGAGTGCGCATGGATCAAGCAAGCCGTGAAAGCTCACAGCGTGTGTCTGCCCGTAGCAAAAGTGCTTATTGAAGGACCTTTCGGAGCGCTTGAGACGGAGGCGGCAGTGTCATCTATGCTGCCCCCCCAGTACCCGTACCTATTTTCGAACAGGTCCGATCACCTCCTGCGCGAGAAGGGGCTTTTGTTTGGTGAGGCTAGCGTTCAGGCCTTAACCAGATCGAAGGTTCGGGAGCTCGCTGCAAAGGCGGTAGTTGCGGGGCCGACGTTGTCGAACGATGAGAAAGGGTCAGAGGCGCAGCAAGCTGGTATTCAGAGCACGCCCGAACTGAATAAAATTGAGCCTGTAGCGTTAAAGGCACCAGATACTGGAGAGGAAATTCCCGATGCGGGAAAGTTAGAAGAGCTATCTGCAGATTTGCTCATCGCGCCTACGTCAGACGGACTTAATAGGTTGCTAAAAGTCAGCCGGTCGGCTTTGATAGCCGAGCAAAAGAAGGATGGCAGCCTAGAAAACATACGCTGCATTGTCAAGGAAGGTATCACCAAGAAAAATGCTCGCTTTGTGGAAAGAGGTGGGGTCCTGTACCGGAAGTATCTAGACCGCAGGGGAGTGGAGTTCGATCAGCTGATCGTGCCTCAATGCTATCGTCAGGATCTGTTGCGCTTGTCGCATGGGGGTTCGTGGTCCGGACACCTAGGAGTTAAGAAAACTAAGGACCGTCTCTTGCAAGAGTACTATTGGCCAGGGTGTTTTCGGGACGCAGACCACTTTGTGAAGACATGTGACACCTGTCAGCGGGTGGGCAAACCAGGGGACAAATCGAGGGCGCCGTTGAAATTGGTACCTATCATTACGGAGCCTTTTAGACGGCTCGTTATTGATACAGTGGGACCTCTGCCGGTAACAACCACGGGGTACAGACACATTTTGACTGTGATCTGCCCAGCGACAAAGTTCCCTGAAGCAGTACCGCTTAAGGAACTCAGCTCAGTTGAGATAGTCAATGCACTACTGTCCATATTTGCGCGAGTTGGGTTTCCTGCGGAAATCCAATCAGATCAGGGCACAGTGTTTACTAGCGCTTTGACGACAGCCTTTCTCGAAAGGTGCGGGGTAAAGCTGTTACACAGCTCAGTGCACCACCCCCAGTCGAATTCCGTTGAGAAGCTCCACTCCGTCATGAAGCGCGTGTTGAGAGCATTGTGTTTTGAACATCAAACTGAGTGGGAGCTGTGTCTGCCTGGGGTGATGTTTGCATTACGGACCGCGCCGCATGCGGCTACGGGGTTTTCGCCAGCTGAGCTGGTGTACGGTCGCTCGCTGCGATCTCCGCTTCGCATGCTTCGAGAATCATGGGAAGGCAGGGGCGACGACCCAGTCGTGGTAGAGTACGTGCTTAAGCTCCTCGAACGCTGAAGAAGGGCACAGGAGTTGTCAGGTGAAGCAATGGCAAAGGCCCAGCAGAGGGCCAAGGTTTATTATGATCGGACAGCCAGGGCCCGTCGTTTTGAGGTGGGCGATGAGGTCATGATATTGCGCACATCGCTAAAGAACAAACTCGACGTGCAGTGGGAGGGCCCAGCACGGATTGTTCAAAAACTGTCGGACGTTAACTACGTGGTCAGTCTGCCAGGAAAGCGGAAAGCACAGCAAGTTTACCACTGTAATCTGCTCAAACCCTATAAGCAACGGGAAGCAGTGGTGTGCATGATGGTAAACGTTCCCGAAGAGCTTCCGGTCGAGCTTCCGGGACTAGGCTCAGTGACGAACAGGAAAGACACCGATCAAGTCATTAGTGACTTAATAAGTAAAGCATCGCTGTCGCCTGAGCCGAAAACCGAACTACACCAGCTCTTACAAGAGTTTCAAGGTCTGTTCTCTGAGAGGCCTGGTAGGACTTCTGTCCTTACTCATGACATAGAACTTACCTCCCCAGAGCCAGTACGATCCAAGGCGTACCGGGTGTCACCCCGCCAGAGCGATATTATGGAGGCTGAGGTAAAGAAAATGCTACAGCTCGGTGTTATTGAGGCGGGTGAGAGTGATTATACCTCCCCTTTGATTTTAGTTGAGGTACCGGGCAAGGAACCTCGTCCTTGCGTCGACTACCGCAGGCTTAATTCCATCACTAAGGATCAAATTTATCCGATCCCTAACATCGAGGAGCGCCTTGAGAGAGTGAGTAGCGCTCAGTTTATTTCCACCCTAGATCTTGTCAGGGGTTATTGGCAGGTTCCACTTACAGAAGAGGCTAGTAGGTATGCGGCGTTCATTTCACCAATGGGGACATTCCGTCCTAAAGTTTTGAGTTTTGGTTTGAAGAACGCGCCATACTGCTTTTCAAGCCTCATGGATAAAGTGTTGCGGGGACAGCAAGAATTCGCTTTACCGTATCTAGACGACGTAGCGATATTCTCCGCATCCTGGCCTGAGCATATGGCCCACTTGCGGGCAGTGCTAACCCGCCTGCGCGATGCGGGCTTGACAGTCAAGGCTCCCAAGTGCCAGTTAGCACAGGCCGAGGTTGTCTACCTCGGACACGTGATTGGTCGGGGTCGTCGCCGCCCCTCTGAAATAAAGGTGGCCGCTGTGCGGGACTTCCCGCAACCGCGCACGAAGACCGATATTCGGTCGTTCTTAGGTGTCGCCGGCTACTATCAGAGGTACATCCCCAGGTACTCTGATATCGCGGCTCCCTTGACGGATGCTCTAAGAAAGACAGAGCCGCAAACAGTCGTCTGGGATGAGACAAAGGAAAGAGCTTTTAGCGCCCTAAAGAGCGCCCTAACAAGCCAGCCTGTGCTACGATCGCCCGACTACACAAAAGGGTTCGTTGTTCAGTGTGATGCTAGTGAGCGAGGCATGGGCGTTGTACTGTGCCAACGGGAAAATGGAGAAGTAGAACACCCCGTCCTGTATGCTAGTCGTAAGCTGACGAGTCGTGAGGAGGCGTACAGCGCCACCGAGAAAGAGTGTGCGTGTATCGTGTGGGCCGTTCAGAAATTGTCATGTTACCTAGCTGGCTCGAGGTTTATCATTGAGACGGATCACTGCCCTCTCCAATGGCTGCAGACCATCTCTCCCAAAAATGGCCGCCTCCTGCGCTGGAGCCTCGCTTTGCAACAATATTCCTTTGAGGTGCGTTACAAAAAGGGGAGTCTCAACGGTAACGCCGATGGCTTAAGTCGAAGCCCCTAACGTGGGAATCAGCCTCAAAATTGCTTGTTACTGATGTTTTTCTTCCTGAGGCAGGATTTTTAACCTATTGCTTTTGTGTAGTGTTTCAAAGTGATGATGTGCTTTCTAGTGCAATTTTCCGATTTGTGGACGCGTTCTGAGTGCTGCTAAACTACTGTAAGGAACTAGGCAGCAGTAAAAAGGGGAAAGAGCCTGGCAGGGCTTAGTGAGGGTTGTGCCGTGCTTGCTGACTGAGCGGTTGACTTTCGGCGTAGTTCTAACGCTTGCCGGAAACGAGAACAAAAATGTCAACTCTCCCGAAGTCACTTTGCAGTGTCCTGTGTGAACCTGAACGTGAGAACGAGGCCTTCTCTGTGCGCTGCGCTCAAGAAACGCCAAAGGACGCCCGACTTCGGTTATGAGCATCATCGAGCGACATCCCTCCGGACAGCGGATGCAGTCCCCTGACCATCGGGATCTCCTTCCCCCGGCGGGGCGGTCTGTTACGTTTCGCCTACAACGCGCGGTAATGCCGGCGCGGATGCAACGGACGCCGGGGCTTCGTTCAAAGCGGCGGACATTTTGGCCCGTTCGGAGCTGCCGCAAAGCCTCCCCGCCAAGCGCGTCCAGGCGTGTTTCAGTGCCACGTGTCTTCGTGTGTGCGTGTGTGTGTGTGTGCCCACGCTTGTCAAAGCGCGGCAGCCGGGGAGAGGAGCTCCCCAAGTGAGAAGCGAGGAGGTCTGTCCGTCGCCGGGTTGGCGATGCGTCACTACACTCGTCTCAACATGTCTCTCAGTCTGTCCGGGCCCAGAGTCACGTGGTCTCATCCCGAGACGTTCCTTCTCGCCCTCAACTCCGAGACTATAAGAGCAGCTGCCCCCGGACGCCAAGAGAGAGGCTCCGATTTCATCCGTTGAGTTACGTGCTCTCCCGTCTCTCACTTCGGTCGACCTGACCGCCCGCTCTTTTGCGATGTTAGAATAAACAAGTTGTTCTGTTACCAGTCTACTCATGCTTTGCCGGGACCTTCGGATGCTTCCAGTGCCCCAGGCCGCCAGGCCAACGCTACCCTTGGGGCTTGCGACCCATTTGCAATAACGGGCGTCAGCACTGAGGTTCCAACAACTCGTGCCAGCGGTGCGATATCCAACATGTGTCTCGCTTTATAAATGCACGTTCTATGGCTTTCTGATCTCGCTTCGGAATGTAAGGAGGTTCCCTTTGAGTTAACATAAATTGCTTCTTTCCTGATTTCGTTGTTTCCTCTTAAGTAGTTCACAGTGTTAGCTGTTATTCTCCGCTGTATGGATGGATGGATGGAGGTTATGAGCGTCCCCTTTGGAACGGGGCGGTGGGTTGCGACACCAAGCTCTTGCTACTATACTGCCTAATGTCCTACCTAGGTGAAACAATAAAAAAGAAAAAAATATTATGAACTCCCACAACCCAATTTTCTGATCCCCTATTGCGAACTGTGCTTTTGTACGTCTCCGCTTTTTATCGTTTCCCTAGTTCTACCAATCCTCCAATCGCCTCTTACTAATGCCTATTGCGGACATGTTTACTTTTCCACTGCTCTCGCTGAACCCTAGGGTTTCAAGGAGGCCAGTGGTGCCTAAATCGACCGCTGGGTAGACGTGTTCACGTTCTAATAAAACATGCTCCATAGTTTCCCTAGCTTTACCGCAGCAAGCATATGTTTCTTCTTCTTTCTTACATCTCGCTTTATAGGTGCGTGTTCTAAGGCATCCCGATCTCGCTTCGAAAAGTAATGAGCTTCCCTTTGAGTTATCGTCAATTGTTTCTTTCCTGATTTCGTTTTTTCCGCTTAAGTAGTTACTCATGGCAGGTTTCTTTTCCATTGCCGCCACCCATGAGATTATTTCAGCCTCTCTGACTTTCTGCTTGACGTTCTTTGTTGCTGTGTTGCCCACCCTACAGGCCGCATACTTGCTGGTAAGCTTCCTAGTTCTTTTCCTCCACTGTGAATCAATATTTTTCCTGTACAGATACTTTACCGCTCTCCCAGCCCAATTACTTTCTTCCATATTCCTGAGCCGTTCTTCATACTCAATTTCACTGCGAGCTTCCCTCACTTCAAAACTAGTCCGGCCCATATCATCCTGCACAGCTTCATTTGTAGTCTTCCCGTGAGCGCCCAATACGAGGCGACCCACTGACCCTTGGTTCCCATCGAGTCCTGATTGTACCCCTGATTTAAAGCAAACGACTGCATTTCCAAAAGTAAGTCCTGGAACCGTTACACCTTTCCACATACCTCGGAGGACCTCGTACCTATTGTATCCGCATAGCGCTCTGTGCTTCATTATGGCTGCATTTCTTTTCCCCTTCACTGTTATTGTTTTTTCCCTCTGTTTCCATATATATATTGCCTTGGTTTATCCATATACCAAGGTATTTATATTCTGTTACCCGAGATATTTCCTAGCCCTGTATCGCCACTGTCTGTTCACTGTTTTCATTGAATACCATAACACCTGATTTTCTAACACTAAATTTCAAAGCTAAATTATGGCCTTCCTGTCCACATATATTAGCCAGGTATTGCAATTCACTTTGCTTGTTAGCTAGCAACACAATGTCATTCGCATAAAATAAACCTGGAAGCTGCTGCTCTACTACTGTACCAGCCTGTTTAAATGAGAGATTAAAACCGATATTGCTTCCTTCTAGCGCCTTTTCCGTCCTAACCATATACGTACATCATAAACAGCAGTGGGGATAAAGGGCACCCCTGCGCCAGTCCCTTGTTGATATGAACGGTCTCCTCGCTCATCACTTCCCATTCAACGCAAATGGTATTTTCTATGTAAATCTCTCTCGAAAGCTGTAGACAATCGTCACCTAAGCCTTTCCCTTCCAGAATATCCCACAAAGTGTTGCGGTCTACCTTGTCATAGGCTCCTGTAACGTCTAAAAAAGCCACATATAACGGTCTTCTTTCTACTTTGGATATTTCAATACACTGAGTAAGAACAAAGTTATCATCTAAACGCCTACCTATTCTGAAGTCATTCTGAAGTTCTCCCAAAATGCCATTATTCTCTGCCCATGCCTGAAGCTTTAATTTGATTGCCTGCATTGCTAGCCTGTATATGACCTGGTATCTACGTGTACCTCTCGGCTGACAGCGCCCTCTCGGGGTAATCGGGCGCGTACTCCGTATTACACGTTTTTGCTGGGGAGCGCGGCGAATGGGACGGCCGGAGCAAAACTAGAGTGTACTAAGCAAAACAAGCCGTCGCGCGCAAATCTCGGATGCCATCTGCTACGTAGCGTGGATGCCGCGGCCGCCGTGGGGCGCCGCGTCGAGCTCACTCGCTGAGCGCACTACGGCTCGCTGAGGACAACCGCGTTTGGCGCGTCGGAGGCGCCAAGATCTGAAATAGCGGTATCTACGTGAGCATACAAAATCAAACACCACGGTGACGTTTAGTAGGCGGGGCGCTGTGGGCACGCCCTGCTCCGCCGTCGCCTTCGCAGTGCAAGGCATTCATAGAGGAAAGAGAAAAACTGTGGAGGGGCCTCGACGTCCCTCTTTGTGAAGCTAAGTGAAGTCGGAAGTTGACGTTGCTCCTCCATTATGTCGGGCCAGTTCTCCTCTCTTGTTTACATTTCTCACGAAACCACTCTGTCTGTCTGTCTGAAAAACATTTATTTACATAAGTTTTGCACCAACACTAGGTGGGCTCCACCTTACGGGAGCCCATTGGCGTCGGCCGCTGCCCGGGCCCGCTCGACCAAGGCCCGTTGGGCCGTCAAGTCAGAGCAGCCGAGCACGGCTGCCTCCCAGTCCTCCCAGGAAGGGTTGGGTAGGGGGGTTAGATTTGGGGTTTTTTGACATGTCCATACCATGTGGAAAATGTCTGAGGACTTTTCCCCACAGTGCGGGCACTTCCCCGTCACGAAACCACAGCGTGCTGCGCGCAACCGGCCTGCTCGGACGCGCGCACTCCGTAGCAATCCTAAACCAAAGGATGTCTTTGCGATGTCTCATCGCATTACCGTTGCCGAAGTCATGTTGAAAGAAGTTCATAATGATCTTAACAAATTGGGCCGTGAGGTCGAGTCCGCTGCTTTACCGTGTTTTATGAAAATCAACATGCTTTATCAGCCCAGCCAAGTGTACTGTTCTTATCAACCGCAGGTACCAGGCCGCTGCCAAGTTATTGCGTTAACTTAAAAAGATCAACTTTATCGCTCCCTTCTGCTTGCTTTTCTCTGCCTGGAATTGCTGGGGCTCTGAGACGGACTGGCGAGCTAGACGTCGGGTGATACTAAAAACAAGAATGTACGCATTCTTACGTACTGCACTGCCGAACACGTACCTACCCCCCCCCCCCCCCCCCCCCCCGAACTTAAGAGGAAGCTTTAGCTCGGGCCCAACTCCGACGCCGCCCATGCAATGCATGTAAAACGCAAAAAGATTTTCTGAGATCACCCCTTTACCGATTTTAAGGAAATTTGTGGCATTTGAGAGAGAAAGTTAAATTATAGTAACTGTTGGAAGCGAAATTTCGATTTGAGTCCTGAATTTTCTTACAAGAATCTTCAAAATTTGAAAGTTTGAAAAAAAAAGAGGCATGAAGTTTACAAATTCATAGCTCTGAGTCAAGAGCACATATCGCGGTTCTGTAAAAGGCATCCATTAGACGATTGAAAGCAGCCACATTCGATATGTCATTTTATATCTTACCTGAGTTTATTACGTTGTTTACAAGGTTTCTGCAAATGCTGTATTTACACATTACAAATTTTTTTTAGATTCATGTGTAACATATGAATTTTGTCCGCTTTAGATGTATTATTAGGTGCAATTCACACAATTGTATTATCGTTTTTCGTTGCTCAGTTACTGAGTTGTAAACGTGACAGTTTCGTTTTCTGAAAATTTTTGATTTTGCACAATTTTTTTGTAAAAAATTGAGGACCTAAATCGAAAATTCGAAACCAACAGCCACGAAATTTGAAGTTTTCTTTTAAATGCAGCAAACCTCGTCAAGATTCTTGCTGTGGTTGCCGAGAAAAACGAATTCTCCTTTTACATGTATTTAGATAGGAGCACCCCGGCTTTCCCCTCCCCTCCTCGCCCACGCCAGCCACTCCTCACACACATTCCAATCAATCTCGAGACTTTACAGCTATTCGGAAGTCGGCATTCTCCTGCCTATCTTGCTCCTTTTGGGTGGTGGTAGTTATCGGCCTCTCCAGGAGTGTGAAGGCCAGTTTTCTCATCGTTTCGGTGCCCGCGCGATTAACTCGAGAAACGTTCAGTTAACGGGCAAGACAACAGGTATATCATCAACAGAAGACGTCAAAATCAATGACTGTAAGTCAAGAAAAGATCAAGAAAGGATTAAATATTGTATAAGTCTGCATTCAAAGGAGAAAGAAAGGAAAAGAAGAAATTTTGTAAGTCAAGACAATACATTATTAGTTGTTATTATGTATTATTGTGTTTACGCATTATTTTCAATTAATCCCGCAACCATCCGTTCCCTTGGCTGTGGTTTTCCTGTTGGCAGACTCCCCCCCCCCCCCCCCGCTTTTTTTTTACTACAAAATTAGTTGACTACAGTCCTTTTCATTTATCTTTCTAATTTGGCAGCCTGCAATACTTAGGTGCAGCAGGCAGGGCTTAGTTTTTTATTTTAAATATTTTTATTTTTCATTAAATTTATTGCCCAACACAATATTTATGTCCCTATGTCACCATCTATTGCAAAGCTCATGCGCATCGCTGTTGCTTCGTTAGTTCAACCTTCTTCGTACAGACTGATCCAGGGACCAGGAAAGGGATTCGATTCGTAGTCCGCTGGTCTGTATGTTCGAGGAACGAGTTGCAGCCGGAGAAAACGCCAGTTGTTTTAACTTTTCCTTTTTCTTCATTATTTTATCGAGTGACGGCTCGCCGAGACGCTGGCAGATCCTCGGAACCATAAACCCGCGGTATGGGTTAGATAAAGTGGAAAATAAGTTAGATAAGTTAAGAGTTGAGATAAGATAAGAGTTAGATAAGGTTAGATAAGGTGAAAAATAAAATCATACGAAACAGAGTCCATTATGAAACCCTGCAATAACCGTTACACCCATAAATAATATGGTTTTTCCCTAATTGTACAGAAATTTTCATGGAAAATTGGCAACTGGAAACAAGAGTCGCAAGGAGTTGAAAAATTGAGGGATCTACAAAGGGAGAGAGCCGAGGCAAAAGCCAAACAGGAATGAAAAGCGAAAATTAAAAAATCTAACCGTTGTTTGTGAAAATATTTATGGATCGACATCTTTCTATTTAAAAAATCACCGCCCTTTCCATTCCGTGAAGCTGGTCGAACTGCTAGCAAATCTGTGTTGTTACACCGGGTGTTACGCCATGCAAGTCAAACTTCGCAAGCAGTATATATCGTAACTCTTTTGTTTCATCATTCTTTCACTTCATTTTTGCCTTTGCGGTAGGCAGCTTCTTCTTCAGGGGTACGCGCTACTCGTGGTCTTCTCATACTTGTAGCTGGGATGGAATGTGTGGAACCACTAATCCAAAGCTTCGTATATTGGGCGCAAGGCCCATCACTGGAGATGCGGGCGCTGCAATCGTTTTCACGATTGGTTGGATTGGTTTGACGATTGTCGTGGCTGCGGGCACTTCTTGCTGGCGCAAGAACAAGCAAGAAGTGCCCGCAGCCACGCGCTCCTAGTATCGCGTTTCAATCGTTTCAATAGCTGGGCGCCGTTCGTTGGCCGCAAACCGCCAGCATAACATGTTTCTTTCGCGGCAGGGTGGAATCAATCGTCGATAAATTCGACGCCGATCTGGCTCGATCGCCCGAAAATTCACTGTGTGACAACCGTATAAGGTTCGTGTTTAAGCTAGCATTCTCACACGGGGAAAGGAGTCACTCTAGCCAATTTCGCCATGTTGAGCTCTTCTTTTTCTCTCCCGCTAGGTCACGTGGCCCCGCTTTAGTGAAGTCCGGCAACGACTGCACAGGGTCCGCAAAAACAGATTCGCTGTTAAAGGGAAGTAGAGAAAACGTTGCCGAAAGCGGAGAAGAATTCGGCGTGTTTTGAATGACGCTTGTACAGTTATCAGTCGAGCTGCCTGACGTAGCCACTTCTCTGCTGTGCTTATGTGGGTGTTTTTCTAACCTTCCGTGGTGGACGCAGTACGTCTAGCACCGCGGCATCCTGCGCTCTACGTGGTTGTACGGAACTGGCGGCCGCGCATCGTTACGCAACTTCCCTAACAACAATAGGAGTCGCTTTTGGCACGCGGTAGAGCAGTAAACTAGGGATCTGAAAGAACTGTGATTGTTCCTCAAATATATATTTCTCTATAATTCTTCCAGAGGCAATTTGAAAAATGATACTAGAAGTCTTTATTATGGACTTTCGCTTGTTTAGTTCTTGGCAGTGTTCTTCCTGCGCGACTTTATTTATGTGGTTTCTTGTTTGCCAAGCAAAAGAGACGCGTATCTCACAGGCGTACCTGTGAGATACACCTTATTAACGCGATGGTGTTAAGGAGCCCGTGTCGAAGAAAATCCGGCGTTGGTGTCCGGCATCCATCGTCGGACATCGCCTCAGCAAAAAAAATTTTGAACCAAGTTCCGGACCACGCATACCCAACCACATCTCTACCACCTTGTCTTTCATTCTTTACGAAGTTATTCCTCGGAATTTTGAGAACGGCAGCCTACAAACAAATATAATGAAAAAAAAAAAAACGCCGACAGCGCAAGTCCTTTATGTTAGCTCTTCTCAGACTGAAATATTCAAAGTGCGAAACAATAACAGGAGATCGACCCACGCAAGAGGCCGCGTTTCTGCCAGAAAGCTTGCCTTCGTGCATAGCGTTTGCAGCCAGCGTTTCCCGATAAACATTGCGGTTACATATGCTGCAGTTGCCGGGAAGCATGAAAAGTAGTAAGGGGTCTTTGAACGGGCTATCACATTCCACTCTTAAAGGCGAAGCTTAGGAGGAAGCTTCAGCTCGGGCCCAACTCCGACGCGGCCAATTCAAATGCATGTAAAACGCAAAAACCTTTTTATGAGATAACCCCTGGGCTGATTTTAATGAAACATGTTGCATTTGAGAGAGAAAGTTAAATTGTAGTGACTGTTGGAAGCGGAATTTCGATTTAGGGACTGAAATTTGTTAAAAGAATTTTCAAAAATTCAAAAGTTCGAATAACGTAGACGCACGAAGTTTATAAATTATTAGCTCTGCATCAAGAACAGATATCGCCGGTCTGTAAACGGCATCCATTACATCATTCAAAGGGGACAAATTAGATATGTCAATTTATATCTTACGTGAATTTGTTACGTTGTGTACAAGGGTTCCGCAAAAGCTGTATATTCATATTACTGAATTTTTTTAGATTCATGTGTAACATATCAATTTTGTCCGCTTTAGATGCACTATGACATGCGATTTACAGAATCGTGATATAATTTTTCGTTGCCGAAAGACAAAGTTGTAAACTTGATAGTTTCATTTCCTGAAAATTTCTGATTTTTGCCAATTTTTATTAAAGAATTGACAACACAAATCAAAAATTCCAAACCAACAGTCACTAGATTTGAAGTTTTTCTTTTAAATGCAACAAACCACGTCAAGTTTGCTGCCGAGGTTGCCGAGAAAAACGAATTCTCCTTTTACATGTATTTAGATAGGAGCACCCGAGCTAAAGCGTCCTCTTAAAGGGAAGCTGTAGAGTTTTCCAGAAAAAATGAGTGAAGAACTGTACGTAATGGTTTTCAACCATCCGAATTCGGATATCGCATTGAAATTGAGCGAAAAAAAGTGCAAACAGATTTTAGTTCGACGAAAAGTGCAGCAGCAAACTCGGGGCAGCTCACGAGCCTCGTTTCCGTCTTTGATTGGTCGGGCGCCTTGTAACGTCAACAATGGTGTTCGTCCGGACCGACCGCTACCGCTACACATGAAGCACGGCGCAAGGTGGTTTGGCGCTGTTGTTTTGCTGAGGCGGTAATGGTAAATTTCGAGAGCTTGCGTTTCACTGAGGAGTTCGGCGTTGATCCCTATAGATGTACGAGCCGATTGCGAGGAGCCGGCCTCTCCAAGAAGCAAAAGATGCTGGTAGCAAGCAGTGCTTTCGACGGGAACAAAAGCGAAGTGTTAGCATCTCCTCGTGTTAGAAATGTTCTTCGGTGGGTATGTTTTTTGCAAAGCTGCATTCAGCGATCGAGTGAGATCATTTCCGGGCAAACAATTGTATTGTTATGTTCCTGCATGCCTCCTCGTGGAAAGTAAGCGAGGATGCGATCGTCGGCATTTGTGCGCTGCCCAAAAGCTGTCGGCAATCTACACAGACGGTCTACATGCGGTAAAAGTTTTCGGGCTCTTGTAGCACATGTGGTGACCTTCATCAGCGCACCATCCGCATGCTACTCGTAACCGGAGCCGTAAAGGCAGCGAATTCCGTTGGCTACGTGAGACTAAAGCCCCTCCATCCACGCGCCACCGCCCGTGAGACGGCCGTTTTATCTCTGTGCTTCAGAGAAGGGGGAGCGCAGCGTCCTGGCGTGCGCCAGCTTTCAAACACATGCAAACTTTACACTTGCACTGCGTTATGGTAGCTGAATGTAGGCTGTTTCACAATACACGTGCGAATAGGAAATTAACGGCGGTTTGCGACGAAACCTGCGTCAAGGGTGGGAGATAAACATGCGCCTTCCGTTCAGCATGCTAACACGAAGGAGCAAGCAGTGAGTCAAAATCAAGGTTTGGATGAGTTAGTGTATTCATAAGGTCTTCCAAAACCAGTTACCATCCGTCCTCCCGCACCCTTCCCGTCTTTGTGCGTTCGTTGCCCCGACCTTTTCGCGCTGCGTTTAGAAAGCCTGCTAGCAGCAAGTCGTACTCTTACTCATTCACGCATTATTGACAAACTCGGGTAGTAATCGTCATCACGGAAGTGGTTAGAGCACAGCACTGTGGTTCTTGAGCACATGAAATTATTTCGAGTCACAGCAGCCTCCCACTTAGCTGAAAGCTCCTTCTCTTGCGGGAAGTAAGGGAACATCAGAACACCGTCGCGGCCGCAGGTGTTCGTGCAACCGTAGGCGGCATAGAACGCCGGCATGATCGGCCTACCACTTCAATTGATGCTGCGCACGTCAACTACCACTCTACATACACCCAAACAGAGGAATGCAGGGTCGAGCGAAGCAGATTATGACGGCACGCACGCAGAAAAAAGCACGGCCAGGCACGGTCGCGGAGACTGCGAAGAAACGGAACACCAGTGCTGACGTCACTACGCCGCGTTTCCGGTCTCTGCTCGCATCATGAGCGTCAGCCGCAGCGTGCTGCGCTCGACGGGGGGCGGAGCGACAGTGCAATTTCAACCGACGGTTACGTCGCTCCTAAATGAAAAATCCCCCCAAAATTTTAGCTGCATGGTTTATAAGGTTTCCGCATCCGCATATGAGCGTCTTGTTGAGTTCGACAGACCCGTCAACTTCCCTTTAAGCGTCTTCCATATTTTTTCATTTCTCTTTTGCGAGTTTACGCGTCTTTACGGAGAATGGTGGGCATTATAAGCATTTGCACTAGTAAAAGTAACCCCCCTCGTTTGCATAGAAAAGTTACCTTCGGTTGCGTGCCCCCCACCCCCCCCCCCCCAAAAAAAAAAGAAGAAATTCCTGGGTACTTGCCTAGGCACTGCACTTCTCACTGAACATTGACTCATTTGTGATCCGTCTGGAGTGTATGAGCCCCAACACGTATTCTCGCTGGGGCTTGAGGAATCGTCGTGCTTTAATGAACAAATTTCGGGTGACTGCGTTCTGCGAGGAGGCAGAACGTCATTTCTGACTCCGCGTTTCGATACATTGACTGCGGCCTGCGGTGCCTTCTACCCACGGTAAGTGAAGCTTCAAGGAACTAAGGTCTTGCGATGGCTAGCGCACGCTGCAGAGCAGTATGCGCGTAGACCCGGCCTACGTGAGACCATGGAACAGCCGTTTGATGTTTTCGCGGGCGTACGTTCTGTGGAGCCTTGCTCACTATTGCAGCGCATCCGCTAACATTCACTTCCCAGCGCTTCTGGTGCGCACAGGTAAGATACGCCTGCGGTAGGGAGGATCCGTTCCTAATAAGTCAAAGCAGCCGCTTCTTTCCCATGTTCCCGGATAGAGCGTCGACTGGCCGGCGCACGGTGCCGAGGGCAGCAAAATGCACGTGTATTGTGGTACACTTCTGCATGTCTGTATGACCCTGGAACGCGCTCTGCTTAAAGGAGTTCGGGCTGCCGCGAGTACTGGGAGAAACAAGCAACAGTTGAGCAACAAGTGTTTTAATATGCAGAAAAGCAAGTTGTTACTGAACACGAAGTCCTAAAACCCAGGATTATGTATTCTTGAATAACCTATGTTCTACGTGCCGCAAATGCACCATGCGCAGTCAATAGCAGAAATCGCTGACCTTCAAGGTATTCATTGTACAGATTCTGAAATGCATCGGCTTCGGCCTGCGATGGCACGTTAGCCTGATTCCACCGACGAGGGCAAAATTCGCCGCGGATATTAGATCGTCCGTTGCCATTGCCGTGACGCGGTATATTGCGTACACTGTTGCATGCGCGTTCATTTCACGATCTTTAGTTCCTCCTGTCGCAACTGGTTACAGCAACGCTAGGGAGAGCACGGTCCAGATAACACAGCGCAACATAACACAGAGATTATACCTGCCCACACGACGCCTTTGCCACGGTACGAAACCTACGGAGCAACACGTGTGAGTGCGCCCAACCATAACAAAGCCGCCATTGTGGTCCGATAACATGGCCGCTACAGCAAAACGAATAAATAAAAACAAGAAAAGGCGAACCTACTACGTCATTTCCTCCACACTTTTCTCCTAGCGCGCGGAGTGGGTAGGGCCTATCCTCAGTTTTCCTTCCTCCATGAAGGCATTGAAGAGCGGGAGCACCGCGAAGGGGATCACAGGCGATCTTTGATAGCCAATAACTCTGTGTCTGATGCACAAATTGAGGAATTTTTTTGCCGCTAGGTATGTTGATGTAGTCTAGTTGAACTTCAAATGCATTTCACGATTTCGATAAAAAAGTGCTTCAGGGCCCCTTCAAAGGTAACTGTATTGTCAAAGATCTCTGTACACCCACTGCGTTGCAGGCTAAGTGGTGTGTGGTACATATGGCACATGCAGGAACCACCATAAAGGTTAGAGACGTTAAGGGAAGCCAAGAACATGAAAATAAACATTTGTAATGAAAATCGAAATACAGGTGGAAAGGAGTAGACTTGGAGCAAGAAAGATACAGGAGTCATGATTATTCCTCAAAGACACAACAAGAAAAGCTGTGGTCCTCCAAAAAGATGCATAAGATAACGGCAGGATTTCAAGACGATGTTTTAATTTCCACTGCCCCGTGAGGGATATGATAGGGGATGTATAATGACGTTCAGAATTAATTTTGAACATCGGAACTCATAACGAGGCCGCAAGTGTATCAACACCTTTCGCTCTCTTGAGTTTACACACAGTTGAATTCGCGAACCCGGGCTTCCCCTTCAGAAGTTAAAGCATTACTCATAGAGATTTTGCTATCATTTACCGGTCGCTACCCTCACATATCGACGTAGGAAGGAACGACACCGCTGACAGGCTGCCGCGCACTGTGTTGGAATCCAGGCCAACGAAGAAAACTGCTCCTGAGTAAAGAAGAGAAATAAAGACGGCTAGCTTTAGACAGCTCCGTTCGTTCTGGTCTAAACCGCACCAATAGTTTGTTACTAGGAGACTTCATAGAAGTGACGCCCTCTATTATCTCATCCGCACAAGGTCAGCTCAAACTGCAGCGTGACGGTGCAAGACAGGACTTAGCCTGTCATGGTTGCGTGTGCATTGCGAAGCTCTTGCTGACGTCAACCGTTATTAGCTACGCTGTCTTACCTTGATAAAGAACGCACACTGTTAATAGATGGAGTGAGGCACCCAATATGGCCCTACAAACAAGCGCAAGTGACGTTTTGCCCACGCGAGCACACAGGATATTTAAGAGAGAAGTGTTCCGGCCTCTGCCCATATCGCTCGTTGTACTCAGCTGGAATGTGAATGCTGAACCGAACGTGTGAAATTGCACGGCGATGGGGAGTGAATGGCGCGCGATCTCTTTCCCTCCCGGTTTAAACTCGTCCTTGATATTAGTTTTTCTTTGTGATACCATATGCCTTTATGTGCTTACCAGATGACTTCTTTTACCAGATACATTATGACGAGTTTCAGATCCTACCCTACTTTATTAGTGGCACTCGAGGGTGGCAAATGCAGCAAATTTGGCAAGGCTAGGTCCGCCTGCAGCAAGCTACACTCCTCCTCCTCCTTGCTTGTGGGGAATCAGATGACGGGCTTTATGGCTGCCAACAACTCGGCTCTCGCGTTTGAGGCACCCGAATAGCTGCTCCCTCAAGGAATTGTCAAGAAACTAGTACAGAAACTGCGCTCACATGCAACACCTGGAAAAGGTGTCGGAGCGCCACGGAGCGGTAGTCACTCATACGAACTAATAATTTCATTAGGCTCAGACTCGAGCTCTTGTGATGAATTCAGAAGCAGTGACATGAGCGCAGTTGAGGAAGTGGAATGACTGCTTGTTTTTAGGGGGCCCTGAACCACCTCTCGGGCTTGGTAAAATAACACATTCTGCGGGTAGCATACGCTGCTATGAACATCTCAGCCATGTTTTGCCGTCGTACGCGGTGCGTGGAGCTCTCAAGCGGATAGCGAATTCACCTTTCTCTCAAACGCTCTCTTTTCAACAGAACGCCCTGTCCACACTCTTCTGAACGCACTATTTCCTGATCGGACGCACTGTTTCGTCATTCGCTTAGGCGACTGCTATTGGCCGATAGCTGACGTCAAGCTGCGGTCGGCTACATGGCGTAGATACCGCGGCCGCCACCGGGTGCCGCCACGAGTCCACTGGCTAAGCGCACTGCGGCTCGCTGAGGACCACAGCGTTTGGCTTATGTTTAGCGCGTCGTAGGCACCAAAGGCGGAAGTCTTGGCGTCTACGTTAACACCCACAATAACATTTCAACTGCGTGCCACGGTGACATTTAGAAGCTGGAGCGTTGTGGGCACGCCCCACTGCGCCGTAGCGTTCGCAGTGCAAGGCACTGAAGAAGGAACGGGAGCACAGTGGAGGCTGTGTTTGATTGCCAATAACTCCGCTTCTACTGAACGCATTGAAAAACTTTTTGCGGCAAAGTATTGCTGAAATAGCCTACTTTCGCTTCAAATGTCCTTTCTCCGCGTCGATAAAGAGTGGTTTAGGGCACCTTTAAGCGTGTTTAATCGAAACAGCAATGCGAGTGGTTGGAAACAAATAACATGCAACTCATGTTCACCACTCGTAAGACTTTGGCTGTCTTTCTCGCAGTTGCTGGGAAGATTCTTTTGCTTTTCATTTCAGACTAAGCAACGAATGAATGGGGCGAAATAAAGAACACAGACTGTTTTTGGTAAACTTTCTTTGCCTATCTTTCTTGCTTTCCTTGCCATGGTTTGGCTTGTCGTCGGGTGTCTCGCCGTTTAAAGTTGACTGATCCCGGAGACTGTAATCAAAGGTCGTGACTTTTTGGCCAATCCTGACACCAGTGCAACATAGGTGTCCTCGTAAAGGTTTTGTTAATGTAGTTTTTAACCCTGAGAAATCCTGCAGGCGTTGGAATCAAAGTCGTGGCTGGGCCGATTCTGAAAATACCATCACATTACAGTCACTCAGGAGAATATGAACGTAGCTTCATTGCCCCCTTCTGCAGATTTACCGTCCGTGTCTCGCCGAGTAGACGCAGCGGGGAGTCTTACTACACAAGCGTGGCGTTAGCGTGGAAGACTGTGCATTAAAAACAACTGCCTAGTGCCACGTTGGTTTATACGTCACAAATGGCGTTCGTATAGTTCAGCGTAGCCACAACGGACATTTACCATCGTCTCGATTGGGATACAGTGGTAAATGAATTTGCAAGGGCCGGAAACGCGCTTCTGCATAAATTTTATGCGTTCTAATTGCAAGGAAATGATAGAGAATGAATGTTAAGGGTGGCTTCCATGAGCGGTACGTCGAGCGGTACCGGCTGCATTACGTTAAGCTACCGAAAGGTAAACATTCTGACGCGGAAATGAGAACTCCGTTCTGACAACCGGGCTACCCCGTACAAAAATGACTGTTGATTAACCATTGATATATTATTGGGGAATTGTTGAAACAACGGACTTCAACAAATTTTCAAATGCAATTGAGTTCGCTCAACACTTGCACAACAATATTACCGTTCAGTGTTCTCAATAAACAATTTATTGGGTAATTTGTGTTGCTTTTTGTAGTTGTTTTTTTGTTGTGCAGCAGTTGAGTCCAGTATCAATAATTAGGACTTGCATATGAAGACATACCGAAAATTAAATGCGAAGCGTTCCAACCTCATTGCTGTCACTTTGCGGCAGGTAGGTTCTTCTTTCGCCTCGTTTTCATAAAAAGAAACTAATGTGTGACCGATGGGGTGGCATTGAACGTCGGCCGTCAAGCCCGGTGCTCTAACCATTAGGCCATGAACGCGGGCATGCTCCTCTCGTTCGAAAGCCAGCAAGTTCTGAAAGGCTTGGCGCGTGCGCAGCGTACCACTTCCTCGTGCTGTCGCTAAAGCTGGCGCTTTCAAGCGCCTATCTCCGGGACTGCCCCACTTTCGTAGCCGTTTTCTCTCTGTAAAAACTGCAGCGTTAGACTAGCTTCATGACCGCCCAAATTCATAACGATTTATTTCTTCGCCGGTGCACAAATGCCATCATCGTTTTAACATACACTAGATGACATAGCAATTGGTACGATCCAAAATGAGCACGTTTCGGGGAGCAGAAGAATGCGAAGTTCCCTCGCAAACACGGCAACTACGCGCATGTGGAGTTGCCCAAAAGTAGACACGGCGGCAGCGCGGCCGGCGATAAGACAGGCGCCGACACACGACGACGCTAGTACCTTCGAGCATCCGACGCGCTGTGGGAACCGTAGGATCCAAGCGGCGCACATGCTGCAAACATACACGTGAGAGATCTTCGAATTTCCTGCGACGCACCCTCCGTCCGGAAAGTAAATATAGCTTTTTTTTATCCAACGGCCGTGGTACTAGAGATCAAACAACGAACACGCTTTGAGATCGCAGCGCGCAGCCGCTATAACCATTGACTTCAAAGAGCTTCTGATTCAGAAACAGCCGCAACAGTATCGCAGCTAATCGCTGTATCTGCGGCTGCTTGCGACTCTCGCCTTGCAAGAAGCATGCGATTTATTTGAGCCTCGCCGAACTGTCGTCCGCAGGACAGGTCCCGTATGTTCGGTTAAATAGAAGAACACCAAAGGGAAATGAAAGAAATACAGGTAGCGGACTCTTATCATACCTTAAAGCGGAACCGCATGGCGCGATTTCAGGCGCGATTGACGCGCGGATGGTGGGACGCGCGCGTCATTTTGACGCGTGCCCAGCATGATCCGCCACGAAATCGCGTCGCCGCGTGCTGCTGCTCGGAGTAGAAAAAAACGCGTCGCGCGGCGCGTCCACCAATCAGAGTTCAGGTAAGTCACGTGGCATTTGGTCACGTGGCATTTTGGTTCTTTTTTTGCCACCAGATGGCCCTGCTCTCTGCGCATCTCGACGGAACCTCCTCGGCGGAATTTTTTTTTCTCGGCAGAACTGGCGCGCGCGTCAAGGAAAACATGTGCTACCGTAATTTCGTTCGCGCATCGTGTTGGTTCGCTCATGAACAAAGCAACCTTCAACGAGGCCCTAATAACTAAAGTGGAGAAGCGTCGCGTCTCATCGCTAATACTGGCAAGACAATTTGCTAATAATATTACCAGTGTATGGTGCTCGCTCTCTTCTCAACCAGGCAGGCCGCACCTACATGTACCTCCTGACCGGCATTTTTTCTTGCTTCAGTATCAGCATCCCCCTTAATAGTAGCAATCGCCTCTTCTGCTCGGTAGTAAGCGGCCGACCCTCCTTCTTATATGTGAAGTTGTAAACAAGCAGCGGCTTTTTAGCATGCGGAAGGTACATAGTCGCAGTTTCGCACACAATATTGCTGCTTGAAATTAAGCTTGATAAATACACTTCGGAAAGAAATGTCGCTGTCTAATTACACTCAGATTATTTTTATTGTAGTGTACTGTAAGTTTAAGGGCATATTATATATGCGGTAACAAAGACAATACATGTCCTTGAGAGTTATGTTGTCTGGCAACCCGGAAAACGCGGCGCGAAAGCGCCGCTCCTTTTTTTTCGTACGGGTGCTCGCGCGTCGGCGGCAACGCGGGCGTTTGCCGCCCGTCGCGTTTTTCGCTCGCGAAAAACGCGCCATGCGGTTCCAGCTTTACTTGTCACCTCGTCATCTGCAAAGGTGCGATAAACTATTCTACTAGCGTTACTTTTGTAAAGATAACAAAATTAGTAGTAATTTTTACTTCTAGGTGGCGCTACCAACGTCAAGGTAGCGTTCCGGCGTGTGTGTGTGTGTGTGCGCACGCCACGGAGGTGGCGCACGCAGTTGCAACCGTTGCAGCTTCGTTTTGAGGCGTGCGTCTATTTGTCGTACAAAAATCCCTCACGTGACCTAATCCTACGTGCCTAGGGACAGCATCGTTTAGGGATTTTTGAGAAGGCGCGATGCTGGCGCCGAGCCGCCGCCGAGCGGAGCCGTGGCGTGTTCGTCCTCGGCGTGATCGTTCTCTGGACCGCGCGTTCATGGCGCGTTGTTCAACATTGCTCATGTGATTGTGCGTGCGTTGCTTGTGTGTTGGTTGTAGGTTCTGTGTTACTTGGCGGAAAGCCGTGAGTAGCGGCGGTGCGGCAGTGCGGATTTGGCCTCGCTGAGCTCTGGCAGTACAGAATCTGCGTTGTGTGACCCGTCCTTTCTTGAGAACCCGGCGGTGGTGGCAATTGAAATATCGAAGTGGCCTAGCGCCTCGGCAGCAAAGTTCTGCGAACCGCGATGTGGCGTCGCCATGTCCGACTTTGCTTAACGGACATCGATGGATGTGCTGCTCGCTGCAAGTCATGTAAATGCAACTGCGTCGACCGCCCACTGTTCAGCGCTGAATGTGTGTTTGGTGTGCTGTGCTTGAAACGAGTGGTGCAGCCGTGCTGCGGAGGAGCAGAGTGGCATAGGGGCTCCGTTTGCGCGTTCACAGACATGTGCTCTCGTCTTAGTCTCATTAGCGGCTGTCGCGGGATTGTGGTTTGCTAGCTCCTTGCCTAGTATGAAGTTTACGACGCTAACACACAGCATGTTCACGTTTTTCCGCGCTATATGTCGTTTGCATTACGGCCAAGTTGAAAACGAGACGTATGTATGTGTTATTTGCGTTTTGTGTGTTGTAAATTACTTTCTATTGTGGAAGTTCTGGGAGTCTTATTACGCAAGGAGTGCGAACGTAAACATAAACACATATGTGTGTCTGAAATTTTGAATTACCCATAATACCTTTTACGACTGATAAGTGGGCTACACGGCCTGTGTGAATCAGCTACCGTATGTTGCGACGCTCTTCCGTGTGGTAGACTGGTGCATGGTGCGCGCTTGTTTCTGTACTGTTGTAAAAACCATTTGTTTATTCACTCAATACAAATGTACGGCTTCTTCGCCGCAGTACATTTTAGTTAGGCGGTGAAGCATACTAAAAGTGGGAGGGGCCGCTATTAGCCAGCATAGTATGTCCACTTAGGCGACCTGAGAGGCGGCATGTGCGCGAGTGTATAATTAAAGAACTCTTATTATGTCCAGTGACAGTGGCCCCTTTTCACGTTTAGTATGCTTCACCGCGAAATATTAGTGTTTTGCGAGAAAGATAATCGTAAAAAGCCTTATTATGCAACGTTTCTTTTGTAGATTGCTACACCGCAATACACGGGTGTAAATACCCTCGTGCAGTAAAGCATACTAAGAGTGGAAAGGGCACATAGGTTTACACTGTGCTCATTATTTTCAATTGTGACATAATTTGCAAGTGCATCTGTGCTCGTGGTAAGCTTCATTGACAATTCTTTGTACATTACAAATTCATATTGCAGGGAAGCTTACTAAAGCTCATTCGCCATTATGGTACATGTTATTCACCTTCAATGCAGGAGCACAATGCGGATTCTTGCCCCTGTTTTTGGCTGGACTGCACATGCTCTTAGAGAATTGATTCATTTCATTGATTCATTCTTTAAGCGCGAGACCTAGCAATGGGTAGCCCAAATACAGATTTGAGAAAACCAAAACTAATTCAGCAGTAAGAAGCTAAAGGGTTGTTTTGGTGTAGACCAGTGGCCAAGTCCGGATATGTAAGAGGAGGAAGAAAAGCCGAGTCTTTCCACTTCAACACTGGGAGGCACAACTCCTACAAATAATTACGACTCTTACTTATTTGACTTTTTAAAGGAGATTACCGACTTGCATTGGCAAGTGTTTACTTCAACAAACACTGCATTAAGCAAGCTTCCCGCGCATATTTCACCAGCTACTGCATCATTCTTTCACATTACGAGTTGAACTGCAATTTTCCTTATGCCACAACTTGCCCAATATTGTGTTTTGCAGTAGGATGTTAGCAGTGCTATTAAGGCACTTAAATACTTATGAATAGCACTAGCGAGAAAAAAAATAAAAGTAAGAAAGCAGTGGCTTTTTGTGTGTAGACTATGCATACACCTGGTGTTCTTATGGTCATTTTTGCCCTATCCGCTAAACCATTCTAAACAAGAAAAGTTTATACACAATTATTTTATACACAGACCACAACTAAACCACAGGTATCGTTGGTAAGCAAAGTATATTTATTCGGTGACATTTTCTGCAGCCCTGCTATTGGGCTTTCCTTCCTTCCTTTTCAGCTGTGCAGGTTCATTAAGAAGTGATGAGACAGTTTGACAATTTTAATCGTTGAAAGACTTCGCAAAACCTTTTTCGGGTTGTTTTTTCTTGTTTTCAGAATCGGCACATTGCATTTTAAGGCGTGTTTACTGTGTTTGTTGCTTTTTCTTTATGGGTAGGGCATGTCAACATTTTTTACACCATGTCAAGTATGTGGTGCCATAGATTGTTCTTAGATGGACTCTTGCCCTTTCATTCTGTACAATATGATGTCGGTTTTTTGTGTCCAAGGCTGTTTTACATTTGAGTGTGATTGTAGCATTTTGCTGTTTTGCCTCTGTCACCCAAGCTTGAAAGATTGCTACCCACTGGTGGTGGCATGACACATGTGACATTTGCAATATATGGCCACCATAAATATAATAAATAGAAGTTAATTCAAGAATAGTGCCTTTGCATGGTGGTGCAACCATAAATTGTGGCTATAAGGTACCTGCGGTGCAGGTAGCACTGCTTGTGCAGAATAAAGTGCAACTCTACTACTTTCAAACATCATTGTTATCTGCATTTGTATAGCTCCAGTTCTTGTGAACAACACACACCTGGTGGGAGAGTAGCTTGCACCTGCAGTTGGGGCCAATGAATAGCCAAATTTCTGCCTGTTTTCATGTTATTAGCATGTTAGTAAAGGCAGTCGTTTTTATAGTGACCTGTTTGTCCACTGTAGAAGCTGCTGCAGGGAGTCAGGATCTTGTACACATCTTCAGCTTTGCAGGGGACACAACATCTGGCACATAGTTTGTCACAGGCCATGTCTTTGGGGCAAGTTGAGTTGACCCACTTGCAGAGGGAGAACCAAGCTTGTTGGATATGATGTAAACCGCCTGTACACTCAGTGCCCTTCTTTCATTTTGTGTGACATATGTGGTTATAGCAACCCTTGGTTTATGCACTTCTTGTCCGGCAGCAGTCTTTTTCATTTGAAACACTCGGCATAGCTTTCAGCAAATTGGACAGGAATAACACTGAAAAACCAGCAGATGTTAATCATCGCACTTATCATACGAAGCTTCGTACAGTATGATGAGGGCGTAAATAAATGAGGGTGTTCCTCAAGGCCTTGTAGCATACGTCACGAGTTTGGAGCAACATGATGTAAGCACTTTTTTGATCGCATGCTATAGGTTTAGCAGGTGTGGCCATGGTTGAAGTGCAGTGCAAGGTCAAGAAAACAGATATCTATGAGCAGCACCCTGGTAAAGGAGACTCTGGGAAAACTAGTGGGAAGCCTGTTGAACATATGGTTGACCCGCTTGCTGGCTCCATCAGGCAAAGTATGATAAAGAGAAGGAAGTCATCAACACATCAGAAGGTTTTTACATATAAACACTGTGCTAAGGTCATAACATGCCAACAAGTCTTAGTGCGCAGGCTGTGCACGACCAACTACATATGCCTTCTGTTCGGACATTGCTTATTGCATTGCTTATTGTAACTAACCGGCATGGAGTGGACAAAAAAAGAACAGCAGCTCCATTAATTTGGTTTCACTGGTATCAACAGTGTTTTGTAAGTGTACATTGCCATACTCCCCAATGCCTTCTTGGGTGACATTAGCAAGGACCAGCTTGAGGCAAGGGGTAATAGAAGTTTTTACAAGCTAAAAATGCATGCATGGAGAGCACGTTGTGTCCAAAAAGTAGGCACTTCACAGGGGCACTGGAGAAGGAACAGATTATTAACAGTGGGCAAAGACAAGCTACTAACACTCAACACTCTTGCCATGTAATGACCTCTGAAACAATCCCTCTTAAAGAGGAAATCATCTTTGTGTACCGTAAAGAGGGCAGATGGGCAAAGCCCCTTCAGTAATGCTGCCAGCTTCAAAAGCCCACTTTGCACGTCCTGAATACTTCCTTCTTACGACTTTGCTGGGTGCAAGCATTCTACTGTCCAAAAGCTGTCATTGAGAGCACTGTTGATTTGGTGGCAATACAGTTCAGAAGAAATTGCAACAAACCCTTCCTAGTCGGCCTGGATGCTCACGGTGCTTATGAAGCAGCACCACGAGGCAAGCAAGGTGAACGGATGCGTCCAAGCCCTTGTTCCTTTATCGCACTGTTCTGTTAGTAACAACCATGAGACTTGAACCAACAAGCTCAAGTTCGGCACTCACGTGCTTACTGCGGAGGATCCATAAAAAGCACAAAAACAGAAAACTCAAGGGAAGGGATAAAGCACCATTTAACACTTAGTATTGCTGCAGCCCGCCCCCTTCTTTTATTTTGTCTGGTTATGCTACATCCTTTTACTATAGATAGGCATGAACTTAGGTGATGTCCCCAATCAGTGTCCAATTTTTATATATACACTATGTGCTGGTTCAAAGAGGCTTGAAACACTGCAATGGAAGCTTTTAGTAGAAAAGGTGCCTGGAAGAAAAAAAAAAAAGATGTGCTGCAACCATCTCGGCAACATCTTGTCCCCTTAATAAAAATTGTGCTTCCATATCAACTTGAGCCCTCCAGTTTACAGTAAAGTACCAGTGCACTTATGAACAATTAATCAATTCTCAAAGAGCATGTGCAGTCGAGCCAAATCATGGGCATGAAACCACATTGTGCTCCTCCATTGAAGGTGAATAATGTTACAAAATGGTGAATGTGCTTTAGTAAGCTACCCTGCAATATGAATTTGTAATGTACAAAGAATTGTCAATGAAGCTTACCACGAGTACAGATGCATTTGCAAATTATGTCACAATTGAAAATAATGAGCATAGTGTAAACCTATGTGCCCTTTCCACTCTTTGTATGCTTTACTGCACGATGGTTATTTACACCCCTGTATTGCGGTGTAGCAAGCTACAAAAGAAAGGTTGCATAATAAGGCTTTTTACGATTAACTTTCTCGCAAAACACTAATATTTCGCGGTGAAGCGTACTAAAAGTGAAAAGGGGCCACTGTCACTGGACATAATAAGAGTTCTTTAATTATACACTCGCGCACCCGCCGCCTCTCAGGTCGCCTAAGTGGACATACTATGCTGGCTGATAACAGCCCCTCCCACTTTTAGTATACTTCACCGCCTAACTAAAATGTACTGCGGCGAAGAAGCCGTACATTTGTATTGAGTGAATAAACAAATGGTTTTTACAACAGTACAGAAATAAACGCACACCATGCATCCGTCTACCGCACGGAAGAGCGCCGCAACGTACGGTAGCTGATTCACACAGGCCGTGTAGCCCACTTATCAGTCGTAAAGGGTATTATGGGTAATTCAAAATTTCAGACACACGTGTTTATGTTTACGTTCGCACTCCTTGCGTAATAAGACTCCCAGAACTTTCACAATACAAAACAATTTACAACACATAAACACAAAGAACACAGGCATATGTATTGTTTTGAACTCGGCCGTCATGCAAATGACATCGCACGGGAAAACGTGAACATGCTGTGTTAGCGTCGTAAACTTCATACGTAAACTTCATACTAGGCAAGGAGCTAGCACAACACAATCCCGCGACAGCCGCTAATGAGACCAAGACGGGAGCACATGTCTGTGAACGCGCAAACGGAGCCCCTAAGCCACTCTGCTCCTCCGCTGCACGGCTGCACCACTCGTTTCAAACACAGCACACCAAACACACATTCAGCGCTGAACAGTGGGCGGTCGACGCAGTTGCATTTACATGACTTGCAGCGAGCAGCACAGCACACCCCTCGATGTCCGTTAAGCAAAGTCGGACACGGCGACGCCACATCGCGGTTCGCAGAACTTTCCTGCCGTAGCGCTAGGCCACTTCGATATTTCAATTGTCACCACCGCCGGGTTCTCAAGAAAGGACGGGTCACACAACGCAGATTCTGTACTGCCAGAACTCACCGAGGAGAAAGACGCACTGCCGCACCGCCACTACTCACGGCTTTCCGCCAAGTAACACACAACCTACAACCAACACACAAGCAACGCACGTACAATCACATGAGCAATTTTCAACAACGCGCGGTTGAGAGAACGATCACGCCGAGGTCGAACACGCCAGCGTCGCTCGGCGCCAGCATCGCGCTTTCTCAAAAATCCCTAAACGTTGCTGTCCCTAGGCACCTAGGATCAGGTCACGTGAGGGATTTTTGTACGACAAATAGACGCACGCCGTTTGCAGCACACTTTTTCAACAGTACACATCGTTACCGCTAGTTTCGTAGTCGCATTTTTTGGTCGTAGTATTTATTGTTTACGCTACAAAATAGGTTGTTCTTAAAAATTTATGAAGGTTAGTTGATGAAAAATTATTGCTAATTAATTAGCGGTTTTTAAGTGCCGTTATTTTGTGTTTGAAAGATTTTTATAACTGAATACGATAGTGAAGCTGTGAACGGCTTTCGGACTCCGTTAGTTGGTTGCCGTTGCGTGGTGGTTCACGCCTCGTGCTTTTTGATGAAAGTATTTTTTTCTTTTCGGTCATCATGACGCACATTTTAGTGAAATGCTTTAACGAAGATAAGTGGGACGTTTATCCGTTGAAGTCGTTGGCTGACTCAGCTACTAGTCTTCGACTGATGTGCGAGCCTGGCTGTTTTGATGAGTTGCGCGGCAGAGGTCATGATGCCTGTTGGAGAGAAGGCACCCCGGAACAGTCGCAGCCGAAGTTCTGCAGATAGGTAAGTAATCTCGTTTACTTGGGCACGTAGCCTTTTTTCTATTTTGACATTGACGAGCCTGAGATGTTAAGCACACCGTTCACTTTCTTCGAGCAAACCGTATGCCTCGGAGCGAAAGCGCGCGATACGCATTTCGTAACTATGGCGGCCGCCGTGGCAATTTGGGGCTCGATGTCGTGGATACGATCCCTGCGGCGGCCGCATGCCAAAGGAGCGGAATGCAAAAACGCTTGTGCATTGTGCATTGTATGCACGTAAAAATTTCCAGGAAGTCAAAATTAATACGGAGTCCCCAACTACAACCTGCCTCATAATCAGCTCGTTGGTTTCGCACGTAGGACATCATAATTATTTTTTTTAATCCGTAGTGGCTCATCGTATACCATACGGTTAGTGTGATCACCTTTTGTGCCGTAGCGGTTAAGCGCGCCTCGATTTAGGTTGCGCCTAATGATGCGGCGCACCGCAAAATATATTTCGCCTCTTTGGGATATGCGGAGAACGGCCAACCGATTAGTCACAGCTTCCGCGCGGTGACTGTAACACGGATACACAGCGCAAATGAACAGAGGTGTGGTCACGACTTCGGCAAAGAACACAGCCGCCGACGGGGTCGCCTTATCGCCTATCACCGCCAAAACTACCGCAGTAAGCATCTTTATCTAGCGCGGCGCGTTTCTGTTGAAGGCGTACTGTACAATTTCAATTGGCGATAACCGAAACATGCCACCGTTCTCCGCTGCGTCTTTGAGCTGGGCCGATCCGAATGTGCTTTGCTTGCAGAAGCGAAAGGAGCGCCAATCGGCGCGTTGTCGCCTCGAGCGCCGTTTTCGCGGTGAAGAATGACGCGTGCATGAAGCTAGCTCACTGCGCAGACGCTACCGCGCAATACGTGCAAGGGCGTGTACATACGCGACGTTCTGCACACAAATCGCGTGGAATGATCGGAGACACGCCGGAGCGGCTAGCGTCAAAGAAACGGTGCATGTTCTCACTCGTACAGGCACGCTCACGCTCGCATCGCTCTCGGCGTATCTTTAGGTCATTCCTGCTGCTGGACTTCTACCCAAAGATTCGATATCTGCTTGGTATCGGCTATGCACCGTCGCGTGGTCTTTGGTTCTGCGAGAGAGCCGGGAATATTTCTCCCCGCTGTGAAACATCGCTGTGCGTGTCTTAGCTAACATTTACCGTAGCAGCATATTTCTTCCTTTTCTAGACAGCACTCGTAAAGAGTCGCAAATTTTTACTTGCCAGTATAGTGTGTACTTCTATTTTGTGCGTAGTTATGTGCAGTGTGTGGCAGATTCTGAATCCGCGCAATCTCATTTTCTGCCCGCATTCCCTTCTCGCAGGTTACGCATGCAGCAAATGCCCAGATGCTAAAGTGTTCTACGTCAAGAGCAGCTTGGCGTCATGCAAGAGACACCCGTTGATATGTGGCTGATTCACTAGCAAGCTCGCGTCTTTGTTGCCACTCTCCATCAAGTGGGATTTTTAACTATTTTTTCTGCTGCTCTGTGGTGTACTAGCTGCCGTGCATGGACGCTGTGAAGGCTTTTCATTTGCTCTGGCTTGTAGTAGTAAAGGATGGGCTACCTTTCGAGGGGAGGTATTTCCTTTTGCTTGCGAGAATGTTTACCAGCTTAACCAAGTGATACGTGCGTACTGAAACAACAGCGCGAACAGAGACGGACGACGAAATAGGTAGGAGCACACACGAGCGCAAGTTCAACTAAGTTTATTTTTGAAGACAGAGGTAATAAAGACGCTGGTCAACTTGACAAAGGTAAAGAGCCGTGCATGCGTGGCAGAAACAGCCACGAGCGACAAGAAAAAAATATGAAGAAGCCATCTCATGTAGAATAAACGTGCGTGAAAAGCGAGAACTATCGGACAAATCTTTCGAAAAAGTGAAATATTTGTTCGATGAGTGATACTACCCAACGAGAAATACTCTTGAGAACTGCAAGTCTTTCCCACTAAGGGCAACAGATAACTTGCTTATGTATTTGTTTCGTTTGTGATCAATAAATATTGCTGCTGGAACTCCTCTGGTGTTGAGGTATAGAGCAGAAAGAACGGTTGTTTCATCACAAAGACCAGAACACAAGAGGACTTATGGAAGAATTATTTATTGTTCACGAAGAAAAATTCATAAGCAAGATTTTTGTGACTCTAAGTGGGAAAGAGTTGCTGCATTATTTCTCGTTAATATCACTTACAGTACAAACCTTTCAGTTTTCATGTGTTTTTTTTGTTGTTGACGCATATGTTTGTTCTACAGGACATGTCTTTCGGTCCTTTTTTGTTGTGCCGGGCTGTTTCTGCTGCACATCCATGGCTTTTTCTTTGTGAAGTTTGCCAATTTGTTGAAAATCTTTGTCTTCACGAATAAACTTCTAGTTGAGTCAGCGTTCGTGTGTGTTCCTACCTTAATTCATCCTTCTCGTTTCGGTTTGTGTGGTTGTCAAATATAAATGTACACCGAATTGGCGAAGTGTCCATAGAATTTATGCATGAAATATTTGCGCTGTTTATTTCAGGAAGAACGCTATAGGGTCTTCTCTGTTTTTAACACTGATGTACATTTTTCTAGTTTAACTTCAAGGAGTCCCCTGAGGAAGCCAATAAGAGTGATGGTAACTTCATTTATGTAAGATTTATGAATTTCATCCATTCAAGACATGACATGTCATGCTTGTAGGTATGCAAGTATTCGTACTTTTTAAACATACTAAGTTCTAGTTTTCGGTTCTCATGACGCTGCTTTGTACTGTGCTGCATTGTCCACGCGCAGGAACCTTCTTTTATACCGTCAGTGCATGGGTTCTTTTTGTATATATTGGAGAAACAATTGTCTTGAGTTTAAATATGCATGTATATCACTTGTAATTTTTTTTCAACACGGGTGCTGTATCTCCCCCCGTCTTTCTTACTGCTTTGTCCCAATTTTTATGCAACTTTTATGTATTTTATGCAATAAAATCCTGGTAGCATTTTAATAATATTTTACCTGCGTAATTGAGGTCATTGGTTTTTCGTATACGCATTTATTTCCGTTTTTCACTGTCTCACCACTCTGGCTTTCCAGTCATTGAAACCTTTTCCCATCCTTTATGACTATTTCTGGGGTACTTGATACTGCAAGTGCAGGTGACCATCCATTTGGCTCTTTGGAATTGTGTTAGCCGTGTGTTACTACCAATTTTCTGTGCTAAATAATTATTTTTTCTCTTATCGTTCAAGGTATTAGCCTTGCCTTATTTCTTTATTGACTGAGGTACCACTTAGTTGCTGGGTAAGGTGAAAAAGGCCCCAAAAAGTGCTCTAATTAGCTTTGTGTGAGTCCAAAAAAATTAACTGAAAATGAGCTCACCAAATTGAGGAAATACCACGAACAAACTCTTCTGTACCTCAATTTAACATATACAAATGGTGTACTGTTCTTGCAAACCTGGCTCGTCAGAAACATGATTCAGGTGTTCACCAAGCCCGACAACTTTCTAAATGATGTCTCATCAATTAATAGCTAAGTTGAGTGACGTTATAAAATAATTGGGCAACCTGAAAATATATACATCTCGACGACAAAAAGCTCAGACAAGTTTACTTTGTTACTTCATTAAATTTTAATCGCGGTGAAAGACGTGTGCTAAAGCTTGTATATATTTACGTGAAGTCATTTGTTTCAAGTCTGTTATTTTGCCTTCTCACAGTCAGCCGTAACTTTTCCTGTGATGGGTTAGTGTGCGAACCATGTTAATAGAACGTATTCAGATGTCTTGTGTGTATCCACACGCAATCAGCTTCAAGTGTTCATGTGTTCAAAGTTGGTTGTTACAAGGGTATGCTTAAGCCCTGCCTTTTGAGTCACTTTGCCTTCTAGTCATAAACTTATGTCGAAAGTAAAGACCACAATGATCGTTTTGACTGAATTCATATGTATAGGTTTTTTCAGATGTATTTACACTGCTAGAGTGCTGTAGGGACGAGCCTATGTCTCCAGGTTCGATGTAGTGGTGTCTTATGTACTGTAATAATGTTTCACGTGCACGCATCTTTAGTGTAAATAAAGGTGCTTCAAGTTGGGTCAGTCTCTCCTTTGATTTTGTTTGTGTTTGGGAAAGTTATGAGCAGGCACCGGTGCATGCAAGTGTGAACAGCAAAGAAATTTCAATGTATGAATAAAAATCCGCTAGCCCAACAAAACGTCAATCATATTTCAATGGTGACTTCTGAAATCTCAATGCCATCTCAACTGTGCCACAATGTGCTTTTCAACGCTGTGGCAATAATACCTCAACAACAGGTCAACAGAACTACCACAACGTTAGTTCAACGCAGAATCAATGGTAACTCAACAACCATTCAACAAAACGAACACAACGGGCCGTCTAAGCACAATGGACTTTCAATGGTAACTCAACAATTATTCAACTATGAGGTACCCAATGGTGTTTCAATTAAATTTCAGTGGCCGATATTCAAGCCCACTCAACAGTTAGCCCAACAATTCTCCAACAAAATTTCCACAATTCCTCAATGAAAAACTCAACATTGACTAATAATAATTCAATGCCTTCTCAATAATTTTTTTTGTACGGGACCGCGGACTAATACGCATGAACTAGCTCCGTCCCCGTAGCCTTGGCTTCATTGTTAAGAAAATTAGTCCCCGAGTATATGATACAGATCTGTAACTGAAGAGGTACTTGGGCGCTAGCGCCTGTTACGTTAAAGGGGCCCTGCAACACTTTTTATCCATGTGGTACAAAGTATTTAATATGAAAAGACCCAATTTTGGAAATACGTTGCAGCTAAAAAGTATTTTAATCCGTTCAGTAGAAGCGGAGTTTGCGGTATTCAAAGATCGCATTTTATCCCATTCGCAGCACTTGCTTGCGCAGCGGCTTGCGCAGCGCAAGCTAGGGCGGCCGCAATGCTCCGCCCACTGAACGGCGCCCAATTTAAATTTGGCTTTTAGATGTTCACGTATATTACACTACTTCGGGCTTTGGCGTCAACGAGACGGTAAGCTGGGAGGCTGTCACCTGACCAGGCTTGCCGTAGCTGCGTGTCTTGTTACCGTTGCAGTGATTGTTTACCAGTCTCGCCGTCTTTGCAGCCAACAAGAGCGCATCCATGTCAGTAACGTGGCTAGTTGGGCGAGTTGGTGAATAATCACCATACCTTGGTGGTGGAGCCGCGTACAGACAAGGACAAGGCGAAGGCATCTTACCTTTAACGTTTGAGGGTGCGCAGGTATTAAATATGAAGTGTTTGTTCTGAAATAAAGTAGCGAGTGTCGTGTATTCTTGTGTGTTTTCGCCCCACCTATGTCGCCCTTTCGTATTCATTTTCAGCAATAGGCTAGTGAAGCGCGTTTCGCACAAATTTCGTGGCTGCGAAAAGGACAGACGCCACGTTTGCGCTGCGCGTATAATTGTGCTCAAGTGACTGTGCCTGCACAAATTTTACACACAAGTCAAAAGACTTGTGTGTAAGCGAAACTTCAAAGCGAAACTCCAGCGACGTCACGATCTTGCGTTGTGCAAGAGGCGACCAAATACAGGAAGTACAAAGTTGAATTTTTGTGTAAACACTCTGAACGCAGTGGGATTTAATCCCTAAATTTTAAGTACGTCAAGTATCATGAACATTGTTACACTTCATGTATGGACATTGTTACTAACATGATTTACTTGCCATGATCAAAGATCGTTGCGGGGCCCATTTGAGTCGATCAATGGGAGCATAGGAAGACTCAGAAACCAACATCGACTCTTCTGCGTATTGCCGCTCGTCGTAGCTTTTTGGTCTCCATCCCAGTAATTTGATGTTCCCGTAACTTTGAAAGAGTGTGGTTCACGGATATCCAACAATGTCGCAATTAAGTGTGAAGTGCAGTTCTTCGCTCACTATCACTGGAGGCGTATCACCAAGTATGAAAGCTTCAGCGAGCGAAAGCTAGTGGGCGCAAAGAACGAAAGGTAGCTCGCGCTACTTTTCATTTCCTTCGTCCTCATTCTGTACGTAACTGAGAGCACATTGAGGTACTCTAGGTGAACCCCATGGCGATGGCCGCACAGCGGCCGTGCGATCTATTTTGGGAAGAAGCGGCATCTGTGAAGCCTTCTATGCCAGGACCAATAATGTGGCAATGAGTGCTTTCCCACCTGCTAGGTGTGTTTCTGATAATGCAAAGAGGGCGCCTCTCGATCGATACTTCAATTGAGCACCGCCAGCTACAAAGCTGCTGACGCCTCTCTCCGAAGGGAGAGGGCACGGAAAGATCTTGAGTCAGTGATGCTGTGTTCCTGTATGGAAGTCTATAGTGTTCCTCTATAAGGGAACACTATAAGAGTGCAGAAACTATAGGAGGCCAGTGCGGGAGCACGCAGGCCATTGGCAGCGTGCATTCGCCGTGCATGTCTTAGTAAGGTCAACCACTAAAAGGGTTGTACTGACAACGCGTTTGTATTCGTCGACGTGCCTTCGTAGCGTGTTGTCTTTTGCCTGCTGATGAGCCTTTTCTTTTTTGACGTAAGACGTATTTTACTTCGGTAAGAATAGGGGTCGTTTGCGAAAACATGTAATGCTATAATGTAACAAAAACATGAAATACTATTATCACTTATACCTTTGCCACCGCACTACCCACGCGACCTACTTTGGTATCGTTGTGTATAGGGGAAAGCAGCCATTACTTGATCACGCGCGGATCGCGCACTCAGGTAGCGTCATTGTCGCGCCTGGCATGACGCTATTGGAGCTAAATTCAGCCCTTCGCTCAGCGTCGAGAGAGGCATAGCTCAGCCGTGCGTTTGTTTATCCGAATGGGAGTGCTCGCGTTTGGGAAAACTCATTCAGCCATAGAGTAGGTATACTGTACACAGTATATAGGTGGGCTCGGTGGCTGTGCCACGATGCTGTCATCGAACTCGCTTATTTTCGCCATGCAGGTGTTTGCTCCCCTCGTCACCGGATGCTCTCCTTCGCTCTGTTGCCTGCAGTTTCGAACGCCATAGGTCCCGCCAAGCCATTCCGTTCGAAGCGCTACACGGCGTCCCTTCTTGCTAACCGTTTGCTTCAAAGTGCTTGCCAGCGCCGCCACCGGAGCAGCTGACCATCGATATACCCTGGCATCGATATACTGGCGCGCCTAATCATGAAAGCTACGTCACCCGCGCACGGCTTCCTGTGGGCTAGGTGGCTGTGCTACGATTCCGTCATCCAACCCACTGATTTTCGCCACGCAGATCAGACAACCGTACTGCGTTTTTACCAAAATATCTAGCAACTGCAGCTGCCGATCCCACAGTGTTGCCTTTCTATTGCCGTTGAATGTGCTAATGCCGTTCATTCGCTGTTATTGTTGGGCGGGGACGCTGAGTGAAACCCAGGCCCTGTTACGTGCCAACACCACAAAGGCGCTAATTAGACGTTTGCCGCGAGGTAAACCGGATTTCGATTTCGAACCGTTGGCCTCTGGAGCGCGTCTCCAGAGGTCAACGCAGCGTGGGCACCAACCCTTGACGGGTCCACAAAAGGCCACAACCCCCTCCCCCCCCCCCCATTACCTCACAGACTGAACTAAGGATGAAAGGGGGGCCCTATCCAATGCTACAGAACAACGACGCCAACCTTGGATTGGCACGTTGCCTTCCTACCGCATATTTCATACCATCGGGCTTCGGAGGCGGGGTTACTGCGGAGTGTTGCGAGCATGGGCGTGGTATCGCAATGGATTCAACGATTGTGATTTACTGCTGGACAGTCTTCAGATTCCCTAGTCGACTCGCCTAGGAAAGAGAACGGTATTGAAAGCGGAGAATGTTCGAACAGTGACAGAGGGTCCTGATGTGAACTCAGACGTTTAACTTACTCCTGCATGGAGTAACTGGAGACGTGTAACTAAGCAATAAACCCTTTTCCCTTCATTCTTATAACCTGACGTAGCCGTCGATGGGCTTGGTGGATTCCTTGCTCTAACGCCACCCTAACCTGCAACAAACTGGTTGACAGTGGTGAGATGAAGAAGGCAGCCCTCACGATCTGGGATCGGTGGACCTGTGTACCTGGCTCCCGGAGACACGAACTTCGCAAGATCGAGGGAAACTACGAATTGAAGAGCGACTTCTGCGGATCCGGGATCAGCAGACCTCCTCTTCGTGGCTCAGGGAGGCACAACCGTCGCGGTAACGGCGCGGAGTCTTGAACGATTCGTGGAACCTGGAAGGAAGAGCAGCAGAAGGCAGCTCCACAACCTGGGATCGGCGGACCTGGGAACGTGGCTCCGGGAGACACGACCTGCACAAGCTCAACTTTGGGTTCGAGTGACTACGTTTTGGAGGACGATAAGGACAGGGTTATATCGAGCAATTAGCTGTAGATGATCGCCACCGGGTATGCGGTCAATACAGGGGATATTGGTGTCAGCTCTCGAAAAGCATAGATATCATAGTGTTAAAGAAAGATGAGCAGTTGCTCTTGGCAGCAGAGCTCGGTACGGAGATTAACCATAATTTGACGAAACCCGAAATTCGTATTGCGGTCGACGAAGTTACTTTCGAGGATGACGAGCTCATGGATGCCTGGGAAAAGATATATTGAGAAAAGGAAGAGCAGGAGCGCGAGAGGAAAGAAATGGCGGAAGAGAAGGAATTCGAGAAAGAAGAGAAGGAGTGCAGGAAGAGAGGGAACGATGGCAGGAAAAATGAGCGCGAGAAGAGGCAGCACAAAATTGAGCTCGCGAAAATAAGACTAGAGCGAGCGAGATTAATGCGCAGGGTGGATACGACACCTCCACAAACGCAAAGCGTGGAAATGACGAGTATGCTTCAGCGTACGAAACAGGTGATGACATCGGTATCTACCTGGTTAATTTTGAATGGATTTGTGAGAAGCGATCATTTCACCAAGACACATGGCCGGAGCTGTTGTTTGAGTTGATGCCGGGAGAAGTCGCGCAGGTCGTAGTCCGACAGAGAGCAGCCGAGGCAGGCAGGTACAGTTTAGTGAAGCGCATCGTGTGCGGTACCTGAGTCGAAAACTGAGACCGCGAGAAGAAGCTTTTAGCACCTCAAAGAAAGGGCGTTTTTTGCACGGTATGGGCAATTGAAAAGCTAGCATACGATATTCAAGGCACTAAATTTACGGTCGAGAGCGACCATGGCCCCCTTGCATGTCGGAAGCAAATGCCGGAAAGAAACGGGAGAGGGATGAGATGGTCGCATTTGGCCGCAATAAGAAAGCAGATGGGCTAGGCCGAGGCAACGAGCTCAGAGTATCATTTAGGAACGTGTTTTGCACGAATCGATATCCATGTTATCGAAATCGGCAACTTATTTAGGTATTGCGCAGAGCTGATCGCGACTAGAAAGGAGAGAGACAGAGAGAGGGGTAGAACATTGTAAAGCGATACGGGGCTCATAGCGTGCGGTAGGTGTGTCGCTCGGGCACGCCGACCAGTGTTTTTGTGTGTGCCTGTGTATTCCCAGGGAGGTGGACACAATGTAGCGAGAGCTGCCGTGTGACATCAGCCAATCACTTCTTGAACAATCCCCGAGGCCGCGACCGAACATCGACGTTTCGGACAACCAGACATCTGGTCACACTCAGGCCGAATTTCTTGGCGGCGGAGGTGTTTGTTACGCCTCAACACCACAAATGCGTTAATTAGACGTTTGCCACAAGGCAAGCCCCCACCCATCCATCAGCGCCTATCCAGAGTTCAACGCAGCATGGACACCGACTCTTGACGGGTCCACAAAAGGCCACGACCCCCTCATTACCTGACAGCCTGAACTAGGGATGAAAGGGGGGGGGGGCATCCAATGATACTGAACAACGAAGGCGACCTTGGATTCGCAGGTTTCCTTCCTACCGCATATTACAAACCATCGGGCTTTGGAGGCGGCTTTACTGCGGAGTGTTGCGAGCATGGGCGAGGTATGCAACGGATTAAACGATTGTGATTTGCTGCTCGACAGTGTTCATATTCCCTAGTCGACTCGCCTAGGGAAGACGACGCTAGTAAAAGGTGAGACTTTTCGAGCAGTGAGACAGAGGGTCCTGATGTGAGCTCGGACGTTTACCATGCTCCTGCATGGAGTGGGCTTCCGTAACTGGAGCCGTGTAATTAAGCAATAAACCCTTTTCCCTTCATTCCTACAACCTGACGTAGCCGTCGATGGGCTTGGCGGATTCCTTGCCCTAACGCCACCCTAAGTGACAACAGCCCCGAGAAAGTGCTCCAAGAGCTGCAAAAGCTGTCTGCCAGTCAATCGCAGCTAATCAATGAGGTACAGAGTCTCAGAAGCCAGTTAATGTCAACCAAAAAAAATATTCCGACCTTAGGAAGAGACTGACTGATCTTGAAATGCACCAACAAGACTTAGCAGTCCTAAGCGCCTACGTAGACACGATAAGCATTAATGCCAGTCATAACCCGTCAGATCTCTGAAACGGAGGCCTGCACAGATGATGCTGAGAATCGTTCATGCCGGAACAACTTGATTTTTATAAGCTTAAATCCGAGAATCCATCAGAAACACATGCCCAATTCGAAGTAATAGCTCTCCGCCACTGCTGTGAAAATCTCAAATTAACAGTCAACCCAGAAGAAAACTGAGTGTTCTCACCGTCTTGGACGCCACTCGACGGGGCACCTTCGCCCAATAATAGCGGAATTCGCTTTCTGTAAAACCAAGGACTTAATTCTTTCTAAAGGCACTATGTTAAGGGAACTAGTTATGACATTGGGGAAGACGTTTCACGTCCTGTTCGTGCTGCGCGCAAACAGCTCGTAGCGTTCGCTCGAAGCAAATCAACACATTTTTACTGCCATACAATACATTGCATGTTGGTTCAAAGTGGTACACATTCGATGACTCATCACAGACGGTACAGGAAATCTCATAGCAATCGACTTCTCATCATGCAGCTAAACGTCCTTGAAATAATTCTCGTGGTAAATTTCCAGTTCTTTCTTTTTCTATAATCTTTGCAAATATGCGCAGGTATCTTCCCAAAGTGTGAGCATATTTCTACTCTTGTTTCCTCATCCGCAAGCAACCTACTCAGATTAGCTGTAACTTGGCTAACGAAAGACATCACCGATTCTGAAGTTTCGGCCGATTTTTCTCATTTTATCGTACTTGGGAAGGATCGCAAGGACTACCGAGGCGGATGCGTTCTTATTGCTACTAACCACCAGTTACCTTCTTGTGTCATTAACATCAATTCAGAGCTTGAAATATTGTGGGTCATCTGCCGTTCCGCACCTCAAATAGTCATCCTAGGTGTCTGCTACCAACCCCCAGCAACAACCCAACTTTTGCGCGTAACCTTAATGATTCCTTAAATCAACTTAATCCTAAACACCCTTACGCGCGCATGCTTCTATTTTGTGATTTCGATTACCCCAGTATTATTTGCAAAACATAATTCCAACAATCTGTGCAGAAACAAAGGACTTCATTGATGTGTGTTTAAATTTACACTTCACCCAATTAGTCACAGAACCAACACGCGTCGCACGTGGATCATCGAACATTCTGGACTTGATACTAAATAATCATCCTGAAGGTTTATCATACCTTACCTATTTCCGCGAAGTTAACAATCATAAAGTCTTTCATGCCACCTGAACCTTTGTGCCGGAACAGCGCTAAACAACTGCAGGCTATTTTTTTTCCAATTTTTGAAACAGGCTTTCAGCACCGATCTATTCAAGATAACTGGCTAACTTTCAGAACTAACATGACAGAACAAGTGACCGAATTTATTCCCACTATAACATTTCGTGTCAACAATAATAACCAATGGTTCTCCAAAACATCAAATGAAACACTTGAAAACAAGAAAATAACGCCTATTCCGCGCAGCAAAATTCAACTCTTACGTATACGCATGGAACAAGTATGATGCGGCTAAGGATACGTATCTGCAATTCGTTCGAAGCGCTAAACACACATTTTTTGCAAGAGACCTGCCGAGGATATTGATAAAATATCCGCGAAAACTCTGGCAAATAATAAACCCTCCAAAGACTCGCACTGTCACTGTCACTAACGAACTTGGACAACCAGGCCAGTGACGTTGAATGGGCGAACGTATTTAACACCGCATTCTCATCCGTTTTCACTAAAGAAACTGACACAGCACTACTTGTCGTTACTGAACCGATATCACCAATGCCTTCAACTACATTTTCTGCACATGGAATCGCCTGTATTATAGAAAACATTAAGCTGTCATCCTCATCGCGTACTGACAAAATCACTTCCAAGCTCTTAAAAAATACTCCGCACGTTTCCGTGGCATACTTATCGCTACTGATCGCGCAATCACTTCACACAGGTAGCATACCCAGTGATTGGCCAGCGGGTATGGTCATTGCAGTCTTCCAATCAGGTAACAAAGAATCACTTCTTAACTATCGTCCAATTTCCTTAATAGCATGGCATGTGCCATGCAAAATCATGGAACATGCAGTTTATTCTCACATAATGAAACTTCTTCACTCGAACCATTTTTTTCATCCCTGGCAGCACTGGTTTCGTAAGGGCTCGTCCTGCGAAACACAATTAGCAATTTTCCTTCGTGATGTGCATATGAATCTTGATTCCAACGTTCAATTTGACGCAATCTTACCGGATTTCGCTAAGGCTTTTGAAAAAGTACCTCACAAGCGCTTGCTACTAAAAATTTCCCAGTTAAATTTACACCCTAATGTACTACGATGGATAAAAGTGTCTTTAGCTCACCAATATCAGTTTTTCGGTGTTTTTAACCAAGCTTCTGATTCTCACCCAGTAACATCAGGCGTCCCTCAAGGGTGTGTGCGTGGTCCCCTTGTATTTTTGAGATATATAAACGACTTACCCACGTATGCTCCCTATGACATCCGCATGTTCGCCAGTGACTGCGTGGTGTATCGCACGGTTACTAACACATCTGATCAGTTATCTCTCCAAAACGACCAAACCTGTGCCCCAGACTGGTGCAGCTGATGTATGGCTCATGGAACTTAATCCTGCACAACGCAAACACGTGCCATTTCACCGCAAACGCAACCCGCTTTTCTTCCCTACTTATTCATTGGCGTCGCAGTAGAATTAACCAGTTCTTACAAATACTCAGGCGTAACCTTGTGCGAAGACCTAACCTGGAACGCGCATGTGACAAACATCCTATCATCAGCTAACAGAACCCTTCTTCTTTTTTAGATGGCGCTTGCGCCACGCACCACCAAATATAAGACTTCTTGCATGTCAGGTGCCTAGCTGGTACGAAGAAAACTAGAATAGGCATCCCCCATCTGGAGCCCTAATCAAATCTATCTGATGACGTCACCAGAATCACAACAACATCGAGCCACTAGTTTCATTCATTCGTGCTATTCATGTAATACCAGCAAAGCATCCTTCAAATCGAAATCCCGTGAAACAAAGCATGCTTGTCATCGTAAAATCGCCAGTATGTGCTTGTTCCATAAGCTTTCTTGCAGCTCACTTCGTATTCCGCCCTACATCAGCCCTGCGCCACGCATTTCAATCCGCATAGGTCATCCCCCGCAAGTTGCCCCCTCATCATCATTTGCTGCATCATTCTTTCCTAGCTCAGCCATAGACTGGAATGGCCTTCCACCCAAGGTCACTGCAACCACCTGCCCATCTACATTTTCTGATTGTACACCTCTCATATTTAACCAGCATTTTTCGTATATGTGATTACCTATACCTGTACCCAGCCCTTATGTAATACCCCCAAATTGGGGGTCTTTAAGGTAATAAAGGAATATGATGACGAATGATGATGATTGCTTTATTACTATTACTATTTGTTAGTGGTTTTTATGTTGCCATGCCAAAAGTGTTCTGGCTCTTGTATTTTGTACTCCGGGTAGCTGGGAACTAGTCAAGATGACTTGTCAGCTTTTTTTCCCGCACTCCCTCACTTCATGAGTGAAATAAAGATTATTATTATTATTAATAGGTATACTCCATCAAACTCAAACCTCTGCTCATAAGGACGTGTAAGGCTTGACTTTTGCAATTTGTTGCGGAAACTTCACGGTCCCTCGGTTAATGCCACCCCCACGTTTGACCCGCAGGGTCGATAAATGGCGTTGAGAGACTCGGGCAGTAAGAAAGAAGGATGCTAATTCTCGCCCAACACCTCTGACCACGGCTGACGCACTACAAATATGGAGCGAGCAGGATGGCAATACCATCGGAACCCCACTAGCTGTATTATAAGTATATAATCTTTGTCATACGCGAGCCATAGGGGCGGAGGGCGACGAGGGCACTGTTGCAGTTTTTAAGCACAACAGACTTGGAGAAGCGGCTGTAGCCTGAACTAATATTTATAGAGCTACAAGAGCTACTGTGCTGTGCGGGGATAGTATGTGGTGACAGCGACCGACTGTGGTTGTGCATGTGTGCTCCGTTTCTTTCTCTCTCTCTAGTTTCCGGCCACTTCTACCTGCTCTATCTCCCCAGCGTAGGGTAGCTAACCGGATCTTCCCATTTCGTTAACCTCCCGTGCCTTCCCCTTTCTTCTTTCTACCTCTCTTGTAATACGGGAATTCATATCACTTGTGTATTTCGTTATGTCATTCTTGTACTCATTTTTGTCCCCACTCTGCAGCACGAACAAGAGTTTTGACGCCCCTCCACTGCGGCTGCTTCCCCGATACAGCCTATCCGATGATCTTTCGTTTCCTATTCAATGCCACAGAAGTCCCACATCTATTTTGCATTACAGTCGCTCTAGGTATACATAATTCTTCAAACTGTGCTCCAAAATGTGTTGAGAATTTTTAATTGCCAGAACTGCGGCTCAGCAAAAGGACAAAAAGGAGAGAACAGACATGGACAGCCGCACACTAAGGACTGGCGCAACACATGATCAGATGTCTCTTTTTGCCAAAAGTAACTAATTCCCAAGGGAAAGAACGGTTTCGCCAAGGTAAAACTCTAGCAAAGGCTTCTAGAGAAAGATCGGCTCCATTCCGAAACGTGGCGGCCCTTCTGCCTCAATGGAGGAGCACACAGCCTCAAAAAGTTTTTTGTGTAGTATTGAATTAAACACGTCCTTAATATCAATTGAAGACACATAACGGATCGATACGTTACCATCTAAGAAATTTATTATTTCAAAAGAATTATTTACTATAAACAAATCTTTAACTTAAAACAATTTGAAATGCGTCTCAGGTAACGACTGACTAAATGGCGGCACCGACGGCCAAGAATAATTTTTATTAACTATGCACCTGATAAGGACTTCTGGTTTTTGAGTCTTTGCAGCGGAAAACATTGCGTGGCTCTTGTCTTTGCTGTTGCCCTTAGCGCGCTTATGCAAATTGAGTTACTTGCACATGGAAGTCGCCTTTGAGTTTACCTTGAGCACGCGCTGTCTCACACAACAGAAGTTCTTCTCTAGAGATTGAGTGACGTTCTAGACAAAGGCGCCCTGCTTCATACCGACTAAACCACTCTATTTATCATCCACAAACAAGCTCAGGTCTGGGCCTCGAGAAGAGAGTGGGAGAGAAATAGAAGAGAACTGAATTATTGCGTTTTTGTTTTCCAAAAGAACGATCTGATTATGAGGAATGCCGCAGTGGGAGACTCCGGAATAATTTGGACCACCTGGGGTTCTTTAACGTGCACCTCAATCTAAGCATACGGGTGTTTTCGCACTCGGCCCCCATCGAAATGCGGCCGCCGTGGCCGGGATTCCATCCCGTGACCTCGTGCTTAGCAGCGCAACACCATAGCCACTAAGCACCCATGGCGGGTGAAATAGAAGAAAGGGAAGGCAGGAGGTTAACCAGACGCGCGTCCGGTTTGCACCCTGCACTGGGGGAAGGAGTAGAGGGATGGAGAGAGAGAGAGGAGATAGAGATACCACAGTTTTCCGCACATTTAAATGTTCGGAACGAGTATACACATGGTCGCCAAGATGTGCCGAGTTGACGAGCCTTGAGGAAGTTCAATGCACTTCCCTTTGATGCGGTCCTTACGAGACTGCAACCCAGCAGACGTTCTTGGTGATCTTCAGGCTGGGCCTCGCTCGATACCTTTGTGTGGCGCCAGTTTTAAGCGAGCGCATGATACATGTCGCTTCTCTCGTACTTGTCCCTTTGCTGCGCCGCAACTCTGGTGGTACAGCAACTTGTTTTATTCAGTATTTTTTGCTTGTATACTCCAAAGCATGAAGAGCTGCTTAGACTGTTTAGTCTAACGTAAGACAGCATGCACACCCGTATAAGGAGCAAATATTTATATTTCTTGCACGTACTTTACTTACAATCTTCGTAGTGCACAAAAGCTCGCAGTACAATGCAGAAGGGTCGCGTCTCTTGCGCAAAGGTTTACTGTTATACGAGATTAAAAGCGGTATGAAGAGTTATCCTAGAAAAGACAAAAGAAATGGGAGAAACAACACATAGGACCGACAAATCTAGCTCGCACAGCACATTCGCGGGTTAAAAAGCAGTGTTCAACAAGAAATCACTTTGTACATGTGAGGCACACTGCAAGTATGGCCATACACTACTGTGTGATATGTTTGGGTCATTCAACTACATAATAAGTGTTTTCACAGGCTCCCATTAATAGGGCCTTTTCGTGGGCCTTGTGGCTGTGACAGACAACCGAGCAGTCATCCACTGCTTTTCATGACTCAACTTCACAAGTCAGTTGTCATCTGCAGTCTGAACGCCCTGTTTTGCGCGGCATTTCGGGACAACTGCACTTGTTTTGTGCTATCACGCCAGTCTTCCGTTCCGGGAGCCGTTCATCAGTCGACAATCGCAACGCATTTGTTCACGGAAGCGTCCTCACTGTCTTTGGCCCTCATCGATACATGGAACGAATCAGCGCCACCATCATCAACTCATTCGTCAACTACAAATAAGAAGCACCCAATGACGACGCCCTGTGCGCCCTCTGGCTGGGCCACCTCACAGAACACTCATCCACTGCTTTTCATGATGCAGGTCAGTGACAAATACGCACTGTTTACTAATAGATCCAGCCAAAACTTTTTACTGCAGCAGCCAGGCCCCCAGTGCTGTGCTACTATCGCTATCGAATGCGTTGTCATCATTATGCCATTACTTTTGCTATCGAGTGGCACAGAAACTAACCCGGGTCCTGTTATGGCAATCTTACTTTCTGAATGACAGAAATTGACCGCAGGTCATACGACCATAATCAACGGGGTAAACGAAGTAAAATCTCAGGTACTAACGATGAACAAGACATTAACAGAACTAAGTCAGCGGATGGCTGTCCTGGAAAACCATTGCCATATCCTTGCCCCTCTGCAAGATGAATTGTCTTCTGCGCAAACAGACACCGCCCAGGAGGCTTGCCTATTATGGGTCTTAACGTACTTATTACGGTCTTAAATAATGGGCTAAAAGAAACGGCATCGGATTCGGTCGTAGCTCATCTAACTTTGTCCTCATCGTCTCTAGTCTACTGTTTATCTAGTCCTCTAGCCTGTTCATTTTCTAGTCCTGATATTTTTCACTGCTGTACGCTATCATAAAATCAAGCAAGATTAATCGTTTTTGGAAGTATCCGTCAATGTCCAAAGCGTATCCCTTCGTGTCAGCGTTGCCTGTTAGATAGTCAAGTGTTCCCGGAAATAAAGCCGCTAGAACCTACTTCTGCCTCAAACGTCAACTACGCACAAGGCTACAAAAGCATCGCAGATACTTCTAAAAACAAAAACAAGAAAATTCACGGGCAGCCACTTCCAACTGCGTGGTGAAGCCTCTCATGATCGTGTTCGATTTTCGGCGTTGCTGTTTTACTTCTACTCCTTTCACCATATACAGCAGATCACTTGTACAAAGAAAAGGCCCGTACAACGAAGGAATAATTCTATCCCGGTTCTAATGTGAGCTGTGTGGTGCCGACCTTTGCAACGAAGGGACCTGTGCAATGAATGATTTTGGATAAAGGCGTTCGATTGTATACCATTTTTCCTACCCTCATCGTAGGCGAGCCATTCTGGTCAAGCTCCTAGCGTTTACTTCTCTCGCTCACGTTTTTTCTCTCTCTTTCTTACCAGGGGCCTAATTACGTGACTTAAAGAAACTATGAGTAGATCCCGGCGGCTTCTAGTACCTTAGCGATCAGAGCACGCGCAAGAGGAGCGGAGTGTTCAAGCGTCCGCCAAAAGTGCGTGATTGCTCAGCAGGCAAGAATAAAAATGACGCGTCAGTCGCGGTGCAGTAGTTTCGCACATCGCTCGCAGCACATATCGTCGTCGAATGCGTTCTGCGACCGTCCTCCGCCATGCCGCCGGATTAGGGACTCTCGCTTGATATCGAGCGTCTCATAGCCGTGCGCGACGACCACGCTTCCATCGCACTGTGTTTTCCCGCCACCTCTTCGTGCCAACACGCTTGCACCGCGGAGCTCCTCCCCTGCAGCATGCCCACCCGACTTCGCTCAGAAATTCATTGTAGCCTACTTCAAGCCAATTCTGAAAACGCTGCCGGTATGCAGGGATTCTACACTATAGGCCATTTGAGCTCAGCGTTTAGAGTCTGCTCCGCTAGGACAAGTGTAACTTGTACGCAGTCGCTGAGTGGGAACGGAACTGCTTGGCTGCTAAGTGCAGCTAAGGCTGCCACCAGTTGGTACGGGGACGGGGTTTCGGCGACCTTCAACAGCGTCTGCTTGGAGTTCGAACCAGATTGACTGTCGGAGAGGGTTAGGCGGGGAAGACGAGATGGTGCAAAAAATAACAGCAGTTGTTACGTCGTTGCGGCTGAACGGGGCGCTCCAAGTGAGAAAGTACAAAAAACGTTCGGCGTGCGTTCTCCTGCACGCAAGGGCAGAGATGACGTCTCCGTGGCGTCTCATTCAACATCATTCTCTCTTGGTCGTGCCTCATAATCAGATCGTGGTATTGGCACGTGAAACCCCATAATTTCTTTTTCATTCTCTCTTTCTCCCTGGTAGAAGGTCTCGTCAGCACGCTGGTCAGCCCACACAGAGCAATTCGGTGAGAAACCATTCACTTATGTATAAAGGTTGAACGTAGTACGAAGGAGAGTAGGGATTGCACTGGTGCATAATTCCGTCGCACACACCCCACGGACAAGTCTTTTCATGTTGACGAGCGCGACAAATAGGCACGTCCTGTCTCAGGCGCTAGGCATCCGTTTCTTTCATCGCGGCGCACAGTGAACCATAACTGTGCACAATGAGCATTCCGGCTGCAGAAAGTGCAATGCAGCCCTCACTTTGATGCCGAGCCACCTCAATAGAACGGGATCGAGCGTTCCCTTGGCTTCTTTCCCGTCTTGCCAAGCTGACTACGCGTCGTTTGTGTCCTTCCAGCAAAAGGTTATCGGAAAGGCGAGATCAATGCAGTTCTCCGAACCACATAAGTGTGCAAAGCGAACCGTAAGGGGCGCTTAGCTAAAGGTCACCTATCCATAGGCTCCGACAAGGGGGGGGGGGGGGGGGGGGTTGAGGTTTTTTAGTTGCGGCTACCTTTTCACTTGAAATTTTGTTGTGACAAAAGCTGAACTGCATCATTGTTGGCGCGGTCGTGCAGTGCTTTTAATTCATTATTTCGTTTATTTCTGCATGTCCTGACAGTAGGAGGACAAAGCGCATTAGCTGCACCAGCGGCGGCTACCGCTTCCGTAGCTTCTCACTTCAACGTTTTTTTTAAATTTCCAGTATGAACACTACGTACAGAGCACAACATATTTAATATATACACAGGACACAGCTTATTATCTTTTTTAAAGAGAAGGAGGCAGCCAACTAACAAATATTTCTATTGCTACAGATAGTCTATGTCCAGAGAATGAATACGTTGTTGTATGTTCAATTCGCTTCAAATTGCTTTGCGTCCGTTTTTGACCCTGGAAAAGCCCTGCTGGTTTCAAGTGTCCCCATCTGCAGTCTTTTATCAATGGTGTGTAAAACGAACGCGAATGACATTTGTATGTGTCTCAGTATTGCTTCTCTTTGCAGTAGGCAATGCTAAGGACTCATGAAAAGAAAAAACTGTTCTAATAATTTACAGCATTTATTAGGGATGGAAATACCGCCACTTGGATGCAGAAGCCATAAATATACATAATTCACTCAGTAACTGAAATGAGGCCAAGTCGGATTCACTCGCAATATGAATCAATAGCAGTCATGCACAGCAGCGGTTATACTCGGACTCACAGTAATAATAAAAAAAAAATTGCGGAGGACACTCAAGCTGCGCCTTTAAGAGTGGAACTCGATAGCATTACCTAAATGATCCCTGACTTATTCTCACGCTTCCCGGCAACTTCAGCTTATGTAACCGTAATGCTTTCCTGGAAACGCTGGCGGCGAACGCTATGCACGTGGGCGAGCTTTCGCGTTCTTTTTTTTGATGCTCTCGCAAGGAACCGAGCGGGTCGCGCCGCTCCTACCAAGTAAGACCTCAAACGGCAGCTGGAAAAAGGGTTTGTGTTTGAGTTTCCGCGCAACAAAATTATGTTTTCTCGCATATCCAAATTACAATCCGACGCTAGCATTGTCTGTAGGTTGTGTGTAAGTCATACTTTACGAATTGTCTGACGCATTTTACTTTCAGAAATCGTTAGTTTAGCGACGCTTCTGTGCCGTCATCGCTCAGCGCAGGACGCACCTGCATGTATCGGAAGTTTCTCGAACTGAACGTTATCGACGGTTGTATCCGCTGTCTGTTGACACTGAGCCTTGTGAAATCTGATTGCTTGAATGCGCGGCGCGAATTGCGTCGAACTTTCTGGAAGATATGCGGGCACCAGCGATTATTCTGGAATCTTCGACTGCTCATGTATAAAAGCCGACGCGCTTGCACCGCTGGTCACATTTCGCAGATCGCCGACTGCGTTCGGCGCTATCGTTTGGCTTTGAGTGTAGCTTGCTTTTGCGGGCACAGGTTCGCCCAACGAAAGGTTAGTTTCGTCATTCGCAGTTTCGCTACTGTGTTATTTACCGTTACTCTACGCGACAATATTGCTACACATGCAAAGAGACGCCGCGAACATGCACATCAAGCACCGCGGTGCCGAAGCACAAAGAGAAAGGGCGCCGTCGCTGACGCTACATTGATCTCGACGGTGCGACGCCTGGCACCCTGGCGCGCGATTGTCTTCTCCGCCTCCAGGCGCCTTCCTCCTCTGGCACTTGCTGCCGATTTCACAGACGGGCATATACGCTTGCGCGTACATTAGGATTGGCTGTAATTTCCGCGTGAAGGCCGCACCCACAACTTGACAGTCAATATTAAAAAAAAAAAATCTGACCCAGAAGCAATTGCGTTTCGGTGCGCTGATTCCGATCGCGCTTAACAGCGAATTTTCGCGCCCAGCGCACTATCGCGCGTCGCTACTAGATTTCCTTCGACAAGTATTAAACTATCGCGTTATGGAGTCATATTGCTTCATGCTAATAATGCTAATCATAAGTTGTGTTCAGAAAGTGTTATATATTGTGTAATATTTATACATGTTATGTCTTCTCAGCTGACCTTTCGTCAGAAGAAGGTTTCTTGATCATATCTTTATGTACTAAAACTTTCACAAGGCGTTACATGGCTTTTTTCATTGATGTGTAGTTATGCGACGTAATGCGCACAACGCACACATATCTGTCTGATTCTGATATCTGATAACTGATTCCGCTTGTCGCAAGGTGCACCCGGGAGACGCCAATCTCTTGGTGGTGCGAGGGGACTCAGGGTGTGAAATTGAACTGTCGCCTACTTTAGGTCTTGTAAATTCTCATATCAGGTGCCACTTAAGTGAACAATTCTTCGAGGTCCCGCAAAGTTGCTTCAAGTGCAATTGTTATTAAAGGTTATATATACATATATATATATACAGCGTGTTTCAGCGAACACTCAAAATTTTTTACAGGTAGCTTGTGGCAGATAGCTCAATTCTAGTTCATGAGGTAGTCTTCTCGAAGCGGCGGACACTACTTGCACAAAAATTGAAAAGCGAAATCGACTAATTAACGAAAATTTACTAATTGCGTGCTTCAAAGCATAAAGCGTCGGTTTCTTCACAAATTAATTGGAACGCCAATGCATTTCTCCAAGTTCGGTAATTAATATCTCGAAACTGGTGTCATCCCGAGAGTCCGTTCCAAGTGAATCCGCCTTACGAACTCCACTGCTAGAATTTGTAAATTGCACTATAGACCATACGGTAATTAGTTAAACAGTTAATGAGCGAATTTTTTTTAATTCGTCGATTATGCATTTCAAATTGTTGTGCATGTCAGCCTCTTCGAGTAGACGAGCTCATGAACTAGAATTGTGATGTCTGCCACAGGCAGCCTTTAAAGATTTTTGGAAGTGTTCGCTAAAAAACCCTGTGTATATGGGTGAGGTATGGTGAAGTGAGGTATACATAGATGAGGGAGCTGGTCGGGCGCCCTCCCCTACCCTGAAAAAAATTCAAGCTCTCCGCCTATATACGTAAGGTCTCTGTTCGATATTCCAATTTATTTAGCGTGACCTTCTCAGTCACTTCGGCAAGTGCATGATGTCATGGCAGCCAGTGACGAGGTGAACGGACACGAAAATGGCCGTCAAAAAGCGCTGGATTCAAGGGATTCTCATCATTGCCTACAACACGCTCTTTCATGGCGTGGCTAATAGAAAAATTCCTAATTGTGCTTAAAGAAGTATCTGAAAAGTGCTAGAAAGAAATTCACCTATGATTACGATACTCCCTAATCCGCAGTTTGAGCCCAGCTGTATAGGTGTTTCTTTTCGCGATATTTTGGCTGGCGCTAACAATCTGTCTCGTGCGGCACGTTGCAAACGGAGCGAAGCGCGGCGCGACTGCGTCGATAATTGGGGTCGCGATTGAGACTCACGCAGCGCTTTGTTTCTGTACAGGTCGCCACAGTTCAGTCGCGTTTGTTAGGCTGCCACCAGAGTGTGGCGCCGCCTGTGACTTGTGTGGGCATATATATGTTATATATAAAGAGGGGTGATCCCTTTTCGTCTGAGCAAGCGGCTTTACGTGTCGGTCCGTCCCTGCGTGCCCGTGCCCCCGCGGCACTAACCACGCGACATGGTGTCAGAAGTGAACGGATAACGCCCCCCTGCCTTAGCCCTCACCACGATAGGAAGACACGACGATGTCCCTCGAGACCGGCGAGCCGCCGAAACTGTACGGTGTCAACTTCCACCCACCGCAACCATTCGAATTCGTGAACCCACCAACGTGGGCGACATGGCGCAGGCGCTACGAGGACTACGCGGAGGTTTCAGGACTGACACAAGCGTCGGAAGACGTGCAGGTACGCTCGTTACTGTACTGCATGCATGGGCCCGGGGCCCCGCCCGCATCTCGAGGAATTCTCGCTCGACGACCAGTCGCTCGCTTCATACCAAGCCGTTGCCACCCGCTTCACTGAGCACTTCGTGCACCCGGAAAACGAGCTTTACGAGTCGTCACGGTTCCACAGACGTGTTCAGCTGCCCGACGAAAGCGTCGACACGTACTACGCAGAAGTGCGCAGGATGGTTAAGCGCTGCAACTATCCGTCAGCTGCTGTCGAGGAAGGGCTCGTACGCGACCGGTTCGTCGTCGGCCTCAGCGACTCCCGTCTCTCGGACCAGCTGTACGTGCCGAAACGCGAAGTTGACACTCCAGGACGCTTGCACACAGGCCCGTCAATCCGAAGACGCCGACAGGGAAAAGACGTTGCCCCAGAACCGCACCGAGCACTCCCGCGAGCTCAACCTCGGCGCCGCAAAAGCTAACAAGTTCCCCTCTCGTCGTCTCTCCGGAGCTAAGCCTCGTTTGCCACTGCCGCAAGCAGAGCGCTCAAGCGAGCCGTCCACATGTGAATTCTGAGGCCGCGCGCCTCATCGACGTTCGGACTGCCCGGCCCGACGCTCTGCCTGCAACTTCTGCAAAAAGAAAGGCCACTTTGCCGAAGTATCCCGCTCGCGGCAGTTCAAGCATAACAGGCTCAGCCCCATTCACCTGCACGCCGTCGGGACGTCCGCCGCGGCAAAGTTGGTCCACGTCACCGCTGACGACTACACAGTGCGGTTCAAGGTTGACTCCAGAGCCGAAGTATCTGCCGTTCCCAGCGACTTTTCTACGTTGCCTGCCAAACTCGACCAAGTCGACACTGCTCACTGGCCCGAGAGGACAGCCTCTGCGCTTGCTGGGCTCGTATACGGCACGACTTCGGTGGCAAGGAAAAACAAGCTGTCAGCGCCTCTACGTGATCCAGTCCTTCACTGTGCTTATTATGGGACTGCCAGCGCTCCAAGCCCTCCAAGTAGTTCGATTTCCCGATCAACTCAACACTTCAAAAGCAACGCTACACGTCGAGCTCTTCAATGGATTGGGTACCCTCAAGGACGAGTACGAACTCCGGTTTAAACCTGATGCTGTACCTTTCTCGTTAAGCGTATCTCGCAGGATCCCCATCCCGCTGCTCGAGATCGTCCGCTGCGAGCTGGACAAATTAGATAGCGCAGGTGTGATCCGCAGAGTCCACAAGCCAACACCATGGCGCTCAGGTCTCGTCGTCGTCCGGAAAGGCGATGGTTCCTACCGGTTCTCCGTCGACTTGACTCAACTGAACACGGTCGTCTTCCGAGAACGACATATTCTACCAACTGTCGAGCAAGTTTGTGGCCTCCTCGGTGATGCAACACTTTTTTCAAAGCTGGACGCGACCGCAAGCTTCCACCAGGTGAAGCTCTCTAAAGATTCCCAAGAGCTTACGACGTTCATCACCCCATATGGCCGATACTGCTTTTCCCGGCTCCCCTTTGGCAACACATCCACGCTAGAGTACTTCCAAAAACAGATGGCAAGAATCCTGGAGGGCCAAGAAGGATTCGCCAGTATGACAGATATTCTGGTTTTTGGACGCACCCACCAGAAACATGACACTAGAATGAGCCAGGTGCTATCTCGCCTTGCAAAAACAGGTATAACATTGAAGCAGGACAACTGTCATTTTGGGGTGCCCGAGGTCTCCTTCCTCGGAGTCGTCGTGTCAGCGCAGGGCATCAGGCCAGATTCGGGCAAGGTCGAAGCAGTCAAAGCCATGGAAGCTCCAACGGACGTCGCTGGCGTTAGAAGACTGCTCGGAATGGTGAATCATTTTGCCAGATTCTTGCCACACATCTCGGACTTCACAGCGCCCATCAGAGCCTTACTGAACAGGTCTGAAAGTTGGGTGCGGCAGCACGAGCAAAAGGCAGGATTCTAGAAAACAAGGAACAGGTGCATGGTCAAGTACCACCCGTCGTACGCCACTACGGTGTCTGCCGACGCAAGCTCATTCGGACTCGGCGCAGTTTTGCTACAGACGCAACCCTCAGGAGAGCGCCGCCCAGTCGCTTTCGCTTCGAGCTCAATAACCGAGACCGAGCGGCGTTACAGCCAGACCGAAAAAGCTTTGGCAACAGTGGGCTATCCAGAGGTTCGACGAGTTCGTCCGTGGTATCCCCTTTGACGTCGAGAGTGACCACCTGCCACTCGTTTCACTTCTGGGCAAGATGGAACTGGACATGTTGCGGCCTCGTATTCAGAGACTACGGCTGAAGACCATGCGATACTAGTTCCATATGCTGCACGGGCCAGGAAAGCTGCTAGCCTCGGCCGATACTTTGTCGCGCGTCGCCTACAAGCCACCCACTCCCCTAGACACTATCGATACTATCGAACTTTTTGCAGCGCAGGTAGTCGGCTGCGCGTCGGAAGTCTTGACACTCAGCCCTAAAGACGTGCGACCGGTACAAGAGTCTGATGGCGAGTGCAAGGCCCTAGCCTCCTACTGCCAGCATGGTTGGCCACAAAAGTCCAAGATACCACTGCACCTCTCAAAGTACGCCTCTGCGGCAGACAAGCTCTCTGTCTGCGATGGTGTTCTGCTGAAAGGCGCCCGGATAGTCATCCCATCGTCCCTTCGGCCGACGGCCTTGACGCTGTTGCACTAAAGTCATCAGGGCATCAATAGGACCAAAGCCCTAGCTCGGGAGTCAGTTTGGTGGCCCGGTATCTCGGCAGACATCGCCTCTCTTGTTACAACTGCGAACAGTGCGCTTCCACCCGCGTGAACTTTGCAGAGCCCCTGCTCCCCGCGGCCCTACCTGGACGTTCCTGGAAATTCCTTGGAATGGACTTGTTCCACCTCAACGGCCAGACGTTCATCCTGGTGGTGGACTATTACTCAAGGTTTCCTGAGGTGGTGACCCTGCGGAGCATGACAGCCCAGGCAGTCATCGAAGCTCTCAAATTCAGCTTTGCCGCCATGGTATCCCGCAAGAAGTCAGGTCAGACAACGGACCACCGTTCTCGTCGCAAGAGTTCGCGGCGTTTGCAGCGTCGTACGGCTTTAACCATGTGACCAGCAGTCCACACTACGCTCAATCGAACGGAGAGGCGGAGAGGATGGTGCGTACAATCAAGGAACTGTTTCGCAAAGGATCCTCATGTGACTCTGCTCAGTTATCTAGATACTCCAGGAGTCGACGGCTTTAGTCCAGCCCAGCTGTCGATGGCACGTCAACTCAGAGCCAGAGTCCCAAAGCAAGACTCCCAGCTACGTCCCAACTGGCTGCCAACGAAAGATGCCGTCGCCAAGGATGTGGCTTACAAGCCGAAGCAGGCCGACAACTACAATTGGCATCATGGAGCACGAGACCTACCACCACACCGAAAAGGTCTGCGTGTCTGGGTGCGACCTGATCAAGGGCAGGCAACGGCCCTCAGTCCGGGGCAAATACCAAGAAGCTATATGGTTGAAATGGCGCGAGGTGGCACCCTACAGCGCAACCGGTGTCACCTAGTGCCTTTTGGGTCTACTGCCTCCGGAGAGGAACCACCACCACCGCAGCAAGTTCCCCGTCAGGAACCTCAGCCTGGCAACGTCGCGGAATCAATGGTCCCCCTCGGATAGTCTGTTCAGCAGTACCCTGCAGTCAGGAACCGCAGTGACGGTGTGATACGAACACGTTACGGCCGGCCTGTTGTTCCGCCGCGCCATTTGAACTTGTGAAACTTTTTGACGCGTTTGGCTTCCTGAGTCCCTCCCGTCTGACCTTCAAGGCTTCAAGGGGGGAGGTGTAGAGGTCGCCAAAGTTCAGTCCCGTTTGTTAGGCTGCCACCAGACTGTGGCGCCCCCTGTTACTTGTGTGTGCGTATATATGTTCGGGCCCAATAAAGAGGGGTGACCCTTTTCGTCTGAGCAAGCGGCTGTACGTGTCGGTGCGTCCCTGCGTGCCCGTACCCCCGCGGCACTAGCCAGGCGGCAGTTTCTATATATCGTATCGGTGGCGTCCTCGGTGAACAGACGACATGCGCTACTCTGGCGCCATCTCGTAGCCATCGTCACCGCAATGCCCGTCTTGCGGTGCACTACGCTTTTCTTATCATGTTTTCTCTACACCCTTCTCATCTGCTTTCCACCTTGCGCTCTCTTCGTTATCGCCGCCTTTCACCCACGTTTCACATTCGCTCTTTCATCTTTCGCTGGGCTCGTTCGCTCGGTTACGAGGACACAGATGGCCGATGCCAACGTTTGCCGCATTAACGGGTGCCTGAGAGCTGCGCTATAATAAATGCTGCCAATGCAGGCTAACTGATAAGAACATACCGTGGATGACATAAAATGTTTTAGCCCTTTATTTTTTCGTGAAATATTTGTCGAAATCTGTTTGGGAGAGCTGATAATAAGATTTACAAACTTGGGGCCGAATTCACAAAGCTTTTCGTTCATATGAGGTTGTTGCCATTGGCCGGTCAGTTTCACTAATAGTACGTTAGGCATTAGGACTGGTTGGAATTTCCTCTTACCTACAATTCTAACATGCGAGCTTTTCGTCAATGCTGGCCCATGTATTATTGTTCGAAGCACGTTATCATGCCATCCAATTGATACAATGAGGAAAAACTACAAATGTACGTGTGGATAAATGACGCATACAACACCGTATGTGTCCTCGTTTAATCAGGCAAATCTTGATTATAAATTCTTTCAGTTAGTTATAACTTGGTTATATACCATTCAAGCATACAGCATGACGAGTTTACAAGCACCCATGCTTATATTTTTTGTCATTCACAGCCGACTACATTCCAGCTGCAATTTACGCTATGATGAACACAAAGAAAACAATACTAAAAAAACGGTGAAAAAATACAGAAAATGCCGCTGGTAATGTATCAGCGGGCCATATTCTTTCGAAGTGCGGCTGAAACACGCACGTCAATACAGCTGTCGTTTTCACACGACAGCAGCCGTCATTGTAACGACTAGAGCACTCGAGTCCTATAGATGTGCACATTCCGAGGCTTGTGAGGTTCTCAGGCAGTGTTCTCGCTGTCTTCTTCGTCCTCAAAAAGCTCCATCTCGGTTGGAACGCCGACTACGCCCCTGCAACCAATGAGAACAAAAACTAGCTCAGTTGGGCATTGAAGTCCGGTTCACTCCCCTAACGTAGTTTTCTGAAAGTTACGGTTACTGTAAGGACTTCCCGTTTCAACCTACTAAGGCGAGCTCTTAGCCGGCTTTCGTGCTTTAAAATGGGTTAGCAAATCTGTAGAGAGTGTTGATAAGCACCGCATTGCCGATAATATTGCCTTTCATGCAAGCACCGTGTCAGAAAAAAGAAACTGGTCAAGCACTGCCTTTGTCACCATTATTCCTATGTAGGCGACAGAGCCTGCTTACTGTCATCATAGTCTGATCCCAGTAATACTTTCTCCGCTGCACAGCCGTAGAGACTGACGTGGCAGTGCTCGTCATATATGCGTAAATTGGACATAATGTCATGGACATACTATTTTATTTCTATTTAGGAGTTCCAGAAAGCTGAAAGTGCTAAACCGGCACTGGCGCAATTAAGCGGGCTAAGCAGTTTCCGAGTATCGTGGTTAACGGAAAGCGCAATCGAAGTATGATTTATTTGGACCATTATCGGTACACTAGGAAAAGCCAAGCAAGCATATTTCTTTTTCCCCGTCTAATTCGCAGAACTTCTAAAAATTGCACGGCTGTTATAAAATGACTGTCCATACTAGGCAATTTTGTTTCATGAAGAAAGTATTCAAGGGAAAAGTAACCGATATCAATGGCAACAAATCTTACTCGCCCTTTTTCTTGGGTCCGACACAGCGATATCATTTGTAACTTTTCTGACCGTTACATGACACCGGCTGTCGAATGTTACAAATTTCTCGTCAGCGAGAAAAAAAAAAAAAAAAAAAACGTGTTTCAGCTCTAGCGATTCGAAATTGTAACACAAGTCTTGTATTCAACGACGGCGCTCCCGCAACTTGCACTTTTTCCTCACTTTGTAACGAAACTTTAGTGCAGCATGCGTTGTTGAGCCACGTACTGCCTCCATGGATTATATTACTCGGCGTGTGGGCACAATTTTAATAAATTATAGCGTAGAAAAGCACGGAACGATCACATCTCGAACTTATAAATGTTCCCTATTTAGCAGCAACATCATCGTCCCACTGTCTCTACGCACGCAGCACTGCGACGCGTACTCGCAGTGTCACACTCTGTCATGTAGTAGAACAGCACTATATAAAGCTCGGCTATCGAGCGCGATAAAGCGGTCCGTATCGTCACTGCTGCTGAAGTGATATTGCATTGGATCGGGAGCAGCGCAAAGCACCAATCGATATCAGACCATCGAGGAATGGTAGCGAAACAGCAGCCTCATATTGTTCCAACTAACTACGTCACAGAATGGTTGGACGGCAAGTCACGTTGCGCGGTGCCCCCTGCGTTATCGGGTAAATTGAACAAATAGCTTGTGGCCAGTTATTTCCGTTTAAATGGCCAGCTCGAAATGTAGAAACGCTGACTAGGCTTTTTTAACGATTCCTTTCAGCATTAATTTCAATGCAAACATGTGCCATAAAGTTGCTAATAAGAAGCTCATAATTGTAATTAGTTGATTTGGTAAATGAATTGCTTGAGTTGTGTTTTATTTTTTGCAATTGTCCGCCTGCGCATATAATGTTTATATAGCGGGCTTTCCCAAAATATGGTGCTCGAAGTAAAGAAAAGAGAACAACGTATACGCAAGCGTGAAACAAAATGAACATACTTCTCTCGAAGCCGTAGCGTGTCCTTAAATGTGTCTGGCAGATTCTTGCGAAAAGTTTCAGGCACTATTAGCGACAGCAGCAGAGAAGCCATGACTAGAACCATGTCGACAAGAGTGGGGACCCAGGGATGTGTGAGCCTTCCCTGAAAAAGAAATAAATACATAAAAAAAATCGAAAATTGAGATTCACAAAGCTTTCCTTTCGTAAGTGCTCCTTCCTATTCGCTGGCCGTCTTCGCTAATGAGGTGTCCAGCATCAGGATCGGTCAGAATGTGCTCTCACGAACGTTTATAGTGTAAGAGATTTTTCTAAATACTGGCCTGGTTCGTATAAAGGCTATTAAGCAAAATATTAATGGTCCTCTCACGCTTATCGCCATTTCTAAAAATCCAGAATTTCGAAGTGTACGACCTTCATTTAACGCGAAACATGCAAATTCGAACATGTAACGTCAGTACTCTTTCAAGTCGCTCACCAAGTCCTTGAAGAAGGGCGCAACGATGGCACCTGCCCTGCTGGCAGTGAGGGCGCTTCCCAAAGCCACCGCCCTCACCACGGTGGGGAAGCACTCGGTCATGTGGACGCAAAGGGTGCTGTAGGCACAGTGGACGGCCAGCTTGCCCACCATCACCAGGCACAGTTGGAGCCACACCATGTCTGCGAGCGCGAAGGAAGGAATGCTCGTTCTGCTAAAAACACTCCTTGTAATGAGACGGTTGACACGGCTATACACAGTTACAGCCGCATAGGATGGTTAAATAAGATAAAAGAATATACAGATGCAATGAAAAATAAAAGGTGATTTATTTTGGAAAAAAGCATGTCGTTCCCAATTTTCGCTAGTGCGACAAAAGCGGCGGACGCGCTTGTTTGTGATGCGTGCGCAACAGCAGACCGCGTGACAGAGGCGCGCTGCTTGTCTACTATGAAAGAATAGGCAGCTCTAGGAAAAGCGTACCCTAGCGGCATAGGGCGTAACAACAACCCTGTGTTTGCTTCATTTCGTGTTCTACATTGGTTCGGCCGACATCGCCATCTAATTATGAGTCCGATATATTTAAATATCCTTAGCTCTTCTGTGGTCGCCGCAGGATGCGGACCATATTGTGCTGGCGAGAGCATGCTATCTTAATCACCATGGCCAGGGCGACGCTTCCAAAACCACGCCCGCGCAACGCTGGCCACGCCCGTCATTTGCTGTGCCGTGCGCATCTTAGAACTGTTAAGGTGGGGCGCTACGACCTGAAGTGCTGGGATATGAACTGAACAAGTCTTCAAGTGAGGCAAGCTCAGAGGAAAATTGATATTGAAGAAATACGGAGGAATGTGAAAGAAAACAAACGCGTTGTGATAGTGTTCAGACACCTGGGGTGCCATAAAGTAATACTATTCCAAACTTTTCTATTCGAATTCTGCAATCAGCCCTCCGCGATTGGTCAAAAACGTTTTTGGGCCACCCCACTTCACCTGTCTGTCACGGTATGTCACGAAAATGGCGATAGCTCCTCATCTGATATGACGTGTACACACTGATTATGCATGATTTGACCAAACAAAATAAAACAGTTATTTCTGATTCGACGACTTTTTGCCATTAGCCCTCAGCTATTGGTCAAGACTTTTCGGGCGGCACCCACTTCACCTGCCTGTCACGCGATGTCACGAAACGACAAAAACTCACCGCGTCAAAGTGACGTGTACGCGTTACAGGTGCATTATTATGCCGAACAAAACTGAATTTTCTTCTTAATAGCCGCAGGCTGTCCCGTTTTGAAAGGAATAAAATATGGCTGCCGCCGATCGCTCAAGCACTAGCAGCTGCCGGATAGCGTGGGTTTATTTGAGTATAATAAACCTTTTTGCGTGGCCATGTAACGTTTTCGAGCACTGTCGGCACGTTTACGAACTCGTTCTGCCAACTCTTCTTTGCTGAGGATCTCTTTTAGCGTCATTCTTAAGCTTCCGTTGCATGTCGCCGCGATTTTCGACCAGCCAGCACAAGCTTAGTAAGGGAAAGCGGACCAATCGAAGAGACTCCAACTCCACGCTCTTCATCCGGTTATCGATTTTCAATGCAGTGGCTCGGCCCCACCGAATCCCTCTCCATTTGAGCGTGCTCCTCGCCTCTTGTCAGACAATTAGATAAGACAAGCAGGTCAGCGTAGGCAATGTTATTCGTTTTTCAAGCAAACAAAAGTGACCTCGTAAGAACGAGGAGAGCGTTTGATTGGTCTGTTCAGACAACCCTGCGGGTCACCGCCTAATGCTTGCGTCGGCGCTTACGCAAATTTGACGTTAGGAGATTGGAATAAAAACAATTGGAATAGCTTTACGTTATAGGGCCCCTGTACAAGAAAAATATTCACTCAAAGTGAAAGGAAAGAATAAGAAGCTTGCCAGCAAGTCATCGACCGCTATAGTAAGCAACATGGGGCCCTATAACGTAAAACTATTCCAACATGTTTTTATTCCAATCTTCTGGCGTCATATTTGCGTAACCGCCGACGCAAGCATCGGGCGGTGATCCGCAGACTTGTCTGAACAGACCAATCAAACTATATCCTCGTGTATAGGAGGTCCCTTTTGTTTGCTTCAAAAACGAATAACATTGCCTACACTTAGCGGCTTGTCTTATCTAATTGGCTGACGAAATGGCGAGGAGCACACTCTACGGGAGAGGGATTAGATGGCGCTGAGCCAATGCACTGAAAATTCATAACCGGATGAAGAGGGTGTTGCCGGCGTCTGCTATTGGTCCGCTTTCCATTACTTAGCTTGCGGTGGCTGGTCGAAAGTCGTGGTGGCATGCAACGGAAGCTGAAGAATTAAGCTAAAACGGATTCCTCAGCAAAAAAAGTTGGCAGGGCAAGGTCATAAATGTGCCGAAAGTGCTCAACAACGTTACACTGCCAGGGAAAAAGTTTTATTGTACACAAATAAAACCAAGCTCTCCGGCAGCTGGGGGTAGCCAGTGCTTGAGCGATCGGCGGCAGCCATCTTTCATTCCTTTAGGAACGGGGCAGCCTGCGGCTATTCAGAAAAAACTTCAGTTTTGTTCGGCATATTAATGCATCTTTAGCACGTACACATCACTTTGACGCGGGGAGTTTTCGCAGTTTTCTGACGTTGCATGACAGGCAGGTGAGGTGGGTGCTGCCCGAAAAGTCTTGCCCAATAGCCGAGGGCTGATGGAAAAATGCGTCGAATCAGAAATAACAATTTTTCTTTTGTTCGGTCTAGTTGTGAATATTCACTTTGTACACGTCATATCAGATGGGGAGCTATAGCGGTTTTCGTGACGTCGCGTGACAGACAGGCGAAGTGGGAGTGGTCGAAGAAAGTTTTTGACCAATCGTGGAGGGCTGATTGCAAAATTGGAATAGAAAAGTTTGGAATAGTTTTACTTTATAGCGCCCATGGCAACAAAACGTCAAACGCGAAGTCAGAGAGGCTCAGAGAGAAACAATTTACGATAACTCAAAGGGAAGTTTGATTTTCGAAGCGAGATGAGGATACCTTAAAACGCGTAGTTTTGAAGCCAGGCATGCCAAGAAAGAAAAAAGCATGTTCTTGCTGCGGTAAAGCAAGGGAAATGATGCGACATCTTTCATTAAAATGTTTATCAGAACCCAGCTGCGGTTTAGGCTCTGCTAGCCTCCTTAAAGCCCTTAGGTTCAAGGATAGCAGAGGGAAAATAAACATGTCCGCATTAGAGATTAGTTAGAGGCCTTTGGAGGCTTCGTGGGGGACCACTAAGATACAAAAAAAAAACACGGGGCATACAAAAACAAAGTTCCCCATAGTGGTTCAGAAAGTTTGATGCTCGAATTCTTTCTGTGTTAGAAAAAGGAAGACAGGTACGACATTAAGCAAAATAAGAACAAGAGCTCGGTGGCGCAACCCACCGCCCTGTTTCGAGGGGTCCGCTCATAGCATCGATCCATCCTCATGAAAAAATATTTGTGTCTATCAGAATCACCTGGCAGCTAGACCCAGTAATAACACCGCTTTGATGCAAGTACGGACGCTCTTTCGTATTCTGAGGGGCCTCTGAGGTCACGGGTCGTTCTTTTTTCGCCAATCCGCTTCATGAGGAGCTGGAGCGTGCATCGAATATTTTATTGGTGAAACACGTCAATTGGCGGTGCCGCTGGGGGGGGGGGGGGGGGGGGGAATGAGCTTGATGAAGAGACGCCACGAGTCATGACTGACGATTTCTCTGTTAGCTTACTTCGACTGGAGTAACTTCTATTTGCTGAATAAATTGTTTTTTTTTTATTTTGCTTTTGACACTTCGTTGAACATGAACATAAACGCTAGGTTCCTGCTTTTTATAATATGTAATTTCTACATTTCAGTAAATAAACAAGTACTTCCTCGTTGTGATTGTCTATTGGCTCTACGTGGCTGTGACATGATAACTGGGACCTTCGATTCCTCATTTTCTCATATATTAAAATATGCTGGGGCCACTCAATCAAACTGGATCCATCAACCTACGCTTTTCCCCCGTACTGCTGCCTGCATGCCGCCCGCTGAAATGTGTACTCGCTATTGCAGAACACTGTCCGTTGAGGACAATTACAAATGGCCTAGCTACTGCTCAAGCGCGGCGGGGTAGTCAAAGTAGAATGCTCGTTAATCGCGAAAAAAGGAAAAGAAAACAGAGCAGTTTCTTAAAGTGCTGATCAAGTTGTGTCGGCATTTGCTTGAGTCTTGTTGACCACAAATAATAGAGAACGACAAGAAAACTAAAAAGAAGTGATAGCGACGAAGACAAATTATTTATGCAGTTACTGATTAAAACTACACTTTCGGATTCCATATTGATGAAACGTATCCTGCACAGTCACTTCATAAAATTTATATTTCCTCAAAGAACGGTGTCTAGTAGACCTGTGTTATGAAAACTTTATTTTCTGGTTCTGATATCGGGTTCCTGTAAACCAGTTCGTAAAAAATAGTGTCGTTCACAGCTCTTGGGCGTCCAACGTCATGGCGGATGACAGCCAGTAGCTTCTTTCATGTAGCAGCTTTGATGATAAATTTCATAATCAACAAACTTAATTGAGTGCCATATTTCGAACTTCTTAGAGCTTTCTTTTTATTCTGTGGCTTTACGTGCAAAACCACAATATGGAAGTGGGCTAGCTGTGAAGACACGTTAAATCGAGGATTCATCGCATGCCATCTGCGTGCAAGACTTTTGGCCACGCAATATTCGATGCGTACCACCTGGCGCTCCAGCCTTTGGCAACCGAGGCACATGCGCACGAAGGAACAGGAAACTACGTAGCGTCCTTGCCTCTAGTCTTATTCTATGAATGGATCCTGGCTGTTTTGTGTCAAGATATTGGGTTCAATGGAGCGCCAGTAAACTGATAAGCCTCCAAGGGTCCGTACGTGCAACCATGTGCACAAGTGGTGGCAATGAAGTCGCTCTCCGCTTTTCTTCTACTGCTACTCCCATTTATAACTGCGAAGTATGAAAAGTTTGGCGAAGGAAAGGGTGGCGAGGCCGAAGTGGTAGGCAAGTTAAACAACGGCAAAAAGAAGCGAAAAAAAAGCAAGATAAACTTAGAACGTTTTAAAAACACTATATAAACAAATTTGCAGACAAAGAAGCATATTCAAACCACAAGAAAAAAAACACGTTCTGCTTTCTTGGTCTACTGAATTTGATGTGCACTTTGATTGCTTTTATATGAAGTAATTGCGAAGCTTCCTGAGAATATATTTAATATTAGGCCACCTCTCTTAAAATCAGACTAAATGAGATCCATTACGCTAACGTAGGCGACAGCTGGCATTGAGAAGCGGGTACTCTCACAAGACACATAATTCCCCTCTCGTGATTCATGTATACATTTCAAGAAAATCCATGCATGCGTTATCTTCGTCTGTACTAGGGGCCAGACAGAAAGCGGAAAGCGTGCAGTCAGACCCACAATTTCTGAAAAGCCTGAAAGGATTAAAAGAGATACTTTGCCGGCACAGTTACTCCAAAAAGAGCTGAACCGTTCGATGTTTTATTCTTCTTAAAAGCGAGAAACTCGTAGAGTTCAGAAGAGTGGTGCGTTTGATTGTTGCATTTATGAAGTGCTGTTACGTTGATGACGCCCAAGCCCGCCACGGAGCTTCCATGTATCCAGACGGCGACAATAATGTAGTATCAATGTGTACTATCGGATTCTACAAGAGTGTCCTAGCAGTCCTTAGAAGGAGCGCAACTTACCTCACACCTAATGCGTTTTGTTTCGTGATGTAAAGAACCGTAATATATCATATCTCAAATGCAGTACCTCTTCGGCAACAATCTTTGAGAAGGTTCAGAGTAATTTTCGTCTACATATAGTCTCGTGAGCGAGAACCTACATTTTTCTTTGCTCTTGATGCAGTTAACATGATTGGGGTAGTACACACACTTTCTGAAACGTTTTGCCTCCAAATTCAGTCACTACGTAGTTCATGGTCTAATGGGCAGAGCATCTCGGGCTGCTGTGTTGAGAAAAGCCTGTTCAAAACCAATCGTTGGGCGAACTTGGTTCACTGAGCATACGAGAATGTGTATGTACCGCTCTTCAATTAACCTCTCTCACGCCAATTTGGGTCACTTGGTAGTTCATGGTCTAATCCAGAAAGCATCGGGCTACTGTGCTGAGAGAAGCATGTTCGAAACCAATTATTGGGCGAATTCGGCTCACTTAGTATGCGATACTGGGCATGCGCGGCTCTTCAGTAAACCTGTCTCCTGCCAATTTGGGTCACTACGTAGTTCATGGTCGAATGCTCAGAGCATCGGGCTGCTGCGCTGAGAGAAGGATGCTTAAAAAAACTGTTGGGCGAACTTGGCTTACTGAGTATGCCACAAGGGGCATGTACCACTCTTCAATAAGCCCCTCTCACGCCAATCTAGATAGCTAGGTCGTTCTGGCCAAATGGATGGAGCATCGGGCTGCTGTGCCAAGAAGGTTCGAAACCAAGCGTTGGCCCAATTTGGTTCACTGATTTATGCGACAGTGGGTGCACGTCTGTGACACCAACTTTGGTCACGGAACCCGCCGTGGTTGCTTAGTGACTATGGTGCTGGGCTGCTAAGCACGAGGTTGCAGGATCGAATCCCGGCCACGGCGGCCGCATTTCGATGGGGGCGAAATGCGAAAACACCCGTGTACTTAGGTTTAGGTGCACGTTAAAGAACCCCTGATGGTGGAAATTTCCGGAGTCCCCCTACGGCCGGCCTCATAATCAAGAATTGGTTTTGGCACGTAAAACCCCATAATTTAATTTTAGCTTTGGTCACTGAGGATAAACTACTCTTGAATAAAAAAATCTTTTAAAGTTTCTCCGATGTTGGACGTACCGAGCTCGCGTCATATATATATTCATACAGTCTTGTCTGAATATATATTCAGACAGGTGCCGCACGTATACTTCACGGCGGCCCCGCTAGATGCCGCAGCGTGTCCGGAGTGTTGCGCGTGACTCACACATTACTCATTTCGGTGGTAGAAATGTGGTGTATCGTTGCATTTTTTTTTTATTTGCATTAACGTCAATATTTATCATGAGATGGGTTCTGTTGCAATTTGCAGAAATTTACAGCCACGCTCAGGAAAATGCGATGCCTTATACTACAGCAGGTGAAGGAAACCGTACATTGTTACCTGCATTTTACGCCACTTTTTACGTTTTATTACCTGACGAAGCACAATTTGACTGAACGTTGAATTTTCACCATCTCTTCGAAGTACCCAGGAAGCTTGTTGTCAGTAAAATATAGTGATGCAGTGTAAACTGACCCGTATAATAATTGGTTCTTTCTGCTGTGGACGATGTAAAATTTTGTGGGCTAGAGGGCCAACTAAATCAAAACCATTGGTGAAAAAAACGAGTCTTCCCCCAGAGCAGTACTGGTGCTGTATAGCGGACGGCTTGAGGGTAAATTATACAAGGATTATTAATGCCCACCAGTGCAGAGGTTTGAAGTGCGCTCTAGTGCAATGCGGTTGCCGCGTTCGTGAATGTATGCCCTGAGAATCGGGCTCTATAGGAGTTACTTTATAGTGCCAAGTTACAGCTGCGGTTCACATTCTGCAGCCCCAAACAACTTTTAATAGCTCATGCCTTTCAAAGTACGTTAAACGCTGGCTGAACCAATTATTTTCATAGTTGTAACAAGCAAAGTCATAGCAACCATCCGTCTGCTGAAGCTTCTGTTGAGAACACTGTTTCTTTTTCTTGTGTTGTTATTTAAAAGATTATTCTAACATAGGAGACAGCAGCAACATTGGTGATAGGTATTGCGGCAATCCATATATTGAAATTCGAATGGCCTGCACCTTGGATGGGATACGCACGCTCCCGCACTATAAAAAAAAAAAAAGTCCCACCGAGTTCTATATGAAACACCTCGGCAGTTGGCGCCGAATTATCGCCATCGGGAACAGCTCTAACCGCCGTAAGTTTACTGGGCCAAACATTAAGCGTGTTGTCACAGCCTCCCCGCATGATTTGTGTAAACCACGACGCCCTTTCAAGATTACCAACATGACCCGCCGCGGCATCTAGTAGTTATATAGTTTTGCTGTTGAAGACAAGGTGGCAGGTTCAATTCCTGACCTTGCCGATCGCGTTCCGGGGGGTGCAGAACGCAATAACGTTCGTGTATCGAGCTGTGAGTGTACGTTACAGAACCCCAGGTCGTCATAATTAATCCGGGAGTTCTGCACTACGGCGCCTCGTATAACTCGTCTTGGTGACGTTAAGGTAGGCCAATCAGTGCGACCGGAAACAAGCACTTACGGGCCGGTACGAAGATAAGCGCGCTGCACACGAGGATGGTCGGAATGTAGAGCAGGTAGTAGATGGTGCGTCGTGGCACATAGTTGATGAGCAGCACGTTGACCAGCATGACGGGTAGTTCGAGCAACGACACGAGGAAAAAGTTTATGAATGGGTTACCGCCGAAGTCGGTGATCTTGTAGATGAGATCATAGTACACCAGGACCACGACGGCACTGCGAGGGAATAAAAAAAAGGCATAAGCCACAAGGCGAGGATGGCTAAGGCAGGTGATATCAAGCGCCGTACGTAGTACCACTGTGAAATGAAGGAGAAATATGTATACATGTCGCAGTCGCTTCAGTGGTGGCGCGTCTTGTGTGAAAGTGCACGTCTTAGCGCTTGTTCATCCGCCGGCACAGTTCCGCAAGAGGATGACCTCCAGAATTTGTGCGCCCAGGTTGCGCGCGATATCGGATGCCACAATGACAGTGACGAATGCCGAGGCTCCTGTGGTGGGAGCGCTGATGTTAATGTCCCACTGACGGAGCACTTTCAAGAATGATTATTTTATAGCATTATACGTACGAAATAAGAAAATTGAATTTTTTTTACTGCCAGCTCCTGTCTTACAAGAAACATGTAGATTTTTGCACATCTTGCATATTTAAGTGAGTTTGCACAATAAGATGCATGGAATTCGTGCCACTGTTATTCTGTGTCTCTGTTAAGTGTTCACTCATTCAGCTGCTTTATAAAAGGGATATGCGTGCGTGGTGTCTTGTACTATGTTACAGGGGTACCTCTCACGCCCCACCCCCAACCAAAAAAAAAAGAAGAAAAGAAGTTAAGTAAAGTACAGCGTTGCTTACCCCGGGAGCACTTTCGACGATTTGATTATATTGAGGAACATTTTAAAACATTTAATTCGGAAGTGCAGTTTTCAAAATGTCACTTACAATTGTACGTATTGCGCCAGAGTGATGACGGCTATTTTCCGCTTCCGGAACAAGTCAACGATGGAAGATTTTCTCTTCTTTCTCTCCTGCGAATGAAATAACGAATCCTTTTATACAGATTCGACGTTCAACTTACATCCAATAAATTAGCGCTTTTTCTATCACAGCAGTGACGTGCTGTGGATAAATCTGAGCAACTGGAAATTATTACACATTGTGGGCGGAGGAAAACATTCGGCAAGATATCTTGGCATACTCGATTTACCAAATACGTAAAAGTAACTCAGGCTCTCTTGCAACTACAATTTCGTGTTAGCGCAACGAACAAGAGGTCTAGCTAAATGTACAGTTACCACGCATGTTTTCGGAGCGAAAAAATTGACGCAGTAAACTTTTGCGCCACATTGCCACTGAGCCTGGAGTTCAAGTGAGAAATGGGTTAATTGTATTGCTCCACCTTCAAAATCGATTATGGATATATCGGCTGCACTAGAAAAAACTTTTAAAAGCTTCGAAATTCAGTGCTGTGACAACTTTTGCGATTGAGGGCATGTGGATGCCACTAAAAAAGGGAGTAAATTTTATTGCCTGCTTCCCACAAAATTTTTTTAGTTCAACCACACTACCGCTTTTGATGTTCAGGCGAGCAGTAAGCAAATTAATGGAAATCGCAGAGTCACGTGTATTGCATACGAAGCTCTTACACGTCACAAAAGGCATGCACGCTTCCCTGATGCGCCTTCTTAAATGGTACCTGTAACGTTTTTGTCGTCTATTTGTTTCTCTCAGTGCATAGATGTTTAAATATTAGATCAAAATTTTTTACGGCGTCGGCTCTGAAATAAGCGATGTGCATTTGGGAGCGTATCCGACGAGCTTTTCCTTTTTTTTTACACGAGGTGGAGCAGTAAAATACAAATGCGTGTGCAAGGCCGACGCTGTCCATGTCCTGATTTAAGGCTGCATAGCGACAAAAAAAGACAAAGATTTCTTTTCACTACTGCAGTTTTCAAACTTTTGCAAACGATGACACGGCACAATTACACCCCATTCTAGATTGCACGCACGTCTTTATAAATTGTTTTTGCCGATAGCGAGGCTGTCAAATAACAAATATTGTTTATCAGCGAAATGAGTAATCGAGCGGTTTATATCATCGAAATATTTCATCTCAATATGCAAATGGGAGTATGTTACGCATTCGGCTTTTTATGCAAGGAACATACAAATAAATACATGGGGCGCTCTAACGTAAAGCTATTCCAAACGTTTCTATTCCATTTCTGCAATCAGCCCTCCGCGATTGGTGACAAACCTTTTTGGAACACCCCCACTTCGCCTGTCTGTCACGCAACGTCACGGAAACCGCGATAGCTCCCCATCTGATATGACGTGTACGCACTTATTATACATGATTGGACCAAACAAAAGAAAAATAGTTACTTCTGATTCGACGCCTTTTCACCATTAGACGTCGGCTATTGGTGAAACGTTTTACGGCTGCATCCACTTCACCTGTCTGTCACGCGACGTCACAAAACGGCAAAAAATAAATGCGTCAAAGTGACGTGTACGCGTTAAAAATGCATTAATATGCCGAACAAAAGTGAATTTTTTTCTGAATAGCCGCAGGCTTCCCTGATGGCTGCCGTCGATCGCTCAGGCACTGGCTACTCGCACCTGCCCGAGAGCATGGGTTTATTTGCGTATATTATAAAATTTTGCGTGGCAGTATAACGTTATAGAGACCTTAATGCACATACATGGGCCGCTATTTTGTAGCGATGCCTTATGCCTTATTATATGCTATTCTTATCATCCTCCATACAGGGCTGCCTGATCGCGTTGATAATGTGGGCAGACCGTCGCTCTGACCAGTGGCCAAGCGCGAAAAGCCTGAAAAAGCACAGAATCGGAAAAGCCATCGCTACAAAATACCAGCCATGAACTCGCTCAGCCGACACTTCGTTGCTGAGGATCCGTTTAAGCAGCATTCTTAACCTTCTGTTGCAGGCTGCTGCAATTTTCGACCAGCCACAGCACGCTAAGAAAGAGAAAGCGCACCAATCGCAGACGCCGGCACAACCCCTTTCATCCGGTTATCGATTTTCAGTGCACTGGCTCGGCCCAATCGAATCGCTCTCCATTTGAGCGTGCTACTCGCTTCTTGTCAGCCAGTTAGCCAATTAGATAAGACAAGCCGCTCAGTGTATGCAATGTTATTTGTTTTTAAAGCCAACAAAAGTGAGCTTCTATAAATGAAGAGATCTTTTGATTGGTCTCTTCAGACAAAGCTGCGGGTCACAGCCTGATGCTTGCGTCGGCGGTTACGCAAATTTGACGTCAGAACATTGGAATAAAAACATATTGGAATAGTTTTACGTTATAAGGCCCATGACATCCTGGATCTCTGGGCACACTTACAAGCTCCACCTTCTCCCTGGTTTCGAGAACTATCTTGGATATGTCCTTGACTTTGACGTTGTTCCTTTCGGCGATCTTTATGAGCAATCTCTCCGCCTCCTCGGACCGCTCGGCGATGAACAGCCACCTCGGTGATTCATCAAGAAAACTGAAAGTGGCACAGAAGTACATTCTCAGGCACAACACCATATACTAAAGCAACAGAATGCGCCACACGGCCCTGCAAGGCTACCCAAGACTTAAAATTTTAGCCATAACTTAGACGAACACACAGGAGGATGCATCAACTTGGATTCCGAGCGGTACCCACCGACTAGGCCCGCTCCGTTATACAGGGGGTCCAGAAGTCTTTCCCTGATTACAAACATGCGGACACACTGAGGCGACACACACACGACAGCGAACGAGCAGAGACTTTCAACTTTATTGAAGAAGTGTGAGAAGGCATATTTAAAGAGTTCACTTATAACCCCGGATATCCCTGCTTGCAGATTAAAACTAGCAAGTACACACTAAGCAAAGCACAGACATCCACCCTGTACGACGACCAACAGAACTTGACAGCGCACACCACATACTGTCGCTACCGATCATCATCGTCGTCGTCGTCGTCGTCATCATCATCATCATCATCATCATCCTGGCTACCAGGGCAAAGGCCTCTCCCATACCTCTCCAACTACCCTGGTCATGTGATAATTGTGGCCATGTTGTCCCTGCAAACTTCTTTCTCTCATCCGCCCACTTAACTTTCTGCCGCCTTCTGCTACGTTTCCCTTCTCTTGAAATCCAGTCCGAAACCCTTAATGACCATCGGTTATCTTCCCTCCTCATTACCATGTCCTGCCCATGCCCATTTCCTTTTCTTGACTTCAACTAAGATGTCATTAACTCGCGTTTGTTCCGTGACCCAATCTGCTCTTTTCTCATCCCTTAACGTTGCACCCATCATTCTTCTTTCCATAGCTCGTTGCGCCGTCCTCAATTTAAGTAGAACCCTTTTCGTAAGCCTCCAGGTTTCTGCCCAGTAGGTGAGTACTGATAAGACAGAGCTGCTATGCACTGTTCTTTTGAGAGATAATGGCAACGCGCTGTTCATGATCTGAGAATGCCTGCCAAACGCACATCAGCCCATTCTTATTCTTCTGATTATTTTAGTCACATGATCCGGAGCCACGGTCACTACCTGCCCTAAGTAGATGTATTCCCTGACCACTTCCAGTGCCTCGCTGCCTATCGTAAACTGCTGTTCTCTTGATGATACGACGTAAACAAAATAGTGAAAGCTCCCCCCGCCCCCCCCCCCCAAAAAAAAAATAAAGCATCGTTAAAAGCAGTAACGCGGATTTAAGCAATACAAATAGACAGCCGGTATAAAAAAGATACCTAGGTGCAAACCAACAAGAAACAAACCAAGCCACGACTGCTTTCTCAGAAATTTGCTTCCTCGTCACGCTATTGGACATTCCTTTATTTTTGCTTAATAATATTCAAGGCTATCTTGAGAGTTTGCCAGTTCAAGTCCTCAATTGTTTGTTGAAGCCGTCTCAAGCACTACTGAACAGGAAAACAAGAAAAGGGTGCCACACTGGGCTAATTGGCACTGCAACAGCGCAATGAACTAGGACTGAGACACACACAACACGAGCGCTGACTACCAACTGGTGGTTTATTTGACGAACGGAAATATATAAATTTAAAAAAAAGGCGGCAAGCGAGGAAGATAGCCAAGGTCATAAAAACAACGGATGGAGGCCGCGAAGTTATCAGGCACCATATGAGGCAAGAGGTTCGGCCGGCAGGCAAGTAATGCGAACTGCTGCTGGTCAAATTTTAGGTACTTGTAAAAAAAGTTGGAATAATACGCACAATACAAAGGTGCAACAAATAAAAAACAAAGAGACAACAGTAACAAAAGTAAATGTTAAACATTATTTGTTTCGCGCTTTATTTTGTTTTACCTGTGAATTAATAGAAAAGGAGTAGGGGGCGGGAGTCGCCTATAAGGCACCGACATCTCCTTACATACAGTAAACAAGAGCAACAAAAATTAAGTAAAAGCGACAATGTTCAAAAGGAGCGTGGTGTGTGAGCACACCATGCAGTCTCCGTTGTTTTTGTGACGTTGCCTATATTCATCGCATTCCGCCATTTTTCTTGTATATATTTTTGTTCGTCGAACCAACCTCCCCGTTGACAGACTACCTTCCTGTTGTGAGTGACTCAGCGCTCGTTCTTCAGACTTTTCCAATTCAAATTCTTTATTTCTGCCTTTTACAAATACAGACAGCGGAGGCGCAGAAAAAGCTGTCAGAAACAGCTTGACAAAGCCGCAGCCCCCTTTCGCTTGGCAGTGGCTTCACAGCAAGGCTGTTGAAACAAAGGTAATTGCAGTCTAATAACACTTATACAATAACGAACAAGTAGAAAAGAAAACATAACAAAATTATACAATATTTAAACAATATTCACCACAAAGAAAAACAGAACCTACATGGAAACATACATAGCACGCAAGTAAAACTCTTGCTTAGGCTAGTTGGTTCATGCTTGAAGTAGTAAAGGCAAGGCGCAGAAGACCAGGATCGAGAAGAAGAACGCAAAGCACGCAAAGCACTGTTTGACGCACTGAAGAGATCAAAATTATTATATACATAGGCATTTAAGAGGGAAGGAAGAGTCAATTGTAGGCGTTCTCTACCGGAATTTATTCGAGGGGTCGGCACTATCCAATTCTGAGCACGCCTTGTCTTGTAGGTTGCTTCTCGGGTACGTAAATCAGCAAGGTAACGTATGTGGTTTACGTTTTTCCATATTTCCAGTTTAAACCGAACACTTAAGCGGTATTTGTACAAGTTGTGGATCTTCAGCACACTACTTTGCAGAAAGAGATCCACGCTCGGTGAGCCCCAGGGGACATTGTGAACATGACGAAGGAACTTCTGCAAAATGTAGATGAGCTGAAGACAGCTAATTGTGGCTGTGCCCCATACTAAATGACAATAGTTTAAATAGGAGTAAAAAAGGGAATTGTAGAGGAGTAATATTACTGGCCTTGGAAGAACGTATCTGAGCCGGCCTACGACCCCAGTTATTTGAGCCAGTGTCGTTGTGATATGGTCCACGTGATTTTCCCAAGACACACAGGAGGAAAAAACTACTCCGAGACATTTAAATTGCTCAACCACATCTATACGTCTTGAATTCAGCTTATTCTCGAGGGAGGAGGGAACTGGTTTATTTTTAGGGCGGAATATGACAGCTTGTGTCTTCTTTTCATTTATACGCATGGACTCGGATTCGGACCATTTTTGTAATTCGTTCATAATGTCATTGCATTCCCGAACAAGAAGATCTAAATCATTTCCAGCAAAAAAGATGCTAATGTCATCAGCGTAGATACGTAGACTTTAGCAGTGGAGTTAATGTTGGAGATATCATTAAGGTTTATATTAAATGGTAAGGGTCCCAATATACTGCCCTGTGGAACGCCAGAAGTCACAGATTTTAGTTCAGATTTCATATTGGTCTATGCAGACAGCCTGTTTTCTATGTGATAAATATGTTTTTAGAAGCGTTTGAGCCTGTCCCCGAAAACAATGACACTCTAAGTTGTTTAGGAGTATAGTGTGGTTCACTAAGTCAAATACCTTCGAGAAGTCCACGCAGACTCCAATAACGAAGGCTTTCTTTTCAAACTGTGCTAGTATGTATTCCTTTTGTTCGAGTAGCGCTAATTCGGCAGATTTGTTTTTACAAAACCCACATTGATTCGGTGACAGAAGATCATGCTCATTAATAAAATTAGACAACCTGGTATATAGAACTTTCTCGAAAGCTTTTGAGAAGATTGGGAGTATAGATACTGGTCTATAATTTCCTAAATCATTGCGGTCTCCTTTCTTATACTGAGCCGTTACTTTGGATATTTGCATTTTATTAGGAAATGTGCTGGCAGCGGAGCATAAGTTAAATATACCTGCAACAATAGGCGCAATGACTCCTACAACATGCTTCACAGGCCTTACTTGAATTCCGTCAATGTCATAGCTACGGCTAGTATTAAGGTTTTGTATTACTGATATTGTTACAAGCACGGGGAAAAGGGGCTTATTTAGGCCTGCGAGAGCAGGAAAGGCAGGCTATGAACAACAGGAAATGGCCGCTGCACAGTCTTGGTTCTCCTCTTCCCTTCGCTTCTTGATCCCCGCGTCCCTTTTACGCGCTTGGACGTAACATATACCTCTCCTTGCAGACAAAGCCCACTGGGCAAGTCAATTAGCTTGTCGTGGCGTGCATGATTTCAACCGTGCGACATGCGCGACTTGTGTCCTAGCAGAACGTCTACCAGTGTTCGTGAAGCGCGCGAGAGTATAGTTCACTTCGCTGACTTTGTCGATGACAATATACGGTCCATCGTAGTTTGCCAGCAGCTTTTGGCACAAACCGCGCTTCCTTGTAGGAGTCCAAAGCCAAACGAGATCACCAGGGTGATATGTAACAGGGCGATGTCGTGCGTCGTAGCGGGCTTTGGAGTTTTCTTGTGATGCCAAAGTCCGCAGTCGTGCAAGTCTCCGAGCCTCTTGAGCGAGGCATAGCGTATCGGCGACCGTAGGATTGTCGTGGTGGTAAAAAGGGAGGACAGTGTCGAGCGTATACCGGGGCGGCCGAGAATATAGAAGGAAGAAGGGGCTGTAGCCGGTTGTCTCGTGCTTGCCGGTGTTGTAGGCGTAAGTAATAAACGGTATAACTTCATCCCAATTCTTGTGATCGGGCGCAACATACATGGAAAGCATATTTGTGGTTGTTCGATTAGTGCGCTCAGTGAGGCCGTTCGTTTGCGGATGATACGGCGTCGAGTGCCTGAGGTGCGAGTTGCATAAACGCACAAGCCCTTCCACGATATCCGCCGTGAATTGACGTCCCCGGTCGCTTATGATAACACCAGGCGGTGCATGTCGCAGAACAATAGCGTGAAGTAAGAAGAGCGATACTTCGGTGGCGGTGGCTGATGGTACAGCCGCCGTCTCGCAATAGCGCGTGAAATAGTCGGCGCAGACAATTATCCAGCGGTTCCCCTTGGATGACTTTGTAAAAGGGCCTAACAGATCAATTCCAACCTGCCGAAAGGGTGAGCTGGGAGGCGGCACAGGTTGAAGGAGACCAGATGGGGCAGTGGTTGGGCGTTTCCGACGTTGGCACTGTATGCAGCTGGCGACATACAACTCAACCGAATGTCGCATCCGGGGCCAGTAAAAGCGTTCTTGAATGCGATAAAGGGTGCGCACAGTGCCTAAGTGACCGGAGGTAGGGTCATCGTGCATAGCCTGAAGGATTGCTGGCCGGAGACGCTCCGGCACCACTTGAAGGAAGCGTGCACCCGTGCTTGAGTAGTTCCTTTTGTACAGGAGCCCGTCACGTAGACAGTAGCTGCTTGTTGCACTTGAAAGGGCAGAAGTGAAGAGTGGCTTCAATTTGGTGTCTGTCCGTTGCTCTGCTTTGAACGCATCGATATCTGGAAAAGCGGATGTCACAGAAGCGACAAGATGATCAAAATCGTCTGCGTCGCAGTTCGTCGTGGTAAGAGGCATACGGGAAAGGCAGTCTGCGTCAGCGTGTTTTCGGCCACTCTTGTAGGCAAGAGTGAAGTTGTATTCCTGCAACTTCAAAGCCCAGCGCGCAAGGCGACCACAAGGGTCGCGAAGGTTCACGAGCCTGCACAGGGAATGGTCGTCTGTGACGACAAGGAATGGGTGTCCGTACAAGTACGAGCGAAATCGCTGAACTGCAAAGATTACAGCGAGGCATTCTTGCTCTGTAACCGTGTTATTTCGTTCAGGTCTGCTTAATGAGCGGCTTGCATAAGCAATCACGTGCTGACGGTCGTCATAACGTTGGACCAAGACGGCACCCAGACCGACGCCACTGGCATCTCTGTGGATTTCTGTCGGCGCAGTAGCATTGAAGTGGCGAAGGATAGGTCAGGAGGTGGACGAAATGCAGACTCGCACTCGGGTGTCCACTCAAATCGTGCGTCTTTATGTAGCAGATTTGTCAGAGGATAAGCGACGTCAGCAAAACCAAAAATAAATCGGCGAAAGTAAGAGCAAAGTCCCAGAAAACTACGAAGTTGCTTCACTGACTGCAGTGCACTGATTGCCTCAGCAGCTGCCGTCTTGAGGGGATCAGGCCAGATACCGTCTTTGTCAACAAGATGTCCCAGCACAACGGTTTGACGGTCACCAAAGTTACATTTCTTGGAGTTCAGAACCAGGCCGGTGTTTTTGATGCAGTCGAGGACGATATCCAGGCGCGTATTGTGCTCATTGAATGTGCGCCCGAATATAACAACGTCGTCAAGATAGCACATACAGATGTTCCATTTTAACCCACGCAGAATGGTGTCCATGAACCTTTCAAAGATTGCTGAGCGTTGCACAACCCAAATGGCATCACATTGAATTCGAATAATCCATCCGGGGTTATGAAGGCTGTTTTCTCCTTGTCTGCCGGGTGTATCAGGATTTGCCAACATCCTGAGCGCAGGTCCACTGAAGAAAAATAAGAGGCCGAATGAAGGCAATCAATTGCATCATCAATCCGGGGCAGCGGGTAGACATCCTTCTTAGTCACGGCGTTTAATCTTCGATAATCAACGCAAAATCTCCAGTTACCGTCTTTCTTTCTGACGAGTATGACCGGAGCTGCCCAAGGACTCGAGGACTCTTGTATTATCCCATTTTTCATCATGTCACTCACTTGTTCCCCGATTATCTTGCGCTCGTTAGGCGACACCCGATAAGGCTTTTGCCTGATCGGGCGCGCAGATCCCGTATCGATAGTATGGCGTGTTCGTGACTCGGGAATCGAGAACGCTTTGTCCGGCTGCGCAGAGTCAAACACTGACAGATGCTTAGAAAGCATATCCAACAAGGTATGGCGCTCCCTTGTGCTGAGCGACTTGTTTATCATAGACAGAAGCTTTTTGTCTGAGACGTGGCGAAGGTCCGCAGGTTCACACGGCGGGTCTGTTAGTACGGCTACGGACGAAGACGTGTATTCTGTAAAGTAGGCGAGTTTCAATCCGTTTGGAAGCAGGACGGGTTCTGCCGAGCAGTTGGCCGTCCACAAGCCAGCACGCCCGTTGCCGATGGATACCACACAATGAGGGACAAAAACGTTCTTCTTCACACAATTTAGATGCATTGGCTCTACGGAGGTATCGAAACTGTCTGGAGCTTCACCGCGACATACAACCGGCACGCACGCAGAGGTGGACGCAGGCACAACAGTATCTGCAGACACACAAAGTTTACCTTGACTGCAAGTCTCCTCTAAGAGCCCGGACGAAACATGGCCGTCGACGCAAACTTCCCCCGTGCGACAATCAACGGTCGCACCACACTGCCGCAAAAAGTCGATGCCCAAAATCACTTCGTGCGTCGATCGTGGAATAACTACAAACTCCGTCGCGAAAACTCCACCAGCCAAGGATACTTCAGCAGTTCACACACAAACAGAGCGCAACGACTCGCCGCTCACTCCACAAAACGTTGCAGCCTAGTCCCGCGGAAATACAACTTTGCGCCCCAACCAACCTTTAAAACCGAGACTCATTACGGATACAGTTGCTCCGGTATCCTCTAAAGCCATTGTAGAAACACCATCAACAAGTACATGCACTTTGTTCTTAATCATAGCAACTGCAGGGGGCATATCTGTCGATAGCACGTGTCGAGCGACCTGACCCCCATCGGCCGCGCTAGCTAGTTTTCCGGTTGTGAAGGCGAGGCGGAGCGGCGCACTGGCGATGGAGCTTGACGTAAACGCGGTGCACGAGAAGTTGGCGGTGGCGTCAAACTACTGTCAGATGCCGGCGAGCGGCTCCGGAAGCTTCTCTGCCAGTAATCGTCGCCAGGAGGGACGCCAGCTGACCAAGAGGTGGTGTGTGGCTGGTGAGTTGTCCTCGTAGGAGGTGTGGTCCTTGTTGAAGACCCCGATCGACGATTCCACGTTGTTGGGCGACGATTGCAAAATCTCGCTATGTGGCCCGCGACACCGCATTGGAAACACACCGGCAGATGCCGCAAATTTCGATGTTCTTCCATGTAGTCACACATGTTGCTGTCGACTGCATAGCCAGCAGGTGGGTCCCATTCATCATGGCTAGGCATCGGCCGCCGGGAGGCGTGCGTGCGGCGAGGGCGTTGGTCGTAGTCATGATCTTGATAGCTTATGGTCCCTCTCGTTTGTGGGGTAGACTTATACTCGACGGTCGCTGAATGAACTGTGGGTTGACATGCGGTCGAAACGGCCGTGTTTCTCATCTCGTGTGGTAAGTACGCACCAGCGATGCCGGGTGTGCAACGGTACATCTCTTCCCGATGGAGCAACTCTTCGCGAACAATCTGCCGTATTGTTGATGGAAGGTCAACACACGAACTCGGGTCTACACTTGCCACCGTTGTGACATTAGCCAGGCGACCAAACTTCGGTATTATCCGTCGCATCTTCAGCGTCTCAAAGGTCCTGCAGTGGCGAATGACGTCAGACACGGAATCCAAGCTTTCCTTGCCGATCAAAAAATTGTAGACGTCTTCGGCTATTCCTTTCAACAAATGTCCAACTTTGTCATCTTCAGACATTTGAGAGTTGACTATTTCACACAGTTTCAGAACTTCTTCGATATAAGTCGTACAGGTCTCGCCGGGAATCTGAGCTCTTTGCGAAAGCGTCTGTTCAGCGCGTTTCTTTTTTGCGCTAGAGTCTCCAAAACACGCTCTGAGCTCCTCTACGAAAAGCTCCCATGAAGTGAGCGTGTCTTCGTGATTCTCATACCAGGCGAGCGCTGTGTCGGTAAGGGAAAACACAACATTGGACAACTGTGCGGTCGAGTTCCAACCGTTAGATCGGCTCACCCTTCGGTAGTTCGTGAGCCACTCGTCGACATCTTCTCCGGCTTTTCCTCCGAAAGTGAGTGGCACCCGGTAGTATTGCCACGGAACGCCAGGTGCTGGCCTTGAAGCCGCGTCAGAACCTTCGGGAATCTGGCAGGCGTATTCAGGCATGTCAGGTGAAGTCCGGCAAGTCGACGGCTTCGGCAAAACTGTAGCAGCGTAGGCTCCATGGTTACGAGGTGTACCCAGCACCGTCCACCAATTTGTTACAAGCACGGGGAAAAGGGGTTTATTTAGGCGTGCGAGAGCAGGAACGGCTGGCTACGAACAACAGGAATGGCCACTGCAAAGTCTTCGTTCTCCTCTTCCCTTCACTTCTTGATCCCCGCGTCCCTTTTACGCGCTTGGACGTAACAATATAACTTCTTCTGTTGTAACCTGGTTCAGAAATATCGTTTCATTATTGCAAGAATTAATGTATTTATTAGAATCACGGGGCGGGTTGCTATGAGCTAGGGTTGTAAAAAAGTTGTTAAAGGCATGTGCTAGCTCTTCTCCAGATATATCTTTATTATCGAGCTTTAGCGTACTTGAGGCAGCTTGTCGTTGTTCACGTCTCAGTAGAAAATTTAATCTTGACCACAGCAAATCGTGCCGACCATTTTTAACTTCAAGTAATTTTAACCATTTTAACTTTTGAAATTAAATTAATAAAATACCATCTGCGAGCCACATGTTGCCGAGCTATTCCCCGTTAATTCTCTCACTTAATCGTTCCTAATCTAGCACCTAGCTGCTTGCCTGAGACCCACCGACATAGCATTAACTAAATGCGGTCTGCAAAGCTGCTCTACTCAGGAAGCCCCTTTGACACAAACCACTCATGGCAGAATTGTTCGCAAGATAAAATTCCGACCAATCGTAATGCTGGACACATTATTAGCCAAGGCCGATGCGGAAAACACTATGTGGTCGAAAATCTTTGTAACTTAGGTCCCAGATATGTTATGGTTTAGAGAGTGCGCAAAGTGAACCATGCGTGAGCGAAATAATTCGATGGTGAGTATTAAAACATGCTAGACGGTGTATACACACCCAAAAAGAAATATAAGTATAGCAGGCTCAGTAAACTTTCTTGAAAAGAATATTTGAATACATTTATTTTTTACCATGGCCAATTAACAGACGCACTGTTGCTAGCATTCATGACAAAAAGAAAACACCATTGTCCTTGCTCACCTAGAAGCGCTTTTCAATCGCTAGTGCTTCAACGTGATGATCTTGGTGAAGTCGGATTGTTGTCATTGCTGTTGTTGTTTATTTCTTGTACAGGATTGATGAAGTAGGATACTCATTTTTCTGAGGTTGAATGGAAGCTCCTTCCCCCTCTCTATTGCGGCTACAGATCCGAAACAGGTTGCTTCTTGAAATTACAGCGTCCCGTGTTATGCTATATGCGACTGCTGCACACATAGCTAACGGGTGAACAGACGCTGAGCGTTCGTGGTGCAAGCCAATTACAGCGGCTATCGCCTGTAAGATATCAGTGTATTTGTGCGACAGAATGCGCAGTTTACTGCGCGGAGAGACGACGACTCGCAAGGCCAAGTACTCACAAGGCTGTGATGAGCATGGCGACGAGGGGAACGCTAATGAGTAGCTGTATGTGGACCCAGTTGGTGACCAGGTAGGCGATGCCCGGTAGCAGCATGAGGCCCACCACCCAGCCAGTCTCCTGCACCATGGAAACCATGGCACGCTTGCCCGGTGCCACGCACTCGATGGCTGTCGAGGGAGGAGGACACGTGATGACATGCCTTTAACTCTTGCATGCGCAAAGGTTTGTTTCTCTTAGAAACCTGTACAACATTGAAAACATAAAAGGTGCTAAGACAGATCGAGAAAAAAACAAAGCCGCTGCAAAGGAAATTTAACGTTATTTGACCAGAAACAAGATGACAAAGTAGTCTGCACATGTAACTATCATGCTGGAATGGTTGGATGTAACCCCCGCGGAAACCAGCAAGACCGCTCCTCAAGCACAAACGAAGAAAGTGACTTCCGCACGCCGGTGCTTTTCTCAATGGCCCATTTCCGTCTTAAGAATTTCCATAACACCTTGACTTTCGTATGCTAAAGAGGCTCATATTTGTTCCTGAGATAATAAAAATGTTCCTACCGGACGCCTCAGGGCATAGCTAAAGGGTTAGTGCTGTTCGCATTTGGAACAATATGACAAACGTCACTGAGTGCTGGTCATCTCAAGGAAGAGAGAAGTAATAAGGTAAAGGCGGCAAGTTAGCCAGGCTAAGCCCAGTTGGGCTAACCTGCACTGGGAAAGGGGCGAAAAGGGTGCATAAAGGTGAGAATGAGAAAAGTTCACAACACGTACGTACACACGCACACGCTGAATCTTTCATCGTTCAGTTAGGGCAAGTCTGTTATCATCGCATGAAGAAGGGCAGTCGAGTAATAAACGCCCTAAGCGTTATTCTATATCATGTGTCTTGCGATTAGCGCTGTCCACCCTTCCGATTAGGAATAAATGAGCATTCAAATGCGCTATGCCTTTCCTCAGGTGACACAATGAGGTTTCTTCACGTGGAGTAAGACCGGCTTAATGTTGTAGTTTTATATTTGGGTGCATTGCATGTAGCCGCCAGTTAGTGAGCTCCGGCAAATTTCACTTTGTCAACGTGACTGACTGGGAAGAACATTTGAAAAACCTAAGACCAATAGTGGCTTTCGTCTTTACGAAATCCATGGTTGCGCTCCGAGACCGGAGGAATTTAGCCTCAAAACACACGGGAATATAGATTGAGTCGTGGTACTTTCGTACCATCTGTAGATATGATCCTTCCTTTCATCAGAACTTGAGCCGCACGACGTTTACACTAGTCCAAGGGGATGAGCTCTCCCCTTCGATTGGCTATGGATAACGGCAGCTCTTGGCAATGCACGTAGGGCAACCATATCGTAAGGTAGAGCCGCAAACCTATAGCTATTCGCTGCAAGTCTGATGTTTAGTCATGGAGGGCCATGTCAGTCATCTACCGCGGGACGCCCATCACGACGACGCTAAAGCCCCTCCATGACTTTATGTGAGGCAGTAGCTTTTGTCACGCGCAAACATGAAATGGAGCTTGGAAGCACTCGTAGTGAGTATAGAACGGACGGTCCGCGGTCTGCGAATGTAATTGAACGGATAGTGCAGTATTATACGTAAATATTTCATAGCTAGCAGGTATATTTACGCCAAGGTAAAACTATCAGGATAGCTTTGAGTTGTTACTATAGTTCTCCTTGCGCTCTAGTGAAATGCTACTTCAGCCAATGGAAAACGCCCAACTTTGTTTGACTCAACATTTTAACTCATAACATAAAAGCGTTCGGTAAAGCACCGCGACTAATTCAAATTCGCATACGTTTCATATTCAGGAGGTATTTGTCAACTAGTGTCTCACTGAATGATAAATATAATGGCCTTTCGAACGCACTATACGTGATTTTGCTACATTCATTTTTTCGCTAGAACCGTCAAGTACACGATTGAGGTGAAGGAAGACGCTGTCTTGCAATTATCTTTCGAAATGTCTGCCTCGAATCTCAATGGTCTCCCGCGTCTGGTAGTGATTTTTCAGATTTCGTTTCATAACATTTATTTACCTGCATAACATTGTATAACTAGACATGTAATACTAGTTTTTTTCTATTGTATCTTTATTTATTTTTCATTACTTACTTCGCTTTCGCATATGTAACATCGTATTTTGCTTCTCTGTATGACTCTGATTTTGCTGTATTTGTTCTGCCTTCTTGCCATTTTTCCGGACAAACCTTGTCACAAATCCTCATTGTGTTTCCCCGCCCTGTTAAAGTACCTTTTTGTGATTGCATACTGAATGAATGCGAAATGAATAAATGAATATATAAATAAATAAATAAATAAATAAAACGAAGGAAAGAATTACAGTAGCCCCTTTCTTATCTGCGGCAATGGTCCAATTTGACGGTCTAGAAAAAAAAACAGTCTTGATACACAAAAATCTTATGGATGTTATTATTAATATTATTATTATGATTATTATTATGATTATTATTATTATTATTATTATTATTATTATTATTATTATTATTATTATTATTATTATTATTGCCACTGCTGCGGCTGCTGCTCTTAAGTGCAGCGACTGAATCTCAACAAAAGCTGCTAAGCTCCTCGCGCTCTACATCCACAACTTTTTCATCGTAGGATATTTCTCTACGGTTTTCCTAAATGAACCATTTTTGCACGAATTCGCACGACTAGTTCCGGCAAATGTGTACCTGAGAAACACCCGTAGCGTTAAGGCGCAGAGCACAACAGCCAAATCGTTATCACTGAAAGCTGAGCGACTCGTTTACCACAATGGTGGAACATATCAGCAGCGCTCATCTGATGGAACAAAGGAGCACGAGTACACATGACGGATGCTTACAATAAATACTCTACTGCAAAGGGATTACGAACTTAGCTAAGGCAAGGCTCGAACACACGGCGAAATATCCGAGGACACCTAGGCACTTCTTACTTTGATCGCACAAGCACAAGAGCGTGTGCCTGAGTTTAAGTCTGCTTCAGTGCCGCATGCTTTTCCTTCCCGGGTGCAATGGGTATTTCTGCTACCGATATAAGTCTGGTTTGTAAGCAATCACTTCTAACAGATCGCTCGTGCCTTGTATGTTCATAATGCGGGTATGGTAACCATTTGAGCGCCTGTTCTCGTACAAACAAGACCAGCAGAACTTTTTGTTGGGCTAGTTGGTGCATGTTACTGAAGTACTAAAGCGCCAAACAGACGACACAAAAAGAGACACGGACGAGCGCTCGTACGTGTCTCTTCTTGTGTCGTCTATTTGGCGCTTTTGGGCTTCAGAACAAGACCACCTACAAAGCAACGGCAGACGTCGCTAAAAAAGCTGGAGATGTCAAACGTGCAAATTCAGCTGCACGAGGGCCCCCAAAAGTAACAAAGCAGGTACAGAACGAGCAGTCGTTAACTGAAAAGATGCTAATAGAAATCAACAAAAAGCTTTGTGAATTGCCAGATATCAAACAGAAGCTAGATGTCCTTTTCCAGGTCAAAGAAACAGTGGAAAGTATGGAAAAGTCTGTCCAGCATCTTTCAGATCACTACGATCAAGTACTAGCAGAAATGAAGCTTCAGTCAACTGAAATTGTTGCTTTAAAGAAAATAGTTGAAAAGATTGAGACAGTGAACAGTGATCAGGAAGTCGTGGAACTGCGACAACAAATAAACAGTCTGGAACAATATAGTAGAAGGAATAATTTAGAAGTACATGGACTTGCGCAAGCTGAATATGAATATCTGTCTCAAAAGATTGATGCTATTTCTCAGGAGTTAGGGCTGGCTCAGTTGTCTAAACAGGACGTAGAAGGCCTTCATAGACTGCGAACTAACCGTGGCAAAACCCCGGCAGTTCTAGTGCGTTTTTCTTCGCGTGCAACGAAGGATCAATGGATGACAAAGAAGCAAGGTATGAGGGAAGCTACGTCCACGGTGTACTTTTTGATAATTTAGCAGTGCAGAACCAAAAGCTCATGTGGATGATGATGGCAAAGGCTACAGAAAAGCAGTATGAATATGCATGACATAGAAATAGGAGGCTGTTTGTGCGCAAGTGCAACGGTCAACCGGCAATACAGATTGCATGTGATGCCGACCTCGAAGAGATAATCTAAACGGACGCCGCTGTTCCTGTGTCTTGCTTATCTGTTTCACCTTCCTTTGTTTTTCATGGCATCACAAACCAGGCCTTTTTACTACGATGCTTTATCCTTTAATTCTGCTGTGCGCTGTTTGCTTGTTCACGAAAATGAGAGGTCAGTTTTTCCCCTGAATACTACAAGCCTAAAAAAATAAGCAGTTTGAAATACAGACAGCCGTGGGTTCCCTAAATCGTAGATTTGATATACTAGCATACACAGAAGCATGGTTCACAAGTGAAAATGATGACGCATCCTTCCCTGGGTACAAATTTGAAGGGGTGCTCAGAGGAAACAGTAAAGGCGGGGGCGTAGAGTTAAAGAAAATCTTCAGTATGAAGTTTTGTCATACTTTTCTCTTGTTCGTACGCACTACGAATCGATTGCTGTGAACTGTTGTGGAACCCTGGTTGCTTGCATCTATCGACCCCCATCTAGTGAAATTGCCGAATTTGTTCACTTTGTACGTGATCTGCTTGAATATGCGTGTATCCTAAATATGCCTGTTGTTTTAGTGGGAGATTTCAATATTGATATGTTGACAAACAGCTCCCCACGATGTTTTTTTTATGAGGCCATTTACACATTTCACTACATCAATGTTATCCAATCACCAATAAGAATAACCTTAGAGAGTGACACGCTAATAGATCTGTGTGTCGCAAATGATGAGTTTTCTAGTGTTCGATCTGGTGCGCTCACATTTGATTTAAGCAATCACCTACTTGTATTCTGCTTTTTCCCTGGTTAATAGGAAAACGAGAAAAAAAACTGTCAGCGCAAAAAATTGTATACCGAAGTTTCAATCAAGATAATCTGGATATGTTTAGATCTATGATAGAAAGCATTGAACGGAGCAATGTTTACCATGAGCAAAATCCTAGTATAGCGTACAATATCTTCCTTGAGTTAGTAAAAAGCAAATATGATAGCGTATTTTCTTTGTTCGTAAAAAAAAACGTACAAAATGTATCGAAAGCCGTGGGGAACAAGGGAGTTGTATAAACAAATTGTAGCTCGTGACAAACTTTTTGAGAAATTCATCTGAATAAAAGACACGGCCATACTTAATTAAGGAATATAAAAAATTAAGAAATAAGTTAAGTTCTGATACAAGAAGAAACATGGCAAGAATACTACAAGAATAAATTTGCCGCAGTTTCAAACTGTCCTAAGAAAATCTAGAATTGTCTTGGTGACCTTATGGAAGGGGCTACTTGTCATGTTCCTAGCACATTAACACTCAATAATGTCGACTACAGTAGCGTTGCCTTGGCAGACAAATTTAATGCGCATTTCTTATCCTTTGGTGAATCGGTTCAAAAACATGATAGAAAGCATCAAATTAATCAATACATTGCCTCTCCAGTTGAAAGTTTTATATTCTTAAAGCCGTGCAGTGAACATGAAGTGTTCACGTTCCTTAGAAACCTAGATAAATACAGTGCAGCTGGAGCAGATGAAATTAAGGCCGAACCCATTTGCCGATCTAATCTAACCCATTTGCCCTTGCCGATCTTATGAGCTTGCCACTACAGCATATATGTAATGATGCTTTAGACCAAGTTGTTTTTCCAGATGGTACGAAAATTGCAAGAGTGGTTGTTTTGCACAAAGGTATGACAACATAAATAACCATAGGCATATATATGTCCTTTGTTTGTTTTCTAAGCTGCTGGAATATTTGATAAATCCTAGACTACGTAAGTTTCTTGACACCAGAGAAATTCTTGTGAAAGAAGAGTTAGAGTTTCGTGAGAGGAAGTCAACTGAAATGGCACTGCTTAGTATGAAGGAAAAAATACTTTCTAATATGGATGAGAAACAATTCACAGACGGATTTTCTTTAGATTTCAAAAAGACATTTGATTCTATTAAACATGATATTTTATTTTAGAAGCTACCATTTTATGACGTTCGAGGAGTTGCCCTAAATCTGATTCGCAGCTATCTTTCCGGTCGCGTGCAGTATACATGTTTTAATGGCCATCAGTCACAAATGAAACTATTAAGATATGATGTACCACAAGGGTCTATTCTAGGTCCAACATTATTATCTATATCAATGATATAACAGCCATCCCAAGAACTCCTGCAATAATTTTTTATGCAGACGACACCAGTGTATTTTTTCTGGTATGCATCTCGATAATATACATGTCGAGGCTAATGCATAGTTACAAGAATTATAATTATGGTTGAATATAAATCAGCTCGAATTGAAATCGAGTAAAACAAAGGTTATTGTATTTAAGGCACGCAATAGACCTGATGATTCTGAACTTCAAATTACATCGAAAAAAAAATGTAATTGAACGTGTTCATTCTACAATTTGGCAGGTGTCCTTTTTGAAGAACACTTCAGCTGGTCCCAGTATATTAATAAAATTCATTCCCACGTATCAAGGGCACTTTGTGTGCTGTACAAGATTAGAAGCCTTGTTCCAACATGGCAGTTATATTGCACTATAATTCATTCACATCTTCACTATTGTATACTGATTTGGGGGTCTACAACCAAAACTAATCTTACGAGGTTGATAACATTACAGAAAAAAGCGATACGATCTGACCAAAATCTCTCGTACAACGACCATACAGGTTAGCACTTTTTTGAACACTCTGTTCAAAAAGTGAATCAATTATATGAGTTGAAATTGCTCTCTTACGTCTATAACGAAATCAAGCTCGATACTTCTAAATATCTTCCATTGCACTCTAGTAGTAATGTGCCTTACAAATTAAGGCACGACCATCCCAGAATTCCACTTGTACGGACCAGCTACGGAACCCCAATGCTTTCATACTTAATTCCCAGTCTTGTCAACAGACACACAGGCCATAGAAATTATTCAGAAATGCGTGTTCCTAAACTGTTTAAAAAAGAATGTTAAGGATTACCTCTTTTCCTGTCCTCACGATTAATAGGTAGCGTATACAGAATTTTTTATGATCCTGAGATTCTCTTATGTGTACGAACTTTCATTTATGTTTACAAAAGTTTGTACCTTGTTCCGTTGTTTAGTTTGCATAAAACTGTGTTTTGTATGCAACAATAGTGTACGAGTATTATGTTCTTGTTTCGGTTGCTGTATGCTCTTAGTGTGTGCATTCGGGTGCTGGGGTCCCGTCAGGCAGAGCACATCTGCCTTTTGCTCTTGTATCCGAGACCTTGTTGTCTGAAATAAATAAAAATTATTATTATTATTATTATTATTATTATTATTATTATTATGAGCTGTGAATGCGACAGCCTAGTGTCCTATTGAACGTCACTGAGCTGTCCTTCGGGTACGAACTCCTCGCGAGCAAGCGAGCACGCTGAGACGCTTGGTAAACGCCTGGCCCTGGCTGGCTTACGTTCGTATCATGGCGCATGGGCAGGAATGCGTGGGCCGATCCCGGAGATTGTGAAATACCAGGCCGACCTGCGGTGGTGGTGAAGCAGGCTTAAGGCAATCCGCCATCTTGCAAAGATAAGTTGAATATCTTGTGTCCAAACAGAATCACATAAATTCGCCGTTGTAAGAGAAATGCTTCGCATATATTAGAAAGTGCACCTAGTGTAGCAAGTGGGCCTTCACGCGTTTCATTTGTTTTAAATCCTGTTTGACGATAATGAGAGGGGGAAAGAGTGTGGCGACTGTGCCTGTGCACGTGTCCTGCGCTTGTGTGGTTATAACATCACGCGCGTTGGAGGTGCCAGCGTTTGTGAGTAGCGGTTGCTGCAGATGCATGGAAGGTGCGGTGACCACGTCGGCGCTTGTGCCGGCGTAATGGGGTGCCGTATGAAACAAAAAATGAATGATTTCATAATATATGCAGCCCAGGTATGCAGAAGGAACAGCTGCGCTAGTAATCCGTCCCGATATGAATGTGGGGACCCCACGAATTTTTTTCCTTTCTAATATATTCGGTTTTTTATACATTAATGTCTTTATAGCGATTAGCGAGCCGAAGTTAGAACGCAGACGAAAGCTTGCGCCGACAAGGAACGCGCGCATAGCACACGCCTCCAAGAGCGAGGGTGGCGTGGCTTGGCGACGTTGCCCTCATCGCGACATCTGGTGCGCCAGCGCGGCAGCAGGTGTACTCTTTCGCCTGCTCTGCTCCTTTGAGGGGCTCGCGTGACGTGGCCTCGCATCCAACGGGTATTTAGATGCCGCTTCGCTGCTACAGACGCCGGCTTTTGCGCTCAATGGGTCAGTTGATCTTTTTACGTCCGAGGCTACAGGGTATAAACAGAACAAGACATTCATTTGGGTACATGGCCCTTGTGGAATCAGTTGCAATGATTCCGCCGATAACGCTGCTCGCATAGCACATCAAAAAGAGCACAGCGTTCCAATTCTGCTTTCGAGGACAGACGCCGCAAGGCAGCATCGACACCTGGCACGCAGTCTCTCACTCACTGAGTGGAACTCGCCAAACCTATGACTTACACGACTGCATCGATTAAACCCCTCACTGCAACTACGACCTCCACTCGGACGTCCTCGACGTGAAGCTACGCTTCTCTGTCGCCTTTGGTTAGGAGTTTGCCTTCACAAAGGCATACTCTACATTAATTGCAGTGACCGACAGTGCAGCATGCGAGGTCTGCGGCACCGAAGAAAATATCGACCACCTGCTGTGCCACTATCCACGATATGCCCCAGAAAGACAAGAACTTGCCAACGCTGTCCAAAAACTGTACAATCGGCCGCTTTCTGTAAAGGTGCTGCTGGAACACCACCCCCATCGCTCGTCGGCCCATAAAGCGGTGAAGGCGCTTTTGTGCTTCTTGAGGACGACAGGCTTCTGCGAACATCTGTGACGATTGTTGCAATTTCTATAAGACCACACGCGTCAGCGAACTCACCACTAATATACTTCTCTCCTTCCCTCCTCTCTCTCCCTGTGCTCTCTCTCTCCTGTCATCTTTGTTTTCCCCTTTAACATTCCTCCTGCGTAGGGCAGCCAACCGGATGTTATTCTGGTTAACCTCCCTGCCTTCTGCTTTTCTCTTTCCCCCATCTTTCTCCGACATTCATTACAGTACTCAACGTTGACGCGCGCGCCACGCGACCTCGCACTGGGCTAACCTTGTATTATAATTATTCGAGGGGAAAACTTATATACAATGGACAGAGAAGGCAATAAGAGGGCTAGATTGCTGGCAACTGCCTGCGAAAGGGGCACAACGCCTGCCTACTTATTATGAAAGACAGGACAGAGGCCGAAGTTAATGTAGAGCAGAGTGGAAGTAAATTGTAAAGAACCCCTTCGCCAAAAAGCAGTTGACGTCCACCACCCGCCAGGAATATGAACTTGAGTTAAACCTTTTTTTTTGGGTGCAAAAGGAGACATGCAAAAGAAGGTGAAGAAGAAGAACTCGTGTTCCCTGGATAAGAACTCGTGTTGTCTTGTGTCCTCTATTCATCTGTGTCGTGCATTTAGCGCGATTTTTTGTTGTCGTGTGGCGGAGACGGTGCGGCCTCTAACACCAGGCAGTTTCCTTGCTTCCCTCCCACAAGAAAGAGTTGGCAACTTCCGGCAATTTCTTTACCTACTTGGCTACACACGATAAGGTATTATAGAGGTATTGTAGAGATGTACTGCTATCATGCGTGCCGATAGCACGTGTGTATGCGTGTCGCGTTGCCTGACAGTGTTTACTTACCCGGTTTATCTCTCGTTCGAGAGCCTCACGAGGCCGGTTAACGCACGCGATGACGCTTGATTAAACAATGCAGCGCGCCTCTATATAGCGCATAGGCGCAACAGCCCTCCTTTATTGTACGTGTTCGCATTTACAGCGCCGGTCATCGGGGTATCATGCAGACGTATAGGCTGAATGCGTCTCTCATGAGATAAGCAAATGAATCCGTGGCATTGACTTGCGTTGCAAGCACCTCGGATATACCAGCGACATTGCGAAGTTTGTGAAGGCTTCGTTATACAGCTTCATGCATAGAGTTTCCTACAATAATTACTAGAGCGAGCTCTGGCGCTGCAATTATTCAGTCACCATGAGAATGATGGGTGCAGTACATGGTTTTGTCTGGTCTTCGTGCTTGTGGATCCAGACGTTCTTGTGGCTGTGTTTATCACCTTTGATCTCCTTTGATTTTACTTAATTTCAAAGCAATGTACACTTTTCTAAGCGCAGAAGACTGCGAATACCCGTTGGTGTTGGGCTGCGGAGCACAAGGTCGCGGGATCGAATCCCCGCCACGGTGGCCGCATTTCAATGGGGGCAAAATGCGAAAACGCCCGTGTGCTTAGATATAGGTGCACGTTAAAGAACCCCAGGTGGTCAAAATTTCCGGAGTTCTCTACTACGGCGTGCCTCATAATCAGGAAGCGGTGTTGGCACGTAAAACCCCATAATTAGTACTTTTTTGCAAATATGCGCAATCTCTCCTAAATTACAATAGTTCAGCTTGTCGAGGTGGCCAAATCTAGATGCCCTTGCAACACAAAAGGAAATTATATTAGATTCTTTCGAACGTCAGCTATGTACATAGGGTATCTTTGTCGACTACTCAAAGGCGTTCGACTGCATAAATCATGCTACCCTACTAGAAAAGTTTAACTAATATGGTTATTGAGGCGTCTTTTTTAATTCATAGAATCATATCTCCAGCGCCGCATGCAACACGTAGTTATAAACAGTCACGCGTCCGATTTTAAACCACTTATCGCAGGAGTACCACAGGGAAGCATTTCGGACCCCTTGCTTCTTTGTATATATATATTAATGATTTAGTGAGTATTGACAAAGACGTAAAATTTATTGCATATGCAGACGACATTACAATTCTTCTAACTGAAAAAAATGCTGAAGATGTCATGACTAAAGCAAACGAGGTGCTGTCAAAATTATCATCTTGGAGTATCGCGAACTCGTTAGCAATAAGTGTTAATAAAACAACGGCTGTACTTTTATGGCCAAAAACTCGAAACATTGATACTTGTACCCTTTTACAGCTTAACAACTCCATTTTGCCTATTGTTCCTTCGATTAAGTGTCTTAGAGTTATATTTGAGCAACATTTGTCGTGGAATGCTCACGTGGAAATGGTAATGGGTAAGCTCTCTCGAGTGCATGGAATACAATGCAAGTTGCGTATTTTTTTGGACTTCTTTTGTACAAATCACTGTATATATACATATATATATATATATATATATATATATATATATATATATATATAAGCTATTGTCATCATGTCTGGGCCACCACAACGCTTTCTAACATCAATGTACTGCATAGAATACAGAAAAGTCCGTACGTTGTATACTAGATGTCCCTTACGTAACGCACACTAGTCCTCTATTTGAAAAGCTCAATTTGCTGTCCATACCTAACATTTATGCAGATATGTTACTACGAAATAATATGACCACTACTAATAGAAAAAACCACACCCTGAAACGTATTTCCAACTTAATAGCAAAACAGAAGGCGGTCACAAGGAGTTCTGAAATATGGGAATTACCGACGCCTAGAACAAATTATACTTTCCAAATGCTACGTTTTCGACTACCCTACCATTTAAACAAGGCAAATATAAAGTAATGCTTATTTTTGTGCTAGATGCAAACATGTATATAGAGGCTTGAAGGTTCTTTGAAAAGGCGCAATTCTTGTATAATGATTTTTGCACTGTGCTTATCAAATCATTCTGTACATGTTACTCTATGACATATTTCCATAAATTTTCTTATAATAGAGATGTACATAGTGCTGCATTTTTTGTTATTACTTCTTGTGTATGTTGTGATGTATTCATGACTAGCTGTATTTATGAGAAATACTCATCACGTATGCTTTACTTTTTTCTAATACTTATTCATAGTTATCATGAAAAATGTTTCACAGTTATTAGTGTGGAAATCGTATTTTTCCAATTTCTCTTGTACACAACTGTGCTCATACCTTGTTGTATTTGTTGCTGCCTGTAGAACGGGGCCATAGACCACGTCAAGCCTTGCTGGCTTTTTGGCCACGGTCCTCAGCATCAGTTGTATGTTGAAATAAATATGGTTTGATTTGATTTGAACAAACCGGACAGGCCGCGATTGGAATCTGAACCTGGCAACGTTTAACGCTAGAACATTATCTAGTAAGGCGAGTTTAGCAGCGCTATTGGAGGAATTAGAGGGCAGTAAATGGGAAATAATAGGGCTCAGTGAAGTTAGGAGGACGAAAGAAGCCTATACAGTGCTAAAAAGCCGGCACGTCCTGTGCTACCGGGGCTTAGCGGAGAAGCGAGAACTAGGAGTCGGATTCCTGATTAATAAAGATACAGATGGTAACATACAGCAATTCTATAGCATTAATGAGAGGGTGGCAGGTCTTGTTGTGCAACTTAATAACATGTACAAATTGAAGGTCGTACAGGTGTACGCTCCTACATCCAGTCATGATGACCAGAAAGTCGAAAGCTTCTATGAAGACGTGGAATCGGCAATGGGTAGAGTGAAAACAAAATACGCTATACTGATGGGCGACTTCAATGCCAGGATAGGCAAGAAGCAGGCTGGAGACAAGTCAGTCGGGGAATATGGCATAGGCTCTAGGAATAGCTGGGGAGAGTTATTCGTAGAGTTTGCAGAACAGAATAAAATGCGGATAATGAATACCTTCTTCCGCAAGCGGGACAGCCGAAAGTGGACGTGGAGGAGCCCGAATGGCGAGACTAGAAATGAAATAGACTTTATACTCTGCGCTGGCCCTGCCATCATACAAGATGTGGACGTGCTCGGCGAAGTGCGCTGCAGTGACCATAGGATGGTAAGAGCTCGAATTAGCCTAGACTTGAGGAGGGAACGGAAGAAACTGGTACATAAGAAGCCGATCAATGAGTCAGCGGTAAGAAGAAAAATAGAGGAATTCCAGATCAAATATAGGAATTCCAGATCAAGCTACAGAACAGGTATTCGGCCTTCACTCAGGAAGAGGACCTTAGTGTTGAAGATATCAACGACAATTTATGGGCATCATTAAGGAGTGTGCAATAGAAGTCAGTGGTAACTCCGTTAGACAGGATACCAGTAAGCTACGCAGGAGACAAAAGATCTGATCAAGAAACGCCAATGTATGAAAGCCTCTAACCCTACAGCTAGAATAGAAGTCGAAGAACTTTCTAAGTTGATCAAAAAGCGTAAGACAGCTGACATAAGGAAGCATAATATGAATAGAATTGAACATGCTTTCATGAACGGAGGAAGCCTAAAAGCAGTGAAGAAGAAACTAGGAATAGGCAAGAATCAGATGTATGCGTTAAGAGACAAAACCGGAAATATCATGACTAATAAGGTTAAGATAGTTCGAGTGGCTGAAGAGTTCTATAGAGACTTATACAGTACCAGTGGCACCCACGATGATAATGGAAGAGAGAATGGTGTAGAGTTGTTTGAAATCCCACAAGTAACGCCATACGAAGTAAAAAAAAGCCTCGGGAGCTATGCAAACGGGGAAGGCAGCTGGGGAGGATCAGGTAACAGGACATTTGTTCAAGTATGGTGGGCAGATTGTTCTAGAAAAACTGGCCACCCTGTATACGCAATGCGTCATGACTTCGAGTATACCGGATTTTTGGAAGAACGCTAACCTAATCCTAATCCATAATAAAGGGGACGCCAAGGACTTGAAACATTATAGATCGATCAGCTTACTGTCCGTTACCTACAAAGTATTTACTAAGGTAATCGCAAATAGAATCAGGAACACTTTGACTTCTGTCAACCAAAGGACCAGGCAGGATTCCGTAAAGGCTACTCAACAATAGACCATATTCACACTATCATTCAGGTGATAGATAAATGTGCGGAATATAACCAACCCTTATATATAGCTTTCATTGATTACGAGAAAGCGTTTCATTCAGTCGAAACCTCAGCAGTCATGGAGGCATTACGGAATCAGGGTGTAGACGAGCCGTACATAAAAATACTGAAAGATATCTATAGCGGCTCCACAGACACCGTAGTCCTCCATAAAGAAAGCAACAAAATCCCAATAAAGAAAGGCGTCAGGCAGGGAGATACGATCTCTCCAATGCTGTTCACAGCCTGTTTACAGGAGGTATTCAGAGATCTGGATTGGGAAGAATTGAGGATAAGAGTTAATGGAGAATGCCTTAGTAACTTGCGATTCGCTGATGATATTGCCTTATTTAGTAACTCAGGGGACAAACTTCAATGCATGCTCACTGACCTGGAGAGGCAAAGCAGAAGGGTGGGTCTAAAAATTGATCTGCAGAAAACTAAAGTAATGTTTAACAGTCTCGGAAGAGAAGAGCAGTTTACGATAGGTAGCGAGGCACTGGAAATGGTAAGGGAATACATCTACTTAGGACAGGTAGTGACCGCGGATCCGGATCATAAGACTGAAATAATCAGAAGAATAAGAATGGGCTGGGGTGCGTTTGTCAGGCATTGTCAGATCATGAAAAGTAGGTTGCCATTATTCCTCAAGAGAAAAGTGTATAACAGCTGTGACTTACCAGTACTCACGCACAGGGCAGAAACCTGGAGGCTTACAAAAAGGGTTCTACTTAAATTGAGGACGACGCAATGAGCTATGGAAAGAAGAATGATAGGTGTAACGTTAAGGGATAAGAAAAGAACAGATTGGGTGAGGGAACAAACGCGAGTTAATGAAATCTTAGTTGAAATCAAGAAAAAGAAATGGGCATGGGCAGGACATATAACGAGGAGGGAAGATAACCGATGGTTATTAAGTGTTTCGGATTGGATTTCAAGAGAAGGGAAGCGTAGCAGAAGGTGGCAGGAAGATAGGTGGGCGGATGAGATTAGGAAGTTTGGAGGGGCAACATGGCCACAATTAGTACATGACCGGGGTAGTTGGAGAAGTATGGGAGAGGCCTTTGCCCTGCAATGGGCGTAACCAGGATGATGATGATGATGATTTGAAAAGCACCAGCGCCTCAACGCACTGGCTTGTCCGCGAGTAATTTGTAAGGGCATTCTAGGCCGCTTGCTTATGCATGTGCCTCTGGCGTAATCATTTCAACATCGGGCTTCTGTACTAGTGGTCCTGTGTTCCATTCCTGCCAGCGGATAATATTGTTACGGATGGCTGTGTATTTATTTATTTAGTTTATTACGAAGGCCACTGGGAGATTCATTATTCAATAACACCATAATAGCGCTTAAGACGCGCAACATGTGCAAGTTGCGTTTTGCTAGAATGCCAACCTGTAGAGAAGAGGCATGCGACCACGTAACTTATAGGGCAACTCCGGCGTTTATTTTAACCACATTAGGATATTGTCATCTTGCAATGCCATTTATAGTCCTGTCACCGGTAGGATGGTTTAATTTGCTTAGAAATTCATGAATAATATTCATAACCAATAAAAGAGATACCGAAAGCGAAACGGGCAGCTGCTTCTTGTGACGTCACGACGAGTCGATGAGCTCAGATCCTACAATACCATAAAGTAAGCACGCAGTACACCTGGCGCTAACGCCAAAGAAGTGAAGCTGGTGATGTCTCCTGACGACACAGGGAGCGTTTACAGATCTTCCGAATGAGACAGCGGCGATTTCAGCGACAGAAGTGGTGTAGTCTCTCACGTCACAAACACGGGATGACCAGTAGAAAGTAATGAGTCGTGAACGCAACCAATCTTTAAAATTCATTTTCAGGAAAACAAATTAATTTGCAGCCATACTGCTTGGCACAGATAATCATAGTGTAAGAAAGAACGTATACTCATAATTTTATTAAGATCAGTGGGCATCCAAAAATCGCCGCAGTTACCCTTGTAGTCACTCAAAAGGTGTAAAACGGCGAGTGGGCCAGCATAATGCGACAGAAAATTGCGGCAGAAGCCGCACCTGCGCTGTGGGGTCGAAATTCCCACTAAATCGCCTTTTACAAGGAAACTGAGTGCTGTCGTATCGCTGCTTCGTGCGGTTTTGCGATGCCACTGTGCGAAGACGGGCTATCCGTTGGGCTTCTCTGTCTTGGCGACTGAATGTTCGGTATATAGATAAAATGGCAGGATCGTGTCAAGGAACGCCCGCGGCGATCGGGCATAAAGAAGGTAGAAAGGGCCGTAGTCAGTTGTTTCATGCTTCGCTGCGTTAAACACAAACGTGGTGAATGGCAAGACGTCATCCTCGTTCATGTGGTCAGAGGACACGTACATGGCCATCATGTTCGTCAGAGTTCGGTTCGTCCGTTCAGCAAGACGGTTTGGTCTGTGGACAATACGGTGTTGACTGTCGGAAATGTGCATTGCACAGACGAAGTAGACCTTCTGTAGCGTCAGCGATGAACTTCCTTCCGCGATCACTTATGATCACGCGAGGTTGGCCATAGCGTAGAATAATGAGACGTAACAAGAAGGTTGTGACGCATTCAGCGGTGCATGAGGGTACTGCTGCTGCTTCTGCGTACCGAGTAAGATGGTCCACACAGACTATGGATGACCCATCGGTTGTTGTTCAATGACCGTGGAAAGGTGTCCAGGAGGTCGATACAAACTTGTTCAAAGGGTGTATACGAAAATATCAGTGGGTGGAGAAGACTTGATGGAAAGCTTGCTGGTCGCTCGTGCCGTTGGCACGACGCATCTGTGGTCAGTAAAAGCGCTGCTGGGCACGCTGCAGCGTGCGGGTGAATCCCAGATGACCGGATGCATGGCACGCAGCGCGTCATCTTGAAGATATTGTGGCACAACAAGGAGGAAGCGAGTGCCACTCGATGCGTAGATGGTTTTATACAGCAGGCCGTCAGGTATAGAAAACTGACGACTGGCACTGGGAGTGTGGGCCACGACAAAAAGAGGTTCCAAGCTTACGTCGTTACTGTTTCAGCTGGAAAGAGGTAACTTCGGGAAATTCAGGAGCAATAGCAGCTAGGCAGTCATCGAAGCTGTCTTCATCGGAGTGTGTCGTTGCCAATGATAGGCGAGAAAGGCATTTGGCGTCACTATGACGGCGGCCACTACCATAAGTTAGCAAAATGTCATGTTCTTGAAGTCGCACAGACTATCATGCCAGACGACCACACCGGTCTCGAAGACTTACAAGCTGGCATAAAGAGTGGTGGTTCGTGACGGTCTTGAATGCGCGATCGTGAATATAAGAGCGAAATTTCTGAACAGCAAAAAGAGATTGCGAGACATTTTTGCTCCGTGTCAGTGTAACTTCACTGAGAATTGCTCATACAAGAACTAGTATTAGCAACAACATGTTCTACGTAATTGTATTGTTGTACGAGCAACGTACGAGTACGTTGCCTATCCCAAGGGCGCAAGTATGGATTTCGGTGGGTGAAGGAGGGTCGAAGTGGCGCAATATAGGGTCCGATGTGTGTAGGAACTTACGTTCACGGAACGCCGACTCACACTCTGGTATCCAGTCGAAAGCTACATCTTTTTACAACAGACGTACGCCTCAATGGACGCACAATGTCATCGAACCTCAGAAAAAGCAGCGTAAATACGAGCGTAATCCAAGGAAACTACGCAGCTCTCGTGCAGACTGCGATGGCTTGAAGGCGCTAACAGTCTCAATATTCTGTGGATCAGGTCGGACTCCATCCTGACTCAAAAGGTGGCTAAGAACCAATGTCTGGCGTTCACCAAACCAGCACATTCCGTAATTGAGAATCAAGCCCTCTTCCTCCATGCAATCGAAAACCAGGCTAAGGCGGGCGTTGTGCTCTTAAAAGGTACCACCGGAAATGACATTATCATCCAGGTAACAGATACATATCTTCTACTTTAGTCCACCAATAATTGTGTCCCTGAATCTCTCAAATGTGGCGGGCCCATTACGAAGCCCGAACGCCATAACGTTAAATTGGAACAGACCATCTGCTGCCTCAAATGCGGTCTTCTATATGTCGGCGGAATCCATAGGTATCTGCCAATACCTGATCTTAAATCGAGCGACGGAAGAAGGAGGCAGAATGCAGGCAGTGTATTACGACATTGATTTGTGGGAGGAGGTACGCATCTATCTTTGCGACCGCGCTTAGCTGTCTGTAATCAATGCAAAACCTCCAAGAGCCAACTTATTTCTTCACCAGGATAACTGGCATTGCAAAAGAGCTCGAGGACTCTTCGATGACCTTCTTTAACATCTCTTGCACTTGGTCAGCAACAATCTCCCGTTCCAATGAAGACACTCGATAAGGCTTTGGCCGGATAGGATGAGCTGAGCCGTTGTCTATCCGATGGCGAACGCGCGAAGATGGAAGAGCGGTACGGTTTTCACATTGGAAGAAGTCAGCACGGAAGCATGTCGGGATAGCACTTGTACCAAGGCGTCAGGTTCACGTGAAGCCAGACTTGCTGACCATGCTGCGAATTTTCGTTTCATGAGGGCAGATAGGTTGTTCGTTTGGGTAATTGAAAACCGTCAGCGTGCGTGTCGCCGTCAACACGTGCGACTTGTCGTCGAGGATAGGGAGCTTCGTGTATTTTGGAAGTAGTACGGGCACGGCAGAACAGTTTAGTGCCCACAACGACGTGGTTTAATTGGTCACGGACACAATGCTACCAGTCACCAATATGTCTGTCTTAACACTGACATCGGTGAGCTGTTGAACCATGGCGTCAAGTGAACCACCCCTATCAACAGAAGTCATGGCAGGAACAGACGCTTGCGACCACGGAGGCAGCGTCACCTCATCGGCAGCAACAAATGTCTTGATGCGGACGTTCATCAGAAATTCCTGGGACAAAGACGCTGCTAACAGAAAGCTCACTGGTACCGCAATCAACAGACGCCCCACACGTTGAAAAAGTCAAATCCCAGGATAACACCATGCGTGCACTGTTCGAGAGCCACAAATTCAGGTAAAAAACACTTCTCAGCCGGCGAAACACTCGCAGCACAAACACCAAGGGGACGAAGCATCTCGCCGCTTACACCACGAAATCTAGTATGACCATCTAGACAAAACATCGCTTTACGAAGAAGGCGGCTCTTGAAAGAAAGGCTCATAACATATATCATAGCCCCAGCATCCGCCAAAGCCATTGTAGATATGCCATCAATTAACGCTTCACTTTGTTTCTGAGCATCGTAACCGGGAGAGGCGTTTGTGTTGTATCGTTTCCAGCGACCTTACCTCCATCGGTCGCACAGGCTAGTTTCCCGGTGGGGGTGGTGGTGACAATGAACGTCACTGTGTCGAAAGAGAGTGAAGCTGGGGCGCTATAACGTAAAACTATTCCAAACTTTTCTACTCCAATTCTGCTATCAGCCCTCCGCGATTGGCCAAAAACTTTTTGGACCACCCCCACTTCACCTGTCTGTCACGCGACGTCAGGAAAAATGCGATACCTCCCCATATGATATGACGTGTACACATTGATTATGCATCATTTGACCGAAAAAAGAAAAATGGTTATTTCTGATTCGACGCCGTTTCGTCATTAGCCCTCGGCTATTGGTGAAGAGTTTGCAGGCAGCACCCATTTCACCTGCCTGTCAAGCGACATCACAAAACCGCAAAAACTTACCGCGTCAAAGTGGCGTGTACGCATTAAAGATGCATTAATATGCCGAACAAAACTGAATTTTCTTCTGAATAGCCACAGGCTAACCCATTCCGAAAGGAATAAAAGATGGCTGCCACCGATTGGACAGGCCCTGGCTACTCGCACCTGCCGGAGAGCGTGGGTTTATTTGCATATAATAAAGCATCTTGCGTGGCTGTGTGACATTTTCGAGCACTATTGGCACGTTTATGGCCTTCTTCTGCCAACTCTTCTCTGCTGAGGATATGATTTAGCGTCATTCTTAAGCTTACGTTGCACGCCGCCGCGATTTTCGACCAGCCACCGCAAGCTAAGTAAGGCAAAGCAGACTAATCGCAGACGCCGGTACCACTCTCTTCATCCGGTTGGCTTCATCAGCACTGGCTCTGCGCCATCGAAAACCTCTCCACTTGAGCGTGCTGCTCGCCTCTTGTCAGCCAATTAGATACGACACGCCGCTCAATGTAGGCAATGTTATTCGTTCTTCAAGCAAACAAAAGTGACCTCCTATGAACGAGGAGAGCATTTGATTGGTCTGCTTAGAAAACCCTGCGGGTGACCGTCTGGTGCTTGCGTCGGCGGTTACGCAAATTTGACGTCGGGAGATTGGAATACAAACATATTGGAATAGGTTTACGTTATAGGGTCCCTGGCGTGAAGATGGCGGAGTAAAGCTGCGGTCGGAAACAGGAGAATCACTGCCGTGATTGCGTCATGGAACGTTGTTGGGGAAAGCCATCGCAAATGATCTTTGATACCACGGATGGCCGAAGTTTCGACTGTCGGGACAACATGACATCGATGGTGGTTCATACTTTGACGTCTGGCAGGGCTGGCGAAAGAAACGAGAAATATGCGCAGTGGCACCACAGCTATAAGACACAGGAGGCTCCCGGCCAACGTCGTACGCTTGAACGATGTTGGACGCTCGGGCCGATAAAACCGCTCGTTTGGTTCCGGGTAGCAATTGGACTAGCAACGCGGACATCCAGCAGTATTGTCGTAACCGGACTCTTGCGGTAAATCGATCGCATCCTTGATGGTGAGCCGCGTGGTAGTATTTCATACCTGTTTCAGCAATGGAGAAAGGAGCCAGCGGGGGGATGGTAAAGCTGATGAGCATCATGGAATACTATGTCATTGGTCATTTCAGTGTGTCGACTCCACTCCTGGCGCACAATCTGCCCAATAGTTCATGTGGGATAGAGTGATGGGCCGTCGTCTATACGCTGGCAACAGTCATAACATTTGCGAACCGGCCAAACTTCGGTGTTATGCGCCGCGTTTTGAGGGTCTAGAAAGTGCGGCAACGGCGCATTACGTTGACGACTGTGTTGAAGCTCTCCTTGTCGATGAAGAAGTTATAAACATACTCGGCAATTACCTTCAACAAGTGGCCAACTTTGCCTTACTCTGACATGCGAGGATTGACCGCTCTGCATAGCTTCAGCATGGCTTCCACATACGCTGTGCGCGTCTCGCCTGGAAATCTGGCTTTTGAAGCAGCGTCTGCTCTGCCTGCTTCTTCGCGAAGGAATCGCCAAACCGCTTTTGGATTTCTAACACGAAGCCAGCCCATATTGTATGCATATGCTCAGGGTTATAGATCCACATGAGCGCCGTGTCCGCCAAGAAAAACACAGCGTTTGAGAGCTGACTTACTCCGTCCCAATGGTTGTTGGCCCGTTTTTGTGGGTGAGCTACTCGTCCACGTCCTCGCCGGATTTTCCTGCGAAAGATCGAGACACTATCAGAGGCTCGCGTTGCCAGGAACCAGCCACCGCTGCAGTTGGTACAGTCTGGTTTTTGTCTTGATCACGTGACATCTCGATCACCAGCGGTAATGGAGGCAGTCCAGCAAAGCGGAGGCTTCGGCGAAGATTAGGCAGTTGGAGAACCGTGTTGGTGTGGTCGAAGTACCTCGCAACCTCCGCCAAAATTGTTGAGGATGATGGTGTGTTGAAGGGTGAAGATGAAGTTAAAGGGCGGCAGAGATGATCGATCGTGAAGTTGCCGTTCAAATGCTGCTGCTTCCGCAAGGACCGTCGTTGTCCTACGGTTTATTGTTTATTAATTTATCCTACGGTAATATTTATTTAATTGTTTATTACGCATCATTTTGTGGAAAATGCCACGTTTACGAAGTCACAAAACCGTTTGAAGCCAAAAGGACGAAGTTTAGGCAAATCCATGCACTAACCATCATTCCCATGCTGGCTGAACCACCTCACTTACAGCTCACGCAGGCAAAAGCGCCAGAGTTTCCTCTAGCACTTATTGTATGAAATCCTATGCTTTCATGCACCCTTATAGAGTCGCATGCGGAGAGCGTTTGCGAGATGCAATAACAAACGGGGTCTATAGTGTGCATGCGCCGAACTCAATGAACCACTTTGCGGGTTACTTATGCGTGCTATCGATAGGAGTTGGTTGCTGCAGGCTCTGCCTGGCTTGCGTGCCTATAGCGGCGTGACAACATGGCGGCGGCCACGGCGCCCCCCGCTTCGATCCTAATTTGCCCTTCATACTTGTTCTTCTTCGCGATTGCACAATATAAATGCTAAAATTGGTTTCTGCTTGATAAAAAAATTCATTTAGCGTCCGCGCTTAGTGAAATGCTTCCAGCGCAGCGTCTGGGCAATGTAATCACTGTAATCAATGCAATCATGGAGATCTTTCTATGGGTGGTGGTAACTAAGAAGGCCAGCGCGAGCTACATTGCGGGATCGTACGGCAATGTGGTGCCGGCAAGTCATACATTCTCAAGCGCATTGTTCCTCGACGGATGGTTTTGCAATGCCTGCGCCGTCCATGACAGGCTCGGCAATGTGCAACGTGCAATCGCAAAAGCAACAAGCTGACTTGCTGCAATCATTGCGTACACTGTGCTCATATAGACGCCAAAACAGCACATACACTCACAGACACGCAGATACGCAAATGAAACATTTGAAAGAATTTCGTTAACGCCGTTGACCCTTAGAAACGCCAGCTGTGCTTTCGTATCGCGCAACAAGTGGGTGGTGCTTCCCCACAGGCTGGCAATGTCTCGCAGTTCCAAGCTAGAGTAGCGCTGCAAGTGCAGTACCTTCAGGTATTGTCGCTCTAACACGTAGCGGCAGCAGCCTCATAAAACATGTTACAAGTCTTGAGGAGCGGTACATTCGTTGCACATTTGTGACACGATTCGTTTGCCGCAGCAATGCACACATACCTATTGCGTAGGCAATGTTGGTGACTCCTCCGTGTCCCAGCGAGGCGAGGAAGCGAAACGCGTTGAAAAAGGCGAATGAGCCAGAAAAGGCTGTGGCCACTCCTGATGCCAGCGACAGGAGCGTCGTGGTGAAGATGGCTGGACGCCGCCCACACCTGCGAGAGTGGACAAGGGTTAGTTCCCGCAGGTGCATCATTATGGGTTTATAATGCCGAGGTTGAAGTTACAAAGTCAGTCCGAAGTTGGACGACGCTGTGCACCGGTGACCCACTACCAGGAGCGTAGCCAGGGGGCTTATGGGGCTCATGCTCATGGGGCTTATGCATTAACCAGGCGTATGGGGCTTCAGCCCCCCCCCCCCCTCCCCGAAATTTTTTCGTGCAGTCATACACCACCGACCCAAACAACCCCCGGCGCCGGAAATCATTCTGGATTTTGTCTAGAATGTCTTTTTCACGCTCGAAACCCGCCGTGGTTGTCAGTGGCTATGGTGTTAGGGTGCTGGGCACAAGGTCGCGGGATGGAATCCCGGCCACGGCGGCCGCATTTCGATGGGGGCGAAATGCGAAAACACCCGGTTACTTAGATTTAGGTGCACGTTAAAGAACCCCTGGTGGTCAAAATTTCCGGAGGCTTCCACTACGGCGTGCCTCATAATCAGAAAGTGGTTTTGGCACGTAAAACCCCATAACTTAATTTAATTTTTTTTAACGCTCGCAAAGACATTTCAGCACGAACATTGCGAACTCGGGCTGGATTTCGCACCAACGCCCATGCACCGGGAGTCACATAACACAAAGAGCCTCATCCAAGCACAAAGTTTCAAGGGCGTTTTGATGGCCAGCGGGCTGGTCGCGGCATCTCGCGGAGGCCGCGGAATCTATGGAGCGCATGGATTTCAATTCTGAAACATTATGGGTATAAAGTTCTTATGAACTTTTGATGAGAAAGGTGCATTGACATTTCTAAGGTCGCGCTTTAGATTTTCAATTCCGGAAATTTGTGGTATTGATGTTGCTATAAAGATTGGACGTCAAAGGTACAATGACTTTTCTAAAGTGGTACAATGTAGCATACAACGAGACAAGCCAAGTCAACACATTATCAGACAAGTTCACAAAGCGCGTAGCGAGGTCCGATGAGACGAAGCGTTGTGGTGCTTCATTTGTGCCGTCATGTCACAGAAAAGGATATCAAGATTTCTTTCACCTGCTCCAAAGTATCCATGGCAAGACACTAAAGCCAGCAAAGGCAACTACGTTCTTATTTTTTTTTTTTTGTAGTTTGAATTTTATTCGCGAGGAGACATTGAGCCTCTTCAATTTTCTTGTTCTCGCTACCCGTCGACTCCCAGAGCCAGCTAGAGCGCATGCGTTTTGCTCATGTTACCCCATACACCGCACGGCGCACTTCGGTGCACGTTCGTTTTTCTCTGGCCAAGTGGATTTTCGCCTGGCAGAGTTTTGGACGCTTTCTGGCTAGCGGAAGAGAAACAGAAACAATGGTCGCTCGCCGGCATCACTGTGGGAGCTCGACGGATTGCAACGCGTTCGCTTGAGAGCAACCTCTCCGGAAAGTCTTGTCTCGCCGGTGTAGGATACCGAGCACTATGCGTATGGTTTTCTGTGGACCAAGCGTCCTACGTTTTCTTCGATATTCCTTCGGTAGCCACATTATGTGCCAAAAGTAAGCATTCGATTGTGGCCAGCATGCTTTCTTTCGGGTTTTTTCATTTCGGTGCCCCCGCCCCACAAAAGAAAACAAAAATAAATAAAGACATTCTTGCGGCGCAGCAAATCGTCGCATGCTGAAAGTTCGATTTTGTTACTTCTTTTTTTTTTCTGAAAGTAATGGGCCACGCGATTTTTTAGTTGCCGGATACTCTGATTATATTATTGCGATAGCAATTATATGGACATCCCAGGCGCATTCCTACCGTCGCCGTCACCGTCATGTTACGTATAAAGTCCAAGGGCGATAACATTGTGACCGCGCGCCGCATGCTGTATGTATGAGTGAAAACGTAAAGAGGGGAGGGTGGCATGGGTGAGCCGACGATGGTGGTTCAGTCTTGTGTGCGCAAGGGAGAAAAGCGGGGAGGAAGCACACCGCCTTCCCTGGCGCGCGATACGTCAGGGGTTGTGGAGGGAGGGGGGGGGGGGGCAGGCCTTAGGATTCTATGATCTGTAATCTCTGATTGCGCAAAATGTTCATTTGCCTTGTTTGACGCATTATATATAGTGACTTTTTGTTAGATACCTAGATTTATTGGAGACATACGTATATTTTTATATCTTGTCGCGAGGTTTTGTGTATACGTGCAGTGAACTTTGTTTCCAGTGACACTTTTTTGCCATTTATCAAACTGTACGTATCTTCGCATTTGCATATTTCATTGTATCTTCGCATTTCTAATGTACGAGGGTGCGTCAAATGAAAGTGAGCCAACCCATCCCGCGCAATAATGGTTCGGTTCATTATCTGCGAGGCCTGTGCGTAAAAAAAATTATGGGGTTTAACGTACCAAAACCACTTGCTGATTATGAGGCACGCCGTAGTGAAGGACTCCGGAAATTTAGACCACCTGGGGATCTTTGACGTGCACCTAAATCTAAGTACACGGGTGTTCTCGCATTTCGCCGCCATCGACATGCGGCCGCCACGACCGGCATTGGATGCCGCGATCTCGTGCTCAGTAGCCCAACACCGTGGCCACTGAACAACGACGGCGGGTGAGCCTGCACGTAGTTCACAGGCATCTCTCATTTACAAAATTCACACATGTGTCAGGATAAATGTTCTTTAATGCTTTCATACACTGGATTGAACATAATTGCGTGACATAAGGGACGCTCCAAAAGTTGAACAGCGTGGGTTTATGACAGATGAAGATGTTTCCCAAAAAGAAATTGGTCGCCGCGTGACTCCCGCGTACGTTGAATATCGCATTTCATTGGCCACTGCGAAGGGTTGGAGAAAACGGTTCAAAGAAGGACGTGAAAGTTGCAAATACGATCCAACACCGGGCCAAAACCGCCATGAGAGCTGGACAACCTAGTTCATAAGGAACGCAATAGTAACCTTTCAATGCAGGCACTAGTGGCAGTATATAGGTGTTTGCCATACTTTGATAATTTCATCATCATAAGCCGCAGCAGGGACAAATGTGCGTGGAAAATCATCAAATCGGCGGAAACCTATTCCGAGGACGACGAACATGCGTCAGCCCTCCGTCCATGCCTTTATCTCGCAAATAAATTTTGCGCCTTTATATACGCTCTTTGAACGCCCCGACGACAAATTTGTCCTCTTCGGTTTTTCAGATGTTGTCTCGCTGTTTTCTTTCTCTCAGTGTATGCATGTAAATCTGTTTATCATTCATGAAAATCTATTGGAAGTAAGCACTGTGGGGGTGCGTTTCATTTTCTCTACTGTCCTGTTCAAGTCGCGCTGTTGCAAGCACACAGTTATATCGAAGAATTAAAGCTGGTCATTTCGCAAGTATATTCTCCTATATTGTTATGCATTTGCATAGTGTGACTTGGGCAACAATATCCGTAGCCAAACTTAACTCTCAGTTATCTTCTGCAGAGGTCGCACACCTCGTCGGAGCGTAAATCGTCATCTGTTAGGTTGGCTGAAAGGAAACTCGTGGTTAGCCTAGGCACCGATTAATTCGAAGAGGGGCATCGAGGCCCGCTTCTTTGTTTTACACTGCGTCAGTCGGTAGCTTCAGTCGCATTCTAAGCGGGTGAAATCATGACATATTTAACAGGGAGAGGCGGGCTAGTTGGTGGTCGATATTGGAATGCATCATGTAACCGGGCAAACGACAACGGACGAAGAAGATCTGTGTGTTTTCTTCTTCGTCCGTTGTCGTTTGCCCGGTTACATGGTGCATTCCGAAATCATGACACACAGTGATGTTAGAAAAAGAATAGGAATGCACATAGCAAATACTAGGCTTAACTTAAGGAACATAAATGCGCATTCCAAAAGAAGTTATCATAAGTTAATCGCTGTTTTTTTCTCACTCAGACTATGGTTTTGATTTGTCGGTGGTTACTTACTTTAACGTGTCCCTATAAGTGTAACGCGAAGGTAAAATTGTGATATGTCCTACAGCCGTCATAAAATAAATGTGAAGATTAACATCATCCATTCAACATTTCAGTTTTTGCTGACACTGATGACACGTAAGGCGGAACGTACACCCTCTGTAAATAGCCCGAATTCTGCTTTCGTAGCCGGATTGGGTACCATAAGTTCGTTAGGGTTCACAAATGCATGCGCATCGCAACGTAACACTGGTCACATTCCTGCGTGAAAGTGAAAAAGACCAGTCTTACCAGTCGGACATGTGAGAGAAGACGAAATTGCCGACCATGAAGCCGAACATGAGTATCGACTGCGACATGTCCAGCATCCATAGGTCTTCGCACACGACATTCCACTGTATGACAAAAGCAATGGAAAAATTAAATTTGGCAACTAATATGAGATTCGCTAGATGGCAAAATCACGAAAAAGCACGACAAAGCTTACTTCTCTTTGGATGCTGCAGTTGATGTCGTTAAAAATTGCGTACAGTAAATAGCCAGATAAACTCATACCGAGAAAGAGATTTTATAGTAAACAGGTACACACAAGCACAATTACCTGGCTAATAACGTGTGAAATCCTCGGGTAATTCGCCCCGTAATCTATACAAATTCTGCAGGGCGCAACGTGTTCCGAAATGACGCAGCGGAGCGGCCACAAATTCGAGGAAGAAATTGCTCGGCTTCGGTGCACACTGGTAGCACCCCATAGCGGTTTGAACCGTGAATGCTGCGGGAATAGTTTGATAATGCCGTGAAATTGAGGCCACTTTTCGACATGTCGCACCCCTCGATACCCTTTTTTTCTTTCCAGCGAACGACCCCTAAATATTGTTGTTTGTGTTTGTTGTTTTGTACAGGCGCTGTACTAGTCTAGCTCTGCTTGCAATAGATTCACAAGTTCGTAATCAGTGATAATGTGATCGCCCACATCACCTCAAGTTCGAAAATGCTGTCATAGATGATATAGGCGGTTCCACTGCCCATTTAAAAGTGAACAAAGCGCGGTCCAAAGTTCTTACTCAGCTTAAGAAGTTAAGACGCACTTAACTCCTACAAAATTGTTCATTTTAAGGCGTTCCTTACAGTGGTGTCTGGCAGTTAATTCGTTTTGTTTTTTTGTCCTCACTATCGCTCCACAAACTTCACTAAAACAGGTACAGAAATTCTATGGACGCTACGTCCTTTGCCATGGCAATGTGAGTCCGCGTGGGCAATGTTAAGTCCTCGCTTACATGGCAATGTAAGTCTGGTCCGCGTCGTCTGTAACGCGCGCTGCTCGCAGAGCCTGCTGGGATTGCACAGCGGCTCTCCGTCGATTTTTCGGGCGCGTGTGGGCAACAACAACTAAAAAAAGCTTCCCTGGCCTGGTGAGGACGGTCGAGGACGGTCCATGCGCACCCGTGTGGTTTACCGACGATGCTAATAACCGCATACGGCTTATCCGCTAGATGAGACCAAGACACTCCACTGATCGACCATGCACTAAGTGCCCCATTGCTCATTAAAAATCTATTTGTCTTTGCTTCTCTCTGCCCAGAACTGGCCCTTGCGACATTAAAACCCATTAATAATCATCAATGTATTTACTTATTTATTGTGGACTGAATACATAGACAATTAGGGTATGCCACCAGCTTTAAAGGAGTCCTGAACCACTTGTTTTCGGCGCGGGGAAATGAATTTACGTTTAAAACAGACTATTTAAGAAGTACTCTGCCGCAAAAAAGTACTTCAATGCATTCAGCAGAAGCAGGGTGAGTGGCAATCAAAGATCGCCTGTGGTCGCCACTTCACGGTGCTCCTTCTTTAGTGCCTTGCACTGCGAAGGCTACGGCGGAGCGGGGTGGGGCCCATAACGATCCGCCTACTGAACGCCACCGTGGCGCGCAGTTCAGATTTGATTTTGGCGTTCACATAGACGCCACTATTTCCGATTTTGGCTCCTTCGACGTGCCAAACTTGGAGACTATTCGTCAGCTTACGTTTGAGTTCACGGTGTCTCATCACTTTGATATGCTACAGTGGACTAGATAGCTACGTGCGCCTGTTCTCGCACCGAGTGACATGAATAGCACACATCCTTTCGCACTTATCTTTATGACAATCACAAGGGTCGAACAAAGTTCAGCTTCATGTTCGCTCGCGCTAGTACGTCGGCGCACATTGGCTAAACGATTGATGCCGCATTCCGGACTCGCGTTGAATGGAGTCCTAACCTAACGAACTTCAACCATGATGGCGACACACCTCGAGGGTGTGCAACTCCGGAAGCAGACGGCTCGAGTCACGCCGCCCACAGATACCAATCAGAGCATGCTGTTGTCCTCAGAGAGCCGCAGCGATCTAGAGAGCAGAATCGTCACGCCGCCACGCGGCGGCCGCGGTATCTACGCTGCCCTGCAGACGCAGCCACATGCAACTGTAGCGGCTAATATGCGTACGACAGTGCTTGAGTGCGCGGTCGCGCTCATGTGCTCCAGCCTGGCCGTGCTACCTGGTGCGGACCAGCTTTGTTCTGCACCAGCTTCACCGACGGATAGTAGCCAGAACCGAACGGCGCATTTTGCGCAATAGATCAATACGAAGCGAAGTATGCCAAGACACCTAGCCAGGAGCGGCCAGGAGTGAGCGCGCGCTGGCAAGCGTACGTCTGGTCTGACCTTAAATTCCGCGAGGTTCGAGGCTAGTTCAGTGTTCAAAACAAATAGAAATTAGCGAGACCCGACGGATGCAACACGGTTACGCAGTCTGGCCAAAGCTTGATAGCAGATGATATCCAACGGTAGTACGACAGTCGAAGTTGCGGAAATACGCCATTCATATCGAAATTCGAAACGCCGATTTTTGCTTCCTTCAGCTTCTTAAACTGAGTCAACATAAATGTACACAGTGACAGTAGGAAGAAGCGCGCTGATCCAAATACTCTTCTTTACGGCTAATTTCGATTATTGGCCAATAGCAGACGCGTATGCATGGGGCCCTGCTATATGACGAATTATAGCAGCAAAAGAGACTGACGAGAAGGTTTCTGTTGAAAAGAGAGTGTTTGAAAAGAAGATGGCTTCGACACTCAGCTTAAGAGCTTCATGTGGCGCCCACGACAGCAAAAGTTGGCTCAGATGTTTACAGTAGTGTGCGTTATCAAGAGACTGTGTTTCTTCACCAATTCGGAAGGTTGTTCAGGATCCCTTTAACACAATGTTAAATTGTTAAGTGAATGAAGGATTAGGATGAATAAAGTGAAACATTTCGGCTGTCTAAGTTCGAATCAATAGGATTAACTAGCACGAAACATTTAATCACGTCCACATAAAGTGAGGCGCCAAGGAGCGTATAGAAACTACCTCGCTGGACACGGTCCTGTCGTGGAAGCTATCATCGAAGTCCCAGCTGGAGCATGGAACGGAGGTGACATGCACCAAAGTGTGGTTGGACGGCTGGGCCTCGTCGCTCATGAGATCGGGCAGTGCGATCAGGCGCGCCAGTTCGTCCCAGCCGTGCATGTGACATCTGCTCGGCGCCGTGACGCCAGCCTCGCTGGTTTCCAGGGGCAACGCGAAGTTCCTCCACTGTTGCGTGGTCCAGTTCCTCAGGTGCTCCGGCTTTTCGCACCAGTGGTCCTGCGAATTGAACAAGCTATCTGAGTGGAAGGGACGCCGACATTCATCCCGACTAAGGAGTCAGTATTACGAAGAGAGCTAAACAACGGCATGGAGGATTGGCAGCAGTATGAAAGGCAACATTCAAGGTTTATTCAATGCACTAATTGTCAATGCGTTTGCAGCGTTTGTTCAAGAGTGAAGCTGCAAGACGAGCATTGACGTAGCAGACCTGAACAGATACTTCTGCAGTAGTTCTTGCTTTAGCACCGATTAGGTGTAAATTCAGATATCGGTGCCCCTTGCGCAACAGTAAGCTGTATGCAGTGGCGCCATTTCAGTACTAGACCTAAAGTGCGGTAATATTTTAACCAATAACAATCAGCTGATGTCTCAACTGGTAAAGTGTAGAGCCTTGAAAATTAAACCAGCATTGACGCTGTATTGATGTTGCGCTCTCATTACGCTTTTACTAGCGTGCAGCTAAAACATGTCCACAGCCGTGAATGCCACTGGTCAGCACTCCCAGGGCTAGATATTTATTTATTATATTTTATTTATCACATACTGCTGACCGAACGAGGTCCAAACAGGAGAGGCCGAATACAAGAATGACAAAAATATTTGACCTTGAACAAAATGCACACGTATTGACAAAAAGACACTAAATATGGACGATGCATGTTATACAAAACTGAACGAGATATGGCACGCACAGGAAAAAGCCGTGAAAGAGAAGCAACGCGCAACGTTAACAATACATCATATCACAGACACTGCATTCTGACAGTCCAAGTCACTCATCAGGGTCAAGGAGGAGAGAATCATGTGGCAGTGCATTCCAATCTGCGATTGTATTGGGGAAAAATGAATACCTATAAACATTTGTACGAGCGAAAATAGGTTCAATAAAGTGTTGATGCCTATGACGAGATTTTTCAAATCATTGTTTATTTATGTATTTTGGGGGATCAATTCCTCGTTTCGAAAAATATAAGCGATTAAGAAACACAATTCTAGCAATTCCTCTGCATTCTTTTAAGCATTCCAGCTTTGCTTCCTGCAACATAGCAGACAGAGAGTCCCGGAGTTTGTAGCGGTTATATATAAAACGAGCCTCTAATCTTTCAATTTTTTCTATTTGTTCTACACCTGCCCGTGTGTGAGGGTCAGACACAATACTTGCGTACTCTAGAGAAGGTCTTACTGTGGCTTTGTACGCCATCTTTCTCAGTTGGTTTGACGATCTTCCTAATTTGTGTTTTAGGAAGCCTAATTTTTTTACGAGCTGAAGAGCATATACAGGGTGTTCCTTTTTTTAGCTGCACAAAATTTTTTAAAGATAGCCTATGGCAGATAGTGCAATTCAAACCCGCGATCTAAATTACTCGATGAGGTGGCCATTACTTCTACGAGAAATCAAAACGTTGAATTGAAGAATTAACGTAACGTTGCCTGACTGTTTCTTTAATTAATTTACGTCACTTATTTCAAGCTACGAATTATAGCCGCTTAGTTCGCACGGTGTATCCACCTCGAACGAATTCTCTGCACCAGCACCAGTTCCGATAATAATTTTGAAAGTGTCCGTCAAGATGCATTGGTGTTCCAGTTACTTTTGTGCTGCAATGCATAAAACAGCGGTTTCTTATCAAAGTAACTGGGACGCCAACGCATTTCGTCGGACATTGTGAAAATTATTGTCTTGGAAGTGGTGCTGTCCAGAGAATTCGTTGCAAGGGCATACGCCGTGTGAACTCACCAGCTATAATTTGTAGCTTAAAATATGTGGCGCAAATATATTAAGAAAAAGACTCCATTAGCGTAATTACGCAAATATTCAATTGAATATTTTGATTTCTCCTAGAAGTATTGGCACCTCATCGGGTAATTTAGATCGAGGGTTTTTATATCGGTTGGAGTAAGCTTTCGTAGGAGTGGGTGGAGCTATCCATTGTAGAGATGATGAACAAATCTTCATGCATTGTGAAGCTGGCATTCCCCCAGTGGTGAAAGTGAAGAGTTGCAACCTCGCTAATTTCTATACTGCCTTTTGCACTTCACCGCTGGCTTCCTGTGAGCGCTTTCACCTCGGGTTCGTCTGTAGGTAAACTTCAGAGCGTGGCGTCAGCCAATCTTTAATAGCTAGCGGCGTGACGGCACTCTCGAGGCGTAGTGTTTGTCTCTTCTCTAGAGCATCGGCGAAGTAGCTGATGGATAAAAGGTTCGGCAGCTGCACCCGGAGACTTTGTTGGAATCCACTCGCGGCACTGCACGTATTTATGTCCTGATACCCTCCTCGCAAAGCGATTTGGGATTTCTTCAAATGAGACCGGCGGACATCAGAACGACTATAGGGAATTGAGCCCATAAAAGCTATCACTGCAAGACCGCGGTGATTTCAAATAAGTTTTGACGTTTTTAATACAGAGAGAACATGCCCTTGTTAGCAACAATCACAATATACATTTAGCTAACCTGCGTTATCATGCCGTATGTCCGACAAGAGGCATGGACTGCCCTTGACCAGGTATCAGTGTTTCGAGCCATCTGTCGCGATATTTTTTAGGCGTGGGCATTACCCCTATGTACGTATGTTCAGCCTACCCTGTCTTCTCCGTTCAGTCGGTGGTCGCGGCAGCACGCCGGAAGTGCATACCTACGTCTAACTCGTTCAACAGTATAAAGATAACAGGCAATGAAATCACAGAAAGCGAAGCGGAAAATAAATGGCACGTTGAACATAAACATGGAAGTAATAAAAAAAAGTAACTGAATGTGTACGACGAGACAACTTGCCTCATTCAGTGGGAGTGAGACCCACATCCTCGTCACACGGGCGGCGCTTTATCGATGTAATCTGTATAAAGTACCCTCAAAACCGACGTACTACAGAGGGGAGTGGGTAAATAACATATACATAAGTAAATAACAAAGCAGCGAGAAGTGTTTAAGTTAATGAAGCAAAATTCATTAGTTAGTTTTATCCGGGATTGATGATGTCTGATACGGTCGAACGACATTTTGAGTTCTTGATTGCAACAACTGCGCCGGGAAGGTGGTTCTATTCCGGAGCGGTCCTTGGAATAAATGATTAGTGACAGGTTGTGGTGTGGCATTGAGTTATTCCAACGTTATGGCTACGATGAATGTGAGAGGAAATGTAGGTAGAAGACGATATAATATTATCGCCCAGGTAGGAATTGTGAAAACATAGTTTATGAAATAAAGCAAGGCGAAAGCACTTACGCCGGGCTGAGAGAGGAGCAAGCCGCAAGGATTTTTTCATGGAAGTTACATGGCTATAGTTGCTATAAATGAAACGCGCGGCATTGTTTTGGATTAGTTCAAGTGGTTGAATAAGCGTTTTGAGGTGCGGGACCCGCATGGATGAAGCGTACTCCACTTTACTCCTAATAAGCGTTTTGTATAATACCCCTGCCACACGGGCACAGAAAATGACATTAATTGGCTAATGCCTTAAACTTTAATGTCATTCGCGGGGTGCCACACGGACATGCTTAATGACATTAACGCTTAGTGCCATTCGCGACGTAGTGAGTTCTCGTAACTCACTTTGCCGTCGAATGCGTACTCTCGTTCCCAATGTCTCCATATTCTGACGTGACTAAACGAATTATTAGTGAAAAACAATTAATATATTCTTCACTTTCTTTATAATGTTGCTTTTTCTCGCGGCGTAGTGCGTTCTTACACTTATTACAACTGACTTAGACGTCGAATGCGTACTCTCGTTTACAATGTCCCCGCCGTGGCCGTAGTGACCATATTCTCACGATATTAAGCAAACTTGTAGATAAAAACAACTAATATATTCTTCACTTTTTTAAACGGAGCTCTTTATTTTCGTAGAGATCAGCAGGCGATCTTGCCGCTACTCACGGCTAGAGCACTAATCGTGAGCGCGTTAGCCAGGAGAAGCTGTTCGATTGCAAGGCGGCGGCTCCTTGCCTTGTTAGCCTCATACTGAAGCCTTCAAATTTCTCGCCGATGCAAACTCGAGCACACGGTGAAATTCTTCAGGATCGCTGCTGGAGAGCTTTGAAGCTGTGAGCGCTATTTTTCCCAATTTCTATGCTTTGGCTGCGCTATGGATTGGCCTTCGAACTAGCTTTGGCTTCAAACAGTTTACGGCTGGGTGCAACAATGACATTCCTGAAGTAAACTACATACAATACGCCGATTAATGTTTCTCACGCCATTTCTTAAACATCTGCTCCCTAGATAACTGTTTTTTATTGTATTACGATTAGCAAGCAAACTTAACCATTTCACTGCAGCTATCGCCATCGCAACGATTAATGACATTAAGTATGCGCGTGTAGCAGCGATCGAAATATAATGGCATTAAGAAACTTAAGAAACTCGTAAACTTTTAATGGCATTAACCTCGCCCGTGTGGCACAGGTATAAGATTAACTTTAATGATGTAGGAGCAGAAGAAAAATTTCCGCGAATATAACCTAGCATGCGGTCAGTATTGTTAATTACCTTATCAATGTGTAGGGACCAGGAAAGTGTCGAGGTTATGTGGACGCCTAGGTATTTTTGGAGGATATGGCTTCTAGGGGATTATCATGACGATAATAGTTCAGCGGAGGAATATTGCTGCGAGTTACACGCATACATTAACATTTAGTTACTTTAAGTTGTATTAACCATACGTTCCACCAGTTAGAGACGGTGTTAATATTGTCTTGTAGGAATTTGCTGTCAGATTTGTATGAAATTCCACTGAGCATAACGCAGTAATCTGCGAAAAGGTAAATGTTAGAAAAAGATCATTGGGTAAATCGTTAATGTAAATTAGGAAAAGAAGAGGGATTAGAACTGATCCTTGGGGCACACCAGACTCTACGGGGTTAAGTGGGCACATATGGCTGTGAGTAAAAAAAAAAAAAAAAAGGTAGTTGAGTTTCGTAAGACAAGTTCTTTCGGAAGCCATGTCGTACTTTTGTGAAAAATGAATTATCGTCTGAGCATTCTGCTAAATGTGAGTACAAGATATGCTCAAGAAGCTTGAAAGGAATGCTGGTGAACGAAATGGGCCGGTAGTTGAGGGACGAATTTTCGCTACCGGACTTGTCAAGTGGGATCACATTCCCGACCTTCCGATCTGCAGGGAGCTGATGGGTGTCTAAAGATTGCTGAAAAATTCTTGAAAGTAGAACGGATGAATAAACAACAGTACTTTTCAGAAATTTCGCGCTAATCAAATCAGTGCCAGGACTTTAGACCTTTAATCACATTTTCGACCCCACGAGGTCCAATGATAACATCCACAGTTGGGTAATTGCAAAACTCAAGAGTTGGGAGCACAGGATCAGTACTTACCACAAAGTTGTTACAAAATACAGAATTAAGGACCTGGGGACATACATCATCGGGTAGCGTTGAACCACTGGAATCAATCATCGCAACCAAATGATCCTTGGAGAGATTAATAACGCGCAAGAACTTTTTAGGGTCCTTCGCAAGCATTGTTCATAATTTTTTTTTTTGTATTTGTGTACAAGATTAGCCCTGGAGTGTTAGCCATCGCCACCTTGGCGGCCGCGAAGTGGAAGGACAGTGAGAGCAGCGACAGAAGACACACCAAAATGCCTCCGCCAGTGCTGGCTGGCAGCGATGATCGAAGCGAAAGCCGTGCTCTCGAAATCCAATTTTTCGAGTATTCAGTACTGTGGTTTGAATTCTGAGACAGATAAATGAATACAATTAACTTTTGTTCTCTTTTTTCATCTCTTCCTCCACAGCATGTAAAAGAAAACTGCTGCATTTCTCCCATTCGCTTCCTGACCTTTCGAGCTGACAGCAACGATGATTAGCGTTCCGGCGGCTAGAGCCGCCGTCAGCTAATCGCGATACGAAATTATGTTCTCGATTTATCTCTTATCATTTCTCGTGATAGCAAAGCGAGACATATAGCCTAACAACGTGCATTGTTCTGGGCTATGGCCAGTGATGGGTAAAGAATGCAGCATCGAGTCCCGTTAAAAGGAACGCGTCGGCATTAGCGAACCACCTTGTTTTGGGAATGCTCTACTTCCATTGCATCGATGCCGGTTGTTTCTGCGAAGGCTATCAGTAATTTCTTTTTAATCGTGTTTGGCAGATAGCGCAAATCTATTCTTTGAGCTGGTCGAATTTAATTGAAATATGGGGTTTTGCGTACGAAAACCACGATTTGAGGCACGTCGTAGTGGGGGACTGCGGAATAATTTCGCCCACCTGGTGTTCTTTAACGTGCACTCAATGCATGGTACACGGCATTTTTGCATTTCGCCCCTATCGAAATGCGGCCGCCGAAGCCGGGATTTGATCCCGCGACCTCGTGCTTAGCAGCGCAACACCACAGAAGCTAAGCCACCGCACCGGGTCCTTGAGCCAGTCTACTCGAAGAGGCGGGCATTACTTGCACAATAAATCGAAGTGACTAATCGACTAAATCACAAAAAGATCGCTAATTAAGTTTTTAACTAATTACCCTATGTCACATACTGCAATTTTAACATTTTAGCTCGGGAAACTGTCAGACATAACCACTTGAAAAGAATCCTGTGGATGACATAATTTTAGGAATATGTGCCATCAAACTTGCGGTAAAAATGCACTGTGGTTCCACTTACCTTTTTTTTTAAGAAAGCGCCCTTTCACGCATAGAAGCGCAAATTTAACTGGACCGCCAGTGTATTTCTTCGCAAAGTTCGGGAACTATTATTTAAAAACTGGTGCCATTCTGAGAATTCGTTCCAATTGGAACTACCTGGCAAACTTCCAGGCTACAACTTATACATTGCAATACGTATGTGCTGCAATGTAATCACTTTTAAGCATAATTAGTCATTTTTAATAATTATTCAATTAGGCATTTTGATTTCTCCTCCAGTTATTTATTGTCCGCCTGTTTGGGCCATCCAGCTCAAAGATTATAATTGCACAATGTGCCACAGATGATTTAAAAAAAAATTACTGATAGTCTTCGCAAAAAGCCGGTATATGTCACCGCCGTTCGACTTGGGCAGGCGTCGCCCGCCCTCTTGACTTGTCACTGACTTGTATAGTCGGTTCATTCTGTTTGGCGCCGCACGTGAAAGCCTACGCGCTTTCACCATCTTGTTGGCGCATGCGCGTCGCTGTCGTGGAGCTCTATAAATGACGATGCCTGCGGACCTCAGGGAGAGTTGTCTGGCTGGCGGGCCGATACCGAAGTTGCGCGAGTAAACGTTGTTGGTTGAACCGAGGGCTGCGTCTGTCTTCCTGCAATTCTACGGACGGGTTCCAGCAAGTCATACCCACAGTCGGCGCCGAACGTGTTTTGCAGCCCGTCCGTACACAGTGCGCAGATAGAAGGCGTTTTCTTGTACATCCGCAATACTCAGGTATTAAAATGACGCAAGCAGACACACCTTGACAGCGAAGTAAACAGCGCAAGTGCAATCTTGCAAGTTGCCCGTTACCACTTTTTTTTTTGGTACCCTGTTTTCTCTGCGTGCGCACCTTTATTCTCCGAGTCCCTCCCCACCCCCCCGAAAAAAAAAAATCTGTTTCTTGGTTTGCGGGGTTGTCACCCTCCTTGATCGGTGTTAAGGCAGCAATAAGAAATACTGCTACACTCAGTATACTTACAATAAATTAAACAAGGAAGCCGGTAGCAAATGTACCACATATAGGACACGACGTTTCCCAGCACAAATCCTCGACGCGCGACACATGCTGTTCAAGAGCTCGAATATTGGGTGGTGGAAATTAATCCAGAGTCGCCCACTACGGCACGTCTCATGATCATGTCGTGGTTATGTCACGTAAAACCCAAGAATTACGCGGGAATGGGATTATACACAAAATGTAGTTCTTGATTATTAGAGGACGCAAGCGGCTTGCGCGTATGCAAGAGCCCAAACTCTGCTTACATCTTGCTGCGGTCCAACGAAAGGGCTTGCTTATGGAAGCCGAACACAAACATTCGCGTCCATTAATCTAAAGCTCCCTAACGGAAAAAAATACGACAAATGTGGGCACGGTGGGCGCGAAACTGAAAATTACCATTGAGCAGATCTCCTCCTCTCTGTCCTCGGCTGCGCATCTCTTTGCGATGCGCCATTTTCTGTCTGGGCAAACGAAGGCCGTCGATCGAGTTGGGCTAGCTTAGGACGATAGCGCTTGAAAGGGAGTATGTGAACAACTTGCGCCTGAGTATTGGAGATCACTCTAGAACGAAGTCATTCAGATCATTCCAGCAAGTTAGTGTTGCAAACGAATGAGACTGCACACAGCGACAAAGCTGCAGAATTGTCCTCTTTCTTTTGTTTTTGTTTGTTTTTCTTTTTGGAGACGAGCTGTCCACAGTCACACGTATAGTTACTATACGATCAAAGGGGACGGAAGTGCGCCGACTGTCGTAGTGAGCCTGTCGTAGCGAGCTTGAGAAACGCTTTATCGTGAGCAGGTTGAACGCAACACAAATGCCGATCTATTGAAAAAGAACTGGGCAGGGCGAACTTGTAGCAGGAACAAAGACACATATTCAGCCCTACACGCTTCACCTTCTTTAGGGCGTACAATTTACGTGAATAAAGAGGCAACACGGTGTCCCAGCCCTTATGACAAGTAGAAACATAAATTGCCAACGTGATTGTTACGGAGTGCTTAGTTTATTCGTTAATCTTGTTGGTCTTCGTGGGCGTTGTAAAAGGCGTCGCGGATAGGCAAGGTGCGCGAAATCTTTGATAAACAGTTGAAAACACGAACAATGAACCGCAAAACTTCCCTCCCAGCTTTTTCTCTACCTTTGGCCGTTTGATATCGTGGTCCGCCGCACTGGTGACAATCATTGCAAGGCACGAGGTCGCGGGGTCAAATTCCGGCCCTGGCGGCCACATTTGGATGGGGGTGAAATGCCCCGGGTCCCTAGCATTGAAGGCACGTTAAAGATCGCCTGGTGTTTAAAATTAATCCGGTATACCCCACTACAGCGCGCCTCATACTGAAATTGTGGTTTTGGCATGTAAAACCCAGCATTCAATTCAAATTCATTGCATGCCACCATTGTTCGTGACAACTGTGGCATGCAATGAATTGACTTCAATGAATTAATGAATTGAATGGCTTCAAGCTTACCTAAGTGGCATTTCTTCGAATCTAAGCGGTTAGGCCAGCGTACTGAGGATGGTTAAGTTCAATCGAAAATGAATGGTACGCTGTGATTGGTAAACGTGGCATTGCACTTAACTGTATAGAATACGTACTGTGTGTACAAATAAGTAGTTAAGTGCTTGATGGCATTACTTGTATTTATTACTTTGTCCTGATATTATGTTCACTTTCATTGCCGTCAATATCGATTTTTATAAAATTTCTGCTCTTGATTCCTTAATTAATTTCCTCTAACAACATCCAATGAGTTTCCTCGCAAATCAGAAAAGAAACAAAATGCAGGGAAAACGCATAGTTCTATAAAGTCGACAATCAAGCTGGTTGTGGGAAGGGTACCCGATCATTATGGAAATGGGGTCCCCGTACAAAAACACAATAAAAGATGGAAAGGAAGCACTAGCACTGCCGCGGTGTGTCATACACTTTCTTCTTCGTGTAGTGTTTTTGCACATTGATCCCCGCAACTCTTTTTTGTTTTTCAAGGAGGACGCGTATTGAATTTCTGGCCTTGTGTCGCACACTGAATGCAGCAAAGTTTGGAAGCTGAGGCAGTCAGTGAGTCGAACGGCAACATGAATTACCTACTTATTTAAGCTCAGGTTAGAATACATATTAACAGGACGAGCACTGTGCAAGTGAGGTCAGTTCTTGTTCGGCGCTCACCCTGCGTTCTTAAACAAGTCGCGTCTCTAGCGCTTGTTCTACGTTTTATCGACCGTTTGCTTCACGAGGATAAAAATTTTTAGGGTAGCTTATAAGAAAAAGGATAAAAATTTGGTACTATCTCTTTAACGTGCCGAATATCGCATTGTGCAATCCGTAATGGAGTAGTTGGTGTCCATATATTTACGGAGATTGCATCTTTTTCCCTTCTTTTTTTTTTTTGTTTCAAGGAAATATGCCTCTTGAATGACATCAACACGAAGCAATCCAGTAGTTTTTTGCTTGACCGAGAACCGTGAGTACACAAAGGTTGTGATTCTGCCAGCGAAACCTAAGCGAAATTTAGGGGCACAATTCGTTAAAGACCAATTTCACGGCGATTCTGTGGGCGCCGCCATGCTTGATCACGTGTTGACGCGAGCATTGCTCGCCGCAGCTGCCTCCGTTGACTGTGTTTACAATGGGTGTGCACTACGCCCGTTGAGGCCCCCAAAACTTCCATTACGGCGGATACGGTAAACGGCCGCTGGGTGGGCGACGCGAAGCTTCGGAAACAGCTTCAGGGGACATGTAAGCGTTCTTGGAGCTCTGCGCCTTGTCCAAACGGAGCAAGCACCGTATGCAGTGCTTATGCTAGAAGCGAGCCTAGAAATGTATTCAGAGGTGGTCAAACTTTCCATTTCTGAATTTAATCAGGATCTGTGTCTTTCAATATCCGTTGTTTTTTATTTGTCAATCGCTTTGGATCAGCCGCTCGTCATGTCTCTTACTCAGTAACGTTCCTCGCTGCGGTAACTCTCGGATTGTTTATTTTCTGCCTACTGGTGGCCTCAGTCGCGGTGGATTTGCTCTTGAGCGCATAAGGGTTGGAGCGTAGATGTTCTGTACTTTGCAATAGCTCGTAGCGAAGACGTATTATCGCGATAGCCACTCATTTACTCACTGGACCATCACGAAACGACCAGCTTCGAAAATTCGTGTGCTGTCGGTGTACTCCGTGTATGTCACTCATGCTTCGGCCCCTTAAATTTTTCCTAATACATGGGAGGTAGAGCGGGCGTAAGCTTGAGTGTAAGTTGGGGGCCGATGCATGTGGATAAGGTGTCAGAAAATTACTATGAGAGGAAGTGGTGCCACTCCCTTTGTCTCTGTGTTACGAGCGGTACTCACTCTTACCGATGTTCCGAGGTTAAAGTCCTTTCCTTGTAGGTTATCGATACAACGCCAGTGTGTCAATTATTTCATTCCAGATAAAGCCGTGCATCGCGAATGGGTCGTCAACACAGGCAGTCCTTGCGTAGCAGCGGTGCGTGAACTTGACCACACAGATTCATTTCATTCCTCAATATACCACTCACCGTTTTCGCAGCCAACTACTTTACAGGTCTTCCGGCTACTGTTCCGCATTTTACACAATGAATAGAGGGCAGTCCGTTAGCAATCGCCCATCGCATTTTCGACAGCTGATGAGCAGAAGCGGCAATGGTTTCGCATTCTTGTGCTTTCGCCTCAGGCACCGGGAGGCGCGCGTCGAAAGCGCCATCTCTTTACTCTAGAGAAAACTACACCGTCAAAAGGGTGCAGATGTATCAGGTTACCCCTCTCCGACTTAGGCAATGTGCAAGAAAACAGCCGTGAACGAACACTCCATTCAACGCTGAAAACCTCGTAAGGCATAGCGGAATGCAGCGTCGCCCCCTACGCACCATTGTAGCCATCAGACTTGAAATTTGACACCGCACTCAACTTGGTTAACGCCGCTAACTTTCTTGCATTTCCTGTCTGCTTGTCTCATTTCTGTGATTTCTTTACTATTAATCAAGTTGATAATAATTTATAAAGTAGCCAAGCATAGGTATGCTTGACTTTTGCAGTAACCACAAAACATATCAAAGGCGATAGTGTTCATTTTGCAGCGAACAGGTCTTTACGGACTTGCTTGCGGATTTTTCCGTGGCTGCCCCTTCCCCGCTCGTTGAAGAAGTTTTGAAGAGTGACAAAAGTGCTGTGGATGAACTAAATGGTGTTCTCGGTAGAAAGAGAAAATAGTACAGGGCAGTGCTACCAACCTGGAAAAAATTGATGCATCTGGGAAATACCCGTTATGAGAATTGGCAGACATCTTTCCCCAGAAATAAGCGTTCGAGATTTGCAGTTCAAAAGAAAGAATGGCGATTCCTAACGGTAGTCGCACAGTGAGTGCACCGCGCATTTCTGCGTCGAAATTAAAAAAGAAAGGAGAAGACTCTGCAACGAGAAGCAGTCGACAAAAGGTTGAACGCGAAGAAAGTCCTTTAATGTAAAGAAGCCTGCCAAGAGCTAATAGAAGCCTGGTTGCGCAACAAATTTTGTTTGTGTGAGTCCGGGAGTACTTCCGAAGTATTTCGCCGGACTCAAACATTGCAGCCACCAGCTTTGGCTAAAGCTTTCTTAATGCATACAAATAAATAAATAAATAAATAAATAAATAAATAAATAAATAAATAAATAAAGCGCCTATGGGCGTGGGCGTGTGTTCACAAAAAGCTATTAGGATGCAACTTTTCGTAAGAAAAAATTCCAACTCATCCTGATGCTGGACATAGCATTACCCAAGGCTGCCCAGCGCTGGCAAACAGCATTTACGAGCGAGCAGCTTTGTGAATATGGCCGCTATTTCTTTTCTTACTACAGGTTTGTACGTTAAAGCCGCGATAAAGATTACTAAAAGACAACACCTAAGAACTGTGCTCACTCCTTCATAATTATTTCGGCCTGAGAGAGTGCGAGTCCAGACTTTATTTTGCCTGACTGCAGGGTTGTTTTGCCCCGTGCAACTGGTGTTCACGGCATCCCCAGCCGTTTCATTGTCGTGTTAAGGGCTAAAGGTAAACTTTTCTGCGCGTAACGTCAGGTCCACTGGTCGTGTTTTACCTTGCTGATTCTCTGTTTCCGCAAGGGCAGTTAAGAAATGTAGGTCTGCCGTATACAAGTGCGTTGTATTCTTTGCACACTCTTGACCACAAACGTAGTCGTTGAAGGTCATCTTGACGATATTCAATATATAACATAGATAACTTTATTTGATTTTTTTGATAACACTTCCTTCACCAGAAAAGTATTCTTTTGGGGCCGTAGACAAAATGCATTTCATAACGATGCTTTGGTTCGTTTCCCCCGGTCATAGTACTGCGTTTCACCATTGTATATTTCTCCCTTGCTCATTCTGTGGTCACATTAACTTGAACATGGGCGGGCGCCCTCCAGCCTCTCGAAAGATCGATCTACTGAATCTCTCCGACGTGCCTTTACCTTACTTTAGTTCTTTTTTTTTGTTTTCTTGCAAATTTGTGAATAAGGCGCAACAAAGGAGAGTTCTGGCACGCTTTAACGAGGTACATGTCCCCTGTCAAACTAAAAGGAGGTTTTACTGGCAATGCGCCATGTAGCCGTTCGCCATTGTCACGTGCGGCTTGGCAGCAGGAGGGCTCAGAGGCATGGTCTGTTTGTTAATACGGAAAAAAATTAAGCACACATGGGGCGTATTCATCAAGTAATATACAGATGCGATATACGGATACGGAACAAAAAATAGATACTAGTGAGTTGTGAGCAGGTCATATATATTTTTTGGAGATCGCTAGGTGCGAAAATTGCGCAGCTGGACCTAGTCTCGCGTGCCTCTATTTCTTGGCGCTCGTAGAAAAGAAGTGGACTAGCATAATTTGTTCACCCCTTTGCTAGAAAGATTAAATAAAGCGCAGAAGGCGACATTTTTTTTCTGTCCCGGTTAAGGGCGGCACAGAAAGCTGATGCAATGCGGCTCACCTTGTTTTGAGCACCAGCAGGTTCGTAATAGAACGGTATAACCAGCTCAAAACAAGAGCGGTGGGTCGGACGTTACAAACAAAAAATTTAGCCCGAGCCCAAAACACGAAAGGGGAACACCAGGAATTGCGGCGCACGCCAGCTGTGCAGCGCAGCAGAAACTGGTAGTTGACTGTCCAGCAAAATAAAACCTTTACTCCCACGAGACATTTGAGCATGAGTAGCGTAGCAAGCTGTGGAAAAGCATTCAGTGAAATTAGAGTAGATACTGCTTATTGCGAGAGATGAGCAAGCAAGGTTCACGTGGGCGACTAATTCTAAACGATGGATTGGAATCATTTATTCGCGCGACTGGTTTAGCCAAAAGGCCGCTCGCGTCATCAAGAGTGACGACCCGTTCGCAGAAATCCTTTTGGATTGAACGGACTATGGAGCCTTTCGTCAAAAGCCAAACACCTATCGTTTCATCTCATGTCGATTTGCATGGCACCGATGTTTTCCGAAACAAGACGCCACCATAAGTTTCACACTGTACCAGGTACCACTCCTGTTTTGCGATAGCCGTGCATTCGTCTCTAAGCCGTCTTGTTCGTCCACTGTGCTATTCCATCAGTGCGGCACCAACTCGGCTTGCAGTACTGACCCTGACGTCCAAGCACAGTGTGAGGCCTGGCCGCTGGGCTCGACGTCACTGGGTCGTTGGGTTGCACCGTGTCTAGATCCGCAAGAGCACCGCGAAGGAACGAGACGTGCCAACCTACGCATGCTTCTGCGCCCACTCAGTGACGCGAACGCTGCCGGACCCTCCTGTACCGGGAGACTTGGGCCATAAATTTATTGACTCAGGATTCACGACCTCATCTGAACACATACTACCAGACGAGAATGCTGCACAGCGGCCCAGTTGTTAGCGCGTCCTGCTACCAAGCGCACATTGCCGCAGCGGTATAAATTTTGAGTCACAGTGGCGATGATGAGGCACTTTGGTTTTTAGGCACGTAAGCGCTTATTTGGCTATCGTCAGCGCGTTTACGTGACACCTCATGCGTTGTAACATCTTACGTGTTACTTCTTTATAATGAAACCAGTGAATACCGCTGTTTTATTAGCAGGCCTATGTGCTCCCGAAATGCCTATGAGGAAGCTATGCCTATTCTGGTACTTATTTTACTGTTATTTAGTGTTTGATGACAAAGAACAAAAAGGTCCTCACATTCACAGAAAACAAATAGAAACTGTTACGCTAAAATTGTTAGTAAAAGAAAATAAAATGCAACGCTTATGCTGGACGTATCATTAACTAAGCCGGCTGACCAGTGGCAATGAACACTTACGATCGAAATGCTTTGTGAATTCGGCCCCTAAATCCTGGCATTTTTTGCTGTTTTTTATGTGAAAGTACCGGGTTTTAAACTTCAATTTAGGTTACAGCTGTTGTGGCCTAACGAGATTCGGAGGGGCACATTCATCACGACGGCCCAAGATACATGCTCAGCTGTGCTGAGGCAGTTTGTAAGGTGATCTTGGGAGGTATAACGTAAAACGTCTTAATCGTGATTTTATTACAAAGTACTGGCGTCAAATTTACGTAACTGCTGACTAAAGCGTCGGGCGATGACCCGCCGTGTTGCTTCAACAGCCCCATCAAATCCTCTCGTCCTTTATAAGAGTTCACTTTTGTTCGCTTTGAAAGCAAATAGCATTGCCTACCTTTGAATACCATTCTTGGCTGACAAAAGACCAGCAGCGCGCAGATGTCGACAAGTCTTCAGTGGGTCCGAGCTAGCCCAGTGAAAGTGGATAACAGGAGGAGGAGGATGGCTCCGACGTCTGCGACTGGTCCACCCTTGCCTAACTAGCTGTGGGTGGTGGAAAACTGCATCGGATTGCTACGGGGAGTTAAAAATGCCGCTAAAGTTGGTTATCCGCGAAGAAGAGTTGGCAGAGCGATGTCGTATGGGTGCCGAAAGTGCTCGAGAACGTTATACTGCCATCCATTTTTTTATCATACGCACACAAATCTATTCTACCCGGTATGTGCGAGTAGCCATTGCCAGAGTGATTGGCGGGCAGGCAACTTTAATTCATTTAATCTCCAGCTATTAAAAAAACGCTTTTGTTCGGTATAATAATGTATTTTTAATGCATATACGTGACCTTGACGTGGTGAGTTTGCGGAGTTTTGTTAGGTCACGAAACAGACAGGCGAAGCGGAGGCAGCCCGAGAATGTTTTACCGATATCGGAGGGCTAATGGTAAAAAGGCCGTAGAATCGTAAAAAAAAAAATATTTTCCCTCTGTTCGGCCTAGTGATACATAATCCGTGCACTCGCGTCATATCATACAGGCAGTTTTTGCGGTTTTGGTGATGTGACGTGACAGACAGGTGACATGCGAGTGAGCTGTAAAAATTTTGACCAAACGTGGAGTGGGATGGAAAGAAATGGGGCAAAAATTGGAATAGGTTTAGGTCATAGCGCCTCTTATTTGCTTTACGCCGATTATTTGTAGTTGTGAATGAGGCGCACATTTTCATTAGACTTCGCGTATGCAATGAACTGCGTACGTGAGATAACGTTCCAGCATTCTATCCTTCCGACTGCAATAATGTTTGGTTGCCAGGGCAATTTTTTCACGAAGCATCTTTTCAAGTGAGACAGCGCGGCCTACTTTCCGCTGCGATATAGTCTGTCCAGGTGCATATAAGGGTGGGGGCGCCAGTATGCATGCACGGTAATTGCTCGTAGCAGCTGCTTATTACAAAGCGAGCACGGAAGCACATGGTGCCGGAAGCAGGTGGTATGAAGCTGTAAACAAGTTCAGCTCTGGAGCTCTGCAACAGCATTCCGCGAAGCGAACGCAGGTGTCCCGAATCATGGCTGTACGGAATAAAAATGGAAAATAAAATAACCTTGGAACGCTTGATGACCCTGAATAGTTAACGCATAGCTTAACTGGCCTCACTGGCCAGTGGGGCGGCTCCACTGGCCATCTTTTTTCGATGCTGCGTTCGCAGTAAAGCGCACGATAACGCTCTTGGAGAGCAGGCTCCCTGAGGTACAGTATATGAATAGAAGAGTCTCTGTTTGCGAGCTTTGGATGGGTATATGGGTGACGTCGAACTTGCCGTTATGTGTCAATAACTCCGACCCAAAGGAAACAAGAGCCGTTGGAAAGCTATTTGCAGCAAGCTCCAGGGTAACTTCACTCTGCAGCTCTACCATGCTGTTTGGCGTAGGGGGAAAATGCACTTCATAGTTTGGCGCTCCTGTTAAAAATATATGCTATTTAAGTTTAGTGGTGTTATACCTCAAAGCCAGAACTTGACTGAGTGAGTAAGGGGTTTGAAGTTAGGTTTTACCACAGGGGATTCCTCAACTTTACCCGTAGTTAGCTGAACAAGCGCTTTTGGGTTCCGCGCCATGTGAATGAGGCCGCCGCAGCTGGCAACTGAACCCGCGGCTTCAACCTCAGCAGCTGAACGTCACAGCTGCGGAGCTGCTTCAGCGGGCACGAAAGACTAGCCCCGTTTCCCGCGTCGTCTTACGCGTCAGGCTACTGAAAACTCCCCAGCAAAGGGAAATTGGGCCTTCCTGAGATTGGCAGCACTAGGAACGGAACGAAAGGAAGAAAGAAACAAATGAAGAGAAAGAAAGAAAGAAAGAGGTGCCCCCCCGTGTCAGCACACTCGCCTGACTCTGTGGAGCCATGAAGGTGAGGCTCATGACGAACAGCGACGCCGGCATACCGCGCAGCACGCCGAACAGCAACACGGGCACGTGCCACGGCCCCACGGGGTCCAGGATGCTCTCCATGGCGGTCGTTACTCCTCGTCCGGGCGGGCAGCAGGCGGGCCTCTCTGCGTCGCGTCGTACACGCGCGATTCGAGCACACCGCACAATGGGTTCCGCAGAGCCGCACGAAACGTTCTGCGGCAGAGTGCGTCTGCGCCGCTTTCACCATGCGCGCGTCGCCGGTTGGACGCCGAGACGAACGCGACCAAGTTCGCGTCAACGGAAAGCCACCGAGGGCCTCTCGCGTTCCGCAACTCGTCGCTAGCTATTCTGCGAGAGAAGCATGCCATGTATAATGCTTCTTCGTCGCTTTCTGTAGCACGGGGTCTCTCTTGCGTCTCCTGCTGCGGCTTCCCTTCGGGCGCTTGGCCCGCGGCTCGCTTGGCGCGAGTCCACGGGCTCGGTGCAACGGGCCACCGCAGCTTCGGGTGCCGGCAGGCTTCGAAGGGTAAACATCCAATGCCCGAGCTCTGAGGGGCCTTGCGGAAGGACATGTTGACGACGGCCGAGGGAAGCGGGGCAACGTTCTCAGCCTGGCCCTGCCAACGCGTCGTGCTGGCGTGGCGGTAGCGACCGCCGACTCAAAACAATGCGCCCGGGGACGCAGCCGTTCGAGGGCACCGTTGAGGCCACACTTCTTTAGACCACTTCGTGCAGTACCGGAAAGCGTCCGCGTGGCAGGAGACAAATTGCTGTATCATCACGCAATGCACGAACGCGTTTAATCGAGCACGGTTTATATCGAACGCGTAATCGATTAAACGCGTTCGATGTAAAGCGCGTTCCGCGAGAACATTTATTGGAGATGGCTTCTCTGCAACTACGTGTATACCCGCTTTCACTCACAGTCTTCCCAATAGCAGTAATAAAGCAATACATTTTTAATTGTGCTGATTAATAAAAATTATTAATCTATCACATCTATTAAATACTCCAGCCCCACGATGGGCTGCAGTATGTGAAAATAAATATAAATAAATAAATTTATTCTCTTCTGCTATGTTCTGACAAAATAAATTGTTGTCTCTTATCAGCACCCGAAAACGCTATTAACTGTGCGGCAGAGTGCGCGCTACATGCACAGCGCACTCTTGGATTAAAAGCTCGAACTTTGTAGAATGGCGCACGCTGCAGCGTTCCTAAGCCTTGCTAAGCTCTCCATCCCAGGATAATTCTTCCGGTAGCCTTGTGGTCGCAATGCATTTCTCTTGCTTTTCACAAAGCTTTCCACGTTTTCTCTCTCTCTCTTTCTTTTTTCTTTTTTCAACACACAGCTCAGCAAATAACCGCGAAGTCGAAACGTAGGAATGCGTTCAATCCGGCTGCTTGAAGAACTAACGTATAACTCCAATCTCTTCGGTGACGTCAACGTTGCTTTATCAATGTTTCCGCCAGTAACTGGTCCTTCATTCTTTGAGCTATTGAGTGTATCAAGGTAAACCATATTCCAAATGATTTTGCCTTTCCACCGCTAAATGACGTGCACTTAAAGTAATACTGTCCGATAAAGCTGGGGGAAGTTCTTGCATATCCTGTGCGTTTAACTATCGGACAATAGGTCGACTAGCTCGCACTTTTATATGTTGCTGCCGTCACAGGTGGACATTTCTTTTTCTGATCAGTGCTTTGCTTGCAATATGTTCCGTTTTCCTGTACATATGATTACGAAACACTCGGATGGACAACAGATATACTTGTGGTAAGACTACCAAACTGCTACTTTCTTTTACAGAAATCAGCTGAAATATTTCACTTCGCCACTCATTACCATTCATTCATTTCAGTAAACTTTTCCAAATACATAAATAAATAAGTAAAATGTGTGACAGAAATGACAGCTACGATGCCCAACATTTGGTGCAGTAAGCCACACTTGACAAAGATAACGCTCTGGAGGTTTAATCCTTATTCCATTTTAAACCGAGGAAATGAAAACTACAGATAACAACGACATGTGACACAGTTGGCCACTATGGGGCGACTTGAACGCGACTAGGCCTACCGTGCCCGTTAATGCGAGCTCTCTGGAAGGTCAATCGTTGCCGCACTTATTATGATATCCACATCCTAAAGCGTGCTTTGCCCAATTTACTGAGCGAGTCATATCTGACTAAACAGGATACTATTGACGTTTCTAGTAATTCAAAGGGAGGGGCCGTATGACGTAAAACTATTCCAATATGTTTTTATTCCAATCGCCTGACGTCAAATTTGCGTAACCGCCGACGCAAGCGTCGGGCGGTCACCCGCCGGGTTGTCTGAACAAATAAATCAAATGCTCCTCTCGTTCATAGAAGGTCACTTTTGTTTGCTCGAAAAACGAATAACACTGCCTGCACTGAGCGGCTTGTCTTGTCTAATTGGCTCACAAGAGGCGACGAGCATGCTCAAGTGGAGAGGGATTCGATGGGGCCGAGTCACTGCACTGAATATCGATAACCGAATGAAGAGGGTGGTGCCCGGGTCTGCGATTGGTCGGCTTTGTCTTACTTAGCTTGCGGGGGCTCGTCAACCATCGCGGCGGCATGCAATGGACGCTTAAAAATGAGGCTAAAATGGATCCTCAGCAACGAAGAGTTGGAAGAACGAGGTCGTAAACGTGCCGAAAGTTATCGAAAACGTTACACGGCCGCGCAAAAGATTTTATTACACGCAAATAAACCCATGCTCTCCGGCAGGGGCGAGTAGCCAGTGCCGGAGCGATCGGCGGCAGCCATATTTTATTCCTTTCGGAACGGGGCAGCCTGTGGCTATTCAGAAGAAAATTCAGTTTTGTTCGGCATATTAATTTCAGCTTTAACGCGTACGCGTCACTTTGACGCGGTAAGTTTTTGCGGTTTTGTGACGTCGCGTGAGAGGCAGGTGAAGTGGCTGCAGCCCGAAAACTTTTGACCAATAGCCGAGTTCTAACGGCAAAAAGGAGTCGAATCAGAAATAACTATTTTTGTTTTGTTCGGTCAAACTATACATAATCAGTGTGTACACGTCATATCTGATGGGGAGCTATCGTGGTTTTCGTGACGTCGCATGACAGACAGGTGAAGCGGGGGTGGTCCAAAAAAGTTTTTGACCAATCGCGGTGGGCTGATTGCAGAATTGGAATAGAAAAGTTTGGAATAGTTTTACGTTATAGCACCCCAGAACTGCGGCTTCATATTGACAAGTGTACTTGTTTATCGGGTGACCACGTTTCACCGCCTAACATATGTTATCGCACAGCGCAGGACAGGTTTGCATGTATCGGAAGTTTCTCGAACGTTATCGATGGTTCTATCCTTTCTGTTGTAACCGAACTTTGTGCAATCTGATTTCATCGCGCGACGCGAATGGTTTAGAACTTTCTGGACGACACGCAGGTCCCAGCGGTTACTCTGGAACCTTCGATCACTGATGTATAAAAGCCGACGCGCTTGACCCGCTGATCAGATTTTCGACGGTTGCCGACTGTGTTCGCTGCTATCGTTGTTCTTTGAGTGTAGCCTGCTTTTGAGGGCACAAGTTCGCCCAATAGAACGCTAGTTTCGCTAATAACAGTTTTGCTGCTTTCTTCACCGTCACTACTACGCGAGAATATATGCAACAGTGCTGTGCGATCTTGCCACATATCAGTCGGTTAACGTTTGTACGCCCACAGGTTGACGAAAACGTGTATGCCTAAAAAAAAGAACTGCCGCTTGCATCAGTTGGGCTTGGCGTAGTAAGGCGGCGCACGAAACGTACCCGTACCAGAAGTCGATGCTGTAACTGGTCTATGCTATAAAGCGCGGGCGGTAATAATGACTCATAAGCAAGCACGGCTACTTGGCATCTACTGCGGCTACACAGAGTGTCCACCAAGTGAACGAAAAATTTTGAGGCATACACTGAGGCTTTCGCTTCTGCTTCGAGCCGTAGAAAAAAAAAAAAAAAAAAAAAACGTTCGATGGTTCGATGGGCGTATATGTAGATGCAATTGTTTCTAACTACAGGCAGTTTACATTCAGCACGCTGCGCCGCTCCTGCTCAGACGTATGTATCTTCGTCTGTTCAACAACCTTTTATTTTCCACTTAGCCATATATACATCATGTCAATGAAAAGCACTCACTCTTTCCGAAACGCTAATACACCTTCCCCTCCTCCCCCCCCCTCCCAACACACGGACAGCTGCCAGACCCATTTTTGACTTGCTCGGTGGGGCTGCATTATGGCGTTTCTACTATAACAGTTGTTCTGTGATGCATCAGCGCAATTGTCAAAGATTTTAGAAAAAAAAAAGATAATGTAGCACTCCTATCTGTCCTCAGATGACGAAAGATCTGTTCAAAGTAATTAAAGATAAAGACTTTTGGCACACTAAGGTAAAGTCACATAGGGATAACAAATATTATGAACAAATTTTTCGTATGGCTGGAAATATAGTAACTAGCGCTATACATATTCGTAAAAAATGTTATTACACAAATTTAATAGTCAGTAATTCTGGCAATTCAAAGGCTACATGGCGCATTATCAACTCAGTAGTCAAGTAGTAACTCAGTCAACTCAGTAGTAGCCATCGGTTATAGAATAGACAATGCCAGACTTGAAAATCTTAGGAATATTTATGAAATCCTTAATAACGTCCTTCAACTCGTACTTCTGTACGGTTGGTCATGCGATATCTAATAACACCTCTTCTTTCATCTATTCCTTACCTAGAAAGGACGACTACGTCATTTGGTTTTGTGGACATTACAGCGGAGGACATAGTGTACGTAGTGAAGTGCATGCCATTCAAACGTTCTGCTAGGCACGATGGAATATTTATTTATTTATTACAAACACGCGCATTCGCTCCAAAAGCATTACAGCGGGGGAGGGGGGTTATATACATATTTACACATTTGTAGATGTAAAGAGAAAACACAGTGTCACACAAGCGAAACAAGGTTTTATAAGCAGGTAACCAAAAGCAATAGATCGCTATTATCTAGGTATCATACCCGTATAAAAGAAAATAAGTACAGAAGTACCGTACAGAAAACAAAACAAGTGCAGGATCAGGTAAAAGCAGCGCTATAGAGCTTGAACACACATATGGAAGTGAAAATTCGATGCGATACCTACAACGGTTTCAAGAACCTTGTTCCACTCAGGTGCCGTTCGCTGAAGAAATAAATACTTGAGCAAATTTCCTGTGGATGTTGTCTCCCGAACTTTGAAAGCATGGCCGCTGCGATTCGAAATGTACTGTGGCAAGAGCGTGTAGCTCCTTTTATCTATGCCAGAGCGCGCATGAAATATATTATGGAAGAACTTCAGCCTAAGATAACACCTACGGTCGCTCAAAGTCTGCCGTTGCAATCTAGTCTTCATAGCGGTGACGCTACTTGTGCGGTGATAGCCACCGACGATGTACCTGGCTGCTCGATTTTGTAAGCGCTCTAGCAAATGTATCATCCGCGGTGACCTTAAAGCATTGTATTGATATACTGAGCAAGCCATTGGAAAAAAAAATGTTCCATTTCTCTTTCTATACTACTACCTATCCATACTTTATTAAAGATTGCTAAGCTCATTCCTATTTTTTTTTAAATGGGGACCGTAATTTGTTAGAAAACTACCGTCCTATATCTGTCTCAAGTTGCCTAAACACCGTTTTTTGAGAAAGTTACCGCCAAACGAATCATTTCTTTAACGTGAATTCATTTTGTCTTATTGCCAGCATTGGTTTTTGAGCTAAAAGACCGACGAATACAGCAGTATCAGCTTCGTGTGATTGCATAAAGTCCCACTGGAACAACAACAAAACTGTCCTAGGCATATTTCTAGATGAGCGAAAAGCGATAGACACTGTGGATCACGACACACTGCGATATAAGTTAGAATGCTACGGCTTTCGAGGTCTAACTCGAATTTTTCCGCAGCTATCTCAATGACAGAAAACACTATTTGCCATTGCAGATACCAAATCCGACATTTATGACATCGTTACAAGTGTCCCCCAAGGCTCAGTGCTGGGGCCAATATTTGTTTTCTTTGTTTTAAACGATTGTCCCAATGCCTTAAACAACTTCTCTGCTGTAACGCATTAAGACGACACTGTATTACTTTGTGCGCCAAATTCCTTGGACAAAGCAGTGGCTAATGATGAACTTCTAAGTGTTAACCAGTGGTTTACATCATATAAGCTAACTCTGAATACCAAGAAAACTAAATATATTCTCTTTACCTGTTCGTAGAAAACACCCCTATGCGAATGTCATTTGCTTTTTCTTAACCACACTGTACATGAGCGGGTGAGTTCAATACTTTGGTGTCGCACTAGATGACCGTTTTCATTGGAAGCATCACATTACATTCCTCTGTAAAAAAAAAAAAATTAAGCAAAGCTTGTTTTATTTTGTACAAATGCCGTTATTACTGCGACAATGCCACTCTCAGAGCAGTTTAGCATGCTCCATAGCCATCCGTCCAACTGTACTGCATCTTAGGGTCATACGTACGTTTCATATGTAGAACCTATTGTACTTCAGAAAAGGACATTGCGATTTATGACTTTTTCTGATTACAGTGCTGAATCAACGCGCTATTTCAAAATTTGAACATATTGTCTTTTAATTTATTACTGAATATTAAGACAACAATAAGTACCCATAATAGCATAACCACTTTGTACTCCGGAAGCAATAGACGCAAAGCACTTAACTGAAAATGTATACGGAATGAAGTGGTTAAACAGCACTGCAGCACTCTTATGGAACAACTTGCTATCGGAAGTTAAACAAGCCAATTTTTTTTCATTATCTTTGGAACCCCATTATCACTCACGACTATTATTTTTATAAAGTATTGATTTTGCTGGTGTTCTTACCTATTCTAGCGTACAGTTATTAGGCACAAATTTATTTCTTTAGGTTTCTCGTGGCTATTCGAAGTACGCTGCCTTTTGTATATAAATGCATGTGTAGTGTACAAATGATTTATTTATACTTTGCTGTATTGCCGTTGTGATTGTGAACAATAAATAGCATGGATCCCAACCAGCCTTGAGGTAAGGATCCAGATGTCTTGTACGATATTTCCGGTGTACATTCCCTGTTTTCAATAAACTTGAAACTTGAATTGGCGACGTGGAAGATTGTTGAATATATCTTGCTCACCGAAATTCAGTTTCAGACTCGCAAATTCTTTCGGTGCAAGCTTACCGCGTGCCTATCGAGCAAGGTTGCTAGAGCAAGGCCAGCCTTGGCGCTTTTAGGCCAAGGCTTTGTTCTTTTCCACCAACGCTTGGCCCGACGCCGAAGCCTCTGGAAAAAGCGCGTTAGTAAAAATGACAGCAACACTTTGAATGATAAAGCGTGATTTTCGCTTGCCATCTGTGAGAGCCGCACTAACTAGGGCATAGAGGTAGCAGGAAAAGTGGCCTATTTTTCGTGAATTCTGCAGAATAATATGAGAAGGAAAGGGCAGCCAAGGTATAGACTTATAAACAATGGCTTGTTCCACATTGGGCTCATATTCGTCGGCTTCTGAATATACACGTCTGCGTATGTAAGTACACTTTACTACTGAAACTGAGATGTACTTGAAAAGAGAATATAATACAAACTACCACTCTGAATAGTCAGGCGCATCTATGCCAAAGCAAAAAATGCTGCTGTTGGGATATCCAGCTAGTTTTTCTGAAGAAACGCATTATAACATTTTCAAACATATCCTTCGAGAGCAATAAAGGTATTACTCTATAAATGTTTGTATTACATGAAACGCACACGAAAGAAGTAACAGTATGCGATGCTGTAAATTCCCGAGTATTGTGTCCATTTCCTTGAGGTATACGTTCATTCGGTGTATAAACATGTGATTTTCCTGAGACTAAAATACGTCCTCACTGATTAAGTTGTTGGAAGTACGCAGCGTATAGAAAAACTTTCAGGGTTCGTTGATAACTCCACAAAGTCGTCATGAGTGTAAATCGTGCAGATAAACGAGAACCTCCACTGGCCGTAATATGGAAAGAGGAATAGCTGGTAAATGAGTTGTATAGGGTGCCCCAGCTAAAATGAGCGACGCTTCTCATCGAAAAAACAAATATATAAAGAACACGGTGCCAAATACGATTTTAAAGGGGCAATGAGGCACTTCTTGAACAATGTAAAAAAATACGTTACCGATCTGTTAACGAGCCTCCTGTGAACATGTGAGCCAAATATTACAGCACCGCATGCAGCAGTGAATTTAAAATCTGGTATCAAAAGCAGTGAACAGTCGCTTGCTCTCAAATCCGCAATGTCGTCATCGAAAGCAACTGGTCGACAAACGCTACTGGCTGATTTCATTACCGCGAGAACATTCTCAGTAATACATAATTAGTCATTCTGAGTTTAAAAAGTGGCAGTTTAGCAGAAAGGCGAAGCATCGATTGCGATAGCAAATTAGTGGACAGCTGTACGAAGTAAGTATGGTAACTTTATCGACGGTATCAACTTGTAAACATAGGCATACTAAATAAATTAACAAGCATGGTGTCACGCGCGCAAAAGCGAACATGAATAGAACTCACTCGATGACCGCGTAAACTCACTGTCAAAACGCTGGAGTGAGGAAGCGCTGCAGCAGCAGCGAGCGAATTGACCTTCGTGCTGCATCTCGCATCCGCGCGAACTAAGCCGCGAAAACACAGCGCACAGCGGACTCTGTTCCCGTCGCAGATGGCTTTTAAGATACAGCGGCCCTGGCGGGCGCGCGCGGCCGCCGTGCTGCACGGAGTAGAACGCGCTCCGCACTCCCTACCCTCCCCCTGGAGCCTTGCGCGCGACAGAAGACGGCGCCCTTCGTCCCTGATATCCTTCCTAGCGTCTGTGAGATTGAGCCGCCATGGCCGGCTCACCCTCGCCCTGTTTCGCTCGCACGCACAGCAGGCGGCGCGCGGCGACGATTTTATCGCCCTTGGGACTTTGTACGGAACCTCACGGTGACGCCGGCGACAGAAATGCACCTGGAGTGTCCAATTGCTATCACAAGAACAAATAAAAATCTAAAATAATAAAAAAGGCAGAAAAACATCGTTCCATCCTCGCATTGGGCGTAGCCGTCGCGAATGCTGCGCGTGGCATCCGAGGTGGCAGCGGCGTGTTGTGTAGCGTAGTCTACTGCGGCCGCCATGGGGCGCCGTCACGAGCCCTTTCGCCGCCGTGACACTGAATATTTGGCCGGGGCCTTGCCCTATAGGCTTCTCCGTCGTGCACCTTCAAGCGCGCTAGCGGAAACGAAAAGGGACAGAAAGCCTGATATTGGGGCGGTAGCTCCACTCATAGTTGGAGAATTCGTAAACTTCTTGCGGTGTGAGATTCGTGGGACGACGTACTTTGATAGTGAGGCCATTCTAAATTGTTACGAGGATGTTGCGAGTATAAAAAGACTATATTTACAATATATATACAGGATGAATCAGAGAAGTCAAGATGGCTGACCACCAACAACACGCAGCAGCCAGCGTCTCCGATCTTCTTCGTCCTCTCTCTTCTTTCATCCTTCCGTAACAGGACTCCCGGGTGGTGAAGCGCCGTCTCGGCCGATGGTAGGCGAAGAATTGCGAGCGAAGTATAGCTTCATCCACGACACGTTCACGATGTCAACAGGCGTCTGACTTCAGGATGCATCAAAGTGTAGCGGCGAAATCTCGTAATTTACGTCGTTAACTTGGCGTACGACTTCATAAGGCCCTGTGTAGCGAGAGAGAAGCTTCTGAGAGAGGCCAACCCGACGACATGGTGACCAGAAGACAACCCAAGCACCTGGCGCGAACTTAACATCGCGATGACAGCGGTCGTAACGCTCTTTTTGTATATGCTGCCAGGCTAATAAACGAGATCGGGTGACTTGACGTACCATGTGAGCGCGATCGATGATGTCACGAGCGTAGTCAGTTGCAACACGTGGTGGCACAGAAGGGAGGATGGTGTCAAACGGCAGTGTGGGGTCGCGACCATACAAGAGATAAAAGGGTGAATATCCTGCGGTGTCATGTCGGGATGAGTTATACGCGAATGTCACGTAGGCCAGCGTGGCGTCCCAGTCGCGGTGATCTTTGGAGATGTACATCGACAGAATCTCTGTGATTGCTCGGTTGAGACGTTCCGTAAGACCGTTCGTTTGTCGGGGGTAGGCGGTGGACAGCTTGTGCTCAGTGGCACAAGAGCGGAAGAGGTCGTCGACATCTCGAGGTAAAAACGAGCGGCCATGGTCTGTAAGTAACTGTCGAGGTGGACCGTGGTGGAGAATGACGTCGTGGAGGAAAAAAATCTGCGACGTCTAGCTGTTGCGCAACAAGTCGGCTACGCCTTCGTTATTGCGTAGCGTGTCGCGTAATCAGTAGCGACGGCGATCCACTTATTCCCTCTAGTCGTTGTCGGAAAAGGGCCAAACAGGTCAAGGCCTACGCGAAAGATTGGTTCAGAGGGAACTTCAATTGTATGAAGTCGTCCGACAGGTGCCAGCGGAGGTTTCTTCCCGCGCTGACACAGTTCGAAAGTTGCGACACAACGACGCACAGAGCGGTAGAGACCCGGCCAGAAGAACCGGCGTCTTACGCGGACGTATGAACGCAAAACTCCAAGGTGTCCCGCCGTCGGTGCATCGTGAACTTGTTCGAGAACGACGGATCGCAGATGACGAGGAAGGAGAAGGAGCAACTAAGGGCTGTCAGGGTTAATATTGCGGTGGTAGAGGATGCCGTCATGCAGCACGAACATGGGGCACGTGCCGTCGGTGCTGCCAGATTACACTCCGGCGATGATAGAGTGTAAGGATGCGTCGCGTTGTTGTTCAGCGCGCATGTCGGTCATGTCAGTCAAAGCCATCACGCAGGTCACCGGATCATGCGCAGCAGGATCGGGAGGATCCACGGGGTGACGCGAGAGGCAGTCAGCGTCCTTGTGGAGGCGTCCAGTCTTCTAATGAACACTAAATGAAAATTCCTGGAGCCGCAAAGCCAAGCCGTCCAGTCGGGTCCTCAAGGGTAGACAGCCAGCAGAGTGCGTGATGGTCTGTGACGACCGAAAACGTGCGGCCGTACAAATATGGCCGGAACTTGGCGACAGCCCAAACTAAAGCCAAGCACTCCTCGGTGATGTAGTAATTTCTCTCGGCAGGGGACAGCAGGCGGCTGGCGTACGCTATCACGCACTCGGTACCATTCTGGTGTTGGGCGAGAACAGCGCCGATGCCATTGCCGCTTGCGTCAGTGTCGACTACGGTCGGTGCAGATGGATCAAAGTGGGCAAGTATGGGAGGGGTGGTCAGAAACCCGATGAGAGCGGCGAACGCGTGAGCCTGCTCCGGGTCCCATGAGAATGGCGTGTTCTTCTGAGAAGATCTGTCAAAGGCCGAGCAACGTCGGCGAAGTTTTTGACGAAACGGCGAAAGTAAGAACACAGGCCGACGTAGTAGCAATCGTCAGAAGCGGAAAGTGGCACAGGGAAACTGCGTTCGGCGCGAACTTTTTCCTGATCTGGTTGCACACCGGATGCGTCAACGAAGTGTCCCAACACGATGATCTGACGGCGCCCGAACTGACACTTTGTGGAGTTCAGTTGAAGGCCGCCTTTTCGGAAGACCGCAAGAATTACAACGAATCGGGTAAGGTGGCTGCTGAACGTGGCAGAAAAACAATAACGTCGTCAAGGTAACAAAGACAGGTGGTCCATTTGTAGCCTCGCAGAAGAGAGTCCATCATACATTCAAATGCCGCAGGAGCATTGCATAGGCCAAAGGGCATGAGTTTGAACTGATATAAACCATCTGGCGTTATGAAGGCCGTCTTCTCGCGGTCCATTTCATCAACTGAAATCTGCCAGTAGCCGGATCGAAGATGGATGGACGAGAAGTATTAAGCTCCGTGCAAGGAGTCCAAGGCGTCATCATGCGTGGTAGTGGGTAGACGTCTTTTCACGTGATATTGTTTAAGTGGCGACAATCGACGCAAAAACGCCAGGTACCATCTTTCTTTTTCACATGGACGACAGGCGAAACCCAAGGACTGGCTGATGGTTCGATGATCCCTTTCCGGAGCATTTTGTCCACTTCTGTTTGTATCACTCAACGTTCAGCATGCGATACACGATAGGGACGCCGACGAATAGGATTCGTGTGTCCAGTGTTTATACGGTGCTGAACAACAGATGTTTGGCCTAAAGGCCTGTTGCCGAAATCAAAGATGTGACTGTACGATTCAAGCAGGAGACGTATGTCCATGGCCTGTGCAGAGATGAGGTCAGGTGCAATTATTTTCGCCAAGTCATCCGTTAAGGAACAAGGGCTGTGAGTTGCAATTGGTGCTAATATACTACTCTCGGCATTCAGACTCTCAATATCAAATTCGGAACCACTGGAAACACTGGACAAAAATATGCCGGCCGAAATCACTTGAGGGCACAGGCTGAAATTATTAGTAACCGTGACCAGCTTATGTGGAATAGCAACGTTCAGGTTCAAAAGCACGTCGATGATGGGGTGAAGCACATAGTCACCGTCAGGAACCCGTGGCTAGGCGGTCAAAGTGACGTAACTGCCTCGGGTGACAGACGCACATCGTGAAGTGAGCACAAGTGCGGTGGGGTGGTGCTCGGAACATCGGCGAGTTGAGGCAGTTCTAACTGAAGAACGCCGGTCGCGCAGTCGACGAGAGCAGAATGAGTGGATAAAAAGTCCAATCCAAAGATAACGTCGTGAGGGCAGTTGTCGATCACAGCAAAGACAACAGAAGTAGGGCGGCCGGCTATACTTAAACGCGCAGTACACATTCCAAGAACAACCTGCACGCCGCCGCCAGCCACACGAAGCACTCGGGCAACTGCTGGGGTGAGGACCTTTTTTAAACGTCTACGTAGGCTAGCACTCATCACAGAAACGTGGGCTCCAGTGTCGACGAGTGCTTGGACAGGTACGCCGTATATTTTAACATCAATTACACTTCTCCTCGTGGGCACAGCCAGAGGATTTGCTGCAGTAGTCGGGAATGCAGCACCACCTCCGAGGGCTGCATTTCCTAGTTTTCTGAAAGGGTGCAGCCAAAAGCCACAAAACATGAAAGGCGACGTGGCTGCGGCGAACGGGAAGATGGACAACGTGTTTGCGATGGACGATGGTGAGCGATGGTGAGCGGCTGTACCACGTGCTCCGAGCAGAGTTGTCGGCGCGGTTAGACTCGGCGGTGGGCGAAACATTGCTGGCATTTCCATCGAAACGGCTTAGGTTGGTCGGCCTTTGAGGTGTTGAGGGCCTCGAGTAGCGACAGTATAGGGCGACATGACCAATGCGGCGACAGGTGAAACATATCGGCTGGTCGTCCGCAGTTCTCCACTCAGTCGGGTTGCGATAACGCGGAGGGAAGCGTCGGTGGGGAGCGAAAACAGTAGAAGGGCGTTCGTTAGCTCTGGGATTGGCGACAGCCCACACAGGCTGTAAACCAATGTTTTCAAGCTCCTGGCGAACAATGGCTTGGACGAGGTGAACTGAAAATGCAGCATCAGGGCTACGCGAACAGAAAGCGGCGGGTGCCATCGCATCCAGTTCACGTCTAACGATTCGCACCGCGTCCTCTGATGGAGACGCATGCTGCTGTGCGGGTTAATCTTCACACGTCCACGTTGCGGCAGTATTGGGAAGTCTGGCGAATGGTTGCAAGACGCGTCGGCTTTTGGCCTGCTCGAATTGTCGCCACTCTTTAGTGATTGCATCAACTGTAGAGCAGCTCTTGCACATGAGCAGATTAAACGCGTCGTCAGCAATGCTATTAAGCACGTGCCCGACCTTCTCAGCTTCTGTCATGTCGTGATCGGCTTTACGACAAAGTGCCAGCCCGTCCTGGATGTACCGGACATAGGACTCCGTTGGGAATTGGGCACGGGAGGCCAGTTCCTGTTTTGCGGCAATTTTACGGCCGGCTGGTTTGCCAAACAACTCTGTCAATTTCTCTTTGCATTGGTCTCAGCTGGTTAGCTCCTCTTCATGGTTTTCGTACCACACCTTTGCCGTGCCTCTTAGGTAGAACAACAGGTTAGCTAGCATAAGCGTAGGGTCCCATCTGTTGATTTCACTCACGCGTTCGTATATGGCCACCCACTCTTCAACGTCAGCGCCATCGGTCCCGCAGAAAGTTCCAGATACTTGGGTTGCACAACGACAACCGAAGACGACAGTGACGTAGCATGCGACGGTAACGTAGGAGGCGGCAACGACGTTGATCCCGAGTGCTCACCGTCATTCATGGTGCGGACGGTGATTCAACGCCCACTGCGGAGCTCCGTTTCCGGCCGTGGTACCCCGAACCTCTCACCAATATGTTACGGGGATGTTGCGAGTATAAAAAGACTATATTTACAATATATATACAGCATGAATCAGAGTAGTCAAGATGGCTGAGCACCAACGACACGCAGCAGTCAGCGTCTCCGATCTTCTTCCTCTCGCTTCTTTCACCCTTCCGTAACAATATGATTAGTTATAAAAGTGTTCCGGGGCCCCTTAAGACCTACGGTGTTCGGTCGTCAGACCTCCGACGACCGAAACCGTACATTTTATAATTGTATTTTGCACCGTGCTTTTTAAACCAATTTTTTTCGTTTAACAGCTTGACTCTTGTTAGCTGAGACACTCGATATGTGCTTTGACCGTGAACTGTAAGCATGAATAACACGGAATATACCAGTTGTTCCACCTAAACTGTACCACCTAAGCTGCTGAGCACGAGATCGCGGCATCGAATCCCGACCACGGCGGCCGCATTTCGATGGGGGCGAACTGCGTAAACACCCGTGTAATTAGATTTAGGTGCACGTTAAAGAACCCCAGGTGGTAGAAATTTCCGGAGTCCTCCACTACGGCGTGCCTCATAATCAGAAAGTGTTTTTGGCAAGTAAAACCCCATAATTTAATTAATTAATTCCACCTAAGTTCTGTCAAACTTCAAAAAATATGCGAACTTGACAGAACCAACGTAATGTTGTTGGTCGTCGCTTGGAGATATTCAGTCAATTTTTTTGCATTCTGCCTAAATACACAATTAATGCTAATTAATCACAAAACTTTTCAAATAATCTAATTTGATGAAGAGTGTCACTGAGAAAATTGTAGAGCAACATCGGAAAACTTCCGATCCAGATTTGTATTGGTGAATACGTGCGACATAAATGCGTTTTTCCAATCATGAAAGAAGCCTTCAAATACAAGCGAACTGTCGTGAGTGGCCTTCGAGACACAATTTTTCATGTATTCATGGGATGCTTTCGCGCTTGGAAAAACACTTTTATGTATGTAGCACGTCGTGGAGCAACAGAAATCTGGATCGGGAGGTTTTCATGTTGCGCTACAATTTTCGCATTAGCGCGTTTCCTCTAATTATAGTATTTGAGAACTTGATTAACTAATTAAGCCTAATTTTGTAACTAGGCGAAATACACAAATAATTCCAGTATCTCCAAGCGACGGCAAACAACATTACCTCGGTTCTGTCCAGCTACATGGCAATTGAATATTTTTAATGTTTGGTCAAAGTTACGTAGGGCACCTGGTACATGGATCAAGAGAAGTCTAAATGGAAGGAGCTGACAGTGTAACACGTAATCTACGTCGCACTAGCTCTTCATTTTTTTGTCTTTTTTTATTTGTTCCAATTATTGTGTATGGTTATGTACAAGCAGTTCTGTTTTCGACAAGTTAGTATTAGCTCAGAGGCAGTGCTAGTTCTAATCCTACGTGTTCGTGCTTGTCACGCCATTTAGTTTTAGTTTAGCTTCACAAAGAGAGCTGTGCACAAAGTGTTACGAAAATAACACCATGGATTTCTATCACCACAAGTCCATTAGAGAACAACAGCGAGAAATCGAAATATTTTTCAGAGAACATCAGGACAGCATGGCAAGAAGAGAGTCAAAATACTGAAAATATTGTGCTAGGTCTCTATTGTTGGAGCTTGAAAGTGAGACGTCGTCGACCTGAGCACCTATGCGATTTGAAACAGTTATTTATTCTTTTACAGTACTTCTATAAATGCGTACATGGATTATATACATAGACAGGGATAGTGATGCTTAGCTTATGTCTTGTTTTTCACGTAGTCATTCGTGGTAATATGCTATATACGCCGTGAGAAATAGGTTTCGCCATATACGGGCATAGCGTGTTCTCATAGAATTCTTACTGGGCCATAATGCTGGCATAGCTATGCGTGGGCCATTAGCTCTTGCACCGAGAAAGTTCCATAATGCGAAACATCCATTTCTGAGCGACGTTGGCCGGAAAGTCGCGTGTACGTCAATTCAACCCAAGGCGTCAGCATCGAGACTCGAGTCCAACCCCTCAAAGGCACTTCTTCTACCACGCGCTTTCATCAACAAATTGCACCACTATGGAATACCACGCACCATGATCGGCATAATGAACGATGAAAATGATCGGTTCAGTTACCTCGATAACCTAGTGGCCGACTTATGCAAAGATGCCACCACCACAGTGTTGCTGGATCGGCTAATGGCTGTCATAGATAATCCCTGCGCCCAACATCGCTCCCCCTACCAACGACACCTCCAACGCTGAACTGCCAAGCATTGCAGTGATATCGCCTACCGACACTCGTCACCGACGACAACAAACCGATCATTCGTCCTCACTGATTCTATGGACACTTGCCGGAAACTCCTGCATGATTCCCGGCTTAACCACATATCATCACACATTCGCATGCATTGTGTGCATCTAAACCAGTCACTATCAGAATAGGGCGTGACCACCCGATAGCAATGTGCATTGTGGTCGACGCGTTAACAGTGCACAGTCGTCAGGTCGCAAGGAACACCTCTTCAATATCTTGCTTGCTTTTGAATAAAAAGACCGCATAGGAGTTTTAACCGCTTTCTTACTTCTCACGGCGCATCGTTACTATCAAACTACGCCCCTATAGCGCGGCCGCCGTCACCTTTTCAGGCATCAAAACAAAGACACAAATGTCATCACCAGCTTTGAAACAGGCAATATTGTTGCTACTGCACCATGTCTACAGTGACTGCTTACATGTTTATACAGACGGATCGCTCATACCCTCTAGTTCAACAGCTGCGGTCTTTGTCCCGGCTAAAGCTATTCAGAACAAATTCAAAACATCCCATCTGACATCGAGGACGGCAGCCGTAGTTGCAGTCCTCCTGGCAGCGTTTCACTTCAATAATTAGGATAGGAATAAACTTTATTTGTCCAACGGTTATTGATGTTGGTGCCCGGGGCTAGGCTGCCAGGGGTCCATCGCCCGAGGAAAATCTTTCGAGATCCTCGGCAACGGCCCTGGCCCGCTGGACGGCCCACTCCTGGTCTTCGGGTGCCTCGCTGAGGAGAATTAGAAAATTAGATAATTAGAAAATGCCTAAACAATGGTCTACCTTCGATCCTAAGGCAGCTCCCCTCTAGAGCTTACGCTCTGCATTGCGTCGTGGATCCCCCACACAATCTGTCTGGGACACGTGAGAAATTTACTATGGGGCAGTCGAGAAAGAGTATGACAGCGACTTTCAATGGTTGCCAAGTCACTGCGGTGACATTGAAAATGAACTGCAGCCGCTCGGCTTGCCCATGAAAGTGTCAGCTGCTTTGCTATGCCAAGGGCGGATGCAGCGAGAAAGCTCCACGCACTTTCACGCGAGCTTAGATTCGCCGATTGGAATTTGGCCGACTTTACAAACCAGCGCCTGCGTTCCCTCGATCCCCAGCTCCACCTTCCACACGGCTTAGCGCTACGTCATGTCTCTCATATGACGTCTCTGGCTTGGAGTAGCCTTCACAAATGTCTACTCCTTCCTCATCAGAATAACAAGTCGCGAATGCGGATTTTTCGTTGGGGCAAAGAGACGATTGCACACTTCTGTGTGGTTGCGTTTGTTTCGTAATGCACAAGGAAAAGCATTCTACAGCTCACTCGACTAGCTGGACGACCATCCCCTTGCGGAAAACATAATTCTTAGAACCTGGTGCCAGCCGACGTCAGCCCGAGTAGCTCTAAGAGCATTAGTATGTATTATTTTCAAGCACTGGGACCGAATGAAAAGCTGTAGCCATATTCAGTTGCCTTTGCGATGCTTGTGCGGACAGTTCTCTTCGTAGTTTCTCTATTTTGTGCCCCTAATCTCTCCCCCCTCTCCCCGTCGCAGAGTTGACAACCGAACCGTTACACTGGTCAACCTCTCCGTCTTTCATCTCTTTTCTCTCCGTCTGTCTTCGTCGCACGCATTTGCACAAAACCCTTGGACAGAGTGTGGGTACCGGGTCGCGCGGGAGTGCTGTGTCATAAAAGAGCGAACCTGCGCAAGAGGATCTTCCGGGACACCTAGCTTGTTCGGGCCTCATCGCATAGGCCACTGCAGGTTTTATACCTAATTTGAGGACTAATGAGCGCTAGAATATTGTAATTAGCTGTTACCGAGTGTTAAATTTAACGATACACCCTCCCTACGTTCTTCATGCGCAGGCATGAACAACGGGACGCTACTATTGCTGTCCGCAGAAATCGCTCAAAGAACCAAAAAATAGAAAGAAAATGCCACTTGTTTTGCCTTGCCAAACTGAAGCCAGGTGATGAGCGTAAACAACTTTTCGATTAAACTTTGCTTTTTTTACTGCTGTTCGGGAGAATTATGTTGATTTGGCGATTTTCTTCATGCACATAAGTTTTGTCTTCTACCGGTGTTTATCGAGATGTTGGCGCTTGTAGGTGACTCTGGCTGCTCCTCTTCTTTGACTCAATAGGTATGCACAGAACGATGCAAATGTTACAAGTGAAGACAAGTGACAAAATTCAGTTACATATCCAAAGTTAAGCATGCAATGCAGCCAATTATAGGCCTGAGAGTCAATCGCAACTGTAAATGAACAAGGGCCGTATATGTAAATAAGACCCAAAAGTCAGACATGTCCCCCGACATCCCGCTTTTAAATATCTTTTTAACGCCTTTCACTCTCTATCGTGTCTACAGTTTTGAAAGCGCGGACCTATCTCCACCGATGTCAGCTAATGAGTGACGTATCTCGTCAGCGATGTCATGTCTAGGAGTCGCCTTTCGCGCCGCGCGCGATGTGGTAGCACATGTCACGCGTCATATGTTCCAGAACAAGCCGGCGGATAGCGGTTATCGCTGGCCACACGAGCATTAACTGAACACGCGCCAAGTCTGTGTTTTCCTCGTTCCTTTTTGTGGAGCTCAGCTGCCCACAAAGAATCCCCCCTCTTTCTATCAACAACCTTTGTAAAGTGTGGGGAAAACAAAAGGAAGCACCTGCTGCAAGGCACATCTATTGTGGCATTTAGCGCACTTCTAGGTTAAAATGGCCAACACTTCACGGGTGCGTGTATTATACATATATAGAAAGTATGTCTACTTCCCGTCTTCTCGCATCACCCACATTAATACCAGTGCTCAAATACTAATCAGATATCACGCCATGATTGGATGGTCAATTTTTTTCTGGCTTAAGACGTAATATGTCTCGGTCAAATTTTAAAAATAAAATTTCGATAATGCACTTAATGAACTACACATATTCTTCACTCCTAAACAAGAGCGTAATTTTCGCCTAAATATAGGTGGCAATAAATTTTTTGAAACTGTGCAATGCGTTTATCGCAACGTCACTGGCTTATCTTTTTGTGCTTATATCTTCTTGCATACACACTTACAAATCCGTCATATTGTTATGTTTCTCGAAAAATAAACACTTTTTTCGTGAAAATTTCACAAATGGCTTGTATAGACTGGTATATGCAGGGTGTCCCACATAACCTTAGCCATGAATTTAAATATGAAAGGCGCGTCGGGATCAAATTAAACAGAACGCATACTATTCGCAATAGCCTATAGTGACTCAGAAAATCTTTGTTTTTCTCATAACTCACTAATTAATTAAGTTTAATTGATCAACTTTTTAATTATTGGCTGAGGACCCCAAGTATGATACGAAGATTTGTAGTGCACCTTCAGAAACCACCGATTTAGTTGTTCACGATACGTCTCACGTAGTCCTTTTTTTCAAGGTTGCAAAGGAAGCCCGAGAAATATGAAAAAGGCCACGTGACGGAGCGCTTGCGCTGTGTTATCGTGCTGCTCTCAAGCGTGCGTTCAGTGAACAAGGTTGGCTCCCGTCGGATGACGGCGAAAATTTCTGGGCACTTTGCTGAGCTAAACTGCGACAGGCGAAAGCCTATCTATGTTCTTTTTTTCACTCTGAACCACCTGTCAACTTTGATGGATCACGAATTGTTCACCTAAGGCCACCTGCCAACTTTGATTGATCACCCATTGTTCACCTAGGATCATACATCAAGCGCTGTGACAGCTGTCACGGGCTGTGATTGGTCACCGCTTTCCTGCGTCCACCACGGAATGTGCACGGACACTTATGAGCCACTAAAGGCTTACGCCTTAAAATGCATGCTGCTGGCCAAGCGCTGCCGATGAGATAAAAAGCGCCCGGCCGCTTCCTCGTCGCCAGTCACGATGCAGCCGACGTTGTTCACCGAACGTACGCTTGAGAACAGCAGAATACCACTGCGCAAGCGCTCCGCCACGTGGCTTATTTTTCATTTTTCGCGGGCTTTTTTGCAACCCGGAAAAAGGAAACAACTCGATCGGTGGTTTCTGAAGGTGCTCTACAAATCTGCGTATCATATTCGAGGTCCTCAGCCAATAATTAAAAATGTGGGTAATTAAACTTAATTAATTAGTGCGTTATGGGGAAAAATTATCTGAGGTATTGTAGGCTATTTCGAATAGTATGCTTTCGGTTGAATGCGCTTCCGACCCGCCTTTCATTTTTAAACTCTTGGCTCAAGTTATGTGGGACACCCTGTGTACACACACACACACACACACACACACACACAGATATATATATATATATATATATATATATATATATATATATATATATATATATATATATATATATTGCCGCGACACCATCTGTACCCAACCACGCTGAAGATAAAGACGACGACCTCGTCTGTGCAAGCGAGGCGCTAGAGAAGAAGCCTGGACTGAGCGCTTGCCCTCACTCTCTCGAATAAATACCGCTCTCCGCTCTTGTCTCCAGTGAGCCGTGACACTGGTGGAGGTGCTGGGCATCGCATCATCACCTAATGATAGGGACGACTCCTGCGAGTAGCCCTGCGTCCAGCCCTTCAAGACATCATCCACGCGTCGAGACACCTGTGCACCGCGCAAGCCGCCGCCTGCAAGGTCTGTGCCCGGAATTCGGCCTCTTCCAAGAAACTTTGCCAGCGACCTCACCGACTCAGGAAATGGCGCTTGCAAGTCCAACACAGGTGACCATTCAAAACAATCTTGTCCCCACTAGCTTCCACGGTGACACGTATGAAGACGCCGAAGACTGGCTGGACCAGTTCGAACGCGTAGCTAAGGTCAATCAGTGGCGTCCGGACCAGAAGCTTTCCAATGTGTACTTAGCTCTTGAAGGTAGCGCAAGGACGTGGTTCCAAAACCGCGCGGCACATTTGACAACGTGGGAAGAATTTTGCCGTCGGCTACTTGACACCTTCGGAAGCACTGATCGCCGCGATAATGCACAACGCCTTCTCGAGTTGCGCATTCAGAAGCCCAACGAAAGTGTTTCGATGTTTGCCGAGGACATGTCTCGTTTGTTTGGCCGCGCGGATCCCAACATGCCTGATTCCAAAAAGCTGAGCCATCTCATGCGCGGCGTCAAAGAACAGCTATTCACTGGTCTTGTACGTAACCCGCCTACAACAGTAGAAGAATTCATTAAGGAAGCCACAGCAATCGAGCGGGCGCTCCAGCAGCGTTGCCGGCAATACGAACGCCTGACTAACGATGCGCCTGCAGGAGGCGCAGTACTGACAGTGACAGACGAGACCTCGCTGCGTGAACTAATAAGAGGCATTGTGCCCTAGGAGATTGCGAAGCAAACTGCGACACCGAAGGAGTTCACTGTTGCTTCGGTCGCTGAAGTTGTCCGCCAAGAAATCCGGCAAGCATTTGCATCACCTGAGCCACTCCCTGAGCCTTGTCCCGAGCCACGCTTCGAGCCGCGCGCATACAGCTACGCAGACGCTGCTCATCGCCCGCTTTCTACTGGGCCAGTACAGCAGTGCCACCAGCGGCCACCCATTGCTGCCTGGATACAGAGGGAGCATTTCAGGCGACCCCAGCTTCGCAGGACCGACGTATGGCGCACCGCTGATCGCCGAACATTGTGTTTTCAATGTGGCGGACCAGGGCATATTTATCGTTTTTGCCCTCATCGCCAGGGTGGCACCCAGGAAATGTCACCTGCCACACCGCGACAGTTTCCAGAGAGACATCGACGCTTCGACGACAGTGTCACTCGGGAACAAGGCAGCTCAGCTAATCTCCGGTCGCGCTAGCCGTCTCCGTTGCATTATTCTTCGCCGAACCGTCGCAGTTTCGCCGACGTGGTCAGAGGCCGCTCTCCAAGCCCACGGCGGGGAAACTGAAATCGGCGACCTCCGGGGGGAAGGTTGCAAGTCGTCGAACCGCCGAAAGACCCCCAACATTACAGAGAAACGAGCAGAGCAACCCGTAGAAACGGAACGCCGACGAATTTGTGAGTGCCGACCTACTCTTAACGATTGATGGGCACGACGTGGCAGCTTTAGTTGATACTGGCGCAGACTTTTCGATAATGAGTAAGCAGTTGGCAGACCGGCTTAACAAAGTCAAAATGCAATGGACGGGCCCTTATATTTGAAATGCCGGGGGCCAAATAATGACACCTATAGAAAAATGTACTGCACGACTCCAGATAGGAAATACAGCTTTTGTCGCCAGTTTTATTATTTTAAGAGAGTGCTGCAGATCCCTCATCCTTGGAATGGACTTCTTGCGGGAGTACGGCGCCGTGGTTAACATACGGGACGGCGAGATAACCTTGTCGACTAGTACAGACACGAGCCAAGACGAAGAGCGCCAACGTACATCGTTACGTGTCGCCGACGACGACGTCTGCATACCACCACTATCATGCAGTCTTGTCTCCGTCAGTTGCGGAGAACAATTTAACAAGGACGGTGTAGCCGAACAACTAACTGCACTTCTGTTGTTGCCATCGCTCGCGGTATCGTTAGCCTAATCGGTGGTCGCACAGAGGTACTTCTGACAAATTTTACCAATGAACGCCGGCACATCAGTAAAGGCACCGCTGTGGCGTACTTTGATGAAATCGACCACGTTCAACACTGCTTTGCTGTAAAAGAGGAACCGACCACCGATATGATGCCACATGCACCCGTCGTCGATGTTGACCCAGTTTTAGCGCCGCAACAGAAACAAAGTCTCCGGGAACTGCTTGACGATCTTAAGAACTGCTTCTCTGCAACGTCCCGAGTACGTCAAACTCCATTGACGAAACACCGCATCATTAAGGAGGAAGCAGCAATACCCATCCGACAGCATCCGTATCGCGTGGCTGAGAAAGAGCGGGAAGCAATACAGCAGCAAGTCAAGAAAATGCTAGAAGATGATGTAATCCAGCCGTCAAAAAGCCCTTGGGCATCGCCCGTGGTACTCGTTAAGAAGAAGGATGGTAGCCTGCGGTTTTGTATCGATTATCGCAAGCTCAATCGGGTTACAAAAAAAGATGTGTACCCCTTACCACGCATCGACGATTCCCTCGACAGGCTACGGCATGCACGGTACTTCTCATCGATGGACTTAAAAAGTGGATACTGGCAAATAGAGGTCGATGAGCGGGATCGCGAAAAGACGGCTTTTGTAACGCCTGAAGGGCTCTATGAATTCAAAGTTCTCCCTTTTGGTTTGTGTTCCGCCCCAGCCACGTTCCAAAGACTAATGGATACTGTTCTCTCAGACCTTAAGTGGAAGACTTGCTTACTCTACCTAGACGATGTCATTGTTTATTCTGCCACATTTGATGAACATCTCAGACGGCTACGGTCGGTTCTTCAAGCCATACGGTCCGCTGGGCTTACCTTAAAACCTGAAAAGTGCCACTTTGGCTATGAAGAACTACAGTTTTTGGGCCACGTAGTAAGTCACACAGGTGTCAGACCTGATCCTGAGAAAATCGCAGCCGTCGCAAAGTTTTCAAGGCCTAGAGACAAAAAGGCAGTCAGGCGCTTCCTGGGCCTATGCGCATATTACCGGCGATTTATTGCGGGTTTTGCACGCATCACCTCAGCGCTCATCTGCTTAACCAGAGAAGATGTCACGTTTGTGTGGGGCGAGGAGCAGGAGGCGGCATTTAACGAGTTGCGGCACCGCCTACAAACTCCGCCTGTTCTTGCCCACTTTGACGTGGATGCGCCGACAATGATCCACACCGATGCCAGCAACATAGGTCTAGGCGCCGTCCTTGTTCAACGGCAAGAAGGCGCTGAGCGAGTCATCGCTTACACGAGTAGAACATTGTCACGTGCCGAGTCGAACTACTCCACCACCGAGAAGGAATGCTTGGCTGTAGTATGGGCAGTTACCAAGTTCCGCCCGTACATATACGGCCGCCCATTTCAATTTATAAGTGACCACCATTCTCTCTGTTGGTTGACCAACATGAAAGATCCATCTGCACGTTTGGCACGCTGGAGCCTACGGCTTCAAGAGTACGACATGACAATGGTCTATAAATCGGGAAGGCAGCACTCCAACGCTGACTGCCTTTGCAGATCGTCGATCGAGTCGTCAGGTGGAGACGATGACGAATCCACAGGTTTTTTGGGAGTTGTTCATGCGGCCACCATCTCTCAACAACAGCAAGAGGACCAGGAGCTCGCGTCACTTATTGATTTCTTAGAAGGCCGCACCACAAACAAGCCCAGATTGTTCTCAAGGCACGTGTCATCATTCTGCCAACGCAACAGTGTTCTTTTTAGGAGGAACTTCTCTTCAACAGGGAAGAGATATCTGCTAGTCGTCCCTAAACCTCTCCGCAATGAAATTTTGCAGGCCTGTCACGACGAAGCTACCTCAGGTCACTTAGGCTACACAAGAACATTAGCACGGATCAAAGAGAAGTATTACTGGCCACGGCTCGCAGCACAGGTGAAGCATTACGTTCGAACGTGCCTTGACTGTCAGCGACGAAAAGTGCCACCTACGAAACCTGCCGGATTATTACATCCCGTTCCAGTACCGGAAACACCGTTTGCACAAATTGGGATGGACCGTTCGGGCCCATTCCCAATATCTTCTGCCAGAAATAAATGGATCATAGTTGCGACAGATTACCTCTCGCGATATGCTGAAACCAAGGCGCTTCCTAGCAGCACAGCAGCCGAGGCCGCACAGTTCCTCAGCGAAAACGTCGTCCTGAGGCACGGTGCTCCAGCGGTCATCGCAACCGACAGGGGAACCGCGTTCACGGCTGAACTTTTGCGAACTGTACTCACCCTCAGTGGTACGGCACACAGAAGGACGACAGCCTATCACCCGCAAAGCAATGGACTTACGGAGCACCTCAACAAGACTCTCGCAGACGTGCTGTGCATGTATGTCGATGTGGAACACAAGAACTGGGACCAAATATTACCCTATGTAATATTTGCTTATAATACGGCTCGGCAAGAAACAACAAGAATGACGCCATTCAGTCTCCTCCATGGTCGAGAAATAACTACAATGCTGGATGCTATGCTTCCTCATGATTCCAGCGATTCCGAGACTGACGCCGCAGATTTTACAGAGCGCGCCGAAGAAGCAAGACAGCTCGCGCACGTTCGCATAGCCAGCCAGCAAGACCGTGATGCCCGACGTTACAATCAACACCATCGTTGTGTCGTCTACCAGCCCGGCCAGAGAGTCTGGGTTTGGGCTCCAGTACGCCGCCGAGGCCTCGCGGAGAAACTTCTGCGCCGATACTTCGGGCCGTACAAGGTTCTACGACGCCTTAGCGACGTCAACTATGAAGTCGTTCCTGACAGCCCATCTTGCTCGAGGCGCCGTCACGACCTGCCTGAGACTGTGCACGTGGTGCGCATGAAACCTTATTTTTCTGAATGACATGGACACTCTGTGGTTTGCTGGACACCGGATGCTACCCGCCGAGCATCGGGATGATGCTCCTTCTGGAGGGGGGCAAATGCCGCGACGCCATCTGTGCCCAAGCACGCTGACGATAAAGACGACGACCTCGTCTGTACAAGCGAGGCGCTAGAGAAGAAGTCTGGACTGAGCGCTTGCCCTAACTCTCTCGAATAAATACGGCACTCCGCTCTTGTCTCCAGTGAGCCGTGACAATATATACATATACATATATATATATATTGCTTTATGTTCAAAAACAAATATTTCAGTGGGTGCCCATTCACATTGGAAATATCGAAGAACGGCTAAGCAGAAGAAATGACAAAAAGTTGTCACGATCACGGTGACACGTGCTTTATTTCACTTTTCAGCCATGACATGAGCTACATCGCAAAAATTTTTTCCACGAAATGGTTTTTCACATCGCACGTTTCAACGATGCAGAGAAACAATCTATTCTGTATGCAGTGGACCCTAAATTCAAGTTTAGAATGCGTTTAACTTATCGAGAGACGTGGAAATAGTTTTATCGACTTCGGATACGCGTCGCCTTCACTAACCACATCCTACATGAAACAGAGCACACTGAATCAGCATCATGCGCTTGTGGTGAACCAGATGACGACGTCTCACATGTGTTAACTAGCAATAAAAGCTTGGCTTGTGCTAGTTGGTTCATTGTGAAAGTATAGGCAGGGAAGCGTGCCGAAACACGGACAAACGAGGACATCATCTCGAAGGGCGCCGACTTCCATCTATACAGGGTGTTCCAACTATCATGCACAAAGATTTAAAAATATGCAAATGTCACGTAGCTGTAGAGAACCAAGGTAATGTTGTTTGCCGTCGCTTGGAGATGCTCAGATTACTTTTTTGCATTCCGCCTAAGTAGATAATTAGTCTTAGTTACTTAATTATTCAACTTCCCTATTATTGTATTTAAATGAAAAATGTAAATGAGAAAATTCTAGAGAAACGTGAAAAACTCCCGGTACAGCTTTCTGTTGCTCCATACGTGCTACATAAAAGTGTTTTTCGGAGCGCGAAGGAAGCCCGCGAATACACGCAGTGTCTCGAGTAGCCCGTCACGCGGCAATTTTTCGTGTATTCGCGTGCCTCTCTCGCGCTCAGAAAAAAAATTTTCTTTAGCACGTATGGAGCAACAGAAAGCTGTATCGGGAGTTTTTCAGGTTGCTCTGCAATTTTCTCGTTGAGACTTTTTTTATAATTATAATAATTGAGCTGCTGGATAATTAAAACTAATGATCTAATTAGGCGGAATGCAAGAAGTAATCAGTATCTCCAAGCCATGACAAACAACATTACCTTGGTTCGATCCAGCTACGTGGCATTTGCATATGTTAATGGTTTCGCTCAAGTTACGTGAAACACCCTGTATTCCAGAAAGACGGAACAGGACCGATAAAAACTTGCATCTATCTGACAAAACTTCTGCGCTGTATGACCAGTAGAGGCTAGAAATGTGTCAAGCCTAGAGCAATTCTGAATAATGAGCTATTTTGGGCCCTATTCTGTACAACAGAGAGATGAAGATGAGACAGAGGAAATTAATGAAACCGTAAGTAGGCTGGCTTCAGAAGCAGCAACTGAAGTGGGAGGTAATGCACCAAGGCAACCAGTAGGCAAGCTCTCCCAATTAACAAAGGACCTAATAAAGAAACAACAAAGAATGAAGGTGTCCCACTCAAGAGATCAGATAGAATACGCGGAACTGTCAAACCTGGTCAACACGGAGAAAATAAGGGATATTCTAAATTATAACGTGAGAAAGACTGAGGAAGCAATAAAACATGGATGCAGCTTGAAATCAGTGAGGAGAAAACTTGGCCTAAGAGAAGCCGAGATGTATGCACTGAAACATAAGCAGGGTAATATCGTCAGCAATCTTGAAGATGCACTAAAACCAGTGGAAGAATTCTATACTGACCTGTACAGTACTCATAGCAGCCACATTAACTCCATTAGAAGTAGCAATGAACAGGTTATAGAGACTCCTTCTATAACTAGCGATGAAGTTAGAAACCCCTTGCAATAGATGAAACGTGGAAACAAAGATAGAGATAGAGAAGACATAATGACAATCATAGAGAAGACATAATGCTTGAAAAACTGGCTGCCTTTTATACAAACTGTCTATCGACTTCAAGGGTGCCCGAGTACTTGAAGAATGCCATCGTTATACTAAACCACCAAAAAGGAGACGTTAAAGAATTGAAAAATTATAGGCCCATTAGCTTACTCCCAGTATTATGTAAAATATTCACCAAGATAATTTCCGATAGAATAAGGGCAACACTGTACTTCAGTCAACCAAGTGAACACGCAGGTTTCAGGAAGGGATAATCTTGAATAGATCACATCCATGTCATTAATCAGATAATCGAGAAATCCACAGAGTACATCAGCCTCTATATATGGCTTTCAGAGATTACGGAAAGGCATTTGATTCAGTATAGATACCAGCAATCACAGAGGCATTACGTAATCAAGGAATACAGGACGCTTACGTGAATATCTTGCAAAATATCTACAGATTGCACACCTATCTTTAGTCTCCACAAGAAAAGTAGGAAGGTACCTATAAAAAACGGAGTCAGACAGGGAGACACAATCTCTATAATGCTATTCGCTGCGTGCTTGGAAGAAGTATTCAAGCTATTAAACTAGGAAGGCTTAGAAGTAAGGATCGACGGCGAATATCTCAGCAGCCTTCGGTTTGCCGACGACATCGTTCTATTCAGCAACAATGCACACGAGTTACAACAAATGATTTAGCACCTTAACAGAGAGAGTGTAAGAGTGAGATTTAAGATAGATATGCAGAAGACAAAGATAATGATAAATATACGGGCAAACGGACAAGAGTTCAGGATCGCCAGTCAACCTCTAGAGTATGTGAAGGAGTTCGTTTACCTAGGTCAATTACTCACAGGGAACCCTGATCATGAGAAGGAAATCTACAGAAGAATAAGTATGGGTTGGAGCGCATACGGGAGACATTGTCAGCTCCTGACTGGATGCTTACCATTATCATTGAAAAGAAAGGTGTATAATCAGTGCATTTTACCGGTGCTAACATATGGGGCAGGAATTTACAGATTGACAAAGAAGCCTGACAACAAGTCAAGGACTGCGCAAAGAGTGATGGAACGAAGAATGTAAGGCCTTACGTCAAGAGACAGAAGGAGAGCTGTGTGGATCTGAGAGCAAAGGTAGTAGCCAATATTCTAATTGATATTAAGATAAAAAAGATAGAGCTACGCAGGTCATGTAATGCGTATGTTGGATAACCAGTGGGCCATTAGGGTTTCAGAATGGGTGTCAAGAGAAGGAAAGCGCAGTCGAGGAAGGCAGAAGACTAGGTGGAGCGATAAAATTAGGTAATTCGCAAGCGCCAGTTGAAATTGGTTGGGGCAGGACAGGAATAATTGGAGATAAGTGGACATAAAATAGGCTGATGATGATTATGATTCTTAGCACTGAAAAAAGCGCTGGCATGCGTATCAGCTACAACAAAAGTGCTGCGTGTCCAACCTACTTCCCCGGAGGCACCGCTATGAAGACCGTTCGGACCCTTCCCATTCTGTATGTAAGATTCAACCCATCTTTCGTCTTTCTTCACATGTCACCAGCGCTGTATCTAAGGCTCGTCGCATTCTGGAGTTTGTGTCCCGTGTCTTCCTACCCTGTGAACCTGAGGTTTGCAGAACACTCTGCACTTCTTCGTACTACCACGGATTAAGTACTGCTTATCAGTATGTTGCCCGTACCAACTCACCTCGCTGGCAAACTCGAGGCTGTTCAGCGCCGGGCAACGTGCACCCTCTACTCCCGTGTTTCGGTCGTTGCAAGCTCATGCAAGCGTATGAGGATCGCCTGAAAACCCTGAAGTGGCACATCCTGCATTACGAGCGCAACATTGCGCTAGTCAGTCTATTCTGCAGGCTGCTCGACAGCTCTCTGGATAGCACTCATCTTTCTTCTTCAGTCCGTCTGAAGAAGCGGTCAGGACAGCCTGAGCCTTATCACGCCTGTGCGACCTGACACCGCAACTGCATACATATATCTGGCATACAGAGCTTTCTTTCCACACCGCTGTTCATTCGGACTCCCTGTCCTCGCAACCGCACTGAATCAGTGCTCTTGTATGTGCGTGTGACGTGCTCTGCGAGTGAGCTAGTGTGTGTGTGTTTGTGTGTGTGTGTGTGTGTGTGAGAGAGAGAGAGAGAGAGAGAGAGAGAGCGTGTCTTCTGCACCCTGCAGATTCCTGCTCGAGATGGCTGGTTATCATCGCTCTAGCGAACGAGCCTTAATCTTTCTTTAGCCTTGCAAGCTGCCTGGAGTGTTATGTTACCGCTAAGATTGTTATTGTTGTTAATATTAGAATGATCACTACGACCACATTGAATGTGTTGAAGCCAGCATGACACGTAATTCAAAATATTTCTAGAGCTTCGTGCCCCGCACTCTTCGAATTCTAAAGAGAGCGCCGAAGATGTATGTCTTCTTGATGAAAATGGTGATGTCTCGAACCCGGCTGATGCCTTTGCAGAAGATTTCTTTTCTGTATATGGTATAAAAGATGCTTCAAGTCACCTTTTTTATTTTTTTATTTAGAAAATACTGCAGGCCTTGTAGTGGCCCTTGCAGGAGGGGCAGAAGTACAGGAAAAAACAACAAGGAAATGGAAGAGTACGTGAGTAGCACAACAGAAATAAGAATTACTTACATTGGAATGATTGCAGGAAAATAAAAAAATAACAATTTCAGAAACGCTGCAACAAAACAAGATATAAAAGCAAGCAACATTTTTCAACTGTCGCATGTTCAGCTGTCAACGCATTCCCACACCGTGCCAGACTTCTCTGTCTAGCACGGTGTGTGCGCTATCAGTCAATGATTACATTGTTTTCAAGTGTATTAAGCGCTTCCAACCTCCCCCTTCTTGTGGTGCTTTCCCATCGGCGGCGACGCCGCTGGGAGGCGGCTCCGAAAAGTTCGGAGTTGGAAGACCAGCTCTGGGCCGTCCGGCAAGCCGAAGATGCCGCCCGAGTCCAAGGACTTCGAGCCGCCACCTGAGGCCACCATAACAAAAACTGCCGGACCATTCTTCTTAATAAAGTTTCTTCTACTTGGAGGTCAATGCACTCGTCACTTTTGACAGACTTAAACAGCTTTAAGTCGTTGGCATAAAAAGCCATGCTGTTCATTATTTAAAATCTTCTTAGCACTAACACAAAGCAGAGATTGGTATACCAATTCAAACACTTTTGACGCAGCGCAGAGGCTACTTCTAGATCGTTAGTTAGTACCTGCAGCTCTAGCACCCGATTTGTGCACGGGCGATACCCATGCTACCTTCCTCATTTTTTCCCTCTCAAAGAGGTGCCCTAACAATAAGGTACCCTTAAATACTTCCACAACTATGGTATGAAATTATACATCAAAAATATCGCATGTGCAATTTTCATACACCCTTCGTGATGCTGCACCACCCAGGGTCGATGAAATGAAAGATCTTGGTGTGTACTTCGACAAAGCGGTAACCTTCTCTTCAGACGTTAAATATCCGCAAGGTGCCCGTCTTGCTCCTGGAATCGTATGTCATATATTACATGATTTTCACTCACCTATTCTGTTTCTGAAGTTGTATTCTGCTGTGCGCCTTCCACTACTAGAGTTTGCCTCTGTAGATTGGGGTGCAACGTGCAAACCTAATTCTGACCTCAATGAACGTGTCCAAAAGAATTGATATCTAGCTTCAAGAACCAGGTTTGCCATTCTAGCGACCATATCCCGCCCTCTCAAATATATCTCAACTCACACTTCAAGACTCAAAACATATTAAGTCAGACCTTTTGTTCCCGTATAAGGTGGTTCATGGCATTATGCATTCCCCAAAGCTTCTTGATCCTGTGCAATTTTTTGCGCCGCAACAATATACCAAGGAAACATTCCGCGTTCTCTGCCTGGCCGCGTTGCACAGACTGTCCTATACACAGGGTGATTCAGCGAACACTTTCAAAAATCTTTAGAGGTCGCATGTGGCAGATATCACAATTCCAGTTCATGAGCTTGTCTACTCGAAGCAGCGGGCACTACTTGCACATCAAATTGAAATGCATAATAAACAAATTAAATTTTGAACTAATTTCATTATGGCCCATATTGCGATTTACAAATTCTAGTCGTAGAGTTCCCAAGGCGGATCCACCTGGAACGAATTCTCAGGATGACACCAGTTTTGAGATATTAATTCCCGGACTTTGCGGAGAAATGCATTGGCATTCCAGTTACTTGTCTGCTTCAAAAACGATTCTTTGTTAAGAAATTAACTGGAACGCCAATGCATTTCTCCGCAAAGTCCGGGAATTAATATCTCGAAACTGGTGTCATCCTGAGAATTCGTTCCAAGTGGATCCGCCTTGGGAACTCCACGGCCAAAACTATAAGCGAACAAGACCAAATAAAGCTTAAGCGTACATCACTATAATTTATCGCCTGCCTAAACAAAGTAAACTCAGCGATTTGAAACGCCAACAAGATATTTAAACTAAATAAAAATAAAGCAATGCTTCAATCCTCGGGAAGAAACAAGTCCCGAATGGTGTAGTCTGAACAAACTGGTATAGTATCAGCCACCTCTTCCCAAAGCGGACGCAACTGCCGTGGTTGCTTAGTGGCTACGGCGTTGCGTTGCTAAGCACGAGGCCGCGGGTTCGAATCCCGGCCACGGCGGCTGCACTTAGGAGGGGGTGGAATGCAGAAACGCCCGTGTACGGTGCGTTAGGTGCACGCTAAAGTCCTCAGGTGGTCAAAATTTATCCGGAGACCCCCACAACGGGGGACTTCACACTCACGTCGTGGAATTAAACCAAAAAGGCCTACACAGGAGCGGCACAGGAAAGAGGCTGGACTACCAGCTGTTTGCGCGACAGAACGGAGCTCTAATTTATGAAGGGTACTCTGTCACACGACCATAGCACAATCGGCTTACCACAACCAATCGTCAAGACAAAAACCCAATAAATTCCAAAGGCCGCAAGCACCTTCTATCTCCCAAGGGATTTCGCATCTATCTTTGCCTGCCAAGTGAGGAATATGTCAGCAATACCGATGTTCATAACATATTCGTCTCTGGACTTAAGCAAAGATAGATGTGAGATTCCTTGGAAGATAGAAGGTGCATGCGGCCTTTGGAATTTATTGTGTTTTTTTCTTGATGGTCGTTGTGATAAGCTGGCTGTGCGAAGGTCATATGACACAGTGCCCTTCATAAATTAGAGCTTCGTTCTGCCGCACAAGTAGTTGGTAGTCCAGCATCTTTCCTGTCTTCTTGTATGTTTCCTGCGTGCATCTTTTTTTGGCTGGTTTATGTCTTAATACAATGTATCAACAAGCCTAACAACTTGTTTCACATCGCGGTTTTCGCACGTATACTCCCAACATTTAGTTTAATGCGGAAGTTTGTTATCGAAGTCGCTCTCCTATGTACGTCGTCTCCGTCTTTCGAGAAAAAATAAACTGATACATTGCTGTCGTTCCACCGATATTCCGTCTGCGACAGTATTGTATGTGCGTTTTCAATAGCTGTCGTCCTGGTGGGCAGTGGCCTGTGGGTGATTGGCTACCGCCAGGAGGGAGTGTTTGAACAGAGGTGTTGTAACGACGGTGCGGAGAGAAAAGAAGCTTTTCTGGGCCATGGAAGCGAGGCTCATCCAGACGCTCGTGGCTAAACACTTTAGAACGATGTAAATAAGTTTTGTTGAAGTGCCAGTAACCCTGTTAGTTATCATTTTCCCAACATCCGAGGTTCAGATTTCTTCAGTCCGAAGCCTCCGTCAAGCTACCATATGGAGCCGGGTTCGAGACATAACCTAGCGCCGCAACAGATGGAATGAAGAAAGAAAGGAAAAAATAAAAAACAGTAACGACCGCGTCTACGAAGTGTCGCTAAAGAAGACAACATCGACGTACATGGTTGCTCAAATTATTCGTTGATTAAATGTAATTCAACTTATATATGCATTCATTTCATGCTGCGCCATGCCTATTCCAATATACATCCAGTTGAAGAGGCGACCACGACGGGATTATGAGGTGGGAGGATAGATAGATAGATAGATAGATAGATAGATAGATAGATAGATAGATAGATAGATAGATAGATAGATAGATAGATAGATAGATAGATAGATAGATAGATAGATTCGAAACACCTCAAATTCGCAAAGAATGCTCCAAATTAAATAAAATTCGGGCAGAACTCAACTACGATGACTATCCAAGTGCGCGAATAGCCCATACGTGTCATGTATGAACTATGTACTCTCTCGCGCTTCCCCTTGGAGAAGATGCGCCATCTTGCGGTGCCACCGCGAAGTCCACGCATATCGAGTTACCCAAGTTGGCGTCAAAGAGGCTCATTGAACAACGGCACATACCCGCAGGAGCGGCGCACATATTTTGTCAGGCAGTTAGAATGCCGGAAAGAAAACTTCTCTGGCTATGCCAAGGATATGCTACTCCCATTAAAAAATGCGATCGCACAATGTGCTTTGCTTGCAGGTAATACAAACCTCGCGTGGACGGATGCAATCCGCAGCTACCAACTACGGTGCATCCCATATAGGCAGTTGGTTTGTTTGAAAGGGTAAATGGCAAAATTTTAATTTGCAATACTCAATATGGGATCTCTGAAAAGTGCCCCCTGCAAGTCACGCGCGCAAATCCACGAGTAAGACCTGTTTGATTCACGCATAGCATTTTGGGAGTTTAAGCCCAAAGATGACGGTATTTCACATTTCGGAGCAACTTACGGGCTAACCCGCACCGGCATCCCAGTGGATATAGCGTTGCGCTGCTGAGCTCAAGGTCACGGGTTCGGCACCGGCCACGGCGGCCGCATTGCGATGGGGGTGGAATGCGAAAACGCTCGCGGACTGTGCATTGGCGGTGCGTTGAACAATCCCAGGTGGTTAACAGTCATCGGGAGGCATCGCTCATAATGAGGTCGTGGTTCTGTCACATAAAACTGCAGAATTGAAATTTTTGAGCAACTCATGTGCTACAAAAGGCGCCGGAGGAGGATGTTCCGGTTTAACTCTGTCCGACAGCGGTTCAAGAATTTGCCCCCCCCCCCCCCCCCTCGGGTATCTTTGACGTGCGCCGCAATCTCAGTCTACTCGAGTTTTGGCATTCCGGTCCCATTAGACTGCGGCTGTGATTGTCGAGGGTACCGAACGGGCGACCTCATTCTCTGCCGCAGAAAGTCATGGCCACTGAACCATCGTGTCAGGTAAGCTGTAGACACTATTTGTGGCCAGTTGAGCCTGATAAGAAACAGCTGAAGAGCATGGGTCACTGAACGAGCAAGGGTGATTGACGCAAGGGCACCCATTACGTGCTGCGATAAAGATAAACGAGTGTTGGGCTTCGGCAGCGGAAACTTTGATCTCGGCTTCTGCACCATGTTTGCTGCAGCCGACGAAGAGATAAGCCATTCGACGATAACCTGCAGTTCTTCCCGGTTATGCCTGCCCGAAAAGACGTAAACAAAGCGCCGCATGACGTTAAGACCTGCTGCACCGACGGAAAAACACACCTTTTACGAGAAGTCGGAGATGAGTCTACTGCTTCCTGGTCAACATGGAACGCTTTTCACATTTTTGTGATAGCTAGAAACTATTTATATATTTATTCCTGCATTCCGATGCTAGTTGGTTAGAATGCTCCATTCTTGGAAACCTACACAACCGTCAGAGAGGCGAGATCAACCATGTATGGGAGTTCACTGAGACAGGCAGAGGTCGAGGAATACAGGCACGATATTTTAGACTGTTCTTGACTGCAACAAATAGGTCCTGACACAGTAGCGATGGTACATAAACTCATTTTCTTCCACCCACGACGAGTAACCGATTATTTTCTTCTCTGCGGGGTTTTACGTGCCAAAACCCCGATTTGATTACGAGGCACGCCGGAATGGGGGCACCAGATTAATTTTGACCACCAGGGGACCTTTAGCGTGCCCCCAGTGCGCGAGACAGGAAAGTAAGCGATTATCTACCAGTGTAGGTTGTCCTTTGAAGATGCAAAGAGAGCGCTATGACATAGCGGATTACCGTGATAGACACAGCTCCGCCCTACGCTTCAGCTGCGGAGGTGTCCGCTGTGACACGTGTGCTTGCGAATTGTGTTAGCCTGCATAATGTTGTCTGATATTTCCCCCTTGCGTCCTGTTTCCTCTTATTGCGATCACAACAGGGGACATTCAAAATGCATAGTGATCTGGCTTTCTGCGTCCGCCATCTTCTCCGAGGCGCATAGTTGCGCAGCTCCGGCGTGTTGTGCTGATCGGCGATCGTCGCTGTGCGGCTATCCCGGCCTCTAAAATGCAACACTCGCCTTCCCCGTCCAGTGATTAATGAAGGACGAATTTCACTGTGTCCCCATCAATCAACGAAGTATCGCTCGCTGGTTTTCGCACCCTTGGATATCCGCGCGGACGGCATTATCAAGAGGCGTATGCCGCTTTGAATCTGAAACCTTTGCCGTGCTTCTATTTGGCGGCGCGATTCGAACCCGAGCCAAGTGCCTCACACAAATGCTTATACACCCTCACATTATCCACTGAAGCCTCCAAGCCAACCCTGTATTGCATTAATATTCCCCAGATTCGCAGCATCCACAAGAAAACGAAAAATAGCTGCTCCAGTGTTCTTATGTATGAAATAATATATAATTTTTGTGAACGTAGCGCAGTGTTTCTCAGACGTATTCTTCATTTTCCTTTGTCTGGAAAATATTTAGCGCACAGCGTGTGTCGTAACAACCCAGGAGGTATTTTTCATGCCGTTTGCGAAATTATTTTTCTTTAGACGCGACATTGCTTAACAGGCTCAAAAATATCAAACTGCATTATATATAAAAGACCAATGTATTGACATAAAAATCTGACAAAAATATTGCGCTCATCATTTAGGCTCAGTAGCTGCTCGCATTCCCGAATAATTATTCGTACGGAAGCAAGCGTCGCCCTTCAGTGATAATCTAAATGAACGGACGTGACGACACTGAACTAGACATATTTTTTTCTCCTATTTATGGGGTGTTCGGGGGGGGGGGGGGGTTATACGCATCGCAGTAAATGAACAGATACGAGGGAACAAGTTGCAAGACGTCTGTTTTCGTTGGCCATTGTTTAGCATGCGTATTTTACTTTTCTCACAAATTTCCGTATACCTGTTGCCGAAAAAAAAAAAGACACTAGCCTGGTTTGTTGCCGGCATTGGCCTGACCCCTCGCTTTGTATATAGCAGCGAACATCAGTGGAAGGAGCATACAAAACATGGCTTAAAGCGGCAGCGGTGCGTCTAGCTACTCCGTCGAGCAAGAAGTTTAGTTTTGTGATGCCTAACACAAAATGTCGGATGGCACTTTGTCGCAAGTCTATAGATGGCGCTTGACATTTTCAATATCCCCTATCTAAGCCGGCGCTGCACGCAGGCGCATTTACGCCGCTGCCGTCGCCGTGTTGTTCCGAATAAAGGCCACGTGCGAGGAGAATGAGTGGCGTGCGCCCTCTTTGATAGGGATGCGGAGGGGGGGGGGGGGGAGCCGAAAAGCATGATGCCATGATGCGCACCCATCATTGGAGGTCACGCGAAGAAGCGCACGCGCTGCTTTATCGTCAGGCTATAGAGGTAAGCGCGCTCATCTCCTTTATTTTTTTGACCAGGCGTGACTGTGCATGGCTTGCCCGCGCGCCGCACGTGGCATATCATAGGCGGTCGATGCCAGGGCAAAGAGTGAGCATGTAAAGCCGATCCGAGATGGCTGGTGGCGTCTTGCGCGCTCTCTTTCCCTGCGCTTATAGTGTTGGAGGCAGCGTGTTCTGAGTTCAGGAGATTCGGCAGGGATGGGAAAGCAAGCGGCAGCGCTTACTGTGGGACAGGGATCCACTCTCTCCTCAGCGTTGCGACCAGTGCTCGCGTTCATCGAGTGACATCTGTTCACGTCTGTCCGCGCGTGACACTTTGCTTTTAGAACGAATCTTTCTGAGCATCCTCCCCCCGCTTTAGTCTCCGTTTCTAACCACTGTCGACTGCCTGCGAGCGCCCTCTGCTAAAGCCCCTCAATTTTTCAAAAGTAGCGCCATTCTTAGATCTTTCCGCCACCCCGCTCACCCTGGTGCCTCCTCCTCCACGCTTCCTGTCGCCCCAGCCTCCTCCGCTCCCCCATTGGCCAATCTGTGTCACGTGGAAGCAGGCGCCGCGCTTTTGTATATTTTTTCTTTCCAGCGCGGAGCAGGCGCCGCGCTTTTGTATATTTTTTTCTTTCCAGCGCGCGCCGACCTCCATTGTTGGGCCTGCGCGACGAAAGTACGGCAGGCGGACTGACGGAGTGCGTCAGCGTAAAAGAATGTTTAGGGCCGAGAACTTAACTGCGATGCCATGATGCTACGCCTTCGGTTGCCGCAACAGACACAGCGAGGGCAAAAAGCTTTTTGCTTTACCGTCCGGCGGGCGCAACGCAAAAAGAAGTGTGGATTCGCAGGATCGGGCGGGCTGACTTCGAGGAAGTGGCAAAGAACGCACGGCTTAGTGAAGTAAGGGCCACGGCTACTCACAACCTCTTATTTCGAGCCTAGTTCACGCCTGCCGCTTCGAAAAAGTGTGTGTTCATGCTCTGCGTGGTTTTCAGCGGGTTGTATTGCTTTTTTTTTCGAATGTGCTCTCTTTGTTTCATGTAGTTTCGTCTTGTGGTGAAATGCACGCATCTGCAGCTGGCCTGTGACATAAAAGCGACTTTATTCAGGGTGTGTTTTGAGTTCCACCAGAAGTTGGCAAATTCTCGACGCTTTTGCAAGGCTCAATATGACTTACGATGCAGTCTTTTAGCTTCGAATGTACACCCGCATGTATTGATTCGGTTTGTGGTGATTAACGTTTTTAACGTTAAGAAGCGACTAAAGCTAGGATGGAGGTCGTAGTGGATGGCTCCGGATAACTTTATCTAGCTCGCCTGGGGATGTTTAACGCGCACGTTGTTCGTAGAGTCGTACGTGGGCCGGTAAATTCCTCGTTGGCGTTTCATAATGCTCGCGCGGGCGCGCTAGCGCTGCTTTAGAAGTTGGTGCCTCGGCGCGATTGTATTTCTTCAATAAATTTTATTTACTAGTTGTAACACCTTGTCATTATTTCGTATTATTGACGGCGCCTCCAGGGCACCAAAGCGGCTACGGGAACACCAAAGCTAGAACCAGGGCTGGATGGGGCTCGCCGAAGCCTGTGCATGCCAAGGGGGAATAAGATCGCGGACAGCCAATTTTGTATGCGAACACTCCCTGCGACGCCTGCATTATTGTAATGTCACGTGCTCTTCAGAGGCCTCCGTTAGCCATTACATGTGCCCTCCTGGAGCAGTACTTGTAAAAAAAATATATCGTCACGATTACCAAAGCACCCCGTAATGAAAAAAAAACGGCCCTGTTGCCAGGCATTGCTGACCGCACACAGCCATTCGATCCGGCTGTGAGCGGTCAGCAATCTCTCACGCGCCGGCCGAACAAAAGTATCCTACAGGTACATAAATGAACCTACGAAACCACGTACACATACTTTCACGCTGTCAACACCTGAAACTTTACTAATTACGCGCGTGTTTGAGTACACCGCATGCTTGCGTCGTATAATGGTCCTTTTCTCTATTTCTTCCGCAATTCCAACACGAAATTCTAGAGGCCAGTTACCGACTGACGAAGAAAGATCTCGATTGAAAAAACTGCTCCGCAGGGCTCGAACGAACTTTTCTGCGGATTTCCTCCCGTAGCGTGTCAGCCGTCGTCTGCTACGGCAGGCCCACCACCGGCGGCGCCACCGTCGAGGCCGCGCCGAGCGGAGGAGGAGGGAAGTGAATGGCGCTACTTTGGGAGATTGAGGGGCTTTACCCTCTGCATGCGCACATCGCCGCCTAGTGGAAGCTGTCGCTAAATAAAGTAAGAACATTACGTGCCGGATGGCTGGTATAGAACGCGGGGCCGAATCCATGAAGATTTTCGTTCGCAAGTGTTCTTCACTCTTGGTTGACTGGATTCGCTAATATAATATGTCAAGCATGAGTATTGGCTAAAATATTCTGAGCGGAACAACTCCTAGCTCAAGAACTTTATTTGCGAATACAGGCCCCGATTCCCGCAGCACAGAAGTTCGATGCTTTAACCATTAGGCCATGGACGCATGTCTGAAATGGCGGAATAAAATATCGTTGCAAATTTCCTCGTGCAAGTTAGTACTTTGAGACAGTTGGCGCGTTATGTGTGTCGCATAGCGAGAATTTACTTTAGAACGTGAGCACGCGCAGCTTCTAGATGATGATGAAGATTGAAGGGACGCGTTTGTCGCCGAAATTCGCTGCGCGCTTCTCTTACGCTGGCGCTGTGGTGCGTTCCTACATCGTGTGTTGCGAGTGAACACGTTTTTAATGCTGAATAAAACTTACTCTGCAAGGTCCATCGTGGCGGCTGCGGAACGAGTTCGTTACTGAAATATGCAGCGTGTCACCAGTCGTAACGTGGCATTTTTTCTTGCTGGTTCATAAAAAGTTCGCGTGCACCGATTTCCACTGTGCGCGGGATGTACAGTATATTTGAGTTAGTAAGTGAATGTTCACTGCCATTTCTACAACCTCTACAACTACGAACCTTACTTGATGTTGTTTGTCCAATACTTTGCAACAGCTACCAGTCACAGTTTTGCCCAGGAGGCGAAGCACTCTCTGGCAAAACTGTGACTTCTTTTAAAGTGCCCTACTGAGTGGCGTCTTTGTGATTTAGGTATAACCAGTTAGAAAGTGGCTTAACTTGCTGAGCCTCTTCATTTAGTAGTTATATTAAGAACACCCGGTAGGTGTTACAAAAGAAGGCGAAAGCCTGCTGCACATTCGGAAGCTGACACGAATACATGAATTTATACAATCGGCGCTCGACTTCTTGCGAGATATAACGAGCCGCAACGGGACGCACACGTGTAGCACAAAGGCGACCTCCTCACCAAGGCGCAGCGGCACGCGCTTCTTCGGCAGTGGCGTACTCGCGCGGCCGTCATCGCGAGCGGCAAGAGCGTGCACGCTCCTGCATCGCTCGCGGCCACCGACTGCGATGTCAGCGCGCAGCGCCCGCTTTTCCTCGCAACACCACGTGGGGCGGTAGCAATTGCTAAACCTGAAATTTGGCAGACACTTGACACTGCTTACGTGTGGGAATGCCAGAGCATTATACCGTTTGTAGACATGAAGTTCACCAACGCGGCTCACTTTATACACTCATCACGTGTCGCCACTTCCTCCGCACCTTTTCACGTGCGCCGCCCAATGACGCACGCACTGGTCAGCGACATGGCTGCGACGTGACGCGTGCGATCAGGCACGCACTATAGGCACACATTTAGTGAGCCATAACACCGTGGAGCAGCCGCGGCTTCACGGTACCATGCTCGCCTCACACCCCGCAGGGCCCGGTTCGATGCCCACCCAGACTGCAATGTGCCTAATTTTCTTTTCAATGTCACTAATTTCCTTCGTCTACGGGAATCTCCCTGAGTAATATCAAGTCAATCCGAGCCTTTCTCGACGTATTTCTACTCGTTGCGGCATCGGCCATTGTTCGTCACGGCATAGTTTCGCGAACGGCACCGCCAACATAGACAGCTAATGCTTTCGCCTTAATAAACAGCGATGGAGAACGTATAAGAAATTGCTGAAACGAATGGGACGTCTATCTAAAATTCGTTGGGTAGCGCTGCCTACGCATCCGAGCACCCTAACAGTGTTTAAGTAAATTGCTTAATCTTACATCTCTGCATTAAAAACAAAAGCTGGACAGCTTTACTCAAATCAATCGACATATGTCTGGAAAATCGCGGGGACCATCCAAACCATCACTTTTTGTTGGCTACCTCCGCTACAGTGCGCCTGTACTTTCTCGGATTAGTACACCTGCCGTACGGGTACGTGCCGTTTTCTTTCCGTATTTCTGTCGTTATTACACATAGACGCTCACTATATTCTCGCTCTTGGCCATTTGAAAAGTTCTTCCTCAACTCTTGTAGCTATATTTGTTCAGCGTTCAAATTTGGACTTGCCATCTTGCACTCCTTGCTCTCTTTCCCAACTACATATCCCATTTTCGAAATGATGCGTTTATGGGCACTCCCTATGCTGCTATATCCTTCCTCGTCAGTGACCATTTCTCTCAACCTATCATGAATTCCTTCTGTCATCAGACAGTAATCAATGGTCTATTGCCGGTTTCCCCCTCCCACGTGATCTGCACTTCCCAATTAGGCCCTGTATTCACGATATCGTGGTTACGTTGCTCAAAAAGGTCTAGAATTGACTTCCCGTTGTTGTCGGTATAGCCATCTAGATCCTGTATGTGGCCATTCATGTCACCTAATAGATTAATTTCGGCATCCCCGCCGAAATCCTTAGTACTAGCTCTTATGCATTCCAATATCTTTTGATTCTTCGCTGTGCAATTATGACAGGTCCAGTAATACGTTATGCCCAGTCAAGTTTTATTTCCACTCATCGTTCCTGATAATCAAAGATGCTCTTGACATCTTGAATTTACTCTTTTCCACTTCGCTCCCTGATTGATGACCATTCCGACTCCCCCTCCCTTCATTTCCGACTTAGTTCTGTTTCACCCTTCCCAAACATAATTCTCAATCACTGGCGGCTCTTCCGAGTCTCTAAGGTGCGTTTCTGTAACCGCGTACACTCCTATTTGTCCTCTATTTATGTGCTCCTCAATCTCTGCCCACCTTTCCTTTCTTCTGCCGCCCTCCATGTTGATGTAGTCTATTGCACGGCGAGCTCTCTTTCTTGCTTTCCTCCTTTTTCTGTTATTCAGGGCGATGCTATTCTGAAGTTCCCATAGGGGACCTTCTTCATTACTACCTACTCTGGCCTCCTGAGCACCGGTGGGCCCCCTAAAAAAGCATCAGCGCGACCAGCAAGTCCCCAGCCCACTTTTCGTCCAAGCCTGTAATTGAAGTGGATCCCGTCTCGTAGAAAACCAACACACTTTCTCACTTCCCTGTTTACTTCGAGAACTCGAAACCTTTCTCTCGGCTTATTTTCCATATCGCCTCATTAGCAGCCACTACGGCTCTCTGCACGTGACTGTCACGTACAGGCACCTCCGGTACCGTGCACACCGCGATCTGCACCTGAGGGGACAGCTCGCGCAAGTCGTCTACCCGTTTTGCCAAGCGTTGGACTAGTCCTGTCCCTTTGTTCTTTAGGACGTCATTTAGCACAGGATACAGAAACATTTCCTGTAAGTAGCGATGAGGAAAGAAGCGCTTTACAAGACAATTAAAGATGGAGGAGACATAATGCTTAGAAAACTGGCGGCTCTTCATACGAGGCGTCTATCGACTGCAAGTGTCGCAGAAAACTGCAAGAATGCAAACATTATACTAATCCGCAAAAAGGGAGACGTTAGAGAATTGAAAAAAATATACGCCCATTATCTTACTCCCAGTATTATACAATAGTCACCAAAATAATCTCCAACACAATAAGGGCAACACTGGTACTTCAGTCAACCAAGGGAACAGGCTGGCTTCCGGAAGGGATACTCTACAATAGATCACATCCATGTCATTAATCATATAATCGAGAAATTCACAGAGTACAATCAGCCTCTATATATGGCTTTCAGAGATTACGGAAAGGCATTTGATTCAGTATAGATACCAGCAATCACAGAGGCATTACGTAATCAAGGAGTGCAGGACGCTTACGTGAATATCTTGGAAAATATCTACAGATTCCACAGCTATCTTTATTCTCCACACGAAAAGTAGGGGTCATAAAGAACGGGGTCAGACAGGGAGACATAATCTCTCTAATGCTATTCGCTGCGTGCTTGGAATAAGTATGCAAGGTATCGAACTGGGAAGGCTTAGTAATAAGGATCGATGGCGAATATCTCAGCAACCTTCGGTTTGCCGATGACATTGTTCTATTCAGCAACACTGCAGACGAGTTACAATAAATGATTGAGGACCTTAACAGAGAGAGTGCAACAGTGGGATTGAATATTAATATGCAGAAGACAAAAGTAATGATGAATAGCCGGGCAATGTAACAAGAGTTCAGGATCGACAGTCAGCCTCTAGAGTCTGTGAAGGAGTGTGTTTACCTAGTTCAAGTAATCAAAGGGAACCCTGATCATGAGAAGGAGATTCACAGAAGAATAAAAACAGGTTGGATTGCATACGACAGACATTGTCAGCTCCTGACTGCAAGCTTACCATTATCATTGAAAAGCGAGGCGTGCAATCAGTGCATTTTACCAGTGTTGACGTATGGGGCAGAGATTTAGAGATTGACAAAGAAGCTTGAGACCAAGTTAAAGACCACACAAAGAACGATGTAACGAAGAATGCTAGGCATAGCGTTAAGAGACAGAAAGAAAGCGGTTTCGATCAGAGAGTAAACGAGTGTAGGCGGTATTCTAATGGACATTAAGAGAAAAATATGGAGCTGTGCAGGTAATGTAATGGGCAGGTTTGATAACCGTTGAACCATTAGGGTTACAGAATGGGTACCAAGAGAAGGGAAACGCAGTCGTGGACGGAAGAAGACTATGTGGAGCGATGAAATTAGGAAATTCGCGGGCGCTGGTTGGAATTCGTTGGCGCAGGACAGGGGTAATTGGAGATGGCAGGGAGAGGCCTTCGTCCTGCAGTGGGCATAGAATAAGATGATGATAATGCTGATGATGATTATCCCGCCTGCTACTGTGACAAGGTTGCGCACGTGGGCATTTTCCGCGAGCTTAGCCTTTGCTCGCTCCTTGACAGAACCCAGTGTTCGCCCTTGAAATGTCCCTACCGCCACTCTTTTATCGCATTTCACCCTCTCCAGAATTGCTTCTTAGCACATATCCAGGTTTGAGTCACCGGCGATAATGACCATTTCACTCTCTCCTACCTCTGCCGGCTTCCCTTTGTCCTTTTGCGCGTGAACTTGACAAGGGACATTGACCCCGGCGCTCCTGCTTTTTTCGCATGGCGGCCTCAAGGTAGGTGCAGCTCTTTCCAGCTACCTTCTTATCACATTGCACGCATTCCGTGCACTATGCTGGCGCACTCTCTCCTGTCACGTCGGGGAACTGCATTCCATTGTCACGACCATTCTCGCTCACAATGGCGGCCCTGTTTAGCTTTTTCTCCGCTGCTTGAAGTCTTTTTTCTACTACCTTCCGTGCATCACGCTCCAAATTTACCTCATTTTTGAGGTCTTCGACGTGTTTGACAAACTGATCCTGGAAGGCCTCGATTTTCTTCAGCCTAGCATCTACATCAGTGTCGGCCGATTGACTCGATTCCCTCTCCATTCTTATCCGTCCCGTCGTCTACCTTGAGGGACGAGAAAGCGTGCACACTGCACGCTTTCCAGGCTTTCTTGCCATGTATTGCACGGCATTTTCTAATGCAAATACTATAATAATGCAGAGCACGCGCCTTCTAGCAAAAACTGATTGGCACAGTATCTAAGTCCTTAAAATCCCGCAAAGTAATTCTCATCAATGCTTTAAAAGCAATCAATGCCGCACAATAAAGTTCCATCCATCCATCCATCCATCCATCCATCCATCCATCCATCCATCCATCCATCCATCCATCCATCCATCCATGCATCCATCCATCCATCCATCCATCCATCCATCCATCCATCCATCCATCCATCCGTCCGTCCGTCCGTCCGTCCGTCCATCCATCCATCCATCCATCCGTCCGTCCATCCATCCATCCATCCATCCATCCATCCATCCATCCATCCATCTATGCCGCACAGGCTTAAGGGATGCCACGTTTTCGCACATGTTCAACCACGCGGCCTCGCTCTCACTTTCCTACCAAAGCAATATTTCCGATACCAAAGCACACAGCGTAAAACAAGTATTAGGTATTAGTCTTGCCCCTTCCACGCTACTATTTAAAAGCTATAAAGGCAACGTACCACGCGGTTGCACGTGTTTAAGCACGTGGCGCGAAATGACGTTCTGACTATCCTCCAAAACCAAATATACACGAAACACACCCACGCACACGAAAAATGAAAGATAAAGAAAGGAAACTACCGAATTATTATTTAATGACTAAAAGATCAGCAAATCAAAAACAGAAGCAAGCTCAAAGCACGCACAAAAAAACTTATTTCGTCGCCGCCACGGAGCCCTGGAAAACCACGTCCATCCGCCATAAAATCTCACGCTAGTTTTGATTTCGCTAGCGCCAACTCTCGGTGGCATACTTTAGTTCACAACGCCAACGCTACTCTTATTTCTGTTGCACTCTGGAAGGTACAGTTTCCTTTCTCTAAGTTTATATGGGTGTTTTCTGGCTCATAGCGTCCTCGATCACCTTGCCCCGGGGTTGCCCCGAAACCAGAATGGTGCGCTTTGCACCGCGGTGGTGGCGTACTGCGGAGGGTCTACATCGAGGACAAAACTGCACCTCGTGCAGGGTGCTTGCATGCAACGCCACTTTGCCCCTGGGGGGCAAAACGTACGCGAACACGCGCGCACGCGCACATTTTATTGTTTGTAGGTGCCGAGCGTCCGCGGCAAGCGCTCGAACCTTGTCAAACTGCGTCCTCCGACATGCCTGGTGGCAAGCAAACACCAATGGCTTTTATAATTAATTGCAAGAGACATCATATGGCGATGCCTGTGGATGAAATAAACGATGTTATGGCGAGTAAATGTTCGTTTTTAGCAACGTACGCCCGGGCAGTCGATCGTATTGTCAGCAACACAGCGCGATGCGCTTTCGCGGCCCGCTCCCAGCAAGTTCTAGTAGCACAAAGATGGCGAGCGAAATAATTATACTAAATCATTCTTTACGCTTTACAGATCCAACAAAGCTGCATGCATTGGTGGAGTCGATCACCGGCAGTGCGAACAGCAATGCGAAAGCCGATGGTCCGAGTGCAGTCGCAGGACCATCAGGAATTGCGAGCAGCAGCTTGTCTACCAGCCCTGGCAAGTATTGCATTTCTTGGAGTTTTTTGTAGACGAAGTATGTCGCCCACCGAGCAGACTATAGTGTAGGAGAAACTGGGCTCGTTACGAAATACATATAATTCGCACCCTGAAACCATGCATGTCCACTAAAGAAAAGGCCCAATTGGAAAATTTCTAACTGAAATAACTGGTCAAACACCAGTTGTGTTTTCGCCACCAATTGGTCTCAATCATTTGAGCCCAATCGGTGCTTCCAATTGGAAATAACTTCACCCAAACCAGACCAATAAATGGCACACCATCCTATTGGGCCCAAAGGCATACGCAATTGGATTCATGAACCCAATCAGTTGACCTATTGGGTTCAACTGGTGCCAATAGGACTCATTTTTTTTTTGGCTGGGTATGTTTCAGTTCACAGTTAGCTTTCTTTCATATCTATCGCCCTTGCCATTGTCACTTTTGTGGCTATTATTTCTTGGATTGTACTGACATCGTACATTAATTGACGTGCATGAATTTGTTTTCTCATTACCAGATGCTGATGAAAGAAATAATCAGGGCACGAAGATTCCTCAAACAAGTGAATGGAGTGAAGGGGAAACAAGGGTCCTTTTGGACAAATTTTATGATTACTTGAGCCAAGTGGGCCTGATGAAAAGATTTAAGAACAAGAAGGCTATGTGGGCTGCAATTGCTCTAGATATAGAAGATGAAACAGGGCACTGCAAAACTGCAGAGCAGTGCCAGAACAGATTTAAGACCATAAAAAAAAAAAAAGGCGCTGTGATGCAAAAAAAAAAAAAAAAACACACACATTGCAACCTCAGGTGCGGAGCCCACAGAAATTCCCTTTGACGACGAATTGATCAAGAAAATCCATAGATGACAGTTTCGAACCTGAGCTTTTCCGAGGACCAGGAAGGGTTGAACATAGATCAGAGAAGCAAAATGACAGAGTACCACCCAAAAGATAAAAATTAAGCATCCCGGAAATAATGTGAAAAATTCATGAATATAGAAAACAGCAGCGAGAGCGACGACACAAAGAGAAGGTGGTGCTGCTGAAACACCTGGTGGGGGCACCAAATCAGCCTACAGTAGCAGCGTCTTCCTGGAGTCCGTAGTGTGCGACATCTGTACTTGGTCCTTGGCTAAAAAAAAAACATAAAACTGACCTGAGGATGAGATACACAGGAGAAGATGACAAGATAGCGCTAGTAATATGCATCAAGAATCTCGCAACCAGCTATTCCGTTTGAGTAGCACCACTTACGCGTGATGTGACGGCATAGAAAGCCCATCGGCGCCTACGCCAAGTGGCCTGTCCTGTAGTTTCCATTCTGTGAGCACTGCGGATGGGAACTATTGGCGGTTGCGAGTTTCATAAACTGCAGCATTAAAATCAAAGCGCGGTCATAACAATGTCTTCAATTCATAATTCCTATACAGCGCAAACTTCCGACTGTTACTTTATTCTGATGCCGGTGTGTTTTGTTAGATATTGTTGGGATGGCGTGTAATGCGCGAGAAGAAGCTTGGCGGCTCTATTTAATTTAATTTTATTGCCTTAAAAACTCCACACGGGTATAACATAAGGGGTGGGTGCACATATATTCGTTATACATCAGTTAAATATCGCAGAACGCAAGTTTTAAATACAACACACGTGAATGAAGTGCGTACTTAATTTCATAAATTACATACATAGATAGCACAAATAATGAATGCGAATAGCATATCCTGTACTTTTTAGTCTGAAAAAATGGTCTGTTAGTTCTTGGATGAATGTAGGTGTAAAGGTTATGGCGGCAATTTGGTGGGGCAGATTGTTCCAATCTGTTGCTGCACGAAAAAAAAGGATGGAACCTGAAAAAGTGGTAGTATGAGTGCGAGGACGGCCAACTCGATACGTGTGCCGAGCGCGGTGTGATATGCGGGCAGCGGGAATATTATACGGTGGTTGATTAGGTGAAGTATGATAAAGCTTATGAAACCGAGAGAGAGAGAGAGAGAGCTGAGACGCGAGGACGATTAGCGAGGGTAAGCATACCGGATTCTTTTTTTCAACGAGGACACGCTGACATCATAAGAATACGTTGAATGGATGAACCTTATGGCGCGGTTTTTCAGTGATTCAAGGGCGTTGATTACATATGCTTGATGAGGGCTCCACACGACATATGCGTATTCGAGTTTAGGTCTGATTATGGTTTTATAGGCAAGCAAGTTCACATGCTTGGGGGCTTCCTCTATGTTTCGTTTTAAAAAACTGAGAGATTTATTAGAAGATGAGATGACGTAAGGAATATGCGCGCTCCAAGACAAGTCATCAGTAAGAGCAACACAAAGGAATTTGTAATACTCCGTAGTTTCTACGTGTACGTTATTTGTTGTGTATTTGTAAGCTATACTTGGGTATAACTTTAGGACACAGGGAGAGGGGGGAGAAGCCCCTCCCAGATGACCGAAGCGCGACAGCCGATTGAGGTGCGCAACTAAAATCGTCCCGCTCGAAAATCCTTGCTTCTAACAAGCAAAATTCTCGATACAAATAAAGACTTTTGTGTTTTGATGACTGGTTTGGTAGCGCTCTCATGATTGGAATGCTACAGCACATGCCGGATTGCGAGAGAAAAATAACCCCGTGCCTGCGACGACGCTGCGCGTCATCGGCTTTTCAGCTTCATTTGCAAGGGACAAAAGTACAAAAAGCTCGGCATTTTTTTGCGCTGGTTTACATGTACACGGCACATTTACTACTACTACTACTACTACTACTACTACTACTACTACTACTACTACTACTACTACTACTACTACTACTACTACACCATGAAACAAACACGTAGGATGTTTGTTTGTAGCGGTGTGTCGCCGCGGGATCCTGTTTTCAAACAAAGCGTAGCGCAGCGTCAGTGATGCTCGCTGCAATCTTTCTTGGTTGGATCACGGCTCAGAATAAACGCACGTGGCATAAATGGTGCATGTTAAGCTTGCAATAATATTTCCGGCATTATAGACCACCACAAACCGTTTGGGAATCCACTATAGGGGCAGACGCACACAGCTGACGCGACTCGGCCTTTCGAAGCGCGGGTAGCCATCTTCTCCATCGGCGGGCTCCCCGGCCGTCCGGCTCATGACGGCAGTCCAGAGTGCGCACCCATTGGTGGAGGCTCGTGTGCATCCGCCTTAGAGTAGTAAACGCCCTTTTTTTCTAAAGTTGCACCCTACTATAGTAAGTGACGTCGTCGGGAGAATACCGCTACTTTGCATTTATTTAGATTAGGCGCCATTAGTCAGCAATTACACCATTGTTGCAAGCGGTTAATGTCTTCCAGAAGGGAAATTTCGTGAGACATACTGGTGATTGTTTGGTAAACGACGCAGTCACCCTCAAACCTGCGATTATTGCAGGATACATATAGTGGTAAGTCGTTAATATAGATTAAGAAGAGGAGAGGCCCGATAACAGATCCTTGCGGTACTCCAGAAGTTACCGGTAGGGAATCGTGCTGTTGTTAATAATGACAAATTGTGAGCGGTTCCTAAGGAATTCTTCAATCAATCGCAATATGTCGGGGTGCTGTTATGATCGACTTAAGTTTTCCAAGAAGCCCTCGACTACTCCATCTGGCGACGGGGGGAGGGGGGGGGATGGGAGGGATGCCTCACCAGCAACATGCAGTTGTAACGGTAGATGTGGACGCCTCCTCATTCACTTCAAGACAGCAACGTCTCCCTCCTCACCGTCACGAAATGGCCCTTTATCGATGAAAAGGTCCTCGTCGAGAACTCCCAGGGGAAAGCATCGACGGCCGGTGGCTGCCTACTATTGTGGCACGTTGGAGACAGGTGCACCACGTACACGAGCAGCTCGTTCAGGACATGAACACGCCGAGCAGCACGCTGACGACCAGTGAGGAGCGATAGAGGTGGTGAACGATTCGGCGTTCGTGATTGGCCAGTGGATTCCCTCAACGAAGGAAAGAGGGGTTATTTAAGGCCGTCGTGGCCCCCGTGTTAGATCAGAACCGCTCGAGACTCGGATAAGCGTCACAACAATGTGCCAACGAAGTGAATACAAGCTTTTCTACTTCTTTTCATCATCACGATGCCCGGCTTCGTCATCGTTTCCTGAGTATTGCGGTGAAGACCTACACCACCCGGTCGAGATCGTATCTGTGCACATTCGCCAGAGATAGTTTTAGTAATATTCCTTGATGGGGTACCTTATGAAATGCTTTCGCGAAATCTAGAAATACTGAGTATGTTTGTTCGTTAATATCTAGGTTAGTGTAAATATAATGCAGGAAAACTGCCAATTGGGTTTCGCAGGAAAAGCCTCTGCGAAATCCATGCTGTGAAGGATGCAAAAATTACCTGTGCGTAAAAAATTTCATAATTTCTGTAGAAATGACATGTTTGATAATATTGCAAGGTACGCTTGTTATTGAGGTGGAGCGATAGTTAAGGCGAGAGTTCTTGTCGCCTTATTTGTAGATGGGAACAGCCTCCCCCCCCCCTGTCCAGTCATGTGGTATGATGCCAGTGGAGAATGACTGCGAGAACAGCAAACACAAATAAGCAGCACTGATGTCGTTAGTATTTTTAACACTTTTGGAGCTATGTTATCTACTCCGGCCGAGGATGTTAGTTTAAGATTGTCAACGAAGAGCGAAATACCATCGGCAAAGAAGGTTACCGATAGCATGACACTAGTTTAGTTGTTAACTATATAGGGAAATGACAAGTTAGGTTCATAGGAGAACACTGACACAAAAGCGGTATTAAAGAGGTTAGCGCATTCACCGTTGCCGACCGTTTCTCCGTTTTCGTTGACTAACGTTATACTGTTTATTTCTCGAACATTGATCACCTGCCAAAATTTCCTTGGATTATTGACCAGCATGTGTGGTACATCGTCGTGAAAAAATAACTCTTTTGCCTCCCGAATAGCTGATAAATATGCATTTTCCGCCGCGTAATATTTATCCCAGACGCATGCGTTTGTCCTGCCCTTTGCTGCACGGTACAAACGTTTCTTTTTATTTTCACGTCTCTTTAGAGAATTGGGGAAGCATGCCTTTCGAAGTGACGTTCGAAACGTTATCTTTGGAATGAAACTGTCTGCTAGATCATTTAATTTATTTTTTCTTTACACCTTTGCCAATTAGTATGGATAGTGTGTTGCTCAAAGGATGCCACGAATGAAATAAAGAAGTCGTATAGATTATCGCGCATAGCCTTGTAGTTGCCTTTGTTAAGAAAGATGTATTGTCTTTTGAAATGTCTGGCGTGGAACTGGCGGAAAGTGAAATGCAGTCTGAATTACCTTATGGTCACTTAAGGCAATTGACGATAAACTGTCTGGTCGACTCGTTAGTATTAGATCTAATATTTTAGCTGTGTCTTGTGCGACGCGCGCTGGTTCCGATACAACTTGAGCAAGGTTAAAATAAAAAAAAAAAAACACGAAGAAACTTGTATGCTTCTGTAGGATTTACTAAAGAGGGAGCTAAACTGTGCCAATCAGTATCTGGAAAGTTTAAGTCTCCGAAGACGAGGAGGTCAGCTCTGGGGTACTGAAGAGTTAGTTTACAGAGTACACTGCTAAGATGAGCGGCAAAATATGAGCTACTTCGAGGGGGTCTGTAGCAAACGACTAGTAATATTGATTGTGGAGCGGCGTGACAATGAATGAAAAAGATTTCCAGGTACGACGTGACGCTAACAGAACACGATAACTGCTGGCTGACAGCTATAAGGACGCCTCCTCCCCGTGTTGCCGTGCGGTCCCTCCGAAACGCGTTAAAATGCGGTAAGTCAGCCAGCCCCTCCGAGTCTGAAATGTCGTCACTAAGCCGGGAGTACCAGCACGTTGCTTCTCGATGTTAGTTCAAGATTAGACACGTCTTCGCGTTTTGGAATGAAGCTTCGTATGTAAGCAAAGATTACTGAGATAGAAGTGTGTGATACAACTGCTATTCGGGGGCAGCGATTTATTTTTTACTTACGGAGTGGTTGCTACATTTTTTTAACCATCTGCGAAGCTTCATCATATACGTAACGCCTGGAACCTATGAATAGCCTTTTGAAACGCAGGGAAAAAGGCACGGACTTAGTTTTTACGAAGTCGACAAGGCGTTAACGGGCGTTCCTAACAACCAGCGAAAAATCTTCGGCAACACTGAAGCCAGTGCCTTTAAAGTTACGGCCATTAGAAAGGACCGCTTCCTTGGTTTTAATATATACAAATTTAACTATAATTGGACGCTTGCGATCACGGGAATAACGGCTAATTCAGTGCGCTCACTCTATTTCTTTAGGGTGGTACTTTCAGATCATCCGAGCAGTGGCGTAAGATAATTCTTTCCGATTCCTTTGATGGCTCTGGTGCAGACGGATCGGGAAGGTCATAAAAATCAAATTATTTCGCCTTGACCGGTTCTCAGCATCATCTACACGGGCGTCCAGTTTATGAACCAGCTGCGCCATACGTTCACTCTCTGTTGGTATGGCTTGCATATAGGCTTGCGCCGATAATGCACTTTGGTAATTGCCCTCCCGGTGTGTCAGCCTCTTGCTTAGGGCCTCCAGAGATGCGGTCGTAGTCATAGATTTGTTTTTGAGATCTTGCATCTCGGCGATAATCGTAGCCTGGCCAGCGGATAGCTTCTTCATTTGGGCAAGTAATGCGGCATAATCCGGACCGGGATTACTTTCAATGTTCCCAGAGAGCAACAAGAGGCTCGTTTGCAATAACAATAAAAAAATAAAGGTGAGTTGATAGTGAGCGCTTGGTCCTGTCGTTTCGTGTCTCCCCTTCGCCTTCGTTGTTTGCGCTGTATGAATTATGAATCAATGCCAACTGGCCGAATTGACCGTTCTCCTAAATTGACTTTAAATAAATAAATAAAGAGATAGAGATAGATAGGCAAATGAAATACAGGGAGGTTGACCCGTGACTATCTTCGGTTGGCTACCCTGTACCGGAGAAGGGGCAAAGGGATGCGGTAGATGAAAGAAAAATAATTCGAAAAAAGAAAGGAGATTCGACCTAAATTCACAAAATACGGACGTTGTTCCGGGGTACCGCGCAAATCACGTCCCTTTTGAGTGCAACATTGTAAGCGCAATTTTCGCGAACACGGTGCAGTAAGGGCCACACTAACACGAAGACACGAGTATACATGGAAACAAAAATTTATGCCAGTCCAGGAGAACAGAACTTCGCCGACAACTTCAACGAGGTGAAAGTTGCCAAAATAACATTTAGTTAACTTTTGGATGTTTATAATTCTTCCGGAAAGTGTACTAACGCGCGTTCAGCACTATGTCGAAATTTTTGTGACGATCGTCGTCACAAGATCTTTCCTAATAGAGCTGGCATCTTACGTATCTTCTCAGAACGCGTATCTTCTCTAACGATGCAAATAAAGATGCTCCAAGCGTTCATCAGCGTTACCATACGCGCGCGCAGTGCTGTCGGTCTTTCTTGCGATATGCAAGAAGCATTTAGTGCAGCTGCAACAGGCCGAATTCAGTGAATTGTTTCAACAAAGCAACACGTTTTCATAGGCATAGGGAAATGCACGTCGAGGGTCTTGTTTTCTTTTTTCTTTCCCACAATACACTTAAAACCAGTGCCGTGCTTATCATCGTTTCCTAGATTGGACCAGTGCGTGAAGACAATGTTTACACAGCTCATGGCCCTGTGCACGTCATTTCTTATTCTGATGTCACTCGGCACATCAATGTTGCGCGAGAGACAAAATGGATCGCCTTGTACTGGCTGCGCTGCTGCGGAAATTCAAGTGCCATATGCGGCGATGTGTTTTTTCTGCAACTTCTACAGGAAGAGAGACACAAGGGAAAAGGCTCGTTGTGACAGCCAGTGTAGTGTCCACTTTTCCGTCGCAGTACATAGGGTAGTATGCGGTACGTAGCACACCGTACGTAGTACACTGTACATCGACTTAGAGAATTGTCTCCTGCTGACGACGACCGAGTACCGGTACTGGCATTATAACGCCATGATGCACAGCTTTTAAAGATTTTAGTGCAGAACGTTAGACACCTTTCTATAACCAAGCTAACAGCCCAACTGCGCGCTATTCTGCTCTCTTTTATAATTGTTCTAATCGCAGGCCAGTAATATCGAGTACATCGAGAAAAAGAAAGAACTCTCCCAATGCCATTTTTGCACATAGATTACACAATCTCATAGAAGTAAATAGACAAAACGGTTCGATGATTCCTGTGGTCTAACGCCTCAAAATTCTACCTTGGGGCAATGAAAGCCGCTGTAGTTTAGAGGCTTCGAATCAATTTTGGCTATCTGGTGTTCTGTAACTCCACCTCAACGTATAGGAAAACGATTGTTTTTGGATCCTGCCGTACCTCCAACTGCTCCCATCGCGGACGCAAATCGAACCCACAACCTCTTCCTCAGTTACAGAACGCCATGGACACTTACCAATAGCGGTGAGCAACACATAACTAGAGCGGTTGTGAAACGGCATAATAGCGGCAGGTCAGCGATATTGAATCCCAAACCGGCACCTACCCTTTCGATCTCTGCTCAATGATCAGCGCACGCTTCGAGTGAAGCGTCTCTCCTTTTTTTTAAAAAAAGAAAGGAATGGTTCCGCACAGTACCTCCGTAGGTCGACAGGCAGAAGAGGAACCGGCCCGCAGCTCGCGCCTCCTCCGACTCTCTCGCGGATGTAAACGCCGGCGTACATCCACAGTCGGCGGGCGAGCAGTCAAACGGCGCTCAAAACCTTATCGCCGCGCAGCGGGCGAGCGTCGCGGCACGCGAAGCCCCCGTCACCTGATCACACGGCCGCCACGACGACGACAGCGCCGCGGGGAAGATGATTTCGCCCAGCAAGGGTTACGTGCTCCGCCTCGACGGCAATTGCGTGCAGCTCTCTCGACGACCTCCCTGTGTTAGCGTAACGCAGGCACGCTCACAGCCTGGCTTCTGGTTTCCCTTTCATGATGCTGATATGCCTTCTGCTTATATTACTGTCCCTGTGCTGAGCGTCTTTGTTTCCCACCCAGTCTTGGTAGAGAAGAAAAAAGGTATAGTGGTGCTGAAGTGACACTTTCTTACTGTATATTATATACTCTCGCATTTTTCTTTTTCTGATTTCTAGTTTTCCAAAAACGCGTAAACGTGAATGATTCGCATATATTATCTTCTATTTTCTGCAGGATGCACCGGCAAAATGCATTAGGGGAGGGCTGAAGTTACGGACGTAGCCCCAAACTATTGCTACTTTCAGTGCACAGAAACACTGAAACAATATAGAAGTGAACAATGACACTGCGAAATTCTGCGCACAAAATTTTGTTGTGCATTATTTTCGTTTTCAGTGTTTTCTCGGTTAAACTTATTATTATTATTATTATTATTATTTTGCATACGAAAACCTCGATCTGATTATGAGGCGCGTAATTTCGACTGCCTCGGCTTCTTTGACTTCTGCCCACTCTAAGTACACGAGCGTTTTTTTTTCATTTTCTACCATCATCGAAATGCGGCCGCCGGGGCCGCGATCGATCCCGCGACTTCAAGCTCGGGCGCTCCACGCCTACGCCACTACGCTGCCGAGACGGGCAGTGTTTTATTGTAAACTGGAATGTAAGAGCGCGAACAAATATCGTGTTACAGAACAGGCCCCCGTCACGCCGCGTTATTTGTAAGTTTTTGACTTTACAGCTCCCGATACCAGAGAAATGACTCGCCGTCAACGCTCATGGCTAGTAATAAGATTCCTGTTTTACAAAACAGAGGGGCAATTGTTAGGCTGAAATTTCTCCACTTAGTCTATTTTGGTAAATTTGACATTAAACCGGAAACTTACTTAACACGCCGAATTTCTAGGCCAAACTAGACATACACATGCTCATACTCTTGAACCTTACTTTGCGCAACCAATTTTTTTCATGTATTCTTTTTTTCCCTCGGATCATAAAAGAACGGAATGCTTTACCGTTGGAAGCATATTGTGATGGGGATAATCCTGACTTTGCGAGCTGTGTACCTTCCTGTTTGTGACCGCATGGTACAAGCTGTGGTGTTTTTCTTTTTTCATATTGTGTATCTGTTTGGTTGCGCTTTGCACTTTTGCTCTATCCTGATGACTCTTTATTAAAATTATGTGTTATACTGTGTTGTACCGTTTCACTACGTTTTCTTGTGTTTTTTGAATTTCGTTTGTCAACTGCTTTTGTTATGCCCCCGGCTTGCTCTTTCCACCGCAGTATGTTGTAAATAATTAAAATAAAATAAATATGATGCCACTCATGTCAAAGAAAATAATGGAATTGAAGGAGAACCCTGCTACTCCAATGATAGATACAGAAGTATTCTCAACAGGCTGTCAATATTTCCTGTCAATAAAACGAACAATGAAACAAGCAAGGAACATGTGCGGCAGCAGCTTCATGGACATCGTTATTCTTTCCCAAAGAAATCATTAGGTTGCAATACGAGCTTCAAGCTTTCTTGCTACCGGCACCCGGGGTCCACGCCATGCGAGCCAATCCTTCCCTGTTCGCAAACTTCCTCACCCTGTCCCTCCCTGCGAAGTCAGTGTAATAATAATCTCCTCCGTGGAATCGCACCGCGTGGCCCGCGGTATTACTGTAGTTGAGAAACCGTTCATTCAACTCTAAATTGTGCAGTATGTCGGTGCTCTGTTTTATTCATTAATTTTGCTGGCAATTTGTGTGCTCCTGATAAAAGCTGCTCGCCTCCCCCCTTTATTATCTCTTTCCTTCTTTTTGCGCCACCTCCTGCATTGTGGAAAGGCTCTTCTCCTTATCCTTAATCAGATTTATTTTATCGAGGAGGCATAAACCACACACACATATATATACATACATATATAGTGCTACGGAATAGTATTTCCAATGACGAAGAGGCGAGCAGTAAGAAGACAACGACGACGATTGGAGGCTAGCGCGGGCTGTTGCCTCTTGGCCAAGTGCGGCGTATTACGTTGTAAATATACTTGTATATAGCTTTTCATCTGCGTCTTCTTACGTAACATATCTGGTGGAGGTGCCTAAAGAAAATAATCATGCCCGCCACGACGCCTGTTGTCCGTGTCGCCGATGGCCAAACAGCCCCTGTAATTGGTATGTATGCCGTCCGTGTCTCCTTCACCGATCGCTCCACAATTGTGCTATTCACAGTCATCGCCCACTGTCCCCACGACATCATCCTCGGCTTAGACTTCCTCTCCGCACATTCTGCTCTCATCGATTGCTCCGCCAGTACTCTCCGCCTTGACCTGCCTGTTCTGGATCCCGCTGAACCACATCCCAGTCGCCTCAGTTCCGTCGACTTCGTTCGCTTGCCACCTTCGGCATTGGCTTGCGTTGACTTAGTGCCATCCCCGCCAGTGCCCGACGGTCACTACATCGAGGCTCCTATGTGAGACGTCCTACTTACACACGGGATCACAGTACCTCATACCTTTTTATATATTACCGCGAATTGCGTCTGCCTGCCAGTGGTCAATTTTGGCTTGACGACACAAGTGCTGCCACTCGGGATGTCTCTGGCCCAGCTTTGCTCATTCGAGGATCACTCAATAGCATCTATTGCAGTAGACGACAATTCAGCCGATCCTCCTCTACCATCGCAGTCGGCAACTCGTACCATCGCCGACTTACAGAAAATGATTGCGCCCGACACGTCGTCCGAGCACGCTCGTGAGCACGCTCACGATATTTTTGATTTAACGATCGTCCTTTGGCCCAAACTACAGCTGTTAAACATCGCATTAATACCGGCAATGCCCCTCCTATTCATCATCGCCCGTATCGAGTGTCACCGGCTGAGCGTCAAGTTATTCACGCAGAAGTTCGCACAATGCTTGCCAAGAACATTCTTGAACCGTCATGTAGTCCATGGGCGTCACCTGTTGTACTGATAAAAAAGAAGGATGGCTCATGGCGCTTTTGCGTGGATTATCCGCACCTTAACAGGGTTACCAAAAAGGACGTGTATCCGCTACCTCGGATTGATGACGCCATTGACTGCCTCCACGGTGCTCGCTAGTTCTCCTCTATTGACCTTCGCTCCGGCTACTGGGAGATTGCCGTGGACGATCTCGACCGCGAGAATACTGCTTTTGTAACACCCGATGGTCTTTATTAATTCAAAGTGATGCCGTTCGGTCTATGTAACGCTCCTGCCACTTTTGAATGCATGATGGACTCCCTTCTTCACTGTTTCAAATGGTCCACTTGCATGTGCTACTTGGACGACATTGTAGTATTTTCCCGAACTTTCGCTACGCACCTCGAGCGCCTCTCGGCAGTCCTGGACGTTTTTCATCGAGCCGGTCTGCAGCTCAACGCATCGAAGTACCAATTCGGCCGTCGCCAGATTACCGTCCTTGGGCATCTCGTTGACGCGAATGGAGTGCAACCGGCCCCAGGCAAGATCCATGCTGTTACGCACTTCCCTGTTCCGAAGTGTGTCAAGGATGTGCGAAGCTTCATCGGTCTTTGTTCCTACTTCCGCCGTTTCGTGAAAAATTTCGCGGCCATACCACGGCCAGTGACTGAGCTTTTGAAGAAAGACGCCCCTTTCCAGTGGGGCGATAACGAGGCCTCTGCATTCTCGCATCTAATCGACCTTCTCACAACGCCTCCCGTTCTGGCCCATTTCGATCCTTCTGCGTCCACCGAAGTCTGCACTGATGCCAGCGGTCACGAAATTGGCGCAGTACTGGCACAACGCCAGCGCGGCAACGACCGTGTTATCGCTTACGCCAGCAGGCTCCTCTCACCCTCCTAGCGCAACTATTCCATCACTGAGCGTGAGTGTCTGGCCCTAGTTTGGGCGGTTGCGAAGTTCCGCCCATACTTATATGGCCGACCCTTTTCCGTTGTCACAGACCATCACGCGCTTTGCTGGTTATGCTCACTGAAATATCCTACAGGAAGACTTGGTCGCTGGGCCTTACGCCTCCAAGAATATTCGTATTCTGTCACCTACAAATCTGGCCAACTACACAAGGACGCTGACTGCCTGTCTCGTTACCCGGTAGACGAGCCTGACGACGCCGACAGTAGTACCGCCAACGGCATTTTCTCTGTGTCTGCATTCGCTAACATCGCCGATGAGCAGTACCGAGACTTATCGCTGCGAACACTCCTCGAGCGTTTGCGCTCTACACCTACCGACACATCCGTTCGCCGATATGTCCTCCAGGGCGGCATTCTGTACCGAAGGAACTTCCTCCCTGACGGATCTGATCTTCTTCTTGTCGTGCAAAAACATCTACGACAGACTGTGCTCTTTGAGATGCATGACGCACCCACTGCAGGACATCTTGGGGTAACGCGCACGTACGACCACGACCGCCGCCGCTTCTATTGGCCTGGTCTCGCTCGCTCTGTCTGACGCTACGTTGCTGGCTGTGATCCCTGCCAGCGTCGGAAAACACCTCAGGTGCTACCTGCCGGTCATCTCCGGCCGATCACCGTCCCTGCGGAACCATTCTTTCGTGTTGGATTAGACCTCCTCGGTCCCTTTCCCACGTCATCCTCTGGGAACAAATGGGTAGCCGTCGCAACTGATTACGCCACCCGATACGCTATCACGCAGGCTCTCCCTACCAGTTGCGCCACTGACGTCGTGGATTTTCTCTTGCGTGACGTTATCTTACGTCATGGCGCTCCGCGACAGCTGCTTACTGACCATGGTCGTAACTTCCTCTCGAAAGTTATCGCCGACATCGTGTGTTCCTGCTCCACTCAACACAATCTGACTACCTCATACCATCCTCAAACCAATGGCCTGACAGAGTGGTTAAACCGTACTCCTACCGACATGCTGTCCAAGTACGTTTCCAAGGACTACCACGACTGGGACATTCCCCTTCCTTACGTCACATTTGCTTATAATTCTTCCCGGAACGACACCGCCGGATTTTCTCCATTTTATCTACTCTACGGTCGCGAACCGATCTCGCCCCTTGACAGGGCACTTCCTCCTGCTGCGATCTGAACAAGCGAGTATGCGCGCGGCGCCATCGCCCTCGCCGACCATGCACGCCAGCTTGCCCGTGCTCGTCTGATGGACTCGCAAGCCACTCTGCAGCGTCAGTACAATGCCCGCCACCGTGACGTGCAGTTTTCGCCTGGTGCGCTCGTGCTCCTGTAGTCGCCCTCCCGTCACGTCGGACTTTCACAAAGGCTCCTTTCGCGATACACAGGGCCCTACCGCGTGCTGCGCCAGGTGACGCCTGTGACGTACGAAATTGCTCCTGTGAGCTCAACCTCGTCATCTACTCTGGCATTTGGTGATGTCGTGCAAGTCAGTAGGCTCAAGGCCTAATACACTGCTTCCGAGTCCGGCCTTTAGTCGCACCGGGACGGCGCTTTTGCCGCCGGGGGTAGTGCTACAGAACAGTATTTGCGATGACGAAAAGGCGAGCAGTGTGAAGACGACGACAACAATTAGAGGCTAGCGCGGGCTGTTGCCACAGGGCCAAGTGCGGCGTATTACATTGTAAATATACTTGTATATAGCTTTTCATCTGCGTCTTCTTACGTAACAATATATATATATATATATATATATATATATATATATTGTGAGCGCGTACCATGACTTACTCTCCGTCTCCACACATCATCATCACTTGGACAAATTCCTCATCTGTAATTATCATCATCAGCCGCACAGCTTGTTCTTCTTTGCCCTAGCACGAGCTCGGCTGGATTAAACGGTTCCTTATAAGTGGTGGAAGGTACTTTTCGTTCCCCACGACCTCTCGCCCTTCTCACTGGAGCTCCGCTCGGGTCGCCGCACCATCTATTGCCATGCTTGCTCAAGGCAATGCACGTCCCCGAGCATGTCCCCGAGCATGTCCCTTACTACCACCCGAGCACAGCCATCGCCATCCGTCGTGGCCATCCACAACCACCACCGTGATCCACCAGTCTTCGCTGGTCTGCGGGGAGATGACGTCGAGGAATGGTTCCAAAACTACAACCCGGCAACCGACTTCAATAAGTGGGATAACTCACAGAAGTTGCACAATGTCCCCTTCTACCTCACGGATGTCGTTCACGCAGCAACTTCGTCAGATCTTTGGCGCTTCCGCTGTCGGCACTGAGGTCACGAAGAAGAAGCTCGGTGAGCACGTTCAGTTCCCCGGGGAATCGTACACATTGTACATTGAGGGTATGCTAGCTTTCTGCAAACGTGTCAACGCCGCCATGTCTAAGACCGACCGCATACAGCTTAAACATTAAAATTAAAGGCATAAATGCCGTTGCCTTTCGCGCACTCGCCACTCAATATCCTGCCACCATCCAAGATGTAATTGGCACTTGCCAGAGCCAAGACGAACTTCAATCTCTACGGGTATGCACGGATAACACAGACCTTCGTTTGCCTTCAGCAGTAGAATTGCGCACGATCATACATGATATCGTTTGGGAGGAATTTTACGGGCAGTGCTCTTACTGTGCGCCAGGACCTGGAGTCGCCCCTTCTCCGACCCGCCTAGACGAGATAATCAAGCAAGAGATGGCCTCTGCGTCGCGTCTAACGTGCTCCGACGGCCCCTGCACTCGACAGGTGCCAACATACGCCGAGCTCGCGGCGCTCCCTCCGCTCCCTCCCTCTGCAAACGTACCACTATGTACCTGTGGCTTCATCGTCGCAACCAATGCGTGTACAACCTTACCGCTCCGCTTCCTGCTCGACCCATTTACTATTCATGTGGCTAACATGGGCATATCTCCTAGTTCTCTCGACGGCGTCAACAGGATGAGCAACGTGGTTATACATCCGAAGAGCCAACAGGCGTCCGTCCAGCAACGGGCTACCAGAGAACCTCCTACCGCTCTTCATTTCACCGATCCCCCTCTCCTTCGTGCCCTACCAACACGCCTCTAAATTCACGCGAATCTCGCCGCAGGTCGCCTTCTCCACGTCGTCCTTCAGTATAACCTCTCCGACCTGCTTCTCATGTCTCCAACGCTCACTCGGAAAACTCTCCGATGCAGTTTTAGAACGGGTAACTGCATCCACCGGACAGCTTACAATTCCCCCAGAGTGACCGTCGAACTTGTTAGTGGTTGCGGAAGGTGTGCCCGTCGAAGATTGACACAGGTGCAACCCTTACGATTATTCGGGCACACTTTTGTTCCCGCCACCGAAAAGTGATGACGCCTTATTGCGGCCCGTCTCTTCGTGCAGCGACCAACGCCGTTCTTCGTCCCATCGCGCAATGTACATTCGAGTATTCATTGACGGAATGCGTCATCACATTGTTTGTGCTGTGTTTGTCGAGTGTTCCCACGAAGCTATTTTAGAATGGGATTTCGTGTCTTTGGCGTCCGCTGCTATCTCTTGTCGTGAGCGACTCGTGCACCTGAATGCCACAGGTGCACTCTTCCTGATGATGAGGAACGCATGCGCCTCGTCACCCCCTCCGATTATGTTCTTCGGCCATCAAGAGAAGAAATTACAAGTGTCAATTCCAGTGAAATTCAGAATGGCGACGTTCTCAATCTTCCCTGCGGTCATACGCTATCTAGAGGAATTCTTATTACTCCTGGCCTTGTTCGCTTCTCTCATGGCTCTGCATTCCTCACCGCGTTAAACCAAACTACCGAACCTCGACTGCTACCCCGTGGATCAAGTGTCACTTGCGCTGTTAATACACAGCCCAATGCAGTTGTTGCCCTTTCGACTGTGCTACCAGAGTCAACGTTGTCACCACTCACTGCCTCTTCCACACCGCTGTCGGCAACCATAAGCCCTGACCTCACCCCTGCCCAGAGTCACGATGTGCTCGCACTATTAGAAAAATACCGTTCCTTGTTCGACACCAATTTCCCAGCCCTCGGTATGACGGCTGCTGAGACTCATGGCATACACACTGACGACTCCTGCATTATTCACCGGTGGCCATATCGCGTGTCTCATAAGGAGCGCGAAATCATCGAGGAAAATGTATAGGACATGCAGCCAGGTACGTTGCACCATGCGCTCTTCGTCAGTGCCGCAAACGACCTACGACTCCTCTTTCCGGTCTTTTGCAACCTCTTCCTTGTCCCCCTTCGCCCTTGGAGCTGGTCGGAATAGACTTATACGGTCTTCTTCCCAAGACCTCCAATGGCAATCGCTGGATTGTTACGGCTGTAGGCCATCTGACACGCTACGCCGAGAGAGCCTTTATACATTCTGGGAGTGCCGCTGAAGTCGCCGATTTCTTTCTACACAACATCCTCTAACGTCACGGAGCTCCGCGCGTTCTCCTCAGCGACCGCGCCAAAGCCTTCCTCTCGTTTCTTCTTACCGAAGTTATGCGTGCCTCAAACACCGTTCACAAGACCCCTTCGAGTTACCACCCGCAGACCAACGGCTTGACAGAGCGTTTTCATCGTACTCTGTCGGATATGATTGCAATGTACATCAGGCCCGACCACACAAACTGGGATGCAATCGTGCCGTTTGTGGCATTTGCTTACCATACGACTGTACAACACACCACCGGCTTTTCTCCATTTTGCCTCGTCCATGGCCGCTCACCTAGCTTCGTCCTGGACGCCTTGTTCCTTACGGCTCTCGAGGACTGCCGTCATCGAGCCCGGATTGACACCGACGTCGTCCAGGATGTGCGAAAGCATCGCTACGACTCGACTCACCGTGTTGTCATTTTTTCCCCTGGTGACGAAGTTCTTCTATGGACACATGTGTACGTGTTCCCGGTTTATGCGCGAAATTCGCCAGACATTTGATCGGACCCTACACGGTCATTGAGCAGACATCTCCGGTTAATTACCGCATTTCACCTCTAAGAATTTCTTCCGACCACCTTTGCCGTGGTACAGAAATTGTGCATGTATCGCGCTTAAAACCGTGCACTCGCCGCGTTGCATCATAATGCCGCGCGACCAGGCGGCCGCTTCCACCGCGGGAGGGAATTATTGTAAGCGCGACCCATGACTGACCCTTCTTCATGTCTACACATCATCATCACGTGTACAAATTGCTCATCTGTAATTATCATCATCAGCCGCACAACTTGTTCTTATTCGTCGTAGCTCGAGCTCGGCTGGCGAAAATGGTTCCTTATATATATATATATATATATATATATATATATATATATATATATATATATATATATACACACACACAACTTATCGCTCTCCTCTCACTGTACGTTGTTTACGGTGGTGCTTTCCCACATTTGGTGCCTTCTGAAGCTTCAGCCCCAAACTACACGAAGATTCCCATTGAATTATATTATTTAATAAAAGAAAACGCGGAAAAGTAATTATTTTTTCGATGACCGATTCACTTGTTCTTGTGGCTGTCATCTATAGTAAATACCAGCAAACGGGGAAAGTGAAATTGGCATCGTAGCTTCGGAAGTCTTAAAAACTTTTCAATCATACATGATTTTACAAGAGTACAGGCGTACAGGGTCGAACAAAAGGATCATCACTAAGCGTTCGCTGTGGCGTAAGCGGTCGTCAGCCGATAACATCGATGGAATAGAACATCAGTACGTATAGTAGCACGTAAACGGATACCGTCTTACAGATCCATCGACTCGCAGTGTACACATTTACTTTGGGATAAGCACATGTGCGACACGCGACGGCCCTTTGACAGCACTCTGATTTCGGTTTCGCAACGCCAGTGTGACGCACGAGGACGCTTTCGCGCGCGAGCCGTTCTGAACCTCTCGAAAACAAGGAGGGGGGAGGGCACGTCTCACTCTCGAGCCGCAGGGAGGATGCTGGCGCAGTTCACAGAGCCGCTCTGCTGCTGTTCTCCACAAAAGAATGGGAGAGCTCGCAAGATGGATGATTCCGTGGTCTTTGGCACCGCGGCGTCCCACCGGTCTACACACCTTGCAGGGGCGCCGCCTGCTAGCGCGAGCGACTCTTGAGAAGCAGTGGGTCGTCTGTGCAGCACTTATCACCCCGCCGCGGCGATTGTCAAACAATGACAATACAGCCCCAGGTGAATGAAAGGCACCTCGTTTTGCGCAAAATTCCCGGAACAGTTGCGCACTGGAAAATCGGCAACGAGGCCTTCTTTGTAACCCTGAGAGAGCTGGAGCGATTACGTGCCGGCTGGGAAGACTTCTTCTATCGGCTTACTGCGCTTAGAATTGTTGAAACGCTTTTCATGAAACGGTTCGATACAGGACAAATGTAACGACTTTCTCCCAATTCCATTCACGAAATTCGTCCTAGTAGTACGAATAACGCTCGACGTTGATATTGCCGTATTGAACATTACTGCGCTGTGATAAACAAGCGGCCCAGACATCTTGAGCGAATTATAAAAAAACACTGTCATAGACCAACTGACACTACTAAGAATGCGAGCAACAGGCAAGCAGAGAGCGTAACTTCAATTGGGATTAAGCAGCTTAGTCCGGCGATTACCATAGCTGAGTTCGAATGTCGAAGGTAAATCTATGAAACTTACTGCGTAATTTGCCTTGCGCTCACAGCTCCTGTATTTCTTATTTTCCTATTTGGGCCGAGATGATAACCCGCTTTTCCATCCTGTACACATTCTTAAAAAGTAATTACCTATCCTGACACACTAGTTGTGTCATTTATCCACACGACAGGATGGATCGTGGGACACCTCGCATATTTACCCACGTCTAACCGCTGACTCAGCGACCGACCGACCGACTGGTTGAGTGGCTAGCTAGCTGGCAGGAGTACCTCATTTCAGGAATCTCCCGCCGTTTGTGCGCAGGCGCGAGTACAAGTGGGTGCGAGAGAGAAAATGTGGTGGCTTTTGCTCATTGAATGTGTGACTTTGCCTAGGTATTACGGAGGAGAAGTTTCTTTGTTCCTCTTGTATGCGTTTGTGCCTAGGTGTGCCCTCATTGCGGTTTGAGGTTGTGTGTGTGTGTGTGTGTGCGTTGACCGTCCACAGCGACAAGTTTTGCTCGGGTTCCTTGGGTGTTGCTGGTGAGTTTGTTGCGTTTTCTTTTTTTTCTCGAAACGGTAACATAGGAAATGGAGTGAATTGTTCGTTGGCGTTCCGGTTTTGTACAAATACGGCTTCAGGAGAGCACATATAACAGGCATACGGAGACTTCAGGAGAGCACCTGAGATTATAATAACGCTTTGTCTAAATGTACGTCGGACGTATATGCGAATCCTAGAAGCTAAAGGTACGTCGGACGTCAAGAATGAATACTTTCTCGTGCTCGTGGCGCTCCTACTGTGCAAGTCATGTCAGATTATACCTTTGTCGCGCCTGAGGGTGCTCATAATACCTTGCAGTCTTGTGTGTCTTCTCTGTGTCCGTGTCAGTGCGCTGCTTCACCAGCAAGGTATGATGATCAATCACCAACTAGCCCAACTTTCCACATTACTGAGGGTGCTCTATCACAGAATACCTATATATATGCTTCTACTTGCAAAATAACATCACTGATTTTCCCGGGGGAGCAGTAGGGGCCGTAGTTGAGACTGGGCCTGCTCTACTAGAGCAGTAGCTTCACTCGTGCCAGGCTTTTCGTACGCTCCTCTCCGTTACTTTTCAAAAGCATTTTTAATACTCCCATGACAATGCTCTCCTGGCAATGCCTGGCACGATCGAAGATACTGCTGCAGGAGAGCAGGCCCGGTCTCTACTGCTCCCCCGGGAAATCCAGTGATGTTATTTTGAAGGTAGAGCGCTGTAAGGCGCGAGAAAGGTATAATATGACTGAGTCAGCACGAGCGCCGCAGGCTCGAGAGAGTCTTCATTCTTGACGTCCGACCTACCCTTAAGCTTCTGGGATTCGCGTACGTCGGACGTACATTTAGACACACTGAATGAAAAAAAAATTACAGTGACGTTTCACTTCGTGAAAGCAGTAACGCGCAAACGTATGGGTGCACAGCGCACACGCCGATATCGGCCGTCGGTGCGCCTAAACGCCTGCTCTGACCGTATCACAGATCGTATTGTAGAGTCTCGCGCGGCCGCGCCATACGCAGTAGCCGGAATAGAGCGCCCCATTGTAAACATTCGCTTACTTACTAAATTAACTCGCATGGTGTGAGCACGCAGAGGTAAACATGAACACTTCACTGTCGATGACCGCGGACACGTTGTCGAAACGCTGACGCGAAGATTCGCCGCAGCAGCAGCGAGCGAAGTGACGCTTCAACGCAAACTGAGGGGTGAGAACAGTGCACGAAAAGCTACGAGCCGTCGGTTCACCTAAACTGCGCCCTAAATGCAGATCGCCTTCAAGATAAAACCCGTGCGACCATGCGCGGCTGAAGTACAACGTCCCACCTCCCTACCCTCCCCTGGTGTCATGCGCGCGACGGTATAGGGCGCATTTCCTCCCTTGCGCACACGAGATTGGGCCGCCATCGTTGGCTCACCGTCGCACGCTTTCACTCGCACATGCAGCGTACGGCGAGCGAGGACGATGTTATCCCAGTACGTCGGTATCGCAAACATTACATTGCCAGAGGAGGTCCACCCTCTGCCTACCTTGGTCCTCCGCGGCGCTTCGCCTCGTTTGTCCTTCCCGCCTTCGCTCAATGTTACCTACTCTTTCATCTAGGTGACGTTACTTTGCGCCGCGCTCGCGCTCCTTCGTACTTTCCCGAGAGCGCGATTATCTTTACCTCCAGGCGCCTTCCTCATTCGTTTGTTTCGCGGCTTCAGACACCGTCAATTTGAAGAGCTGAACAGTAACACTTGCGCGTAAAAAGCGCCGCGCGACTCCTGCAGCATACCGCGCCCGTGCAAGATTACGGAACGCCAACGAGGAATTTACCCCCGAGAAGCAAAAGTGCCCACATTTTCTCTCTCGCACCCGCTTGTACTCAGGCAGGCAATTCATGAAATGAGACACTCGTCCTAGACGACTGACTCGCTGGCTCGCGCCCTCGCTCTCTCACTCGCTAACTGGATAGCTATAGCTGAACGGCTTTACGGGCCCGCGGGACCAGCGGGCGAGCGCAGACGCCACGGTGCATATGCGGCGGCCAGCGTGTTTGCGATGGTGTTCACGGAGTGGGCCGCTCGCTAGCTTGTCTCCTCTGCCCAGCGAAGCGCGCGCAGCGGACCAGCGTTTTTACGAAACAAACATGGCGACCACCTGCACAAACAGCAGTAGCATGTCATCAAACGCTACCCTGGCTTGCCTGCAGGCGAAAAAGCCTCGGAGATGTTTCACCACTGAAAAGGACCTCTGTATCTTGCTAGAGGTTTCAGCAACGATACCGTTTGGCGACGATTTGAAGTGGATGACCGCGATCGAGAACCTGAGGCGAGCGTTTACCCGCCAACTGACGCCTCGTAACAGTAACTCCGGCCTTATTCGACAGGTGGCTTAGCAAAGCGCATCGCTCTAAAATCCCTTGATAATTTGAAAGTCGTCATCGTCGTCGTCGCCGCCGCCGCCGCCGGCGGTGGCGGCGGCGGCGGCGGCGGCGGCGGCAGCAGCAACAGGAGCCTGTTTTATGTGCACTGCCGGACGAAGGCCTCTTCCTGCGATCTCCAATTACCCCTGTCCTGCGCCAACCGATTCCAACTAGCGCCCGCGAATTTCCTAATTTCATCGTCCCACCTAGTCTTCTGCCGTTCTCGACTGCTTTTCCCTTCGCTTGGTACCCATTCTGTAACCCCAATGGTCCAACGGTTATCTAACCGGCGCGTTACATGACCTGCCCAGCTCCATTTTTTACCTCTTGATGTCAATTAGAATATCGTCTATATCCGTTTGCTGTTTGATCCAAACAGCCCTCTTTCTATATCTTAACGTTATGCCTAGCAATCTTCGTTCCATCGCTCTTTGCGCGGTCCTTAACTTGTTCTCAAGCTTCTTTGTCACTCTCCAAGTCTCTGCCCCCTATGTCAGGACTGGTGAAATGTACTGATTGTACACCTTCCTTTTCAATGATAATGGTAACCTTCCAGGCTGGAGCTGGCAATGTCTGCCGTATGCGATCCAACCCATTTTTATCCTTCTGTGAATTTCCTTCTCATGATCAGGGTTCCCTGTGATTAATTGACCTAGGTAAACATACTCCTTCACCGACTCTAGAGGCTGACTAGTGATCCTGAACTCTTGTTCCTTTGCCCGGATACTTATCATTATATTTGTCTTCTGCATATCTATCTTAAACCCCACTCTTACACTCTCTCTGTTAAGGTCCTAAATCATTTGTTGTAACTCGTGTGCCTTGTTGCTGAATAGAACAATGTCGTCGGCAAACCGAAGGCTGCTGAGGTATTCGCCGTCGAGCTTTACTCCTAAGCCTTCCCAGTTTAATAGCTTGAATACTTCTTCCAAGCACGCAGTGAATAGCCTCGGAGAGATTGTGTCTCCCTGTCTCACCCCTTTCTTTATGGGTATCTTCCTGCTTTTCTTGTGTAGAATTAAGGTAGCTGTAGAACCTCTGTAGATATTTTCCAAGGTATTTACTTAAGCGTTCTGAACACCTTGCTTACGTAATACCTCTATGACTTCTAGTATCTCTACTGAATCAAATGCCTTTTCGTAATCTATGAAAGCCATATAGAGAGACTTATTTTACTCTGCGGATTTCTCGATAACCTGATTGATGAGATGGATGTCATCCATTGTTGAGTATCCCTTCCTCAAGTCAGCCGGTTCCCTTGGTTGACTAAAGTCGTGTTGCCCTTATTCTATTGGAGATTATTTTGGTAAATATTTTATATAATACTGGGAGTAAGCTAATGGGCCTATAATTTTCTCAATTCTATAACGTCGCCCTTTTTATGGATTAGTATAATGTTTGCATTCTTCCAGTTTTCTGGGACCCTTGCAGTCGATAGACACTTCGTATAAAGAGCCGCCAGTTTTTCAAGCATTATGTCTCCTCCATCCTTGAATAAATCGACTGTTATTCTATCTTCTCGTGCCGCTCTTCCTCATTTGATGTCTTGCAAGGCACTTCTGACCTCCTCACTAGTTATAGGAGGAGTTCCTGTATCCTGTTCATTACTGTTTCTAATTGAGGTATCCTCACTTCTCTGGATACTGTACAGGTCAGTGCATAATTCTTCCACTGCTTTTACTATATCTTCGAGATTGCTGATGATATTACCCTGTTTATATTTCAGTGTATACATCTCGGTTTGTCCTATGCCACGTGTCTTTCCCACCGATTTCAGGCTGCGTCCATTTCTTATGGCTTCTTCAGTCTTTCTCACGTTATAGTGTCGAATATCCCTTATTTTCGCCTTGTTGATCAGATTTCACAGTTCTGCGAATTCTATCCTATCTCTTGAGTTGGACACTTTCATTCTTTGTCGTTTCTCTTTATTAGGTCCTTAGTTACTTCGGACAGCTTGCCTACTGGTTGCCTTGTTGCCTTGCCTCCCACTTCAATTGCTGCTTCGGAAGCCAGCCTATTTACGGTTTCATTCATTATCTCTATGTCATCTTCATCTTTCTGTTCTAAGGCTGCATATATGTTCGCAAGTACCAGCCTGTATTTGTCTGCTTTTGCCCTTACTGCCTCTAGGTTGACCTCTTTCTCACTGACCAATTTAGCTCTTTCTCTCTTCAAATTGAGGTGCATCCTAGCCCTCACTAACCTATGATCACTGTACTTTACCCTACCTATCACTTCTACATCCTGCACTATGCTGGGATCAGCAGAAAGTATGAAGTCAATTTCATTTCTTGTTTCATCATTAGGGCTTTTCCAGGTCCACTATCTGTTTCTACGCTTCCTGAAAAAGGTGTTCATTATTCGAAGCTTATTACTTTCTGCGAATTCTACCAGTATCCTTGAATCCTTCCTTGAATCGACGCCGTAGTTGCCAATTACTTGTTCCCCAGCCTGCTTTTTCCCCACTTTTGCATTGAAGTCGCAAATTACTAAAATTTATTGAGTTTGCACTTTTCTAATCGCTAATTCAACATCTGCATAAAACTGATCTACTTCCTCATCATCGTGACTGGATGTTATAGCGTAGGCTTGTACTACCTTTAATGTATACCTCTTATTAAGTTTTATTATGACTACAGCTACCCTCTCATTAATGCTGCACAATTCGTCAATATTGCCCGTTATGTCCTTATGGATTAGGAATCGTACCCCGTATTGCTTATTATGTAGAAGACCTGTATAGCAGAGGAGGTGTCCGTTATTCAGCAATGTATAAGCCTCACCAGTTCTGCTAATTTCACTGAAGCTGATGATATCCCAAACAATGTCTGATAATTCCTCAAAGAGCCCTCTAAACTAGCCTCACTCGAGAGGGTTCAGGACTTAAACGTTGCAAGGGTCAGTTTACATTGGCGGCCTGTCCGGATCCAGAATTTCTTAGCACCCTCTGCTGCGTTACAAATCTGACCACCGCCTTGGTCAGCTGCTCCGCCACTGCTGGGGACTGAGGGCCATTGGGTAAATGAGTTAGCCATTTGGGAGAGGGTGGCTGAATTCTGCACCACGGAGGCCAATTCTTGATCTGGTGAAAGAGTGTCTTGTTGAAGCATTGTGTGCCTTCCTAATTTGGTTGTACCTGGATTAGTTTAGCCCCACTCGCTCTCGGCATCTTTTGCCGGTGACAGGTGTCACTCCAAGCCTGCAGAAGTTGTGCGAAGTACCGCCACTCTTTGAACTCTGCCGCCTCCGCGCGACCTCCTCGCCTGCTCGTTCGGCACGTTTACGACCTCGTTCTGTCAACTCTTCTTTGCTGAGGATCCGTTTTAGCGTCATTCCTAAACTTCCGTTGCATGGCGTCGCGATTTTCGACGAGCCCCCGCAAGCTAAGTAAGGGAAAGCGGACCATTCGCAGACGCGGGCACCACCCTGTTCCTCCGGTTATCGATTTTCAGTGCAGTGGCCCGGCCCCATCGAATCCTTCTCCACTTGAGCGTGTTCCTCGCCTCTTGTCAGCCAGTTAGATAAGAAAAACCGCTCAGTGTACGCAATGCTGCTCGTGTGACCTCCTATAAGCGAGGACAGCGTTTGATTAGTCTGTTCAGACAACGCTGCGTGTGACCGCCCGATGCTTGCGTCGGCGGTTACGCATATTTGACGTTAGGAGATTGGAATAAAAACATATTGGAGTAGTTTTACGTTATAGGGCCCCAGCTATGCAAACTCCCCAACAATGCTGCTTTACCAACGCTGGAAGGAACGGGCGCAGCAAGCGACTTGCCCCAATATGGCGACCGCGGAGCAAAACGGCGGCCAAAAGGTGTTACCACCCTGTAACGCGGCACGCTACGTCGAGGCACCCTACTTCGCTCTAAAACTCCTAAATAATAAAGTAACGACTTCTTCTGAACTTTGCCGCTTTCTCTCTCGCCTGCCGCGCCTCCGGAGAGTTGACCCCCCTATTGGTCGAAGAGTCATGGTCGCGTGCGCGCGCGCTTTTTCGGTCCGTAGCGGACGCCGGCGTCATTCCCGGGTATGGAAATCGCGCTTCGGTTGGTTTCTGGCGGCAGAGTTTTGGCAGGAAGTATTTCGCTAGCGCTGGAACTGTTTACGTATTGCGGCGTTACCTAGCCTGTGTTGTGCTTATGGGTGCAACAACCGAGGAGGCCAGGGGAAACGACTTTCCTTACTCCAACCGGAGAGAAAGAGGGAGAGAGTAAATGATAAATGAAAGGTAGGGAGGTTAACCAGAACTGAGCCTGGTTGGCTACCGTACACTGGGGAAAGGGAAAAGGGGACGGAAATATTAAAAGAAGAAGAGAAAGTGCACTGGGGATATAGTTCGGTCACTCAGTCCGTATCACACACGCTGACTCAATCCGGTAGCTTTCAAATATCGCGGCAGCGCTTTTGTGGCCTTTTGTAGCTGCGATATGCGAGGCCATGGCCCCAAGATCTTGTTCAAGGTGAACGGTTTTCTATCTGACTGATTGAGAGCTGTGCAGAAGTCATGTCTTTCATTTTCAAAAGATAGGCAGAAGAACAGTAGATGTTCTATAGTTTCCTCGACACCGCAGGCATTGAACTCGGCGCTATCAGCCATTCCAATGAAAAACGTGTATGCACTGGGGAATGCGACGCCCAAGCGTAAGCGGCACAGCATTGTTTCCTCATTACGCGGAAGCCCTATAACAGCCGCAGTTGCATAGATGGATCGAGGGAATGCAATCGATGTTGGGTGAATTCAGGTGTGTGCCACTTCTCCAATGTTATACGGTGCGCTAGCTTGCTTAATTGTTGGGCTGCGTCAGTCCGCGATAAAGGTACAGAAACAAGGGTTGCTCCTTCGCGTGCTTTCCTAGCAGCTTCGTCAGCGAGGTCGTTGCCGGATATACCGCAATGGCAAGGCAGCACTGAAACACGACGTCGTGCCCTTTCGCGATCATGTGATGGTACTTTTCTCGTATCTCAGACACGAGTTCTTCACAGGACCCGCGACAAAGAGATGACAGAAGACATTGTAAGGCCGCCTTCGAATCGCAGAATATTGCCCACGATTAGCCGGTTGGTTCTTATTATAATGAACGGCTCCTCGGAGGGCTCCATCCGGAAGAAGCAATGCGGCTCGCCCAGAGATTTGACTGCACAGGATCAGCCGGGCAAACAGAAAATACGCGGGACTCGTGCCTTTCTGAAGAAAGTGGCCGTTTATCAGAAGTCACTGGTATTTTTTGGACGATTTAGTGAGAAGCGCGAGTATCTGCAGCCTTTCCTCGCACTAAATAATGTTCGGCATGGTTGTAGTTGGAAATGTTAACTCGCTGTTAGGGTAAGCCGTGCTTCATGTTGTCTGAGCCTGGCCATTAACGCTTCTGGTTGGGCAGGCTTTCTCATGACGTTCCGCACATTGCTTGGCGCACTCGTTTCGTTGTAGTTGAAACGGTTCCTGGGCTGAGACACGAAAGTTGCGCTTGATATGTTCGTTCGGCCCCTCCATTCAGTGATGCGTATTGCCTACTGAAGCGACACGTATTGCTAGATGTATTTTTTGTTTGCTTCTCTGAGTTGGACTCCGCTGACGAACTCGAGACTAAAACGGCGGTTCTCGTCGTTTGAGTCTCCTCTGTTCATGCTACTCGCGGTGCAGGTCTAGCTTTTATGTAGCGCGCATTGCCGTATGTATTGGTATTTGCGGGTTTCTTACCAAAGTCGGCAGTTGCTGTGCCTAGGCACACTAACAGCAGCTATGTCTTGAGTACGCCCTATCTGCGCGCATAATAAATCAGAATGCAAACATCTGCTAAACACCGCCGAAAAAAGATTTGCACGACACCTTTCAACCCAATAAAAGCTGTTTGAAACATTTTTAACGCGGATAGGTAAGGTAAAATAAACCTCTAACGAAGGGGCGCGCAATGACCCAGACCATTTTCAACGTTCGACGTTGATAAAATCCTTATTGCCACGCACACGCCGGCCTGACATATCAGAAGTTCTTATTCTCGAAATAATTTGTGAAATGTGACGGTGTATATTTTTCTTCCGTGCCTTGTATCATTCATAAAAAAGTTGTGCCATACCAAATCTTAGTTTATTCATCTTAGGATAACATTACCGAAGGCCAATTTGAAAGCCTTATCCTTCGAAATTATGGCATCTAGAAATTAAGGCTAGATGCATTACCAAGGCTTTTTGTACTACAAGCAAACGCGCTTTTTACAGAACATATGGAAGTAGTACACCACCATCGGTTCATATAAAGCCTAGACCACACGTCTCTCTCTAAAAAAATAACAGGTAAATATCCACATACAAAACGCATGTTGTTCCAATTGCTCTTGGCAGCGTTGAAGTTCAAATGAAGCTGGCCAAAAGGCGCCGTTCGAGAAAAAAAAAAACACTCCGTTAGCTCGCTTGCGCACACCACCTCCACCGTTGACATCGCAATCGAAGTGATCGCAGTGGAAGGAGCTTCAATAAAGCAGTACAACGTGGATCCCGGCAGTTATTGGAGTAACTCATTTATGAACCTCTCCTGTCATAAAAACAACAACCGAATCCTTCAGGCTCCACAGTGCACTGCGCGCCAAAGGGGGCATATCTTGGGAGCGTCTGCTAGCTGTACCAGGCCTAGGTGCCGCCACTGTCGGCGCCCGAGAGATGGAGCGCCGGCGTAGGAGGAGGAGATGTCGTTACATTTAGATCATTTAGAAGTTTTACATCGCTCTACACTGCTCGACTTAGCGAGCTATTGCTGAGCTAACACTACCTTTCATGCGGTGCTTCGCTGCTGTCTCCGCTCGCCCGCTCGTAGCGTTGCTGGCCCGTAAAACCGCTCAACTATACCTCTCACTCACTCACTCACTCACTCACTCACTCACTCACTCACTCACTCACTCACTCACTCACTCACTCACTCACTCACTCACTCACTCACTCACTCACTCACTCACAGGTCCGAAGCACATTCTTCGGACATTCATTTCGGACATGCATTTTCGCTTACGTGTATTATTTCGTGTTCTAACCACCATAGCAACGGTTTTAGAACAAAAACCTTCATGGCTTCTCTTGAATCTTACAAGGACTCTACACTGCCTATAGTTCAAGCATGAATAATTTCACAATTTACTGGGCAGGAAACCTGCTGTTGTTATAAGCAGAATGAGCGGCTGAAGAAAACTGGTTAAAGACGTGCCAGCTATGCTGTCTTTCATTTGAAGAAAACAGATAATGAAGCCAAAGAAAGCGTTGGGCAAATAAAATGCTATATTTTAATTCAAGTGTAGAAATTGTTGTAGCCGTGATCGACGAGGCAGAGCCAAGATGACGATCAACGTAACGGTGTATTAGCACATCAGTGCCGAGCCAAAAAGAACACGGAGCGCCCTGCTCCCAGCGCTTATATAACGGTGAGCGATGCGCTATCTGCATGACGTTACACGCGCTTCGCATGACACCATACTCCTTCCTACTATGCTTATGGCCTGTACCAATCGGGAGGTTTCCTTGCACGAGCGCAGTGTCGAAGAGCCTGTGCTCCTAGAGAGGATGCGGATTCTCGAAGACGAGACAGCGGTGCGGACCTTTGGTGTAGACTGGTATTCCGCTGTCCCAAGGATGTCGAGTCTTCGGGTGGATCCGGTGGTGCTGCAGCAAGCCTCGTAGCAGACGCCTCCGGCACAGGGTTGGAAATCGAACTGGGCACCACACAAGGAGGCTCACTGTTCGTCATTTGTTCGTCACATTTAAAATACCGCGGACGTAAACTGTCCACATGCATAAGCCTATTCCAGGGTCCTACACGCACAATGTACGTAACGGCACTGCACCTTACTTCGATGACCCCAGGCAACCACTTGAGGACACCCGCACGAAGGCCTTGGACCAGAACACTTTCGCCCTCGTCGAATGGCCTCCACGGTCCTTTTTTTCTGTCACCTTGGCCCTTTACTTTGGAGCAACGTTCGTCTATACGTCTCTCCAGGTATGGCAGTAGCAGAGTCAGGCGAGCGCGCGGCTTCCACGACAGGAACAGTTCAGCTGGCGTTTGCCCCGTTGTTGTGGTCAGGGTGTTCCGTTGCCTGAACGGAAACAGGTCTATGCGGTGCTGTAGGGTCTTACTGATGGCCGATGACTTCGTCAAGAAGCTGTCGCATAATATCCCGTTTAACCATCTAGATGCACTTCCCGGCACTTCCATTTCACGCAGGGCGGTACGGAGGTGCCTGGTATGCCGCATTCCGTTCTTGAGCAGAAAATCTGAAGTTTTTCGCAGAGAACTGCGGCCCGTTGTACGTAATGACCTCCTCCGGAAGGCGATACGACGCGCACACACTCCGCAGCTTTTCGATAGTCTTTTCTGTCGTTGTTCAATTCGTCACGAACACTTCAACCCATTTTGAATGTGCATCCACCAGCACAAAAAGTCATTGGTTCGCTGTGAGTGCAAAATCCAGGTGGATTCATTGCCATCTGCGGCTCGGCAAACCGCAAGTTTGTAGAGGGGCCGTCGGTGAAGCGTTTTGCGCCAATTGACAGGTACAGCAACTTTTGAGAACACAGACATACCTACGCGCGAGCATTCTCATACGCGTAAAGGTACGTCGTCACTTCCGGAAATATGCGCGCGCAAGGCGCAAAGCTTAAAAACGCGCGCTGCGTTCCCAAGGCCACACCACTGTGCGTTCGCGGAGAGCGACGGGAAACGAGAGTTCTCGCCCTCTTTCGAGATGCCTCGGGAGCCCGTGAGAATTCCCGCGCGTTTCAGTCGTCGTTGCCGGCGAGAGAAGTGACCTCACCGCCGACGTGACAACTTCGGCGCCAGTGATTGGCTCGCTCGGGGTTGCGGAAACGTGGCGCCTAGAAAAAAATGGGTTCGGGACCCATCCTCGCGCGGCAGAGAATTCTTGCCGCGCATAGCACCAGGCAACAATTTGTCGAAAAGCATCGTTGATGAACTCCTGGTTAGTAGTATTGTCTACTTCTGAGTACAATAATCTGCCGTCAGCATAAATCTTCATCATAACTGGAATACAATGCAGCCTACAATTAATGAATAAAAGGAACAGAAGAGGCCAAGACCCAGCCTTGGGGAACACCAGAGTCTACCGGAAGTAGTTGAGAAGAATAATCATTAAAAACAAATTGTTATCTGTCATCGAAGTATGCTATGAGCCAATTAATTAGTCGGAAATTTTTCAGCATCTTGCTCAATTTGTGAAGTATTTTTTTTTTTTGTGAGAGGCCTTGTGGAAAGCCTTTGAAAAGTGCATCAAAACAGCATCTATTTGTTTCCCATTGCTAATTGCTTTCGCAAAGTCATGCACTGTTAAAACCAATTGAGTAGTTGTGCAGTTGCTTTTTCTGAATCCGTGTTGATGCTTTGTTAGTATATTGTGACGCTCTTACGTGCATAGTGGGTTCACGCCTCAACAAACAGTATGCGGCGGCACGGAAGAGTGGTGAACAAAGAAGACGACGGGTGGCTGGCTAGCTGAATCTCGACAGGCGCTCAGCTAGCCAGCCACCCGTCGTATTCTTCGTTCACCACTCTTCCGTGCCCCCGCATACTGTTTGTTGAGGCGTGAACCCACTATGCACCTAAGAGCGTCACAATATTGTAGTCGTCCAAGAATTCTGAGATATGATTATGGATTATGTGTTCCAAATGTTTAGATACCGTAGATGTTAAAGAAATTGGACGACATTTTTTAATGCAGTGCTTTCTTCCTGTTCTATGAAGTGGCTTTACTCTGGCTGTCCTCCAGTCACTCGTTACTTGTTCCTCGCACAATGACCCCGCGAACAGAAAGTGCAAGTACTTTGATGTTCATTCTACATAACGTTTTGAAAATGTGTTTGGAATGTTGTCTGGAGCAGAAGATGTTTTAATGTTCAGATTTAAAAGCATGTTTGTATACCTGGGTCGCTTATTTGAACGTCGGGTATAAGCGGCACAAATATTTCGAAAGGTGGCATTACATCATTATCGTTAGTAAAGACGGAGTAAGACGGAAGTAAGACGGAAGTGTTTGTTAAGCGCATTTGCTATTTCTTTGCTTTCGTGAACTGCCTTACCATCAACATGAAATACAACACATTCCTAGGAGGTCAGAGAAATAGAAAGCCAAAAATTTTTTTGAAACCGTGGTTATGAAACTTGGTAGTGATTCACCATAGTAGCGTTATTTATCTGCACATACTTGAGTTTTAAGCTGAGAGGAAGTGTCGTCGATCTTTTGTTTTACCGACTACACGTTTTCGATTTTGAATTTTTTTCTTTAGACGTTTTAGTTCCCTTAGGAGCCGCAATGCATCGCGGGAGATGCAGGGGTTCTTACCATATTTATTTTTAATCAACAACAGGACAAGGCGATCAATGCACTCTTTAAGAATTTTTTAAACATGCACCACAGCGAAACTACATCTTCTGTGCTTCTTGAAAAGTCGTCGAAGTTAAGCAAAAGTATGTCATAAATTGATACGTCATCGGCTCGAGAGAAGTTTGGGTAAGATGAACATTTAGATTTCTTATCTGACATGGCGTCTGCAACAGTTAGTAGTACAGCCTTGTGATCCGATATGCCAGGTACCAACTCGCAATTGGTATTGGCACTAATTGATCCGCTGACAAAAAAAAAAGTCAAGCATTGACTTAGAACTGCCTTGAATTCATGTGCTTTGTTCCAAAATGTGCAATAACTTAAAGGCAAAAGCAATGTCCAGCATAGCTTCCCCTAGAGGCTCATGTTTTTTTAAGTGAGAACGCTGCCTAGTCTATATTAGGCAAATTAAAATCTGATAATAAAGTACGACTACCGAGTATTACCCTCATATACAATTATTCTGTCAGCTCGTCAAATACAGCAATGGTAGAATTAGGAGGTCTGTATATCGTCGCAATAACATATCTAACATTTGCATAGTAAGCTGTACAGAAAATACACTCTACATTGGGTGTTTAAGGCATTAAAAATATTCCCAAGGATGATTTAAAAAGTATGCTAACACTCCCACCTCTACCATAACGGTCTTTTCGATACGAACTGTAGCCAGTGAGAACGAACTCACTATCAAACTTGCATCTTGAAACTGTAAAAGAGCACAAAAACGAGAACGAAGAGAGTGGACAGGACGAGGCGCCTCGTCCTGTCCACTCTCTTCGTTCTCGTATTTGTGCGCTTTTACGGTTTCAAGATGCAAGTAAACCAACTAGCCCAGTAATCCATTCTGTCACTGTCAAACACAGTGTCATTAACCCAAGTCTCAGTCAAGACGGCTATATCTGGGTCGTGCAAGAGCAGAAGAGCCTCCAAATAAGTGGTCCTGTTCAGAATACTCCGACATTCGAGATTTAATATTTTCAGGGTCCGAAGTGTCTTGGTCGAAAGTCAGTTTGCTTTATTTTTAATCTGTATGGTAGCTGACGACAGTCCTAATACCTTTATTCACTATACGTCGCGGTTAAACGAAGCCATATGTACAAGGAATTCAATTCGTACTTTCTAAAATGTGGATAGGCCCTTAAAGGGCTTCTCACCAGGCTCCATAGCAAGTTTTGGTTATATACTGGAAGTTGTTATGCGCTCTTTAGGGAGTGTTCCGTCCCAAGAATTTTTAAAATTAGTTCATTAATAGCTGAGATAGACATATTTCAATGCAGCGAACCAATGTTTTCAAGAGGTGAGCGCCACTCCCAAGATGACGCTCTCTTCACTTGCCCCGTGTAGCCTCCGCCAGCGAAATTCCTCCCTTGCCTTCTCCCATACCGGAGCTCGAGGATCGCGTGACGCATACGTCACAGGTCCGGCCTTCAAATTTTTTCCTTTGCTTTTTTCCTGCGCGGCGCACTTCCGTTGACGGTGTCGCGCGCGAGCTGTTGCGTTTGCGTCGTTTTGCGCAGCGCACGATTTTGCGCGCTGCGCACGAGAAGACTTGACTAGTTGACTGGCGTCATAAGTCAGTACTAAATGAATGCTGAGTCAGACACAAGCGGATTACAGAGCACGATCGCGCGCTGAAACACGCTAGAAAGCGACATAGTTTCGTTGTCTGCGCGCGCGACTGCACGACGTGGGAACAAGCAGACGAAACGGGAGTACACCTATCTTGCTCCAGTGCGAAGTAAAACAAAAACAAAGACGTTCTGTTTCTGTGCTTATTATTTTTCTAAACTTTAATTCGTGTATTAAAGCAACAAATAACCGACGTTGCCTTGAATAATTCTTCAAATCACGTGTCACTATGAGTGACGTCACAGCACCGCAATGTACGTAGGCGTACTTGTGCGATATGTGTCGACTCTCCAGCTGGGAGCGCAGCGCCCGCGAGGGGAAGGGCAAACGACGTTTGGTTTGAAATTTCAGCTTTTTCCGCGGCGCGAAGCGACGTAATACTTACCAGACACGATCACTAACGCGCATTGTATACACAGCGCTTTTCAGCTCAAAATTGCCTGACCAGGTGAGGGGCCATACTAATGTGGCAAGTGCACTCTAACTAACGCGGGCGCTTGTAAAACTTGGGCTGAAAACTTGCGCGGAAACTTGCGTTATCACCCTATCATACCGCCATAAAGTTCCTAGGAACTGCTTCCAGAGGTCTTGACAGCGGTCTTGGCCGCTTGTGATTGTTACGAGGAAAATCCAAGGCTATGTATTTCTTGGTCCCTGTATTTTTAAGGTGAAAAAAATTCAGCGCGAACACCCAAGACAACACACAAAGAAGATTCATGATTATATTGCACTTAGTGTTACACTGACGATTTTAAGTGAAGGACAGGACGTGGACGTACGTAGCGCAAACTAACAACTGTTTAATACTGTTAAAGAACGCACTTATATACAAGGAGATATGGTGCGGGGGAGGGGGGGAGATATAAAAAGATATGACAAGGTGACGACATGTGATCATACTTTGGGTCAGGCAAACATCGCTCACTTGCACCCGCTCGCCCTGGCAAACTCGACCTCAGCTTCAATAAGCGCGATGGACGGAGTGCTTACGCACATATCTTTTTCTTGAGCTATCGCAAGCGCCTCCCATATTTCTCGCTCCGTTTTTGTTTTTGATGTGACAATGACTTTGGTGCTTTTTAGTAGCGGAGAGCATTTGAATTGTTTGCAGTATGCAGCCAAGTTGCTAGGTGCTGTCAGAAGCTGGCACGTGTATTCGTGCTCCCGTAACCTATCATTTAGACAACGTCCAGTTTGCCCAACGTACACTTTCCCGCAATCTAGTGGGCTTTGGTAAACCACTGAAGTAGCCCATTCCACGTACTTTTTCACGTGCTTAGTCTTACAGACCGTAGCACATGGATTGCCCTCTTTGGATCCTGCGTTCACACTCTTGCTCTTGTTTTAGTTTTTGCGGAGCGGAGAACAGTACTTGAACATCATGGCGTTGGGCTGTCTTTTTTATCCTATGTGACAACCCATGGATGTAAGGCAACACCCCGCGTTTTTCAATTCTCCTTTTTCAATTTTCAACCCTCCGCTTGATAGTGTAGCACGTGTGCTCATTTTTGCAGTAGTTTATAGGCTTTATTTTAATCACAAAATAGGTTTCTCGTTTTTGTTAATTTCCTTTTGTGATCTAGGAAAGGCAAACTAGAACGCAACTCTTTGTTCATTATTGTTATTTTCAGGCAATGCAAAACGGTGGAGGAGTTGCTTCTCTTTTTCATTCACCTTCGTTGCCACAGCACTACATATATTGGTTGGGACTTAACTAATGTGAAGTGAGAAGCGAAGAACAATCTTTAGCATTGCTTTATTAAATTGAAAGTCGTAAAATGATCTGCCTCATTGACTATGCCAGTCAAGCGATGTTGAACTAGAGATTACTGGACGGAAGAAGACGAAGAGGCGCGCTGTTCATTGTTTAATCTTCGTTTGAGTACTTTAACGCGTAATAGAAATAAATAAAGAATTTTATTTGACGTTTTCTGCTACCTTTAATGTGACCTATCATAAGATTTCCTAGAGAGCAGCAAGATCATGAGGCATCCCTTTTTATTTGCAGGATGCAAGAAGACGACGAGGTGGAGTGTTGCTTGCTATTGGTTGGGCCTTGGGTATAAATATAAGGCGTAATTTCAACCACGAAAGACATAATTTTACGCTTTCAGGCGGATTTTTTAATATGTCCAGTTGAAATCATTTTGTAAAATTGCTACGCAAGCTCATAACGTAACACTTGTTCACCTCAAATGATATGCAGCTGTGGAGTAGTGGCAGGGCACCCGCTTCTGAACCCTAAAGTTCTTAGTTCGGACACAGGTAAATTAAGGAACTTTTTTTTTCTTATTTTGTTTCGGACGCATCGAGCGTGATTTTACAAGGAAGCGAGATGTAATAAGTATAAGTGGATAACAACCTTACAAATGATCAATGCAGTAAAAGAAAAAAAAACAAATGAAGGGCACATGAGCGAGGAAACCATTTCATTAAAGAACAAGGCTGCGACCCTTTATGCTCTTTCAACATTGCTTTCAACACCCGCTGTGGTTGCTTAGTGGCTATGATGCTGAGCTGCTGAGCACGCGGTCGCGAGATCGAGTGCCGGTCACAGCGGCCGCATATCGATGGGGGCGAAGTGCGAAAACACCCGTTTACTTAGGTTTAGTTGCATATTAAAGAAGCCCAAGTGGTCCAAATTATTCCGGAGTCCCCCACTACGGCGTGCTTCGTAATCAAATCGGGGTTTTGGCACGTAAAAGCCCATAATTCAATAATGCTTGCAATTTGTCATCCGTCAGTTCACTACAATAACTGTGAATCGTCCCTCAAGGCACGACACAGTCCTCACAAGCGCAATCGACGGTAATGTGTGGCGTCGACCACTAGTAAAGTGCACTGCTACACACCACGTAGCTAGCTCAGACCGACAGAGGCGAGGCATACAGCGGCGTTTCTCACGTGCTATACGCCGGGACTATGCGCGTGCTTTGCATGTCGTTAAGGAAGGAGGCGACGAAAGAGCAAGAAAGGTCCGGAAATATCTTGTTTAGCGTTAAATGCAGGGCTCTTCAGATTACTGAGTGTACCATCCACTTGCTACTCGACCGAATCACCTTGCCCCGACAAACCTGCGCTATAGCTATACGCGCACTCGAACACGAGTCCTGAAGTGCGCTTGTGGAGTGGTGTGAGCGCGATTATCATGGCGTCGCGTAGTAACGGCAACGCAAACCGGACGGAACCGGATCCTTTCTTTTCTCTTTGAGTTGCGGCTTTTTCACAAGCTTCATACTGCTGCAGTGACGCCTCGGAAAGTAAATGAATTTTGTAAAAAAAATAAAATTCAGGACATAAGTGCCGACTCTTAACTTTAATCAGAAAACTGACAGAATATATATCGTGTAAATTAGGACGGGGTCACGTGAAGCGATTATATCCATTCAAATAAAACGAAATTATTTTTCATGCAATGCAACTCATGTATGAATGATGCATTTGTCTTCTTGGTGAATGTGACAAGCCTCAGTTATCGCGCGGGTTGCCTGGTTATGATGCCTGGCTAGAACGCGAGTTTCGTTGAACACAGGCACGCAGCCGCATTTCTTGCTCGTGCGACTCGTGCTCCCTCAATCGCACATTAATGGCGACCTTGATCGAAAGAAGAGGAGCGGAGGCAAAGAGCTGAGAGGAGCAGCAGCGCAGCTCCTCTTAGCTCTTACGTATCAGCGCTGGTAGTCCTTGTGTGTGCGGGGTCTCTACAGCGAAGCACCGCGTCTCTCGCGTCGTGCAAACATGAACGCGTAACAGGGCAGCGCGAAAAAACAAGGACGATGGAAGGAACGCACACAGGACGGGCGCAAACTTCCAACTATATTTGGGAACATGAAAGCGGCATCATGTGAATACACATCACGTTAACATGTGCCACGCAACTTTGATGAAAAAAAGTTGAAGCGCTTCCATATTATTCCTACCATAACACCCCCACCCCTTCCCCTTATCGATTGGATCGCGTCACAGGCAGGCGCAGATACGTATACAAAGCCATCGCGTGAGCCGAGAAAAAAAACAAAACCGTCATGCTATGATAAAATGCAACACTTTGTGTCGGTCAACCGAACCATCAAAAAACTGTAGCTCCTTCGCAAGCACATTTACAGAAGGCATGCTTACACAGTTGTCCTAATTCTTAGCAATTCCTTTCATCGTTCTTGTTTTCTTGCGCTGCCCTGTTGCGTGTTCAAGTATGCACCAATTAGTCGAAACAAGAACTTTAGTCAAAACATGTCCCCCGCGTGTTAATTGTAAGAACGCCAGCCGAGAAGATCCCGTGAAAAGGGTAATTGCACTGAAGCAAGGAAGGCCCGCATAACGCGCCAGCACCACTCCGTCGTCCAGACGCAGCAACCACGTGTTGCTGCGTTTGCAGCGCACGCTGCAGCTCAGCGTCCTGGAGCCGGCGCTGCGGCAACAGGAGGCTGAGGCTAAAGGACAAAACCCTAGAGCTTAAAAGCGCGGATCCGCACATCGGGTGCGCCGCGAACATGCCGCTGTACGGTGCCCACACAAGGCGACAACGCCGACAAGACCCTGTGGTTTCTCGCCGATGCTGCTCGCAGTCGTTGACGCGTGATGGAAAAAAAAAAAATGTAAGCCGCTTTAACGTTAACAGATAGGAAGACAGTGGTGTGTATTGGTTAGCAAACGCGGGTAACGGATATTTTGACAGGAGGAAAAATGAAGCTAGGCAGGTCCTGTATAATGCGCAGGGAGGATAATCGGTAGTCTATTATAGTTACAGAATAGATGCCTAAAGAACGGAATACGCATTCTAGGACTGCAAAGAATTAAGTGTTGCGATGAAATTTGTAAATTTGCAAGCACAACAAGCGATCAGCTGGGCCAACACAGAGTTAATTGGAGATCGCTGGGAGACGCCTTTGTTGTAGGGCCAACAGGAGAAAATACAGGGGATCAGATCAGCTCTGTATGCAGATGACATCACGACATTGACGGTCGCAGGGTCCAGAGCACAACAGCAAGACGCATTGCAGCAGGCAGTAGACGTAGTTGCAAGATACGCGCAGAAATTGAAGTTACAATGCGTGCCGGAAAAGTCGGAATCCTCCTCATAATCGAGAAGCGCTCACGAGGGGCGATCAAAGGCGCTGGCACCAACCATTGACCTGCACGAATAGCTCGAAGAGAGATCCCTATGGTGGACTGACTTTGTATACTCGGCTTGCACTTACAAAAAGACGGGCGTGGACGATATATGGAATAAAGAAGCTACAACAGACGACCACGTAGATGTTACGCATGATGTAAAAAAAATTGAATTATGTGGTTTTACGTGCGAATTTACAGACCAATTAGCATACTAGCAGTTTTTTTCAAAAGCACTTGAAAAGATACTTCTTAAACAAGTTGAAAAATTTTTATGTAAATGTAGTATTATTACTGACTATCGGTATGCATTCAGGAGAAATTGGTCTACAGAGCTTGCAAAAAGAATTCATCGTAGAAAACTTTGAAAACATGAACATTGTGTTAGGGATTTTTCTTGACTTCAAAAAAGCATTTGAGATAATAGATCATAGCATATTATTAAAAAAACTAGAGCTGTAAGAAATAAGAGGTCATGCTTTGCAACTAGTTAAATCATACCTTTCTTTCCGAAAACAGTTCATTTCAACGAACAAATTTAAGTCCACTATTGTGGTGTGCCGCAAGGCAGTATCCTCAGACCATTGCTTTTTAACATCTTTATTAATGATCTGGTCACCATTGATAGTAATACTCGTTTCATAATATATGCGGACGATACTACTATACTCTTTGAAAGCTATAGCTTCCTCAACTTGGCAGTACAGGCAAATACATTTCTAAAAAAAAAAAAAAAACTGGAAGCATGGTGCAACGCAAATCTGTTGAATATTAACGTTTAACAAATCTGAGGCAGTCAATTCTCGCACAAAAAAAAAATTTAAAATATGACCTTACTGTTAACCTGTTGTGCAAGGGAGAACTTATAGAAATTATAGTCTTTTAAATCACTGGGAGTGAATTTTTCAGAACAAATGTTGTGGGACAGACAGATAAATCATATTGCCATGAAAGCCTCTCAGGTTATAGGTATCGTAACACGGCACAGGTATGCGCTGCCGCATAAAGTGAAGTTGCTTCTGTAAAATTCCCTATTCTGCTCTTATCTAAATTGCTGTCCATTAGTGTGGGCGACCACCACCACTACAAACTTAAGATAGATATCGGTCCTACATAAAAGAATTCTTCGTATTGTGTATGATATACCTCACGGACATACAACCAGACACCTGTTTTACGAACAGAAAATCATAGATACATTAAAGATATATGCTTACAAGTTATTGCCCAATTATAGGAAAGAACAAAAACATCGCTAGAGTTTATATCAAAATTTGCGTATTTACATCTTTTCAAACCTCCGTATCCACTCCGACAGATGACAGCCTAAGCGCTGCCTACTGTGAGGACAAATTACGGATACGAGATGATCAGGTTCCAGTTACCCGTGCTTTTAAATGAACTGTATAACTTGATCAGGACATGCCAAATGCGCATCTACGCAGTTAAATTATTGGTCGTCGTGTAGCAGGAACAGCTTTTCTTAACATCGCTCATCGACAACGTCTCTCTACATAAACAAACATGTTACCACTCCCAATATACTTGCAGAGTTATTGTTCCACCGTCAAGTGTGACCATTTTTCATTCTTATTTCTATTTCACCTCTTGCTGAAGGCTTGCGAACTTAATTTGTATGTTTTTAAAGGTTTTTATAATGTGCACGAGGCAAAATTAAACGCCTCGTAATGTATTTCAGTAATTGTTTCTCTTTGAGATAAGTTATCTGTTAATGTGAATGTAAATGTATGGCGTTCCCTGCTGTTGCCTGCTGCAAAAGGTGTGATACCTTTGTCAAGCGTTCTTTGCTTTTAGTCTTATACCTTCCATCAATCTCTGTATTGATGGGAAATAAATATTATTATTAAAAACCACGATCTGATTATGAGGCACGCCGTAGTAGGGGACTCCGGAAGTTTGGACCACCTGAGGTTCTTTAACGTGCAGCTAAATCTAAGTCCACGGGTGTTTCCACATTTCTCCCCCAACAAGATGCGTCCGCTGTGATCGGGATTCAATGCCGCGACCTCGTGCTTACCAGCCCACCTCCTTGGAATACAGCAGCCATGGTCGGTACCGAACCAGGTACCTGGCGCTCATCAGCGCGCAACGCTAAATCCACTGTGCTACCAGGGTGGGTGTCCTTGCGTTGTCTTCTCTGTAGCATTGAAGTCATAACCACGCGCATATTCTCTCACATCTCCAAAGAATGTCTATTAAATGGAACCAAAATTACAGAATGAAAGATTTTTTTAGAATTTTTTTCTAATAAGCTATAGATGGCATGCCGTTTGTCCTAACTCGGCCAACAACGTGTATTGTTTGTCTGAAAGGTTTCCTTGTGGCGCGGAGTGCTTGCCTTGACTGTGCTTGAGATAAAGCAGGCGCATAATGGTCTGCTTCACGCCAAATGACAGGAACCGGAACACATCATACGATTGTATACCACGTGTTTCTGTGATTTTTTTTTTTGTTCGAAGGCTTTTCTTTTCTTTGTAAATTGCCTTTTGCAGACAACGCTCTTCTGCCTGTTCAAATATTTTTGTTGTTGTGAAACCTCAAGGTCCAGTTGCTATCTAAAAATACACCGATACCAACTTTTCACTTATTCCTTTTAGTTAACATTTCGGAATAGCGAAATTCAAACCGAGTACAGAAATTAAGTCTGCATAGCTTATACCCCAATACCATACATATAGCATCCCTTTCGAATTTTCCGTCCCCAAAATCTGTTGAGAAATGCCCTCTAGTTAAGATTGTCCCATACCCGCCAACGCGAGGATTTAGAGAAATTTTGGAACGGAACGCCGATGTACTTGATACCACCTGCAAATTACCAGCACCAGATATATCAGCGACGGAAGCACAGACCTTGCACCTGTCGTTACAACTTCGACGCCCCAAAAATGTGCCATAAGCTGAAGCAACGAAATACCAAAAGCAATGGCTAAGGAGCCTTCATAAAGCCCTCATGTATGGAAGCTTGCGCCACGTTAATACTCGTGGTTGCGAGTTGTGACACGCAGTCGATAAAAGCATAAAATGGCACGAGGTGGCTCCCGTTGCAAGCAACATATTAATTTAAGGGTGAGAATTAGGCTAGTGACCAAATTGAGGGTAACTAAAAAATGGTACGAATACGCTCGTCAAATACAGGGTGGAATTCGATAATCGGTGACGCGATCAAGTGAAACGGCTTGGCGAAAATGCACAATCAAGTTAACTATCAAGTAAAATTATGTTAAGTAGGACTTTTTAGATTCCTTTCTAACGCTTGCAAACTCCACTTATGCTGCTCTCGAAATTCTCAGAGATGCTGCAAAATCGATCCTATTCGGTGACGCCACAGATGCATTAAAACTGACGTTTCATCCACGCCACAACAAAGTCTGAAAATAGCCTATAAGTACTAGCAGCAAATTCAGTCTTCAATAAACCGTGAAGGCAACGACGGAAATAGCTAGCGTTAATACTTGTCGTGACCCATAATCCGCTCATCGACGATGTTCGTCGACGATTGCGTGATTTGTACCCCAGTTACTTACAATATTGATCAAAAATTCCTCCAGGACAAACTTAATCGCATTCAAGCATTGTGTAATCTGTGGCTGATGACCCTTAATCCCACTAAATGCAAGTTGATCTCTTTTCATCGCCGTCGTAACCTGCATTTATTTACATACGCAATTTTTTATTCTCCTGCTCAAGTTGTCCGGTCCTATACTTACCTAGGCATAACTATCAGTAATGATCTGTCATGGCGTGAGCATGTAACAAACCTGCTCTCATCCGCGAATAAAAAACATGGCTTCCTTAAACGTCATTATCGCGAAGCCCCTTTACATGCAAAATTACTTGCTTACAAATCATTGATCAGGTCAAAACTTGAGAATGCATCCGCCATTTGGAATCCCCAACACGCACACCTCGTCGATTCATTAGAAGCCGTGCAAAACAGAGCCGCACAATTCATTCATCGCTCATATTTATGCGATCTCAGTCTATCAGCTCTCAAGTTACAGTCCCGATTAACCGCTCTTTCCATCCACCGCTGCATTTCTAGCCTCTGTCTGTTTCATAAATTTCATTCATCCCAGCTAAAACAAGAACTTAATATTTGTAGACGTCGATCCCGCACCGGTCATCCGTTTAAGGTCTCATGCCAGCGTGTCCCTATACCGCTACTTTTTCCAAATCATTTCTCCTTCAAACAGCAATCACTGAAACGACCTTTCTCATGAAATCGGAGCCATCCCTTTCCATCAGCATTCCTAGATAAAGTTAGATTGCACCTGTCCCCACGAAGTGAATGTTCTAAACTCCAATGTTAACCCCACCCCTTATGTAATACCCGCCAAAAGAGAGGTCCTTAAGAAAATAAAAATGAAATGAGATGCACAGAAAAGTGCTGCAATGCAGTATGGAATGGGGTGATCGGCCTGCGTCATGATATTGGGGCCGAGGAGTTACGGAGCCGCCATCTGTCGGAAGCGCCTCCCTTCCGTAATATGAGGGATCACGCGGCACGCTCCTCATAGGTTTCGCTTACGGCACTCAAAAAAAAAAAAAAAAAAACACCACGCGGCAGTTCTCCTGGACATTTATGTAGGTACTCTCAAAACGACGGAAGTTTTTGACTGTCGATATAATAACCTTGGGCAAACTGAAAGCACAGAATCGTTTACAGACGCAATCTATTTGCCGAATACGTACTGTGAATGCCACTGCACGCGGTCGCCGCGATGGAGTCTCCCGAACCGGCTTCTTGCGTGAAAGGTAGGCAAACGCTGAGAGTAAACTATGTGAAATATGTTCTTATAGTGGGCTGCCGCATTTCCATGGGGGCGAAATGCGAAAACACCCGTGTATTTGATTTAGGTGCACGTTAAAGATCCCCTGGTGGTCGAAATTTCCGGAGTCCTCCACTACGGCGTGCCTCATAATCAAAAGTGGTTTTGGCACGTTAAACCCCATAATTAAAAAAATATATATATAGTGGGCTTTCTCTATAACTAAATGGGGCGTAACAGAATTAAGCCTCAATGCAGCGATCGCACGGGTTCGCAGGGACCGATCGACTGCGCGTCTGCATGCATGTCCGCGCACAATATTTTGCATTCGCTGTGAGCGCGTTTTCGCACCATGCCGTGAGCTTTAGGTCGAAGCACATGAGCATTTGACAGTACACTAGCAACCACTGTTGCACGGACGCTATCAGAACTGTTCAAAAATAATTTCGTTATAGAGACTTCGACGCCTACGGCGACTCTGATGAGCCGTCGCGAAGATTCAATTTTCTTTCTTCTAAATTCTTGGACATTTCAATATTATTTCTCAAGTTGCATCGCACTCTATGTTGATCAGTCTTCTCAGCGTGCAATTTCCCTCTGCTTCTTTTTCGCAATCCAGTGCATTAAATCATAACACAAACATGACCATATGCCGTGCCTTTTCTTAATGTGCATCTCACCGCTTCCTTTCCGTTCCAGTGAACTTGCCAGTATATAGCATCAACTAGTTCATAGGCCAAACCGTCATGACATTAGCCGGGCAGCGGGCGTGGGCGAGCGTCTCAGTGCGCGTTTTCTGCTACTCACCGAACATCGCGCAGTCCCGGCGGCGTAGCAGAAATGTTCCTCGCGTCTGTGCTCCCTGCATATCCGAGTCGTAGCCGATGGCTGTCCGCCGGTTCTAAGTTTTGCCAGCCAAGCTTCACGCAGCTCCTTGCCCTGCGGCTACGTCTGAATAAGGCTGACATTCGGCTCAGTTGTGTACGTCCGGCACTGCGGCACCGTGCAGTAGCCTATCATGCTGCACGCCTCCAAAGGCAGCCACTACCTATTATTGTACTTTCAAATGTTGTCAAGCCCAAGGCTGTAAAGCCTCACCTCTTAATCTGAACCACGGCGCCGGTGGCACTTTAAACTTTCGTTTTCAGCTCGCTTCGGCGCTTCCGAAGCAGCCGACGCGTCCGCTGTGTCCACGTGATCCCTCATGCCACGTCCCACTGACGGTGGCGCCAGCTTTTCCAGTGGTGGAGCTTGCCCCCAATACCGCCTGTTTGAACTAAATGTGGTCAAGAATGAAAAAAATAGCGGAGAGCATTACCTGGAGGGCGCTCATTTCATGCCGATTTCCATTGTCCTACATAATCACGCCTATTTTTTTCAATGAGGGTGCACAAATTAGCATTCAGGTTGATTAGCAAACACGTAATGAGCTTACTTAAAGGAGTAATGACATGATACTTATGGCTTTTTATTTTTTACATTAAATGAAGGTCATAGACCTTCAAACCGTCGAAAAAATAGTGGCAAGCTTCGGAGCACCGTGAATGGTTTATGTAATACCTTCTACGCAGCGAGTTTCCGTTTCCTTTCTCAGGAGCATACTGTGTTGTGGCGTCACAGCACAGTAGGTTGTCACATGGACATTGCAGGACATTGCGACGTTTCGACACTCGCTCGGTTGCCTCGCGTGTTGCTACTCATTTCGAGGGCCGACGTAACAGCACAGTGGACGACCCAGCGAACTGGAGGGAGTGTCACGTGCTCCCACGTGACAACATAATGCGTCAGGACATCATAGTTGCAGAGTCGAAACGAAACTAAAGCTGGCCTTGAAAAGCAGTTATATTAAATACGTAGAGCATGGTGAGGCTTGGGAGAATTTTTTTTGTTGGTTGAGAGGTACCGGTCCTCCACTCAGAGACAAAAAAAAAATAAGAACCCCTTCAAAATATTTAGTCGTTGCCACTTGAAACGATAATGTGGCAATGCAACACTTGCGGAGGAGGCTGAGAATTGACAGGTAACAGTGTTTTAGGCAGCATATGTTTTGTGCGGTTCTATTTCTTTTTTTTTTCCCCTTTTTTACAGAAGGAAAATAAAGCCTTATAAACAAAAATAAAATTATATTAAATTGTGTGGTTTTACGTAGCAAAACCACAATCTGATTATGAGGCATGTCGTAGTGGGGAACTCCGGAATAATTTGGACCACCTGGGGCTTTTTAACGTGCACCTTAATCCAGGTATACGGGTTTTTTCCATTTAAATGAAAATTATATTTACGACGTATGAATGGTGTCCGCGCGCCAGCGATAGCAGGGGTCTCAAACGTAAACTTCGTCATCTGGTGTTCTGTGCACCTTCCATACGTACGTTGAAAGCCAGGCCTTCCCGTTTGATAAGGGTGGAAAATGCGCGTCGAGAGCTGGTGACGCGTTGCGAAAAAAGCACAGCCACTCGATCACTGTGCGATAAGGTAGGCCCATATTTCAGGAGATAAACGTTTTAAAATGCTGCAATCCTGTCGCGGGCACGCGTTGTCACGTGGTATTTTTCTGTTTAATATCTCTAGAACTTCCCCCCCCTCCCCCCGCAGAGGTCCTTGGTTATCGCTCATTATTAAATGTTATCGCTCATTTCTAGATATCCTCCAGAGCCGACTTTATATCAAACAAATAAATTAAAACACAGATAATAAAAATTATTTAAAAGACTATTTGCGCAGAATAGAAAAATATATCCATGACTAAAGCATGGACAAAATACTTGCCAACATAAATATAAGCACCGTCCGCGTAAAGCTCTTTGTTGTTTTTTTCATGAGGACTGCGAAGTATGTCGTCGGCTGGTGGTGTACACAGACGTAAAGTCAAGTCTCCGTTGCTGCATTGCTATCTTGATTAGTTTTAGTGGCATTGTCAGTGATTTACAAACTTATTTTTAGTCATTTATTTTCTATAGCTTTACAACAGAGAAATTAATTACTTTCTGCCTCAATATCTCCGAAGCAATGCTCGCGTGCAACCGAACAAAATTATTGACGGCATTTAGTTGGGAATGTCGGTGTGAGGCTTACATGTGGTGGTCACACCAGCCTTAGACGAAAAAAAATATTATGCGGTTTTACGTACCAAAACCACTTTCTGATTATGAGGCACGCCGTAGTGGAGGACTCCGGAAATTTCGACCACCTGGGGTTCTTTAACGTGCACCTAAATCTAAGTACACGGGTGTTTTCGCATTCCGCCCCCATCGAAATGCGGCCGCCGCGGCCGGGATTCGATTCCGCGACCTCGTACTCAGCAGCCCAACACCATAGCCACTGAGCAACCACGGCGGGTAGCCTTAGACGAGGTGAATCGTCCAATCTTAGTGCGACAAGATTATTGGCTCATGCACTTTGCAGTCATGCTTACGCAACGTTCGAATGTAGTAATACATGGTTGCCTTCACTTATAACTTATGTTCAAATATACTCTACAAAAATACCCTACTTCAGAATACTCCGTATAGCGCTTCGATATAGTATGGCTGCAGCTGCGAATGCGGGAGGATTCTTGTAGTACTTTAATTTACTTGCATTACAGCACTTTACGATAGTATCCTACGAAAAAACTCCGCACGGCACTCAAGGGCTTTGATGGTAGTATAGAAGGGATGGGCTGATGCTTCACACAATGCATCCCAGTAAAAAAAAAAAAAAAGGAAAGAGAAGCTATATAATCTGTTTTTGCTTCGCTACAGATATTCTTTTATATTTGGTACGCACAGCTCTCATCACCACTCCTGTAGCCAGTGGGAGACACAGCGGGCACGTGCCCCCCTCCCCCCGGTCCGCAATTTTCGTGTTAGTATGCGACCTATCGAGACCCCCCTCCCTCCGCTCAACCAAACATAGTCGAGTGCGTCGTAAGCTAGCGGCGTCCATTTGTGTCACAAACCTGGTGACTTGTTATGACAAGGGGAGTTGTGTGGGGAGCAAAGAGAACTTGGCTCGCCGGACAAGATGACTGGCCTAGAACCAACCAGCCTTTGGCATTTATGGGCCAGACTGTGAAAAATATTTGCAACGTTATCAAAAGAACTGAACCCCCCCCCCCCATCTTACCTTTTACATTCTCGAAAATGAACCTAGATTTATGCTCACCGCAGGTACTTGATTTAACGTAACTAAGAGTGTAAGCCTACCACAGAAAACGCCGGAAAAGGCAGGCATTACTGCATTAGCATATGACCCTTGAATACAAGGAGGAGTGGTAATATTTAACGGTTACGGTGTATCCTAATATCAATCCCCCCATATATAATTAGCAGAATGAAAATGTTAGAAACCAGTGATGTTTTATTATTTAACATCCTAATGAGGTCTTTATTTGACTGCTATCGCTATTAATGGGGTGTTCTTTGCAGTGAAACGCTCATTCACGCAGGGAAACGAACTGACCGAAGGTTCACTAGTTCGCTTCTCCTGTCGTTGTTGAAGGAGAACGAATCCAGAGCAAAGAGTCAGCGCTCAGGCGCATTGTCCTTGCTGAGCTATAGATCCAGGAGTGCCTGGATAAGTTCACAAGTGGTGCCCAGAATTGAGCACTCTGTAGCCTAGGGGTACCTTTGAACATCATTAGGTTTTCATTAATTCATTCATTATCCGGCTTCTCATGCTTATTGCACCCGCTGCTTTCAGCGACGACGTGGTACGTAGTGGACTTTTCATTGGCTGCCATGGTTAGTATAGCATGCATACCATGCTGTACTTAAAGGATGCTTAAATATTCACCTCTACAACATCCTATCAGATTTAATCGTTTATACATATCCGTATACATATATATATATACGCCGTTAAAGGAAGTTGAGAGTTGGAAGAGAACCAAACTACCCCATTTTGCGAGCGACGCCGTTAACTTGTTCAAAAAGAAGGACTGACTGGCAGGTGCCTGCTTGCTCCGCGGGAGTGGGAACCCTTGGCCTGCAAAGGCGGCGTAAACGCTAAAGCTGGGAGCGGCTTTTCCCTTTGTCGATGCGCGTCGTCGCGCGCATTCTGTTGCGCGGTGTCGATCGGCCAGTACCACGTTTTGTACAGCACGTAAATAAACAGTCGATTTCTTTACGAAGACGCGTTAAATTGGGGACGAGGAACTAGTGAACCGACAAGACGGACAGGAAACTTGGGTCGCATACCGGAGGAGGAGGACGAGGAGGAGAAACATTAATTAAAAAGAAAGGACAAGCAGGTGTCTTCCTGCTTGTGCGGGAGGCGCCCTTAGTCCAGGGCTCCTGCGGCTCTTGCTGTCTCCCGGGCCCGCCGCACCAGTTGCTGCTGGTTACGAGGGTCCGAACTAGTCAGCACGGCCTCCCACTGTTCGGGTGTGGGGTTGGGTATTTGCGGGGCCGCCTTCACGTTGGGGCCCGCCCATGTGGTGTGATATAGGGAGGCGTAATCATTACAAAGGGGACATTTGTATGAATATAGTGTAGGGTGTGTTGCGTGTAGTCTGCTTAAATGGGGGTATGTGTTGGTTTGTAGTTGTCGCCATGTTACGGCGTCTTCACGTGAGAGGGTCTTGTGTGGAGGCGGGTATTGTCGTCTGTTCAATCTGTGGTGGTGTAGTATGGCGTTGTATTGTAAAGGTACGGGCTCCATGGATGCGGCCGTATCCCTCTCTTGTGGCGCCCGGGAGGCATGAGCTCGGGCTACAGCGTGCGCACGCTGATTTCCACGGAGGGACTCGTGTCCTGGAGTCCACACTATTTCAACGTCCGGAAATTGGGAGGCTTGTTTGAGGAGTCGGTGGGCGATTGAAGATATTCTGCCTCTCGCGTAGCTACGACAAGCTGCCTGGGAGTCAGTAATAATTGTGACTTACTCGTTGGTCGGACTAGAGGTGATGGCCAAGGCGATGGCTGTCTCTTCCGCAACGTGGGCACTGGCAGTGCGGACCGTCATCGAGACCACCTCTTGTAGGTTATAGTCGACAACGCTGGCCGACAACGCTGCTTTTTGGGGGTACTGCGCGGCATCTGTGAACAGTGTGGTGGGGAGACTGCCATATTTTGTCTGTAGAGTTTTTACGGTAGCTTGGCGACGATCGGCATGATGTTCCGGGTGCATGCTTCTGGGGATAGGGGCTACCTTGATGTGTTCCCAGAAGTTGGGGGCCAGATGGATTGTTTGTTCGTGGCCTTTGCCGTGTGTGGGGTAGCCTAGGCGCGCTAGGACTGTTCTTCCTGTTGGTGTGAGGGCTAGTCGTTCTCGTTAGCTTGTGAGGTGGGCGTCTATAATTTCTCTTATAGTATTATGGACTCCTAGGGCTTCAAGCTTGAGTGTCGCTGTTCCCGGTGGTAGGCCGAGCGCTTGCTTGTAGGCTTTCCGAAGAAGTACGTCTAATTGATCTAGCTCCTTGGGAGTGAGGGGCAAGTACGGGGCAGCGTAGGCAATGCGGCTGATTATCAGGGCCTGGACGAGCTGTATTATGTCGTCTTCTTTCAGTCCGTATTGTTTGGTGGTGATATAGCTGACCATTCGCATGATTTGGAAGGGGGTCTGCTTGAGACGTTGGATGGTGTATGCGCCTCCGCCGTCCTGTTGTATGTGGAGTCCGAGAATGCGGAAGCGGTTTACTGTGGGTATTTCTTTGTCGTTGAGGGTGAGTGTGATGTGGGGTAGTTCATTGAGTTTTCTTCGTGATTTCTGTCGAACGACTAATAGTTCTGACTTCTCGGGGGAGCACCGGAGACCACTTGTTTCTGCATATTGCTGGACGACGTCGGTCGCTTGTTGAAGGGCGTCTTGTTTCTCTCCTTCGGAACCAGTGGTAGTCCAGATAGTGATGTCATCGGCGTATATTGCATGCCTGATTCCTGGTATTGCGTTGAGTTTGTCAGGTAATTTCATCATAGCAATATTGAAAAGGGTGGGTGATAGAACAGCACCTTGTGGGGTTCCTTTGTTGCGAGTAGGTAACGTCGGGGTTCTGAGTGAGCCAATGCCTATTGTGGCCGTGCGGTTGCTTAGAAAGGCGCGTATATAATTGTAAGTATTACGACCACAGTTCGTGAGGCTTAGGTTTGTAAGGATGGTATGGTGAGCCACATTGTCGAAAGCGCCTTTGAGATCGAGTGCTAAAATCGCTCCGGTGTTGTGCGGTGAGATGTGTTCAAGGACTTGTTCCTTCAGCTGAAGAAGGATGTCGTGGGTAGAAAGGTGGGGCCGGAATCCGAACATTGTTTCGGGAAAGAGGTCGCTGGATTCTAGGCAAGGTTGAAGCCGGTTCAGAATGACATGTTCCAGAAGCTTGCCTAGGCATGAAGTCAGTGAGATTGGTCTCATATTTTCTAAGCTGGAGAGTTTGCCTGGCTTCGGAATGAGTATGATGTCCGCGTGCTTCCAGTCTGCTGGTAGCGTACCCGCTTCCCAGTGATGATTAAAGAGGTCAGTAAGAGATTGAATGGTGCCATCATCCAGATTGCGCAGGAGCTTGTTATTTATTTTGTCCTTGCCTGGGGTGGTGTTTCGTGTGAGTGCATGGAGTGCTTGTTGCAGTGATAGTGATCGGCTTGTCGAGGTCGTAATTGTCGCTCCCGCTGTAGGTTGGAGGTTGTCCTTGTGCGGGTTCGAAATCGCCTATGTACCGCGCCCGCAACTCCTCCAGGATTTCGTCATCAGAGCTCGGATGGTTGTGGAGGATACGTTGAATTGTTTGCTGGCTAATTGCCTTGCTTTGTGTGGGGTCAAGAAGATGGCGTAGCAGCGACCATGTTTTGGCCGTGCTAAGATTACCCTGCAACTTGTTGCATAGTTGTCGCCAGTTGTGACGGGTGAGCTCTCCAGCATAACATTCCGCGGTTGCCATGAGTTTCGCTATACGTAGTTTCAATTTACGATTACGTTTTTGGCGCTTCCATCTCCTAACAAGGCCTCGACGTGCTTCCCAGAGGTGAAGAAGGTGCGGGTCTACGGCCGGTATGTCTGTGGTGAGTGTGATCTGTTTTGAATGTCTGGCTACGTCTTGTTGGAGCTCTCGTACCCACTGCTCGAGATCCGTAATACCGGTTGAGGAGTCATCCGCTCGCTCCTTGCGAAAAGCTGTCCAATCTGTGAGCGTTGTCTTTTTTATCGGGTGGCGTGCATGCGTAACGTTCAATGTGGTGGCAAGTATGCAGTGGTCACTGCCCAGTGTTTCCTCCGTGTTGTGCCAGGCAGCTTGCTGTATCCCTTTAGTGAGGGTGAGGTCAGGGCATGTATCTCGGGAGACGCTGTTTCCTAGACGTGTGGGGTATGCGGGGTCTGTGAGGATGGTGAGACGGTGCTGCTGTATCGTGTACTGGAGTGCAGTGCCTTTTGATGTGGCTGTCGTGTAGCCCCATGCCTGGTGAGCCGCGTTGAAGTCGCCTACAATCAGCAGACTATTATTTTTGGCTATGCCAATCGCTTTAGTCATCAAGTAGTCGAACTTGGCCTGCTTCTGCTTGGGTGGGCTGTATATATGCAGTATGAAAAGGCTCTTTCGGCTTCGTTGGAGTGGCAGGATCTCAATTAGGTTAGATCGACATCACTGCCGTCTATTGTGTGTTGTGTGGTTGTGAGCGTTTTAGATGTAAGTGTGGCCACGCGGCTTTCAGGCGTGGTGGTATGTGTGTTGTAGCCAGTTTGAGTTGGCTGTGTGCCTGTTTCCTGTACTGCGATTACGCTTGGTGTCGTTTTGGCGTTACTTATGTACTGTCTCAGTGACCCTTGCTTGCGTTTGTAGCTGCGACAATTTCATTGCCAGATTATGAGTGGGTTTTCGTTCCTGCGGTTGTTTTTGCTATTCGTCCTGGCTGACGGGTGGATCGGCAGGGTGTCCCTGCTCTACTTCCTGTTGTACTAGTGTTCTAACTTTCTTGCGTCGCTGATCTTTTGCGAGCCGTGTTTCTTCAATAACACTTGCCAGTTGCTGGATGCTTTGTTGCATTACTAGGAGCTGCCGCTGCAGTACATCAACTTTCTCCTCGACTTGTGCGATTTCTGTTGGTTTTGCTGATTCCGCGAGAATCATCGGTTCAGAACGTTCCGAAGATGATGGCATTGAGGGTGGGGTTATTGGTGTGGAATGCTGAGTGGCAGTACGAGTGGCGTATAGTTCTGCAATCTGCGTGCGAAGTTTGTTGTTTTCTTCATGAAGGCGTTTGTTTTCTTCTCTGATGGCCTTTAGCTCAGCTAGAATTTGCAGTTGAACATCAGTATTGTTTATGGGTGAAGAATTGTGTGGGGTGGGTGCTGTGTGTAGACGCGATGACAGGGTGTTGTCTTGGTGGGCTGTGTGAGAGGGGAAAAGCCGTGCTGACCAGCTCACCGCTTGTGATCCCGGTACAGCAGGTCCGTTGAGGTTCCGGGTCCCTCCTTGTTGGTTCCGCGAGCAGGAGCGAGACCTGGAGCGGGAACGCCTCCGTTGCTGGTCTGTACGTGACCGAGGTTTCGACCGTGAGTAGTCCCGGCGGCTGGTCCTTTGGGATGCTGAAGATGCCTTCTTCAGTCGATCAGGGCACTCCTTGGAAGCCGTAGGATGAGGCCCCTGGCATAAGGCGCACCGGGGGTGACAGGGGTGGTCATGAGCGGGGTTCCGTGTACCACACTGGGGGCATACGTTTGCTTCTGGAGTTGGGCATACATCGGTCCGGTGGCCGACTTGGTGGCAGATGCGGCAGAAATGCGTGGTTGGTCGGTATGGTTTGCATCGCACTTCACCGCTGTAGTATCGCATGTAGAAGGGTACAGCCTTGCCAGTGAATGTGATCACTGCCGCAGCGGTCTGTCCGAGCATACGGGCATGTAAGATTTCTCGGCCAGGTGCATAGAGTCCGTTAAGGAGGACTTCTGTGGGAGTTCCTGCGGGAATGCCGTGAATGACCCCTTTGACGGATCTGTCGGGTGCCGCCACGTATGCCGTGACCGCAAATTCTCGACCACCCAGGTGAATTGTAGTGATGCGACGGATGCTCATAGCTAGCTCTTCGTTTGGCGTGCTAGCAATAGCGATGTTTTGAACTGCGTCAATTCTTACAGTAAGGGTCCGTACGTGTTCAGTAGTGGGGTGCTGACATGCCAGCTTGATGCCTTCAGCAACCTGTGGCGTGGTCCAGATGGCAAGGTTGAGTCCTTCTCGGGGGCGGATGATTACCTTGAGGTCATTTCGGGGTAGCGGTGGGAGTCGGGCTTGTCGGGGAACCGATGGGTGTCGGGGTTGGAGGGGTGGATTGGTGGGAGTCGATGTTTTCTTCCGACCGCACTTAACAGTGAGCCATTCTCCACCGGCAGGTTCATCAGGAAGTGGGATTTGCGCGTGCTCGAGATTCATCTCGGTGCCAGCATTGGTGACCATTGGAGCGCCAAACTGGGCCAAGGTCTTCGGCTACACCGTACCCGTCGTTAGGCTTAGCTGGGCGGGCGCCTCTTGCGAAGTTCAGAGTCCGGTAATTCGTGGAGCAAGCGACTCACAGTATAGCTTTGGGTGTCCACGTGTTCCGCTCGACGTAAGGAGTCGAGTGACGCTGGTTGTGGCGGCGCTGACGTCAATTATCCAGGGTTTAGCGATGTAAAGGCGGAACCCATGTGCGGTGCAACCGTGCGCAGCCTCTTCTTCTTCTTCCCCGCATACCGGAGTTCTCCCACGGAGGTAAATGGAGCGCATCGTGGGAACACTTAGAATTTTCCTTCGAGGCTGAAGACGTTTCTTGCCGCAAGAAAAAGCACGTTCTTCTTCCCGGAGTTCTCCCACGGAGGTAAATGGAGCGCATCGTGGGAACACTTAGAATTTTTCTTCGAGGCTGAAGACGTTTCTTGCCGCACGAAAGAGCACGCTCTTCTTCCCGCATCCTGCGGTGAGTCCAAGTTTGACATCATACGAGCCCTGTTCGCACCACAACCACCTTCTTAGCTCGAGCTGGAGGCTCTAGTTCACCGCATCAACGCACAACTTGATCCGCAGCCAAGCGAGCTTCTGAGTCACTTCCGTTTCCATCAAGGAAATCAGACAATGACAGAATCGATTGCCGAATATGTTGCAGCGCCACGCAACAACGCACGCGACTGCAGCATCGGAACAAGCCCGACATGGACGCTGCCAGCTTCCACGTCATCAGCAGCAGTCGGCACGGCCACAGCTCTCGACATGGGTATGTCAACGACACCAGCTTCAGCTAGTGCGAGGTGCTCTACACTGACTCGGGACATCGTGCTCCGAGATCGCTTCATATGCGGAATACGAGACAGTGACCTCCAACAACGCCTGCTGGTAGAATGCGACTTCACATTCGATAGTGCTTACACCATCGCCTTGGCAGCGGAGTCAGTGGCACGTCAATCAATGTAGCTTTAAGCCCGCAAGCTAGAAAGCACAGTAGAAAGCACCAGGTTTGCAGCACCAGGCAATCCAAATGTAACCAACCAACCGTATTTACGATGCTGTTAGGTTCGGCCTGCAGGGGTGCTGCTCTGCAAAGCTATTTCAGCCCGTTGCACGTGCTTCGATCGACCCGCGGTGGTGGCGCCCTTCAGAGAACCAGCGAGGACGACAGCGCTAACCGACCATGAACTTCCTTCGGAGAACAGGAGACTACGGCAGCGTTAATCCACCATGCGCCTCGTTCGGAGTATCGGCGACGGCAGCAGGGCTGGCCACGTTTGGCGCCCCGTGTATTGTTGGTTGATTTGCCGGGTCTTCATGGCCTCTCTGCAGCAAGAAGAGCTTCCCTAACCAAAGGGTGCTTTGCGGTACGTTTTCCTCGGGCCCCAGGATTCGTCGCAGTCTGCTGACACTCGTGGCGACTGCAGGAGAAAGGCAGCTCTGGAATTTAGAGGCGCCGGCTGGGGTCAAGGTTGACCACCTGGCTACGAGGACGCGCTCAACTCGGTTTCTGGGAATCCAAAGTGCGTACGTGTGTGTGTGAGCCCTCCTCCTCCAAAAAGGCGGGTCGACTACGTTGACATTGGACGCTACGTATCGGCGGTGAACTCCCCTTTTTCCCCTCACCTAGGGATTTAGGGAGAACGGAGTGTTTATAAGCGGCTGTTTGTCGGCAGCTAGGTGTGCGCGTCAATGTACTCGTGATCGTGCTCGCGAGCTGTGTGCTCGTGCTCGCATGCTGTATGTTTCGTCTTGCGTGCACCATTTGGGAGTCACGCTAGACTGTCTAATGTATCTTGTTCTACTGTAAATATCTGTAAATAAACCCTGTACGCCTAGTTCCTCCCAAGTTCCTGCCTACGACCTTCAACCCCTTCAACTGGTGGCCTCGGCGAGATCGTCCTCAACTCTAACAATGCACATAAATGCACTCGCCGGACGATTCCAAGAAAAAAATCATCGAAGTGCGCGTATTGCTCCAAAAAGGCCACATCGCTTTAGCTTGCTCCTGCAGAAGAAGCAACTGAACTCCACACCTCAGCAACAGCAAATGGAAGCATCCACAGCATCTCAGCGAGAGAGAAATCGCCAACTGATGTCCTAGATTGGCTCACTGAGAGATCACATCGCCATGAACAGTGACAATGTGGGTTCTTCAACACTGATAACAATCAATCAATCAATAAATCAATCCATCAATAAATCAATCAATCAATCAATCAATCAATCGGCTACTGCACTACCATCAGGCAGACCCGCGGCGGAGGTGAAGGAGGTATTAAGCACTCCCCATACGTGGGCCGATCCCGAAGATAGTGAAATAGTGGGCCCAACCACAGCGGAGGTGAAGCAGACGTCCAAAGGCACTACCATCCAAAGGTAGTGCAATGCCCCATGGTTGAGGTGAAGCAGGCGTTAAGCACTCCCCATACGTGGGTGAAGCACTTTGCTTTTCGTTTTAGAGCTTTGACTGTCGTCAGCTCTCGCTGCCATTCAATCTTCACAGAGTGGAATGGTTATCAGTTTTTTTCACTCCTTTTGGATGGCGGTAGTTATAGGCATATCCTGGGGCGTAAAGGCCAGTTTTATCATCTATTCGGTGCCCGTGCGATTAACTCAAGATGAGTTCAGTTGTAACCATATATTCAACGATCACGCGCATCGCTGTTGCTTTGTTAGTTCAACGTTCTTTGTTCAGACTGATCCAGGGACCAGGAAAGGGATTCGGTTCTTAGTCAGCTGGTCTGTATGCTCGAGGAACGAGTTGGGGCCGGAGAAAATGCCACTTGCGTTAAACTTCCTTTTGCTTCATTATTTCCTCGAGTGGTGGCTCGCCGCGACGCTGGCAGATCCTCGGAAGCATATACCCGCGATATGGGTTAGATAAGGTGGAAAATAAAATAATGCCAAATAGCGTCCATCATCAGACCCTGCAATAACCGTTAAAACCATAAACAATATGATTGTCACCCGTTACCTCGTCTGGCTTTTCCCTAATTGTACAGCACATTTCGTGCAAAACTGGCTACTGGAAAGAAATGTCGCAAAGAGTTGAGAAATTAAGCGATCTACTAAGGGAGAGAGCCAAGGCAACAGCCAAACAGGAAGAAAAGCGAAAATTAACAAATTTAACTGTCGTTTGTGAAAATATTTATGGATCAACATCTCTTTATTTAAAAAGGAAGTAGAGAAAGGGCCGCCGGAATTGGAGAATAATTCCGTGTGTTTTGAATCACGCGTCTACAGTTATCAGTGGAGCCGCCTGACATAGCCAATCTCTGCTGTGCTAATGTGAGTGCTTTTATAACCTTCCGCGGCGGGCGCAGTACGTCTAGAACCGCAGCGTCCTGCGCTCTACGCGGTTGTACGGGATTGGTGACCACGCATCGTTACGCAACCTCCCAAATAGCACAGGGTTCGGTTCTGGCACTTAAATTGGTAGAGCAGTAAACGAGGGATCAAAAAGAACTGTAATTGTTCCGCAAACACATATATTTCTCTATAATTCTTCCAGGGCTAATTCAGGAAACGCTACTAGAAATCTTTATTTTTTACTTTCGCTTGTTTACTTGTTCTTGGCAGCGTTCTCCCTGCGCGTCTGTCATGCGCGAGTCCATTTGATGTGCTTCCTTTTTTGCGAAATAAAGGAGTGGTGTATGTCACAGGCGTACCTTTGAGGTACACCTTATTTTAATTCTCTTTTGCGGATTTGCGCGTCTTTATGGCGAATGGTGGGAATTATTAACATTTGTACTAGTAAACCTACATTCCCCCCTCATGTGCATAGGAAGAGTTGCCTTTGGTTGCCCACTCCCCTAACCCCGAAAAGAAATCCTGGGTACGTGCCTGGCGGCGTGTTCAACGGAGTGTTGGGTGGACATATCGATGAGCTATTGCACATTAACTTGCAAACGGTGGCTACACCAAAATTTCTAAAACGTCAGGTACCACTAGCTCTTTGCACAGCCCTACACGGGGAGCTCGACTGACTAGAGGCATAGGGAATCCTCGAACCTGTGAAATCATCAGCACGGGCAAGACCGATTGTTGTGGTTCAAAAGAAAAACGGTGCACTAAGCCTCAGTGCAGAGAATCCTGCATTCTAGCCAAACGCCTGCCATCTTCCAACGGTGAGCGAGCTACTATAGCCTCAGCGAGAGGTGGACGGCTTTTCTCGAAGATCGACCTCCAACAGGCATACCAGCAACTATTGGAGACGAAATCTCCGCAAAGGTCATCACAGTGACGACAACAAAGAGAGTTTTCCGAGTCAACGTCGACCCCTTTGGAATCACCGTGGGACCCTGTTGCTCCACCAGTTTATGGATATCCTTCTCGCCGGACTCAATAGCCCAGGTGTGTACCTCGACGATATTTTTGTGACCAGAGTGACGGAATATGGACACATAGAACGCGTAGAAGTAGTGGTCAAAGTACTGCAAAGCGCAGGTCTGCGTAAACGCGAGAGCACTACATTTCAAAAGCAGGAACCTGTTCTGAGTACTGCACAAGTTCTGAGCCATTTTGATCAATGACACGAGCTCATTTTGTCATGCGATGCTTCACCTTACGGCGTAGGAGTCATCCTCGCGCAAATTAATGACAACTGTCTCGAAGCACCAGTAGCCTTCACCTCTGAAACACTAGGAAAATGTGAGCGAAGTTACTCGTTATTGGACAAAGAGGGGTTCCCAAAGCCGACTCCACATAGCTGGGCGCGGCTTCCCTCCGGCCGTCGCCCGCATTCTGTAGTCTGCACATTCTGTGGCGCGATGCCGATAGGTAAACATCACCTTTTGTACAGCACGTAAATAAGGAGTTGTTTTGTTACGAAGACGTGTTAATGATTGCTGTCGAAATTGTAAGACCCATTGTTCACTCAGCTTCGTTTGTATGGCATAACCAATATTTATTCCAAACTCGCTAGTGTTAGTGACGCTTCTTACTCTTCCTTTTTGTACTTATTTATTTATGTTTCGCACAGCCTACGTATGATCAGTGGTAGGGAAATTCTCAGTCATCGGTAAATATTATAAAAGAATGTGACCATAAAAAGCGGTGTGCTGCTGCGTTTAATTGGTGATAATTTCTTGTACATGGCCTTCTTCAATAAATTAACCCTCTCGCTGCTCTCCGTGCGCGCACACACACAAACGCGCGCGCGCACACTCCTAAGCGTGAAAAATATAGCGTTCATTCAATATATGCACGTGCACAGGAAATGGGCAAGCTAAGAACGCCCTCCAATAACCAATCGCGCACGCTGTAGGCAACGATAACACGCCTCCGCCCAATAGTTCTTGCGCTGCTTGGCGCCACTGTATTGGCAGTAAGCATGCATTACAGGTGACTTCCCCAGTGAGGAGTAGCAGGCTAGAGACACGCTCTCCAGGGTGACCTCTCCTCCTTTCTCCTCATTAATATCTACTCCTCCTCCTCCTTACAGGTGACCTTCGTCAGGTTTTGGCCAATGCAAATACAGTGAGCTCGAATTGCTGAATTTTTTTTTTAATGCGGGCTGGCACATAACGAAAGCCTGTAGGCTCTGCACGAAGAGCGTAAACAGCTAAAGAAGAATATGATTATTCTGTTTTTCGAAAAGCTCGATGAGGAGCTGAGTGGAATAATAGAACTTACCGGGACAGTAGGAAGATCTACGACGTTTCGCTAAGAATTGCAACGAGAAGCCGCAGAGGCAGTTCCAAGGGACAAAACTAGGAGGCTTCCGGTAGATGTTGGAGATGGATACCAAAGTGAGAGTACAAAAAAAGAAAGGCCGGCTGCTCGCAGCTGACAATTTTACAGCATGCACAAAGAGACGCCAATACGATCGCTTGCTAAAGGGGTCGAGCTGCACTTGTGATCACTGAACACTCGTGAGGGACACGCATCGGCTTCTCACGATCCTAGGAGGGGGCGCCCCATAGTCGTCCAAGTCGCGCTTCACGTTCACCCACGCCTGGCAGCGTGGACCGAGAGCTTTTACGATGCGTTTCGGTGTCACTTGCAGCTGCCGAACGAACCAGCAGCCGTCCCTCGCCCACCGCTCTCCAGCGCGCGATTTGTGGCAGCCAGCTGAGGACCGACACGACAAAGCAGAGCGTCGACCGCGCGTTCAGCGGCCGACCGCTGCGCAACTTGGATGGCGAACAAGACGGACAAGGACAGGAGCCACCCTCGCCGAATCGCTGATAACCGGCGGTGGCGCGCATCTCGACGCCGTGTCGGACGCCGCGTCGTTTGCATCGCGGTCACTTAATGCAATCGAAGGGGGCAAGATATCGCGAATGATGCCATGCCCGACAGTGCGGACTCTGCGACAGAAGCAGACTTGAAGGGTGACGGCGACGTGGTGGTCAGCAGTGGCTGAAAAGGATGCGCTACTTGCTGGCGCACTGGCTCACCGCATAACCTAATCGAATTGTCTGCGCCTGCCTGTCAGTCAGGCGATCGCGACGCAATGGCTTCGTCGTCTCTTCCTTAGCGCGCGTGTTTGTTCGAGCAACATTCGGAAGCCTCTCCCGCGCGAGGCGTCTTGACGCTGGCGTCTCGCTCACCGCATGAGTCTGTTTGCTCCTCCGACCTCTGGTGCCGTTACGACGTTGTCAGCATTAATTTCAGCCCTGTCGCAACGGCTGGTCGTAAAAAGGGGCGGCAGAGAATACTATATAAGTTAGACCGTATGTGCACAGTACGGTTATGCAGCAGCAAACCCCCACCGTTACCGCGAGAGGAGACTTCGTAAGCCAGAAAAGAGGCAAGCACGAAATACGAGTGGTGACGCCGCCCGGAAGTTCCCGCACAATCTCGGCGTGACGTCATAGATTTCGACAGCATCTGCTCAAGCTTAGATAACAATTTATCTCTAAACAAAGACTATATATATCGAACAGTTGTGACAGGAATGAAAGATATATCAACAGTAATGGATGTAACATTAATGAACAACAAGAGGACTAGCCCAACAAACACTGCTAAAGAACTACATCGCGTTCTAAAGGAACAAAAGGCTCAACATATAGTATGGTTAGGGAAGCATTCTTGCGGCAAAACAATCCGTATGAGAGAGAATACTTTGTAACCTCTAAAGTCACGCTGACATATATACCCACTTTGATGTTATTGCGCGAAATTCTGCCAAGAAAAATTTGGCCTTAATTTGCCCCAGTGTATTAAAAACCATTTTCCGCCTAATGAAGGACAGAGTCTTGAGAGAATACTTTACCCGTTAAATTAATTTAGTGTTGTTGTTTTAGTGTCCAATAACGCGTCTGAGTGCGCTATATCGTTTGGGAGCAAACACTGCTCAATATGGGGCACAGTACACACGATATCCCATGACGTTGCGCTTACCATCACGTGAAAGCGTTATTGCGCGGAAAGTGTCCTTATTATAACCCTTACAAGGGCGAAGCAAACTCAAGACAGACAGCAGATGACTCAAAGTTGGACGCACAACGACTGCACTTATCGCAAAGGTAAGCGATTTGTCTGTCAGCGGCCAACCGGGGGAGCACCCTCGGCGATTGATAGCCCAAGTGCCTAATAAAATGCCCCGGTTAAGTCGTCCTGAGGATGCGGGCACTTTGAAATTTCGCCCACATCCACGCTTGAGCACAGGGGATAGCCATATTGCTACTGCCTTTTGCTTGCATTCGCATGCTCAGGCAGGTGATCGTTGACATAACGTCTTGTTTGCTCGATGCAAGAACAAGCGTACGAAAGCTGACCACAGTGCAGCGTTGGGTGTTCTACTGTTCTGTGTTCCATGTGTAGCGCTGTTTCTTTCTCGAAAGCTTTAATGGTCATTTAAGGCAAGCGGGAACCGGCACATACAATTAGGTATGTCTTATCTGTCTTATGTGTTTATCCCTTGGATGTACTACTTCGATACCTTCCCGGCATTCTGCCTGCGTTGTATTCAATGCGTAAGCGTCGTATCCTGCAGCGTGACCATAAATGCTTGTTGTGCAGCAATAAATTCACCTTTACTTGCAGCTCAGAGCTCGTGTTCTTGTGTTTGTGCTTGTGCTAACAAGTCTGCTGCTTTTACAACTAAAATTATTGTCCGCGGTCTCCGAGACGATTGCGCAACTGCATTTGGATAAGTACGTCTTTCACTCCCAGTCGTGGACTTCACAACTACATTCGGCCAAAAGGTAAACACGTATATTTTGGGGTCATCCCTTAACTAAAACGTCATACGAGAATATGCGTGAGGAACAATTGACAATATTACCGTGGAAGCAGGCACGCGCTGAACACTCATGAGCCGAGTCACACTGAAAACAGCTGCGCAGAGGGCACAGACCCGCAAGCGACTTCATTCCCATGTGCTACGAAGGTGTAGTTGACATAACTTTTTTCTGTTTATTTTCTCGCCTCTCCGAGCGCTGGATTACCTGCGAATCTCAAGTAAGCGTCCGGGAACGGGTCTCATATATTAACAAACAACTGGCGCCTTGATTCCCGCATCAGGAAACATGCCTATGGAAGTTATAGAATGCTCATTCATAGAAAACGAAGACAGACAAGAATATTCATTCAGTCGACACATCTAGATACGGTGTGCAATATCACTCAAGTGTCTCTAAAGAATAGGAAAGTGGTAACTCACAGGCGGAATCCAGCTTCGTGTTCCAACTTTCGAGAATTCTCTGGAAAATACTTCGGTCAAGGTTGTTAGTGCACGCAACAGAAGCCTTGGTGAAGTTTCAGTATCTTGTAGGTAAAAAAAAAAAGCACTGGGGAACGCAAGGATTGTGTCAACTGAATCGCGACGAGGTGAGAAAATAATGGAGTAAAAGAGGTTAATAGATTCGAAACGTGGTCCAGTGCATAATAGAACCAAATTCAAGGAAGTTAGGGCGGAATAATGGAAAACTCCTATCCCAACAATATATCAGCTGAAAAAATTATCCGAACGTTGTTAAGCGCTTATTCCTTTTGTTCAAATATATCAACATCAGTGACGTTGACGTTGGCTTGATTAGTAAAGGGATGACTGATGACGTCTCGAAAGTGAAAGAAGAAGAAAAAACAACAACATACAGTGCGTAGTAAAACAGCAAGTAATGATTCACACTGAAAACAGTCGAGGAAGCGACAAAAACAGAGACGAAAAATCAGGCACTGCACTTTCTTCACTGACTGTTCAAGGAGCAAATCAAAACATACAGTAGCAAGCTTACTATTCATAAATCTATGTGATTATTAAAGCTGTTATAGGGAGCAGCCATGCAGGTGTGCTTTAGTAAATATTCGCAGTTCGAAATTTCTATATAACAAAAGATATACCGAAAGTTTCGCATAGGTTCTCTATTACCTTTTTCTGATTATTTCTTTTCAGGCTGGTACTTGAGCTAGGTAATTGCTACTCTAAGTTATAATTTTGATTTATGCAATTCTAGCGGCGTGACTATCGCCTTCAAAAGCCGGTGAAGAAGAAGAGGGCTCGCGTGCAGGCAGCTCGAAAATAGAACACGCTGAACATCCCGCGCGGCACCGTGGCTATAGCCGGCCTAAATAAACCGTGGATACGGCGGGTATACCTCTTCGCGCCACCTGCCACATATTGGCGACCCGAGCCTACCCACGCAATATACGGGGCGATCGTCTTTCAGGCTTTACAGAACTTTTAAACATAGTCTGTAGCGCAATTCAGCATAATTGTAGTCTTTGAACTGCATTATTCAAGGAGGCGGATATTACATGCGCAAAAAAAAATCGAAGCACATTTTCAGCTAATTAACTCTTTAGTTAATTACTTTTCTGCACGTAACACAAATTACGAATTGTGGCTGGGGAGTTTGCAAGGCGTATCCAGTTGGAATGAATTTTAAGGATGACATCAATTCATACACCTGCTACTTAAAATTTTGTACTCCTACTACTTGCTGTTGGAACTTTTTCAGTAGATAAATTCGAAAATGCCATCAACTTCTTCTGCGCACAATTAGGGAACAATATGCGCCTTTATTTTTGTTTTTGCCTTTTGGTCTAAAGCATAGTCCAAAAGATACTCCAGGCTTCAGGTACCAGATATCATCTTAGCTCCTTGCAAAAATTGTTTGAAGGTTGCAGCAAGGTGTATTTCTTATTAGTTAGGGGCGTTCAGATTCACTATGCATCATGTGGTTGTTCAAACCGTGCGCCGCGCCAAGAAATTTGGAGGTCATTGAAATGGGGTGTTACTTCTGCGCAAATGGTACGTTGGAGAGCTAACCACAAGAAATGGCTCTATGCCGGCAAAACTTTTTGATACCTTTTCAGAAGATACCTTTTCACCAGCATACAGAATCTACTGATTTCTATCGATGTTACTAGCAAAAACTCCCCCTTTCGCCAGAAACTGCGATTGCGATAGCAAATTAGCAGGCAGCCATACGAAGTAAGGATAGCACTCTAATCAGCTGCATCAACTTGTAAACAGTCGCTTGCTAGCTAGATTTAACAAGCATGGTGTCAGCGCGCACCGCAAACATGAACACAGGGGCCGAATCTTATAAAGGTTCGGAATACGAACCGTTCGCTTCGCCGCTTACGTCACTAGATGCGACACTCCCAAGCCAGTGGTGGAAGAAGGGGAGGACGCGACCAATAGATGATAGGGTGCCACCTCTGAAGTGTACGTCATATGACGAGCTAATCGAGGAATTGCACAATGTTTCTGCTTGCTAAATAAATGTAAAATATAAATTAAATATTATACGCCAAGTTCTGAAGTATAAACGTGTGGTGCCGGGCGTTTACGCAATGCAGAAGTACTTTACTAATGTCATTCTTTTTTTTATTCTCAGCCGACAGGCGGTATCGCAAGCGTAAATGAGTTGGCAGAGCGCAGCACTATGTCGTCTGCTACCAGGAGCTCGCACGATGCACGCAACAGGAACGCACTGCCAGCACTTCTCAAGTAGCGAGCGCGACAAAACCGTGAACTGGTTCTTAGGGACACCTTTACTAGCCGACCATATCAATTTTCCATCTTTTTTCGCCCTTCGTCATCAGCTAGGACATGACTCGCTCGCCGCCGCGCTGCCGCTGTCCCTGCGATAAGCCCCACGGCGCGTCGCGTGATAGAAGCAATGGAACTTGAAATCGAACATTACGATATACGGGCCCTGCATTGCCTGCGCGAAGTCAAATCGAAGACTGTGGTGCTGACGGTGCGCGCTGTGCCGTAAAATTGAGTAACAAAGTGCGGCACTCCCAAACTAGAGAAAAAAAGGCAGCCAAATAAGAGATCTCCACAATATCTTCCCGTCCTGACTGTATAGTTTTATCAGCCGAACGAAGGAAGTGCTGAACCAGCCTAGGTTGAACCCTTCTGACTGCTGAACGGCGATCTGCGAGCTATTCACGCTGGCGATAGCACTGAGAATTCGATCTCACCATGCAAATATCTCCTTGGCATTGGCTTTGAAGCTGAGGTCACGGGAAAGCTGACACAGCCCTTCAACTGGCCAACACAGTAATTGCGAGAGCAACTTTGTGGACAGTGTCGGCTGAAGAGATCTAGGCCATTCTGACGAATGCTTCGCGTCCGACTGACCCCTGGGAGCTGCAGGCCGGTGGCTATGAACCGCAGCGCGCAATATTCCTTCCTCTGCGTGGAATGGCCACTCGTACGCTTGTACCTGAGTCCCCTCCATTTGATAGCGTAGCCTGCAAAAGGTCTACTTAGAAAGCCAGCAAGGGCGGTGCAACTGATTATCCGTCACTTCTTCGAACGCGTATTGCACTTCCAGCCGTGGTCGACACCGAAACGACAGAAAGAGCAACGCCAAGCAGACGACGAAGGCAAGTAATAGCCTCCGAAGCAACCAACGCACGCGCGTGCGACGCCCGCGCGTCTCCGGGGTCGCGCGACCGGCGCGCGCGGCCAGGGTCACAAGCCAACAGCCAAGCCACAGCAACGGAACCCAAAGCGGACTACCCCTTCGCCGGTTCCTACGACCGGTTCGCTTTGAAGATGATTGACAGATGCGTGACGTATTCAAAAATTGCGATACCGCCCTGCTGCCTCTGACGACCTGTGACGTAATAAAAATTTTGGCCGATCAGGTGACGCCAAAGGAACGGTTCCCCAACCGAACCGTTATAAGATAGGGCCCCAGCACGCTCGATGACCGCCGAAACGCTGGCTTTGAGCAAGCGCGGCATCAGCAGTGAGGGAGGTGATTTTCGAGCCCTGCATTGCGTCAACACAAACTGAGCGCCGACAACACACGTTACGCACAGAGTTACGAGCCGTCGTCGCACCTACACTCTGCCCCCCACGCAGATCCTTACCAAGATACGGCCGTGTGCCGCGCGCAGCCGCCACATATTGCAGCCGGAGCAGTACACGTGCCTCATAATGAGAAAGTGGTGTTGGCACGTAAAACCCCATAATTTAATTTTTTCTTTAGTGGCTTTGGCATTGCTAAACTCGAGGTCGTGGGATCGAATCTCCGCCGTGACGGCTGAATTTCTCGAAATGAAAAAACGCCGAAGTACCTGCGTTGGGTGCACGTTAAAGAACCCCAGGTGGTTGAAATTAATCATCAGTCCCCCCACTACGGCACGTCTCATAATCAGATCGTGGATTGGGCACGTAAAACCGCAGAATTTAATTCTTAAATGTGGAGACATGCGGTAAATGTACGCATGCCTCCTGTATGGAAGCAAGGAAGCAATTCCCGTGACGTACTTCTAGATGCGGGACTATAGAGCACATCTTTGTTTTATTTTTTTCCTTTGTAAATTTATGTTTATTTTGTTCTTGCTTTTTAAAAATTTTTGTCGATTGGGTGATAACGTACTTGCTTTTCCCGAGAAGCAAACCATCAAATGACGCCTGCAGCATTCCGTATTGCGTTTGCGCGCATCGTGCGCACAAGGGACGACAAAAGATTGCTAAACGGGAAACAAAAGCACGGTAAATGTCTGTATGTACAGTCGCGGACAAAATATTACGGGATCTGCGAGCACGTGCCAAACTGCAATCTTTGCTCCCTTAAACGAAGCAAGCGGCTTCTTGGCTTCTTTCGAGGCACAGCATTGCGCATGCGCGGCCTTTTATGCTGGCGTGCCTGCCACTACAGCCCAGCTCTTGCCATCGTGTTGTCGGTATCGCGATAATTGCAGGAGATTACGCTAGGTGGAACGGTGTCGTTCTCGGGCGTCGGTGTGTGCAGTGTATTGTCGCAATCGGCCGAAACAGACACTGCTCTCCCAGTGTAATATTCTGCAATCAACGCCACTCCAATAGCAGGCCGGCAAGAAATGGGCTATAGTGGCAGGCACGCCAGTATAAAAGGCCGCGCATGCGCAATGCTGTGTCTCGAAAGAAGCCGCTTGCTTCGAAAAAGGGCTCAAAGATTGCAGTTTGGGGGGGCACCTGCTCGTAGATCCCGTAATATTTTGTCGGCGATGTTATACGTCGAAAGGCCCCTTCGCAATATGATTGCAAAATGAAGTGTCCGCGCGTTTTCGCGGCCCGGTGTGCGTCGCAGGAGCCGCTCTCGTCGCCACACTATCGCTTCTATTTTCGCGCTCGATTTCCTCAAGGCGTGACAGATCGATAAGTAAGTGCCATATTGCACACAGAAATTTCCTCCGACTTTATTACACTTCCTTTTTCGATCCTAAAGAGATAAAAAAAAAAGAACTGATCAGTCATCGCAGGGAGTACAGTCCCGTCTTAGCGGCTGAGCTAAGCTCCTCGAGGACACACCCTGGCGCCGCGTCTCACAAGAACCACCGCTGCATCAACATCGCAGCATGCAAAAAAATTTAATTATGGGGTTTTACGTGCCAAAACCACTTTCTGATTATGAGGCATGCCGTAGTGGAAGACTCCGGAAATTTCGACCACCTGGGGTTCTTTAACGTACACCTAAATCTAAATACACGGGTGTTTTCGCGTTTCGCCCCCATCGAAATGCAGCCGCCGTGGCCAGAATTCGATCCCGTGACCTCGTGCTCAGCAGCCTAACACCATAGCCACTGCGATCGCAGCATGTAGACTGGAGTAATAACGACATGCATCGTTGTTTTAGATTTCAGCGTTGTTAATTTTTGTCGAAGAATTCCTATTGATAAGTTCTCTCTCGGCGAAAGAAGCACCTATAGCACGGCCGTTCGAACGCAAAGTGAGAGTTTATTCCCTTTTTAACGCCACAGGTTCAACTCAGCTCAGCGATTTTCATATTTGTGGTGCTTCAGGAACAGTTATGAGAAGTTCGTCCTGCAAATCTGACACAGCTGCTTGCATATGTTTCGCGAGCAGTAGATAACTGATCCTAGTGTTCAAAGGTGGTGTATTATATACATGGCAAGTATTGCCTTCTGGCCTTTCTTGGTGCGACATGTTTGATACAGTGTTTTAGCACGAATACCTTTTTCGCACGCACACAGCAACAGGCACACACAAGCGCCAACTTTCAACAGAATGTTTATTGACAACCGGATCATTACTTTACATATGCCATGCACCAACTGAGGCAAGCGCAAAGATAGATAAATTCAGATACAGCAATTATTTGCTTGTTAAAGGAAATGAAGGCGTGGTAACACAATGTCGACCTGGCTTCTCAATAGTTGCAGGTTCAATTGTTAGTCTCGTTATTTCTTTGTGCTTGCGCACGACGAAACGTTCTTGGAAGAGAGGTGAGCAACCGGATGAGCTGCAGTTGGCTGCTGACCAGCCGTTACCACCTTTCTTGACATTCTTGCGGTGCTCATCATTCAGACATCGCATGGTTTGCCCGACGTAGTATTTACCTTATGATAGTGGTATCTGGTATACGACGCCTCTTTTGCAGGTTACGAAGCGTATTATATGGTTCTTGTCACAGCCTACCTTTTTATCAGCACCTGCGTTGCTGCTCTTGGATAGTATGCTCAGCTTGTTCAGGGCCGTGAAACCACACTAACGTTTGCCCGAGCACCCACCACTTTTACGTCGGCGGATATTAACGCGATAGCCTTAAGGAGCCCGTGTCGCAGAAGATCCGGCGTCGGACGCCGTTTCAGCAAAAATATTTCTGAACCACCCATTCCCAGGCCCTCCTCGTGAGACAAGCAATTTACGGAACTAATTGAATTTCTCAAGCTAAAATAGGCGGGCAATCATAAACTATGACTTACACACAACCTACAGACATGATAGCTCTCGGTCTGTAATTACACTATACAAGGAAACATAATACCGCTCCGCGAAAATCAAGAGACCCAGCATTTCTACCATCCATAGACCAGCCGCAGCGTCCGCCATTTGCGCGCGCCGGCACGTGGCTGTCTTCGAGGCCACGGAGCGGCGCGCCCGGTTCCTTCAAACACCTCCAGATGGCGCTCGCCTCCATCACATCGCGGCCCACGCAAGTGGCCGCGTTTATGCCACAAAGTCCGGCTTTGTGATTAGCTTTCGCGGCCAGCGTTTCCCGGTAAACATTACGGTTACATACGATCCAGTTGCCGGGACGCGTGAGAAACAGTCAGGGATATCTGAATGCTATTGCGTTGCATTCTTAAAGGTGAAGCTTAAGCGTCCCCCAAATTTTTCTTGTGCAAGTATGACATATTGGCAAACTTTCTTCTGCCATCGAAGGGAGCTGTTTTGTATAGGCTTGACAATCGCCTGAGAAGTGCTTCCGCAACCGATACCAGAATGGGGTCCTTTGGGAGCCACTCTTGCGGGCCTTTTCACCCACGTGGCTTTAAACTTTATATGCTTCAGACCATCCAAGCACGTATGCAGGTCTCCGTTCACGACAAATCACGGCCGAGGATGGCCACAAGCACAATTTGCCGACGGCTGCAGCAGGAAACGACGAACGGGGAGCATCTATCAGGCTGCGTGTAACTTGAGGGTCTATAACCAGGTTCTACAACCAAATTGTTAACGTTTTAATTGTTGGAAGGCTGACCCCCGTATTTTTCGACGGATGCCAGTTGCCTCCGTAGCTTTTCTTTTGTTAACGATGCTGCGCATTTCCAAGGGCTTCGTTTTAGGGACCAGTGCAATCGTCTAGAGTGCTTCGGCAACGGAATATTTCCACTGCGGCGCCGAGACAGATCGGTCATCCTGTGAAGAAGACTGCGAGCTAGTGCAGTGATTTGTCGTCTTACCTGCGGTCTTACTCCGTGAATGAACCAGTTGATGACCTGAACAGGGGCATTCTTCGCGCGAATGTTCCAAAACTACTATCGCCGCCAGTCCATTCACGTGCTTCTCGCGCCTAATCGTACAATAGGCGCATCAGTTAAAGCACAGCGCAATATCTAACTGCAACGCACTTCGAACCTGTAGAAAGAAAACTACGAAAATTTCTACCATTAGTGCGTCTATTGCCTGCGTGTTCGATTGTCGGGTGCGGATCCGGTTGCGCGATCACCGGCATTCGCGCCGCCCGAGAGGTTTGCACTCGGATAAATCGTGACAGACTACGCTAATCCAAGGACGGCAAAACACGCCGCAGGAAGGCGAGCTTCTCTATAAACGAGCAGGTGTGTTCACTTTAATTTTTGCAATTTTCCTCAATTTAATGCAGTTGCGCAAGGGAAAACAAAAATATTCTGTAATTTTGCGTGGAAAGTGTGCTGTTGATTAAATTTAAAGTCATAAGCAATAATTACGTGAGCCTTCCTTCAAAATGTTCAGTTTAATTAGCTTGTCATGCCTATGAACATCCAGGCCCCAACGTGGAAGTGGTCAACCGTGAAATGGCATTCAGAATTATACCCGCCTGTATACACAAGTGAATGGAATGTTTTATTTGAATAGAGAACACGGAATAACAATACAACAGAGTATACAATAGAGTATTTGTAGACCACATTTTTTTATTGTGATAAAAAAACTGTGATAGTACAGTGACAGCTCCGAATACCGAAATTGCTAGTAAGTGGTAGCAGATATATCTCATAACTTTGTTGCGAACCTTCCAGCTATTGGTGCATTCTGTAAGCGTTAGATCGCTGTATGTCCGCCTGGCTATGCAAGCGCCATAGCAGCTGAAAAAATTTTCTTTCCAAATATAAATAAAACCAGTCTGAGCTCATTAAATGAAAAAAATCGTGTTCTGGAACACGAGCCTTAAACGAATGTATTTGTTCAACGAAAAGTAAACTAAAGAAAACAATTACAATACCTAAGCTAGACTTCATGGGCCTTAACATCATTGTATATTTATGACCGATCCCATCACTTATGCAGGAACCAGGCTGCCAACATAAGCGCACAGAGCAGCTGCCTTTCCAAGTGTGCTGTGTGTGCTGCGCTTGCATTGGTGTGCAAGTGGAGAAGAGATCCAGTTAATGTGTCCGGCTGCACTACAATGCTTGTCTCACTATTCTGGCTAAGACGTCTATCACCTTTCTGATACCTTACCAGCGCAAACATCACCACTAAAATCAGCTTGACTGCATGCGTTTGCTTTCGGAGACACTATTTAACCCAAAGGGAAGCTGAAGGGTCTGTCGAATTCAAAAAGAAGCTCATATACGGATGCGGGAACCTTATAAACCATAAAGGTAAAATTTTAGGGGGGATTGTTCACTTAGGAGCGACGCAATCGTCGGCTAAAATTGCGCTGTAGCTCCGCCCCCCGTCGAGCGCCGCGCGGTGCTGCTGACGCTGACGATGCGAGCGGAGACCGGAAACGGCGGCGTAGTGACGTCCACACTGCTGTTTCGCTCCTTCGCAGCCTCCGCGACCGTGCCTGACCGGGCTTATTTCTGCGTGCGTGCCGTCATAATCTGCTTCGCTCGACCCTACATTCCTTTGTTTGTGTGTATATAGGAGTGGTAGTTGACGTGCGCAGCATCAATTGAACTTGTCGGCCGGTCATTCCGGCGTTCTATGCAGCCTACGCTTGCACGAACACCAGCGGCCGCGACGATGTTGCGATGTTCCATTAGTTTCTGCATGGATGGATGGATACGACTTTCTTGTACGTCCGGCAAGGTTTAACGCGACCCGGGCTCAGGTCTCCCACGGAGGAACGTCAAGGCCCTGCCTCAACGCCGCCTCACGGGCTTGCTGGACTGCCCACATCTGGATTCCGAGGTCTGAGCTGCGCAGAGCGGCGGCCCACCTCGACGACAGGGTCTCCGGAGTAACTGCCATCCCTCCTATAACTACATTGCACTCCCACAGCATGTGTTTGAGTGTTGCTGGTCCTTCCTGGCACAATTTGCACGTTTCGTCCTGATGCTTCTCTGGGAAGATACGTTTGAGACGGAATGGATTAGGGAACGTGTTTCTCTGGAGTTGTCGCCAGGCGACGGCTGCCTCCTGTTCAATTTGGGACTCGGCGGTGGGTATATCCTTCTGGCGTTCAAATATGCACTGGTGATGTTGTATCTGGTGAGCCTGTCCCGTTCTGCTCGAGAAGCGTTCGCTATCGTGCGCGAGGCGTTGCCCTGTTCGGCGCGGCGGGTCATGTCTCGCGCCGTCCGGTGCGCCGTCTCGTTTAGGTTCGGGAACGCGTCGCCTTCCGTGGTGACGTGCGCGGGGAACCATATGATCCTCGAGCTCGCGGTTTTGGATCTGCCCGCTTTGGCCAGAATGGACAGGGCTTCCTTGGAAATTCGACCTTTGGCAAAATTGTTTACTGCCGTTTGCGAGTCACTTAGCACGACTTCGCATTCCTGTTCTGTCAAGACAAGAATCTTTCAGCTAAGTGGGAGGCTGCTGTGAAGCGAAGCAACTTCAAGCGCTCAAGAACAACAGTGTTGTGCTCATAACCACTTCCGTGACGATTACTACAGGAGTTTATCAATAATGCGTGCTTTGGGCTCTCCATCGTGTTAGCACGCTGAACGGAAGGTGCATGTTTATTTCCCACCCTTGACGCAGGTTTTATCGCCAAGCGCCGCGTATTTTCTATTCGCACGTGTGTTGTGAAACAGCCTGCATGCAGCTACCATAACGCAGTGCAAGCGTAAAGTTTGCATGTGTTGGAAAGCCTGCTCACGCCAAGACGCTGCACTCCCCCTTCTCTCGCACACATAAGAAACCGACCATCTCACGTAGCCGACGGAATCCGCCGGTTACGAGTAGCGTGCGGATGGCGCGCTGATGAAGGTTCTATACTGCACGTGCTACAACAGCCGGTAAACTTTTCCCGCGTTTAAACCGTCTGTGTAGATTGTCGACAGCTTTGCGGCAGCGCACAAATGCTGAAGATCGCATCACCGCTTACGTTCTACGAGGAGGCATGCAGGAACCTAACACTACAGTTGTTTGGCCGGAAACGTACTCACTGGAACGCTGAATGCAGCTTAGCAAAAAACATACTCGCCAAAGAACATTTCCAACACAAGGAGATGCTAACACTTCGCCTTCCTTCGCGTGGAAAGCAGTGCTTGCACCAGCATCTTTTGCTTCTTGGAGAGGCCGGCTCTTCGCAATCGGCTCGTACATGTAGTATGTACAAGTATGTACGTACGTGTAGTATGTACAAGTATAAACCCCTTACAAGTGATCTTGCACGCGACAGCGACAGCGCTACAAGCGAGGCGATGGCTGTCGCGTTCACTCGTCGTCTGCAAGCCGAACTCCACGCGAGCGACGGCTTTGAGCGACGACTTCCCGGAATGAGGGCAGCAATATACGCGCCGAAACTAGCGTGACGCATGCTTTATCAATTTAAGTTGATGTATTTTACTGAAGAAGGCGCATAAAATATTTCTGAAGGTCTTGCACTAGGTTCTTATTCTTGCACGTGTAAAATTGAATAGTTTGCTCGTTCCGTGCGAAAAACGGCAGTATTTGAGTTATGTACATCCAGTTTCGGCTTCGCACAATTGGCTAGTCGCTCATAGCATTTCCGGGCGACGAGCGACGAGCTCTAGATTTCTAAAAACGAGCGATCGAGCGACAACACCGAGCGATTTGTTCAAGCGAAGGCCCGTTTTGTCGCTCGAAGCCGTCGCCCGTCACCGTCGCGCGCAATATCGCTCTCGTAGAGTTTGGACTTAATGCCGAACTCCTCAGGGAAACGCAAGCTCTCGAAAATTTCCATGACCGTCTCAGCAAAACACCACCAAACTACTTTGCACCGTGCTTCGTGTGTAGCGGCAGCAGTCGGTCCGGACGAACACCATTGTTGACGTCACGAGGCGCCCGACCAATCACAGGCGGAAACGAGGTGCGCGGGCTGGGCGTGTCTGCTGCTGCATTTTTCGTCGAAATAAAATGTTTGCGCTTTCTTTCACTCAATTTCGATGCGATATTCGAATTCAGAGGGTTGAAAACCACGGCGTACTGCTCTTCACTCATTTCTTCTGGAAAAGCTTTCAGCTTCCCTTTAAGTCTGTATTTTCCATCCAGGTTTCTTTTCTTCATCAATATTTAATAAAACATTTGTACCCCATAATAATTTCTGGTCAATCCAAGTGCCATATTTTTTTCCGAAACAATAAATTAACATTATGCTCATCTTTTTGTTGTTTGATAAGATTGCAAATACAGCATGAACTCTGATCCTACAAAAAGAAGCAGTTGTACTGCTGAGGAATATATTCTTGAATAAAACGCCATCCGTGTTCAAGACAGTGGCCCGCGACAGTATGCAGTGGTAAATCCCTGTAGAATATATGCGGTTTCTTCTCTGGTTCTAGCTTCACCTGAAGATGAAATATGAAAGCCGGAACAATGAATTTCTTGCATTCGATCCGGATGACGGTTGGCTTCCATGGGGCCTGCACAACTTCAGCAATTGACCAAAAAACAAAACTCAGGGTGGCAGCGTGACTTGTGGGATCCCACAATAGGCCAAATGGTGATGCCGACGGTCACAATGACGATGCTGAAAAATACAGTGTAGAGTACATTACTATCATTAGTTCAGGAAACCTGAGAGTAAACATCAAAATTATGGCATATTTCTTAATATACCTTTGCTGATGCTAAAGTAGCTTCAGCATACCACAAAATACTAAAGTGCTGGCTACAATTGCTACGAAATAGCTGCATCACACACTGTGGGCCGTAAGAAGCTCACGTCGCAACCGTAACGCATCATTGGCAACTGATGACTTCGCACATCATAATCATTAATACAAGATTATATGACTGCGGAAAAGGAATAAAATGAAAATATAAATTTGCTTTCATTATCGCATAGCTCTTTCATGTTTGTGGTTCTAAATGAAACGGTGTCCATTTCGCCATTTTGTCAATGTGGGGAGACGTACCATCATTGTTATTACAGAAGTTATTAAAATAAGCACAGAATAATTACTGGGTAGGTTAGTCAAGTACTTCTTCGGCACCCATGCTCTTTCAGGAGAGCGAGCTGGTGCAATTCCAAAGGGCAGGCACCGTATCTATCATTGTTTCAGGTCTGCCACAAGCCTTACTGTGCAGCAGAGACGTTGATATTTTCATCAGTTGGTCCTTCCAAAATTTTATGTACACATGGCGTTCGCGCGGTGCGTAAATTCAGGGTACCCAAGTAACCAAATTGAAAGACATGTCACAACTAAAAAAAAAATGTGACCATTGCGTGAACGTGAAAGCACAGTTTATGGAACGTGCAGCGGATGCTACCACATAGCACACTGAAAGAGGTAAGGGGAAATACACTAATGCTGGAAATGAACTACTGACAAGTGGATTTTAGGAAGAATAAAACATTGCGTAGCGTATATTTGAAGTGAGAAAGCACTGGAAATGCAGGCACCAGTGATAGTTCATTGACCATGTGTGCTACAATTTGAACGAGCCGACTAACAACGACGCCTTCTAAAACAAAGTACAGGACTCAAAAGCACTTGTTTAGCTACGCACTCGACCATATGCATTCTGCCACATGTATGCTATAACTGCTTCTCCCCTACTTAAAGATTTCATAAGCGATACTGGAATGATCACTGGACACAGGAGCCGATCGGTACCATCTGCAGTTTTGTTTTAAAAGCAGAACCAATAACGGAAGGTCGTATCCAATCACCCACAAGCTCCTGCTAACAAAAATGATAAAAAACGTTTTTTTTTTCGCTTTGAAGTTGCTAATGCCTGGATCATGAGCAAGTGATGTTTTATCGACATCACCGCGGCAACTTCCCGAAAACCACATCAACATAATGTGCATCCATGCAAAAATGGCTCACTCACCAATATTTTCTGTTCTGCTGCTGCTTTCAGCAAACTTGCTGCAGTACTCGGTCTTGAAAGTGAACAAAGCTGCCCATCGGCCGTTCCATCTGTTGCCTCCTTCGAAGTCAATCCGGCTCAGTCACAATACACACACGGACAAAATCACCCGTAATAACCACGATTAACAACCGCAACGTGAATCGCCATGAAGCACACGGAAACAAAGAGCACCAGATAAATGCCGGCGCAAATTTTCCTCTTTCTCAGCCGTGCGCCGTGCTCTCAGCTTTTGGGGTGTGATTGTTGCCAGACCTCAAGCACAGCTCCCGCTTGATCTTTCAGTAGAACGCTCACAGCGGCAGTGTTGCCGAGGTAAAGTTGTGCATTGCGCCGATTAAGTGGTTTGATTAGGAAGACGAATTAAAGGAAACACATATTTCTCCTAAATAATTCGACTTTTGATGAGCACATTTAACGATAGTCTCAATATCAGACGCTTTTCACGGTCGGCGCACTTCACTCGGGTCGAAGGTGCAATTTCAAGGAGTTCCTCAGCTGAGGAAACGTGGAGTAGTGTTCATGAAACGCAACGGCGCCTTGAGTGAAGGAAGGCCCGTCACCTCGACTAAGCTAAGTCGAGGAGACGTATTGAGTGAAAGCGTGTTTGAGAATACGGGTTAAGCGTTTTTGCCAGGTACTTATTAAGGGCCACTGAAATAGCGGTTAAAGGCAAACTGACGGAACTCTTTTGGCCGGCGTCGCCCGTGATTGGTCAGAAGTTGCAGGTGCATTTGAACACAATAATTTCTGATAAGTCTTTGTTGAGACATCTGTATAACTCCGCCAATATCCGTATTGGTGGCGTTATGACTGAGGCTCTTTTCACTCTTGGCACAGCCCTTCATAGACTTGATATCTCATTCAAATACTTTTGCATCCGCTTCCTTCTTCGTGGCCTTGCGAATACGGCGCCGGCCCTTTCCTGTTGGTGTAGATCATGGCTCCTGTGATAAGCACCAATATGTGCTTGGTGCAGACTTTGTTGGGGCAGAAAAGTAACACATGCGATACAGCACATGCGAGAAGGTCAGCAATTAGCCGCACACCAGCTCTGAACACACCTTGAGCGACGACAGGCTTGTTCGTGCTGACTGGATGGTGCAGATGGGTCAGCTGACTGGGTCGAGACGTTCTTAGTGCAGGCTCTGTTGAGGCATAACAGTAAAGCATAAACCCAAGTATTGCAACTATCCATAACATTGATCTCTGCCTAACTACAATGCGTGTCAACAGCTTAAGCATTATTAGGATCTAAAATGAGAACATTTGTGGGCTCATTTACAGACCAGAAGTGATCACGCAGCTTGTTCCTCAAGCAAATGCACGAAAGACACGAAGCTAGTAGGACTGATGCATCTTTTTTCTTCATGAACGCCAGGCACCACTTCACTACTTAAAAAAAATATACCCTAACCATTTCATGCGCTGTGCACGAAATAGTATACATCAAGATATTACATCAACAGCAAAAGCGTTGATGAAAATTGAGATATTTAAATTGTGTTGCACAAATCTCGAAACACTTCTGATTGGAATAGTGCGGCAAGCTTGAACAATGAGCACAGAATATTTTAGTAAAACGAGTGAGAAGGTAGGTGGTTGGGTGTTCTTTCTCTGCGTCAGTATGTCGTTGTATGTAGCAGGTTGAATTCTCTCATTGTTTTTCACGATGTGTTTCACCAGGCATTATGCTCAAGCGGCTTGATAGATGCTTCTCAAGCCTGCTAGACATGAAATAGTTGATGTTTTCATATTTGATGTTCCTGTAAACGAGTTTTCGCATGGAGTCCGCGTTCTACAGACCTGACAAAACTCACTAAAAATTCAAAATTCCTAATCTTCTTGGCAGCTATATGTATCTGCTATTATGAAGAAGTAAAAAATGAGATGAAAGTAACTTTTCAATCAATACAATTCATGGGCGTATGAATGGGTTAGGGTAAACCAAACTGATGAGGAAGAACATTTGGAACCAACAAGAGCGAAATACGGTTGAATTAGCCTGCGTACCACTGTTTAATGCATTAAATTCAGTACTTTCACTTCAAGTTGCCATAAGGATTTGCCGGCGGACCCGTAAAAAATATATATAGAGCTACTAAGTCGCCGTGAGCACGGCTACGAGCTGAAAAATGTGACGCACGTTCCCATATCTCTCTCATATTTCTCGTGATTGTGTGTGCATAACGACGGCCTGCTCCGAGTGTGCGGCGTTTCTCACACCCACTGTCGTAGGAGGTGTACTTATTGCAAAAAAAGACAGTGCAAAGCAGGAAGACAAGAATTAGAAGACAACAAACACTCACTCTGACTCGCCACTAAACGTTTACTTCGATAACAGCAACGGAGAGTCTTGAATGCTGATATGTAATGCAGGATCTAGTTCTTTAGCTTGTCTCCGTCTGTAAGTTAACTAGACGAATACAACATAAAGATCAGGCAGCGATGTTAAACGACTCACCGGTAATTCCACCCTCAGTCGCAGCAGAATCCGGCTCGAGTTTCGATGCAGACGTGCTGCGCATGACTGACGACCGAAACCTAGCTTTCGGGCTTGCATCGCCGCTCGCAGATTTCACCCCAAGTTAAATAACACGAGATATCGAAGCTTAGTAAACTGGTTTTAACAGAAAGCAAGCAACCGCTTTAAGTGTACGAACCAGTAAATCCGTGCCGCCGTACACGGGAACATACCGGTAAAAATTTTAATCCATGGCGAGGTCACTGGCATGTCGATAAATGTGAACATTATTTTGCGTTTAAAGTGGCAAAATAAATTGTTTTATACTCAAGAATACAATGAAATAAAAATGGGAATAATAATTTTGTACTCTACGTCATGTAATAATATCTCTTCGATTATAGTGTGAGAGAAAGTTTGTAGGTTAAAATTGCGCTTACTACGGCGCTACTATCGGGAGATATAGCGCTCACGTGGGAACATCTTGAAAGGGTGCACTATGGCTGTTTTATTAGCAGCGCCGCGCGGTCGATATTTTCGCCCTCTGTGGCTGTTTGCTGAACTTGAGAGTGTACGGGGCAAGGAGGTTATGCGGGACCTGCTGTCAGCGCTCTCATCTGTTGAAATGAGACTATTTCCAAAGCTCAAACACGGCTTCCGCTGGAGCTATTTGTCAAATGCTCATACTGGCAACGTTGCCAAATTAAAGTTGTGCATTTCGCCATGTTGTCGTTTGACAAGGAATGCAAATGACTGGAAACACATGTCTCGAAGAATGGGCTTCTGATGAGCCCGTCTAGGAATAGTCTCGATATTATTATTTTTTTAAATTTTATTTCATTCATTCTTATTTCACAAGACTGCAGGCCAACGTAGCCCAAGCAGGAGTGGAATTACAATGGAGTGGGAAAAGGAGAACAGCACAGAAATAATTTTAACAGTACTTGCAAGACAAGTAATACAACAGTGTCGCTGGGTCGGTATTTAACACAAAGAACGCAGTTCAAGGGCTTCGTCAAAGCTATCAGCCTCACAAACAAATTCAGGCAGACTATTCCAATCCGATACTGTGATGGGCAAAAACTCTCGTTAAACGCCTCTGCTTTGGCAAAAATTGGTTGTAGGGAGTGTTTGTGAGTATTACGTCTTGGTCTTGTTCTAATGGACTTTAAATATGAGGGTACAGATATATTTATTTTTCCACACAAAATATTACTCAAGAATTTTAGTCGACTGATTTTTCTGCGTACAGCTAATGTCGGGAAGTTATGCCCTATCATGAGCTTAGTTGGAGAATCCAGCCTTTTATATTTATTAAATATAAATATGATTGCTTTCATTTGCAGTCGTTCTAAGCACTGTATATATTCTTTAGTGTGGGGATTGCATACAACGGATGCATACTCCAATTTAGATCTGATAATGGCATTGTGCGCTTGAAGTTTAACATTCACCGTTGCCGTTGCAAGCTTCCTTTAAAAAACATAGCTTCCGAAAAGCTGTTGCGCAAATTGCCGAGATGTGCGCCCCCCATGTCATATCACCAGAAAGAGTAATCCCTAACTACTTATATTGAGTTACCGCTTGAATGTTAGAGCCGTGGATAGTGTAAGTAATCACGCTAGGATTCTTTTTCTGCGTTAAATTTATTAACACCGTTTTATTAGCGTATACTTCCATGTCCAATTCTGCGCAGCAGCATTCAATGTGGCTGAGAGTTTTCTGTAATAGCTTATGATCTTCATGGCAGGTTATTTATTTAAACACAATACAATCGTCCGCAAAAAGTTTAATATACACTGAGTCAGGGATTACTCGCACTAAATCATTTACAAATATAAGAAATAGTAATG